>NC_084855.1:14231736-14864861 GCF_951802175.1 Populus nigra | reverse complement strand
GCATACATTTTGAAAGACCTTAATTGCATCTATGAAATTTTTTATGAATATAAATAAATCAATTCATGACATCAATTTATAAAAATTATAACAATAAAATCCAAATAGAAGTCCACAATTTGAATGGGTCTTCTAATTCAAAGGAATAGAAGATGAATCCCATGCCAATAACTAAACCTAAATCTTCAATTGTGATAAAAATGGTGATGTTATTTGTTAGTTTATATATAATATTTTTCAGAGGTGTTTCGTATGTAAACTCTAAGATTCTCTTTAAACACCGAATATCATGAATGTAATATTTATATTCGATTGAACATAAAAAAATAAAAATTTTCATATTGTTTTTCTTTTGTATCGATGGTTGATGAGAAAATTAATCAAACTTGCTATTTAATTTTGTTGACCTTGCTGTTTTACCTTTAAAATATAAATGATTCAATTAAATAATAATATATCTGTTTTAAATAAGTATATCCACAGGCACATGCATATTACATTAATAATACTACCAAATAAAAATGGAATTTATGGGTTAGTAATGGACATAAATACCAAATATGAGAAATTTTCCGGGAAAAAAAAAGAGAGAGAAGAAACGGTCCAAACAGGTTGAACGAATGAATCCACCTAAGACGACCAGTCAGCTTTGACCCAACTGCCAATCAGTTTCAGACACGTAAAATCATTCCTTGTACTTAAGACTTCGCGACCTGAGAGAAATCGGAAGCTTTAAACGGCAAAGTCAATTCTGTCAAGCTTAGCGCGTATCTGCCACTCTCATAAAAAAAAAAAAATTGTATTTAAATTTGCAATTTTGCTGTGTTAACTTCAAAACTCAGTCTAAACAAGTCGTAAAAGAAACCCCTCCTTCTCTCCTTCTTCTGTCAATCTATCTCTCCCTATCCTGCGCACGCTTGGCCGCCTTCCACGTCTCAGATCCTCCTGCTCTCTCCCACACACTGACTGGTCAAGCATAGTGATTGTCAGCTCTTTGTACGGATCCATCTCTTCTGCCTCTCTCCTTTTCTTTTCATTTCTTTTCGTCGTGCTTAATTGCTAAAGGTTGCAGCATGCGTTTAATTTACAGGTCTTTTTTTTGTTTTTAAATTTTAGTAATTTTAATGAGATATACCGAGTCGTTGTCTAGAATATTCTTCTAATCTTGTCTTAATTATTATTATTTCCTTTTTGTTGGTACTATTTAGTAAATATCAGTATAATGCATTTCTGGAGTGAGAGTCAGTTACCTCTGCTTTATATGTCAGTTTCTATGACGATAATTTTTTCTGGGATTCTTTTATAAGAAAGTTGGAGGAACTGGGAATTGTGGGATTCTACTTATTTCATGGCCTTGCTTTTAAATCCAAATTGATTTCTTTATGGGGGAATACTTGGCCAATTTCTGTGGAGTGTGGAAGACAATCCTTTGCTTGTGTTTATTCGTGCCTTTGGTATCTAAACTGGGTGTTATTTTGAATAAATCCATTTCTGATGGCATGTTGAAAAAACGTGTGGGATTTTCTTGTTTTGGGCATATTATTTTGTGCTGATAACCATGTGCATGTTAACTCTTCTGATCTCTTTAGTGTTTGTTTTTTATGTTTTTTAATGGCCGTGTTAAATATTTTGCGTTGCAGAGTGGGATTTATAAAGATTTTGAATCATGAGTTGCTTCGGCTGTTGTGAAGAAGATGACATCCATAAAGCTGCTGACTATGGAGGCCAGTACACAGTTAAAAGCTCAGCTGGTAATATCTCTTGGCTAGAAGCGTTGTAGCAAGAGTGATATATTTATGTTTTCCAATAAATGTGTACCTATATTCTTATGGTGCACTCTATCTCTTTTTTTCTAAAATGTTTTAGTGAAAAGTTCACTCCCTTCTATTTTTCTTTTTTTCTGAATTCAGGTTTAGTTATTCATTCTATTTGCTGATTTCCATTTGACCAAACAGGCAATTTAGGAAATTATCATGCGTCAGAAACAGCTCCCAAGGGCGCTCAGGCTTTTAAAATCCAGCCTATTGAAGTCCCTGAAATATCGGGGGATGAACTTAAGGAAGTTACAGATAACTTTGGGACAAGTTCATTGATAGGAGAAGGATCATATGGAAGAGTATATTATGGTGTTCTTAAAAGTGGGCAGGATGCATCAATAAAAAAATTAGATGCCAGCAAACAACCTGATGATGAATTCTTATCCCAGGTTTCTTTGAAATCCTAAATTGTTGTGTATTCCATTTCATTTGTAATTTTGAGTGGCATATCAAATGTTTGGATGGCTTCGACAGGTCTCCATGGTATCAAGGTTGAAGCATGAAAATTTTGTACAGTTGCTTGGGTATTGTGTAGATGGGGGTTCCCGTGTACTCATCTATGAATTTGCTTCTAATGGATCGCTTCATGATATTCTTCATGGTAAGCCTTGTTGTGTCAATTGTCCTGTTATGAAATCTTAATAAATTCATTCCATTTTTCTAGGTACTTTATCTTGTTTCTGATACTGACTAGTTTTATATGCTTGGAGCTAGAGTCTTTTATTCCTTTCAAACACCATAATTGATCACAGTTCTTATCCTTTTCCGAGTGTTGTCCTATGTAGTCAGAGAAAAGATCTTCCACCATTAAAATTATATGATGTGGCATCTTTATTTGATTTCGATGAACATTTTATTCATGAGAACTTGTTTTCTCAGCATTCATTTGATTTTACATGCCTAACAAACCTTGTGGTGATAGGCACATATTACATAGCAAATGTTCCTGGCTTCAAACCCATCAATAAAAACCTTGCTATTCAAAAAAGGATACAGTGGAAATTCATCAGCATTTGCTTGTATGAAATTTTAATAGATGTCAAAACACCAGCACTAAAAGATTTTTAATGAAATTAGGTAACATTGAGAGTTTACAATGTTTCTATAAAATTGCAAATACTCTCGTGTTCTTTGGATCTTACAATGAAATGTTGGTTCTTATTATCTGCATGATTGATGCCTTAGTTGTCAATGTCTTGTTAATTTAGGGAGGAAAGGTGTTAAAGGAGCACAGCCTGGTCCTGTCCTTACATGGCCTCAGCGTGTAAAAATTGCTGTTGGTGCTGCAAAAGGGCTTGAATACTTGCATGAAAAGGCTGATCCTCACATCGTTCATCGTGACATTAAGTCCAGCAATGTTCTTATTTTTGATGATGATGTTGCAAAAATTGCCGACTTCGATTTGTCAAATCAAGCTCCTGATATGGCAGCACGTCTTCATTCCACTAGAGTTTTGGGAACATTTGGTTATCATGCTCCTGAGTAAGCTATTGGTCGATTGTTTATACACTTCTTTCACATCTACATTTCACTGTGTCAAAATCTGTTTTTGGTTTTCTAATATGTGGTTATGAGGAAGCTAAAGGATGGAGCTGCTTATTGGATCCACTATCTGAGATTTTTACTTGATAATTTAGTTTCCCTTTCAGAACTTAAAATCCACCAATGCTTTATTGCTTGCTAGAAAATGTTCAGAGAAGAAAAGGAAACTTGTGTGTTTTTGATAATTATTCTTAGTCGAAAGCTTGTAAATTGTAGTTATAATTTGATTTTCTTGCGTTCCTCCCTGCTATCAACTTATGCTTAAGTTTAATTGCTAAGACACCCTCCTGAGTAAGCTATTGGTCGATTGTTTATACACTTCTTTCACATCTACGTTTCACTGTGTCAAAATCTGTTTTTTGGTTTTCTAATATGTGTTATGAGGAAGCTAAAGGACGGAGCTGCTTATTGGATCCACTATCTGAGATTTTTACTTGATAATTAGTTTCCCTTTCAGAACTTAAAATCCACCAATGCTTTATTGCTTGCTAGAAAATGTTCAGAGAAGAAAAGGAAACTTGTGTGTTTCTGATAATTATTCTTAGTTGAAAGCTTGTAAATTGTAGTTATAATTTGATTTTCTTGTGTTCCTCCCTGCTATCAACTTATGCTTAAGTTTAATTGCTAAGACACCCTGCTTTCAAAACTTGTTGTGAGAGTGTGTGCCTTGATTGCTGTGCGTTGATCATCTTTGTGATTGGCAGATATGCAATGACTGGACAATTGAATGCAAAGAGTGACGTGTACAGTTTTGGTGTTGTCCTGCTTGAGCTTCTGACTGGGAGGAAACCTGTTGATCACACTTTACCACGTGGACAGCAGAGTCTAGTGACATGGGTACCAATCACTATTTGTTGTCTCATGCCTAGCACTTGTTCTCTCTTTCTAAGCTTTCGAAACCTGAGTGTTCCTTTTTCTCTGTCCTTGCTGACTATTGAGTGTTTGTATGTGTCAGGCTACACCAAAACTTAGCGAGGACAAGGTTAAGCAGTGTGTTGATGCAAGATTACAAGGAGAGTACCCACCCAAGGCAGTTGCAAAGGTATTTGCACCACACTTCTAAAATTTCTCCGTAAAAGGAAACTTGTATTACTGAAAAATTGACTCGTCAATTTGTTCGGGTGTCTCCAAAACTGCCATGAGTGATCCATTGCATCCAATTTGAATGAGGCTTTGCATTGCTAGATGATTTATGTGGCCTTCATGAGGTGGAAACCTTAACAAACAGCATGTATAAGATACTGGATTGCAAATGTCTAAAGCGCTACCGTTGAACTCATTTGTCTTCATTACAGATGGCTGCCGTTGCTGCCTTGTGTGTGCAATATGAGGCTGATTTCCGGCCAAACATGAGCATTGTGGTCAAAGCCCTCCAGCCCCTGTTAAATGCCCGGCCGGGACCTGCTGGAGAAGCACCAAGCATATAATTCTTTCTCCCGGCTCAGTGCATGTTTGTGCAGGTGAAAGTGGGCATCCCTGAGCAAGAATAATAATATATCAAGGTTTTGTTACTGACGTATGTAGCAAAACATTTGGACATCGTTCCCTGAGCTCCCATTATTTGATGCGCATTTGATTTTTTCATAATGTGTGAAGCGGTCCATGCTGTCATATGATTTTTTTGTATACCATCTCTCCCAGATGTGAATAAAAGATGATATATATTCTGTGAATGAGATTTATTCATTTATTCGGGCCAAGTGGTCTGCGCCTCCATTACGTGGACATCTCCTTTTCTTTCTCACTTTTTTTCCTCCTGAACGATAGAGAAATTGCTTCCCATTTTGTGATGGGTATGTCCCGTTGGTAGAACCGTAGAAAGGAGTAGGATAAGCCGAAATGCAGAGAGGTGATTATTATTGACTAAAAACCTAAAAGGTATGGGGGATTTACTGACATAGTATTGTTGATGGACTGTTGACAATGATATTTTATTTTTTTTAATTTCAACCTTATTAGATCAAATTAAAAATTAATTTATTGAGAGAGGGTGAGATTGAAAGATGAGGACCAAAGTGAAAAACATGTAAGGAGTATAAAAAATTTAGACAAAATGTTTATTATAGCTATTCCTATACTTTATAAATTATATATATGGAGTCCCTTTACTTTTCAAAATTAAAAGGAAAAATTAATTTTGATTCTAATCTTTATTTTTTTTATTTTTTGACTCCTGGTATGAGAGAAGTGAGAGAAAGTTGTTGAAATCTAACGCTAGAAAGAGAATTTTTCTTTGAACCGATTTCAACTACCAAAATAGTTAAAATTTGAGTCAAATTCTTTGTTTTAACGAGGGAAACTCACATTATGTTTTTTTTTATATACTTTGAAATTGCCAAGAAAAACATATAAGATCTAATTAAGATTTTTAGTTTAGGGATGATTTCAGGGTTTGGGATGATTTCAGGGTTTTTTAAGGCCAAGAATGAGTTTATCAAGATGTCTAGATGTTTTGGGTATAAATGGATTGAAAATTAAGTTTTTGGTTTGAAAAAACTATCAACTCTGTTTTCCCCACCCCCATAGCGGCTAGAAACTGGGCAATATAGACGATATGTCGTCTCTCAATTCTTTTTTTAAAAAAATTATATATATAAAAAAAAAACCTAATCATGCGAGCCCTAATGAAATAGGTCAAGCGAGCTGGAGTGGCTTGTCAAGCCTAGTAGTGCCTAGCCTTCTCTTTTCTTTTTTTGTAAATCATTGTTTTCTATTTTTTAAAATTAATGTTTTTTTTTAAATTATTTTTTATTTATATTTATCTTAATACCCCTTCTCTTTTTTATTTTATTTACAAAACCTCTTTTAAAAAAATTTATTTTGCATGCATTTAATTTTTGAAGAGGTTTTTCTGATTTATCTATAATATTTTTTAATCATTTGTATAGATGAACTTTATTTTTAAAATAACAAATATTTATTTTCAGATAATATTTCTAATTTGTGTAACTTTGCATAATATTTTTTTTCTTTTGTTTTATTCAATCAATTTAATGTGTATTATTTTAATAAATAAATTTAGCAAACACAACCAGGTAAATGTCTCGTCTAGCGAGATTAAATATTTTAATATGCACATGTTTTTAGATTTTTTTCAGTTTTATTTTTAGTTATTGTTTATTTTTTTTATTTATTAACACACATACTTCTCGATTTATTTGATTATATATATATATATATATATATATATATATATATATATATGCAAACTTTTTTATTTTTGCGTAGAATTGTTTTAACTATGAAAACGATTTGAAAGACCCTATGTATACAATTTTTTTAGAAAAAAAATATTTAACTCGCAGTGAACCGCGGGTCAAGTATCTAGTGAATATATATACAACGTAGAGACAAAATGGATATTATAGAATATAAGAAAATGATTAGGTAAAACATTGTAATGCCAACATTATTTTATAATTTTATCCTACTTTTTTTAAAAAAATTAATCCCTTCCAAGCCTAAATTATTGCAAATTTAAAAAGTTTTGTTAACTATAAAAAGATTACAAAGGGGCAAAGTGTAAACAAGGAAATCATTCATGGAAAATATAAAATGACAAAAAAGTGCTTTTTAATCCTCATACTTTCTTTCTTTGAATTTTTATTTTGATATAAAAGTTAATTAAATTATTAATCTATTTTATGAATAAATAGATTTTATTAAATATTCAAATTTCATTTTCATCCTATGTGAATTTAGAAATTTAGAAAAGATTTAGAAAGAAATATATAAAAATCTATTAGATTTAAACTTTATTCTTTGGTAAATTATTTGTAAAATGCTTTTCTATTTTTAGAATGTCAAATATATGTTTTACATTTTTTATATAAAAATATTTAATTTTCATAAGTTTTTCTTGATTAGTTTTTTAAAAGGTCCCACAAAGTATGTATATTAGACTTTTTAGGCAAGTATAAATCTAAAAAACCAATTCTATTTACTCAATAAAAATATATTTCAATGCTTTTTTTTCTTTCTTAGTTTAGCCAATCTATCATGAAAAGCAAAACGGGGTAAAGTAATCTTGGGTTGATGTTTTTTTAACATTTCAATCTATAAAATAAGAGAAGAGAGAGATAGTTATTGAATTTTAGTTGAAAAAAAAATCTATCACTTGACACTAATTTTAGCCATAAAAAATCGATTTTAGTGTTGATGAATTTTATTTGATGAGAAGAGTTCAATGGTAATTAGTTTTTTATGTAAACATCCATGAGTAGGTATGGGCTTCGAAAGTTTTTGCAATTCGGATTGATTTTTTATTTTATAACACATTTGATGCCACAAATATATTTATTTAGATTTCTAGGTTGTTTTATTAGTTTTTTTTGTTGGCAAAAACCTGTTTGAAAATGATTTTTTGGATAAAAAAAATCAAACCCCAAAGTTGCCTTTGTAGCGGTCAAAACCTAGCTAGCTAGATGAGGTGTCGTCTAGGGTTTTTTTTTAAAAAAAAAAGTAAAGAGAGCGGATTTATCCCCATAAGGGAAAAAAAAAAGGTCCAAGCAAGTAGGTCTAGGCTAGAAATCCCACACGGCTAGGCCTTTGTTTACAAGTTTGGACGCGCTTCACCACAAGGTCAGGCTAGCGTACATAGTTTTTTTTTTGTTTTTTCTCTATTTTTTTTAATTAAATTAGTCTTTTAATATGGTTTGCAAGTATCTTAAATTTTGTTTTCGTTTTAAAAAATTAATTTCTTATTTCTTATTTGAGGGACAATAAAAAAAAAATATAAGAGAAAATATAAATGTACAACGACAATGAAGTTTAAAAAAAAAAATTTAAAACTTTTTTTTCATTAGATATTTGAATTATTTATCAATATTTATTTTTTAGTTTCATTAAAAAAACACCTAATTATTTGTTCGAGGATTAATAATTAAAGATATATTCAAATAGTTAAAATATAATTAATTTTAAAAAAAATATTAAAATATAGTGATAAATATATTCACCATATGAAATGGATAAGCAAATGAATGATTAAAGCATTATTTAATTAATTTTTAATGATTAATTAAATAGTTTAAGGAATTATAAGAATGAAATTACAAAAAGCTTTTTAAGTCTATATTAATTGAAAAAACAAAACTTTGCATAATTACTATTTGTATAATATATTTTGATATTTAATAAATAATTAATTTTATACCCACTTGGCCTAGAGTGATCCTTTGATTTTTTTTCTTCAATGTCTGTTTTTAATATTGAAGTTTTAATAATTTTTTTATTTTTTAAAATATATTTAATTTTAAATTGATATTTATATTTTTTTTATTATACAACAAAATAAAAAAAATAAAACTTGAAGTCTATAACCCAATCATAAATTAAAATTTTTATTGATTAATTCTAATATGTTATAATTATAATATTAATTTAAAATAACCATCTCACAATATTTTTACCTCTAAAATTTTCGATCCAATTAGCAGTGAAAACTAAAAACAACTTTCTTAAAATTTCGATTTCCATTATCACTTGACAATCCACAGTTCAGTCCCGAGCAAGACTAAGAGCGTTTTGGCAGTGTGGTTGCGGGTGCTTTTCAAATAACTTTTCGTGCCAAAATGCATGCCAACGATGTTTTTTCATTTTTTATTTTTTAAAAATTATTTAACGTACAAACCATATTAAATTTTAGCAAAAAAAAAAAACAAAAAATTTTCAAATTTTTTGGGAACGCGGCCGCAGCCGCGTTCCCAAACGGTGCCTAAGTAATGAACATCAACTTGTTTTATGCTAATATTATTTGCTTTGCGCGCTTCGAATATTTTAACTCCTATTGGTATGGTGCGCCAGGCCATAGCAGCAGTGCAACGCATTGGCGACGCGCAAGGACCTCAGTAGCAAGCTACTGTAATAGGCCTTCCCCATGGAAAAATAAATTTAATATCGTGTGGGCCATTGGCCCACGTATCAGATATTAAACTGATAAGAACAGATACTACACTTGATCTTAGCCAAAAGGCCGAGAAAGGTATGAGTAGTACGGTTTCACGCTTCTCTTTTTATAGACTACGTGCACACGCGTATTTTCAGTTCTTTTCGATGTGGGATATAAAAACCCTGGAAACGCAGCACAAGCAGTAGAAAGCAGCAGCCACCTGCCAGCCTCTCATCAAGATGCGAGAGAGAGCTCGCACCGGCTTCTCAGATGAAAAGCAAGGTGGTGTGTACTTTGCCTTAGCTCAGATCCTGTAAGCTGCTCCTCCTGCTTAGCTCTTTCTGTAAGCTGTGGATTTTGTCCTTCGTATCCTTCTTCCATTGACCAAAAGTAAGAGAAGCAATACAATATTTACACTCAGAATTAGTGTATTACATTACAGTTGCAAAAGCTACTAAAGGAGAAAGCGCTGAACTTTTCATAAGAATACAACGCATGATGAAGAATAACGCAACTTCCCATTGTTTCCTGGAATTAAAGATTAATAAGGGTGATGTGATAAGGGTTAATTATTTACAAGAACAGGCCAGCCACCACATGGATTAATCAAGTCTTTGCCTTGTCATAGAATTTTTTTTTTTTTTTTGATAACTCGAGGTGTCCGTGCTAGCTTACACGCACCATGACTAATCCCCAAACCCACTGAACACCCTGTAAGTCCAGTGAACAGGTAAGACATCACGGGGATGACAGGCATACACACTGAGCATCGAACTCAGGTGTAGAGGAAGGGAACAAGTCCCTTCCACCAGTAGACCACGACCTCAGATGCTTTTACTTTTCAAGTATTTGATGCGATACTCATCGTTGCCCACCAGCCATACTTGCCAATCCAAAAATTTCTCCATTAAGTGGTTTAAACTAGCTATTTAAAATCCAGATAATTTTCTGAGTGTCAAAAAATAATATACAGGCATTTCCAACATTTTTTTTGGACACAAAAAGATTTTCAACCATAAATTATGTTCGATTAAATAAATTGATATTTAATTAAAAAATAACTAAGATAAAAATATTTAATCTTGCAACATGAATCATGTACTTAGTTGTGTGTGATAACTTTTAGAATAAAATTTCTATTTAATCAAACAATTATTTGTGCTAATAAAAAATTAAAAAAAATCATTAATAAAAGTGAATTGAATAAAATTATGTGCCAATAAAAAATTAAAAAAATCGTTAATAAAAGCGAATTGAATAAAATTATCAAACAGTCTAAATATTGAATCGTAAAACTGGAAAAAAAAATCTAGATCAACCCGAGTTAACCCGCTACCCCACAACCATTGACATAAGATTGGAATAACTCCATAGAAAAAAATGAAAAAAAAACCACGAAGATCAATTCTAAAAAAAAATATTAAATGATGAAATTAAAAAAAAATTAAAAGAAACTTAAAAAATACCCAAATTAACCTGTGTTATCCTTTGAAACTCATGATCATGGTTATGAAGCTGAGATTGACCACATAAAAGGCAAACCCCCTAAAAAAAGCAAAAATCTCAAAAAAAAAAATTGAGTGATAAAACTAAAAAAAACAATAAAAAAAAGATATGGTTCATTTTTAAAAAAGTACGAATATAAATTAAAAAAATTAAATGTTGAAGGATGAATAATTTAAATTTATAAAAGTACTTAATAAAAATCCAAAACTTCACCCAAATTAACCCTTATAACTTGTAATCATTGTCATGAGTCAAGGATTGATCCTATTATAAAAAGAAAACAAAAATCTCAATAAAAAATAAGAAGAAAAGGCTTAGGGATGAAATTAGAAAGCAAAAGGAAAAGTTTAGTAAAAACCGAGCCACAGAATTATCCGTGTTGCAGGGGGGAATATACAAATAATTTTGAATCAAATAAAAAGTATTAGTGTATGAAAAATAATAATAATAATAATAATAATAATTAGAGAAGGTGGTGTTTTTCGTTCAACTAAAAAAAATCAAGATTTAACTTTTAACATTAAAATCATATTTCTTAAAAAGGAATCATTTTTGTTTTGTTCTGGCGTTGAAATCATAGTTCTCCAAAATCAAAACTTTGGATTTATTAACAACATTTTAACCTAGGGCCTGTCGGTAAACAGGTGGTTCATATGTTCTTTGCGGATTTTTTATCCGAAACTTTATTTGCGATGCCCTGATGTCCAGACAGGTCTTTATAGATAAATTGGAAACCAAGTCGCAATCCTCCATCAACACTCCAGTGAGGTTCCTAACAAGGCATCCAAATGACGGGCTTCAGATATCATATCAATACATTCTATTAGCTACACTTGAACTCAAAAGTTCAAGCCATGGAAATTATCTCACAACTGCAGTTTTCTCATTTCCTAGTAACTGCCCACAAAGGCTATAAAATTATAGAGACGGCGAAACCTCAGATGTAGTAATAATGATGATGATAATTAATTTATATCTGCAGTCAACATGATGATGATGATGATGATGAACACACCCATGAGCAGCACGCCATACAGCCAAACCACATTGATGCGATGCATCATAATCACAACCACATCCTGATGCTGAGGTTAAATAATAACCTCTACATAAATCCAAATGGATTCTGCTGCGGATATCACATCACGGAAGAAAAGGGTTGTGAGAAGGATGCGCCTCTTTCTGCTTTTTGTAAGCCCTGAGAAGCAAAACAATCAAAGATAGATGTGACCACATACTCTAAACAAAAGCTTCTGGCTAAAATTTGACAATCCTTTGGGTTGACACTGCTAATCACCTGGTGGCATTTAACCCCCCCAGTCCAACCGTTCCCAGAATAATAAAAAGGAAAGGGATCTGAATCAGAGCACGATTGCTTCTTCCACCATGCGCTCTTGGCACTCCAGTCCTCACAACTCGAGCATATGTGGCTAAACAAGACAGCTCATGTTTGATCGAAGTGATGACAGCCAGAAAAAGAAAAGAGAAAACAAAATTGCAAGTAAAAAAGCAATGTTACCTGAAGCTGAATCTTCTCCTTTTGCACCTGCGGTTGCCATACATGAAACTTTTAATAACTCATTCTCATTGGTAGTAAATAGCAGTTCAGCTAAGTAACGGCTTCATAATCTTCTGAACAGGGCGATTAAAACATAAATCGTGGTTTGCAAACTCATCCAAATGACATATTCCAATTAGACACTGCAACTGAATGATCTCATGCAAAAAACTCAAGATTGCATTCATTTAATATTTAAAGCAAATGGAATTGCATCTCCAATGTTTGGGTAATTGTTTATCTAAATTTTTAAGGGAACTTGACCTCCAACAATCAATATGAATCCATACTCTTAAAGACAAGAGGCATCCATTCATATAGATAAACTGATAACTTCATGAACATGGATATTAATACATACCAACTCATCTAAACTTCAGTCCAGAATAGTTTGCTAAACATGTAAGACTATATGAGATGTAAGATTATCTGTCACAAAAGTAGCAAACATATATGCATATCAAATTAGAATGGGCAGAAGGACATCATTAACAAGTAGACCTGTAGTGCCAACACCATCAAAATACCAAATCAAGAACATACTTACAAAACACAGAGTCAAGAAAAAATAAATCAAATGAACCAATTTGATTGAAAAACAAAGACAGAAAATAAAGGTTAGATAGGCTACTTGGTGGGGATCAACTATTATGATTAAGAAATAAAAAAAAATAGAAATCAGAATAAGGAAAGACAACCTGGAAATGTGACAGAATCAATTAGGACTGTACGAAGACCTTAACAATCACATACTGCATAACAAAATACAAGATGATAATCGGTCTATGATATTACCGATTCACTTTGCTATCAAAATATTAAACGTGTATCTCACTGCTTACTCCAGGTTTGATGAGCCACATACATATTAACTAATCTGTCAAATCATCATCAAGAAAATCAAGACCATCATCATCAGTGGTAACTCCTCCGGCAGCAGGAATAACATCCAAAGGCTCAAGTACCCCTGCCAATGTCACCATATCTGCAGGTCTCTTTTCTTGATGATCATTCTCATCCATTTCGTCTCCATCAAATTGTTCCATCTCATTATAAAGGATCTCCTAAAACAGGACCAGAGGTTTCACCAAGTTCTCAATCACTCCCTGAAGAACTGAGGCAATGTGCAGGATAAAAGAATATTTTGAGAAAAAGTAGATATAATTGGAGGTACCTCATCTTCTTGCATGGTTTGTTTCTCTGACTCTACAAGCCAGTCATCCAGTATGTTTTCAGTAATTAAGTTGTCAAATGAGACCACATCACCAGGCTTTCTTCCTAGTTGGCGTTCTCTTAGACGCAAATTATAGTGGACAAAGGTTAGCTCGTTCCATCTCTTCCGGGATGCAGTACTATGCCTTTTACTATGAACTTGATCATATATACTCCAAGTGTGTTCACATATGAGAGATGAGCATGTCTGGCTTAGTATACGAATGGCAATTCGTTGAAGCTCTAAGCAACTTATCCCATGTTGTTGCCACCATGCAGCTAAGAAGATATTGATAAGTGTACACATTTAGATCACCTCTTGATTTTGCATAATAATATAAGCAATCAAACTCCATAATTTGATTTATGCTTAATCAAAGATGCATGACATCTTGGACAAATTACCTGGATCAAGCTCCATTCTAGTACTAATAGCCAAATCAGTTCCAAAATCAGCTTTTGCAGACACAAAATCAGGGATCTGCTTGGGTCGCACATTTAAAGATCAACAAAATTAAGAATACATAACAAAACATCAAATCATGAGCGTGAAAATAGTTCTTTTGGCTGCATTTTGTGGCATCATTTAGTGCAGCACAAATTAATGGTAGCCTAACCTTCAGACAACTAACTACACAAGAATATCTCTAATGTTAGTCCTGTCCTTAAAAATGATACAACAGCAACCAAAATAACACACAACAAAAAGCACATTACCTGCATGGATGCAGAAATTCTTTTGCCATTGTCAACTTCCAATCGAACAATACATTCATTTAGACCACGAACAACCTCAGGATTCTATGACAAAGATACATTCATTTAGACAACGAATAACCTCAGGATTCTATGACAAAGAAATGACATAAGGACAGAATGGCAGGACATTAAGCTTAAAACCAAAAGAGGTGTAGTTGACATAGCTCATACCAATAGGAAATCAGGTCGATAGCGGTAAGATGGATTTAGAAAGTAAGCAGCCACGTAAAGTGGGTGGTGAAACAGAGAGCTCCATTGGTTTTCTATCACAGTCCAGAAAGGTCCATATTTCCGTGCATCATCCCCATGAATAATTTTAATTGCATGTTTAGCTCTGCACATGTCATTATATATATATGCTATTGATCGGGTTTCATCACCATCTATCTTCTGAAGAACAAGCGCAACCGGTTCCAAGGATTTTTTCACGTGCTGCACCTTCTTCCAGAATGTGGCATTTAAGACAATTTTTTCAACTTCTCTACCATCATCTGCTTTGGGAAATCGGGAAGATATCCATTTGTTTGATTGGAACATTCTCTTAAGACCAACCCTTTGGTCCAACAAACTTTGTAAAGTGAAGAATGTAGTGGCAAACTTAGTAACAGCTGGCCTGAGAAGTTCTTGTCCCTTTGTGAATTCTTTTTTCATATAACTCAACAACCAAGTATTGTTGTAAATAAACCTTGTAACTTTTTTAGCCTTATCTACGCACTCTCCTACCCATTTTATATTCAAAAAGTCCTCTACCATTTGATCAATGCAATGGATAGCACATGGTGTCCAAAATAAATTTCTCCTTTTCTCTTCAAGCATCTTCCCAGCAGTCTTAAAACTGGCAGTGTTTTTAGTGATTACCTGTGTCGGAAACCAGAAGAAAACAGCTTATTAGGCACCCGTTTACGAGTGCATTTGAGTAACATGAGAAATGTCAGAAATAAATATTTAACTACCTGAACAACATTTTCCTCACCAATCTCTTCCACCACCTTGTCCAACAACTTGAAAAGGCTTGCGGCATCTTCTATCATATCAGTGGCATCAATAGAAGAAACAAAGTATGCACCTCGGGGACAACAGGCCGAAAGGTTAATTGATGTCCTACCCTGGAGATCGTTCCAACTATCAGCAACAATAGAACAGCCAGTAATTGTCCAAGATGCCTTAAACTCTTCAAGATATTCTTTTATTGTAATGATCTCATCCTGAAGAAACCGACCAGATAGTAGTTGGCTTGAAGGTCCCTGCAGACCAGGCCCATATTGGCCAACCAACTCCAGCATTTTGAGGAAATATGGGGAATTCACTGCATTTGAAGGGATTCCTGCATGATAAAAGAATTTGCAGATGGAAGAGATCACTTCCTTTAGAGCTTTCTTCTCAAAACCCATCCTTGCTTTTGTTTGCCTGTAGTGCGATGATGTTTGGTTTTTAAGAGACTTCAAAAACACTGAATCCAATCTTGATCTTTTCATTGGTGGTTCAGCACCGTTGCTGCTACTACCAGGGGACCTCCCCTTGATATTATTTCTGATGTCATTGTCTGAAATTTTATCATCAATGGCCAGCAAATCCTTACTTGAATATTGCAACAACCCTCCCTCTTGCTCCTCCTCTTCATCCTCGTTATCTGAGTTGGTATAGAAAGTGGATATCTCTTTAGATTCAGGTTTCCGATTCCTTCTTCCAGTACGGTGCCATTTCATGTTCTCCTTGATTCTAAGGTACACCTCCTCAGGTGCCTTGTCACAATAGGCAACTTCCCCAGGGATCCTAGCCAGATGTTGTTTAAAGCGATTGATGCCTCCACTAATAATTTTCTCACAATAATTGCACTTCACTCTTTTCTTCTTTTCATCTTGAGCAATACAATGTTCCCAGCCCGGGTCCACATATCCTAAGGATCGAAGAGAAGCAAACCTTATAACCAAGTTCTTGTCACCCACCACCTTTTGGCCTTTTTGTTTGTAACTACAGGAAGCTTCCTCCATGTCATTATACTCACTAGAGTGGAAAGCTAAAGATGCCTGTTCAAAGTCAGCTTGCCTTCGCTTTCGACCTGAACGGCATCCTTCCAGGTTTTTTCTCATATTGAAGCATACTTCCTCAGGAACCTTAACACAATGAGTAACTTCACCAGACATTCTAGCTAAATGTTGTTTCAATCTGAATATTCCACCACTAACTATTTTCCCGCAGTAGTTGCATTTGACCTTCTTTTTTCTTTCATCTTGAGCAATGCCATGTTCCCATCCAGGATCAATATATCCGGAGGATCGAAGTGGGGCCATTTCTTCAAACATTCGTGTATTAGCACAGCAGCAGCAGCAGCTTATATCCTTGGCTGTTACATTCAAAGAAGCATTAAAATAAGCAAACAGCTATAAGAAATGAAAACATGCAGGGATTTAAATTTTAGAGCAACCAAAAGACTACTATCTAAGGGGGCAATAAAAGCACCAGACAAAGGAGCCTTCCTAAATCAGAAACAATATTATTGCAACAAAAGAGATGTACATTATGATAAAATCATCTCTTGAGATTGGTCATGGTTTTGGTGCTTGTAGTTTACTGGCAGATGTCCTTAATATAACAGGACTTTGAGCAAAATTGAAAAGAACGAAGAAAAAAAGATCCAACTAAGATATAAATATATAAAATGATTAAGGTTGAACAAATTATGATCCAAAAGACAAGCAATGATACTGGGTTAACTAAATGGATGATGAATGTGGCGGTGGAGCACAAATTAAGGACTTCAATTTGACATGAATTTCAGTCTACAAAAAACCTAAAACAAAATCCTTGATACCAACAACGAAAATTTCACATGCCCCGCCAAATTTCCATATATTCCAAGTGAAGGACAAAGTCATCCCACTGACAAAGAAAATAGGACACCCACAACAACACAACACCAGCAACATCCACAACAAAATAAAGAAAAAGAAAATAACATGGGCAATTCTGAGTTTCATCAATACCATGCAGCAAGAAAATAGGAAACAAATTCAGTAATAGAATCAATTTACCATGTTATCACCCTGGAAATCCTTTCTCAAGCACAAGGCTCCTGTTGCATGTACCTCTAAACCTAGTGGACTTGTGTTTCTTCCTCAAAGTCAAAACCGTAAAATGGGTCTTCCAAATAAACCTGTGTTAGTTACAAAAGCTACAGTAACAAGTGAGTTGAGAACCCAAAGAGCAAGCAATTAACATGAAAAGGAGGGCACAGCAAAAAAATACACCCACAAAGAAAAAAAAAAAGCAAATAGCAGATTTACTACAACAAAGTCATCTCAGCAGACAGACAGGAGATGCAACAGCATGAAATTGACACACAATGTTTCTAGAAGTTTCTATTCAAAGTCAATCAATATCTCAAACACATGTATGCAAAACCATGAGAATATTAATGCAGAATCGCAGCTTCGTCCACTTCCAATAAGTTTTCTAATCCATTTTTCAGAGCTTGCAAACCACGATTTAAGTTTTTCAATATATCTCGTGATACAAAAAGAAGTGAAGAATTACCGGTCTGCAAATAAGTGTAAGCTTCTGAAATCTGCAGCAAACGCAAAAACAGCAGTTAGAACCATGAAACAATTATGAAAAAACATATTACCTGGCACAATACACAACCTAAAGACTCGCAACATTTAGTTTGACATTATTTAAAAAAAGAGGGAAAAAATTACAAATCGAATTACTACAGCAAAATGCGCATTGATGCTATAATGACCGTTCATCCGCCTAGGCCCTAATCATAATACAGATGCAAGCAAGCATTTTAGCCACACAAGGTGTGTCAGTTTTACCGAAGTAACCAACCATAAGTTAAGAAGATCACAAAACTCTTGAAACACTGAAAAAGAAAAGGAGATAACAAAAAAAAAAGGTTTGGGAATGCTTAATCACCAACTTAAACTTGGACTCGGCACCGGGCTTTTCATGAAGAGGAAAGAGGTCAGGATGAGATTCCCATACTTTCTTTCTGTATGCAGCTTTAACCTAATACATAAGATGGAGACGCAAATAAATAAATAAATAATTCATTTGACAACAAGAAGCAAGGAAACAAAGAGAAGAGCTTAGCTTAGCTTGAGAATCAATGATCGATTACTATAGAAAGTGATGTATTCAAACCCTAGAATTAGAAATTAATTTTATTTATTTACTGGAGCTCATAAAATATAGATTCGAAAGAGAAACGACTAACGGATCAGGCGCTGTTTTAAGATCAAGATTGCAGAAGAAATTGAAGAAGGGGGGAGAGAGAGAGAGTTGACCTGAGAGAGAGTGGGGCGGGAATTGGGAGGGAAGCCTAGCAAGACCTTGGCCTCATCACCCTGCATTTCTTTCTGTAATAATGTCCTTTTTGAGGGGTTGTTCTTGCTGGTCTTTGCTGCTTCTTTTCCTCTCTTCGAACCGAATAATAAGAGCCAAAAAAAAAAAAAAGGTATTGAACTACAGTACGTTGTTGAGTTTTCTTTGGATAAACCACTATAAATAATGAAGTTTCATTACTGTCTGTATTGGAATATGGTTTGTAGTTGTTTTTAAAAATATATTTTTAAATAAAAATATATTAAAATAATATTTTTTATTTTTTAAAATTTATTTTTATATCAGTATTTTAAAATTATCTAGAAATATAAAAAAAATTAAAATATATTTTCCACTTGTAATATATTGAAATAATTTTTTTATTTTTTTAATTAATTTTTTAAAAAACACAAAATCAAAAAAAAAATTATATATATATATATATATATATATATATATATATATATATAATAACGAACTGCCCTCCATTCTACTCTTGTTTTTATTGGAAGTTAAATATATGTAATCGTTTGGAATTTATTTTTTTTAATCTTCGTGAGTGGATAATGTAAATTAACTGACGGTTATTTTCATGTTATAATTATTTAAAATTGAATACCTGCCATCTGTTATAATAAGGTTTTTTTTTGTTAGCTTAATTAAATTACTTTTGCAAGATTTCTTTTCATAGATTAATTAATTAATTAATTAATTAATTAATTTTATATATATATTGCATATGATAAATAACCCGAGCATTCTAAGTTTAGTTATTTTATTAAATTTAATTAAAATTATTAAAATTAGAAATAAATAAAATATATTGAGTGTGACTGTGACTTTTTTTTTGTTGTTGGATTATTACTTATGAGAATAAAAGCCAAAGTCCAATCAAACAGTAAAAAAAACGAATTACATTGAGTTGATGGAGTTGAATAAAGGTCTAGCTAAGCCTAGTTTCTTATATTAGTGTAATTATACTGAAAGCTAAAAAAACTTAGGAATTTATAGTGTATATACTCATATTTTAATATAGATTTATATAGTAAAATTACTTTTTTTTTTCTTATAGATCAAACTCATTTGGCTTGGTATAAGGGGTAGAAAGGTTTTTTTAATGGGATCCATTAGTTATTACCAGGATAGACAAGGTTAAATAATCTTTTATATTTTTATTGTAGTGTAATTACTATTGAAAGCAATAAAATATTAAAATTAGGTAAGGGGTTTTTTCTATTATCTTTGACTTAGTTTTAAAAAAGTTAATTCACTTCATTGCTCTTAGATTTTTTTTAAAAAGAAATGCATTTGATTTAGGGTTCTTTTAACTTTTACATTTGGTTATTTAATAATTATTGAGTGTCATTAGAGACAGTAGAGTAATTTAAAAAATAAATTATTAAAAAAAAAACAAAAGTAGATACCCGTGAGTGGTACTTGTCGAAATTGGACGGCGCGTGCAGCTCGGTGCAATGAGCAGAAACTTGCTTCCAAGGCAGCCAACGAAGTGTCTCGGCATCCCCTCCATGTACAAGCAGCGTATGTGGCATAATTGTTACCAATTTAGCGCGTTTAACCTTTTTTTCTTTTTCTTTTTCTTTTTCTTTCTTTCCTACTTGATTTTTTTGTTGCCCTTCCAAAAATCAAGTCAGCCTCTAAAGTTTATTATCCTTAACATTTGGTCCATATTCTCTAAATTACAATTTTTTATTTAGAATAATTTATGAAATTAAAGATTTTTTTAATTTCATCCCCTATAGATTTTTTTATCTGTCATACTTGGTTCTCATTTTTTTTATTACAATTTGTTTTATTTGAGTGGTTTTTGAAATTGTTTTTTTTTTTTTACAATTTCATCTTTCTTGAGTTTTTTCCTATCAAATCTAATCCTTTTTTTTTTTTGCTATTTTTTACCTTGAATTTTTTTAAAATTGATTTTTTTATTGTTTCATCCTACATCATTTAATTGGTTAGGTTTTTAGCTTTTTAGTTGAGCCCAGATCTAGAATATAACAGATCGTGGTTTTAAGAGATTAACTCGGGTTTACAAAGTTCACTCGAGCTTCTATAGGTTTTTTCTCTTTTTTTAAGTTTTTTTTTCATCCCTAGCATTTTGTTATTTTATTATTCACTTTCTATGGCATTTTTTAGTTGTTTTCAAAATAAAACTAATTGCCTAGGTTTTTTTTTGTCTTTGTTAAATTTAGCATTTTTAAAAAGAAATTTTATTTTTTTATTAAATTAAATTAGTTGATTTAATCCTCCCTAACATTTAATTTGTCGGCCGTTTGGCTTATTGGTTAAGTCTGGGGTCTAGAATTTAACAAAGTGTGGACTTGAGAGATTAACCCAGGTTTATAAAATTCACCCGGACTTACTTGGTTTTTTTATCTTCGCTTTTTTTTTTGTTTTATCCTACAATATTTTGTTGTTTTTTCTCTCGCTTTCTACGATATTTTTCAATCGTTTTAAAAATAACATGGCCTGCCTCGATTTTTTTTGTCTTTGTTAAGTTTATCTTTTTTAAAAAAGAAATTTTGTTTTTAAATTAAATTAAATTAATTGATTTCATCCTCCAACATTTCATTAGTCTAGGATGAGTATGGATCGAGAATTTAACGGATTGCAGGTTTGAGAGTTTAACACGGGCTTACAAGATTCATTCAAGCTTGTTTGGTTTTTTTTAAGCTTATTTTTTTTCTGATTCCATTGTCCAACATTCTTTTTATTCAATTTATGTGGGATTTTTTTGTCTTTATTAAATTTAGCTTTTTTAAAAGGAATTTTTTTTTTAATCAAATTAAATTTATTGATTCCATCCTCTAGTATTTAATTGGGTGGGTGTTGAGCTTCTTGGTTGAGCTTAGGTCTATAATTTGACGGGTTATGAGTTTGAGAGATTAACTCAGGTTTACAAGCTTAACTCGGGCTTGTTTGGCTTTTTTCTCCTCCTTTTAAGCTCATTTTTTTTGTTAAAT
This sequence comes from Populus nigra, assembly GCF_951802175.1. Lineage (NCBI taxonomy): Eukaryota > Viridiplantae > Streptophyta > Magnoliopsida > Malpighiales > Salicaceae > Populus > Populus nigra. Next base: position 14,843,273 of record NC_084855.1, on the reverse strand, counting down.
CCACTAACATGTTTTGTTTTTGCTTTATATGAGATTTTTTTGTTGTTTTGAAAGTGACAAAGGTTAACTCGAATTTTTTTCCGCCTCTATTGAATCTAGCTTTTTTAAAATGAATATTATTTTTAAATTAAATTAAATTAAATTAATTATGTGAGTGTAAGCATGAGATTCTCATTTAATGGTGTTTTGTTTTGCTTGTTTTTCGGGTCATTGCTCTGATTGCACAAACAACCTCTTTCAACTACCAAATTCTTAGATTTTTCTTACTCCTTTTAAAATGTTGATTGCACATTAACATCTTTTTTTACGTTGGTAAAAAATTAACCTGGCTCATAACATAACATATGCCATCTATCTAGTTATAAATAAACTAAAAGAGAATGGTAATTTATTATTATTTTTTTCTACTATTTTTAGTAATTAATAAAAAAAATATAGAGAGTGAGTTTTTCACTATAGTACTAGAAATAGATTATTGTGGATCGCTACTGCGAAGTTATTGTTTTGCTCTTCAGTTGAAAAAATGGAAGCCTTGGTGTTGGGAGCTATTTAATCTTTTTCAATGGCATATTAGTCATTAAAAAATTGTTAGAGGGTAATTGTATTTTTAATTTTTTTACCTGCTTGTTTCAACTAAATTTGTTTATTAAAATCAATAAAAGATATTTTATATATATTAGCAAGATCATACATATTAGAAATATTATTTCAAAATAACAATTTTTTTATAAAATAAAGCTTATCTGTGTAAAATAACACAAAAAACTCTTCAAAAATTGAATAAAAAACAAATTTTTTTTTTAAAAAAAACCTTTATCCAAAAAAAGTTTGCAAAACTCGTGGTTTAGGTTATAAGACCAAGATAAACCGATAAAAGATAAATTAAAGATAACCACAAAACTATTTTTTTAAAAAAAATAATGTGAAATGATAAAACTGTAAAAGAAAATGAGGGAAAAAAAGGATCCTTAACCATATTACTTGTATACCAAGACGTATGAGATTTTCACTGTACATTTGTCACAATGTAAAATTTTATTTTTTTTCCAGTTTGGTCCTCAAACTTTGTTTTTAGACTATCAAGCCCTATTTAAGGAGCAATTGATTACAAATTCTTATGAAAGGGTGGGATTAGAAGAGGGAGGGTCAAAATTAAAAATACAGCAAACATAAGTGACATACCATAAGTTTTGAAAACATTCACTTTGATCCTCCAACTTAAACAATCACGTAAATTATATAATTGTGGTTCCTCGAAATTGTTCCAATTCCATTTTGGTATAGATGTTTATTTTTGTTATTTTTTTGTTCTTGATTGAGAGAGGGGAGAGAGTGGTTGCCAGATTTCGACGATAGAGAGAGAAACTTATCATTGACACCGATTTAGATCACCAAAATAAGGGATTTTTGTATCAAATTGTTCCATTTGATGCAGGGAGTTCATAGTGTTTTTGTACCTTAAAAGTTTGTGAAAAAACAAATCTGAGCTCGGATTGATTTTTGGTTTCTAATTGAGTCCGGTTTTTGGAGGCTGTTTTTGAGGGCATGACTAGGTTTGTTATGGCCTCTAGAGTGTTTTATATGTGTTTTGGATCAAAAATAAGTTGCAAAACATGTTTTTGGGTCAAAAGAGCATAAGTTTCAATTTTTCAACAACCACAGTGGCCGAAATATGGGCAAAACAAGCGACACGTCGATTGTTGTTGGCTTAGGTTTGGCACAGCTACCCCAAGGCGCTTGGGTTCGACATGGTTACCATACCCAAAGCACTTGGGGTTTGCATAGTTATCATGAAAATATAACTTTAAAGAATGCAATTGAAAAGAAATAAAATAACGTGAACAGTTAAAAAAATAAAAACAAAAAAATAGACAAAACCTTCTTTCTTTTATTTTGTTCAGAGGGCATCTTTTAAATAATATTGATTTTTTGTCATGTATTTAATTTTCTGAGAGGTTTTTCTAGTTCATCTATAGTTTTGTTTTTATCTTTTATATAGATAAATTATGTTTTTCAAAATAAAAAAATATTTATTCTTGGATGATGTTTTTAATATGTCCTTACATGTTATTCCTTTATTCCTTTTCTTTTATTTAATCAATTTAATATCCTATTTTTCAACATTAAATATCTTGAAATACATCTGTCTCTTGATTTTTCAAGCTTTGTTTTTAGATGTCATTATTGATTATTTATTTATTTATTAGCGCACATAATTCTTAGTTCATTTGATTATATGTGTGCATAAACTTTTTGATTTGTTATATTTTTTGAACTACAAAAATGCTTTGAAAAAACCTGCATATATATTTTTTTATGAAAAATAAAAATATTTGACTCGTAGTGGAGTGCAGGTCACGTAGCTATTTAACTATTAAACCTGCGACTCGTGTTATTAGATTGGAAACATGACAAATGAAAAAACCGTGAAGCCTAATTCCGAACAAATCAAACACCAAAGGATAAAACCGAGAAAAAAAAATCACATAAAAAAATTATAATTAAGATAATAAGGGTAAAAATTGAAAAAATAAATAAATTAGAGGGCATAAAAAAATTTAATTTGGAGGGTTAAATTGAAAAGAAAAAAAAACTTTAACAAAAAGAAAAGGAAATCAAAAGAATGAGGGCTAAATTGGAAAAAATAAAATAACATAAACTTTGATTGAACGATGAAATTAAAAACCAATTAAAATTTAACAAAAAAACCAAGGAAAAAAATCAGAAATTAAAAAGAATAAGGTGCGAATTGAAAAAAAAATATGACAAATTATAATTTAAAGACTAAATTGAAAACATAATTTTTTTTAAAGGGTTAAGGACCAAAGTAAGCAATAAAAAACACAAGGAATGAAATTGAAAAAAAAAAGAGAATGGTCATGCACTTTTTTCTGGAAGAGAGAGAAAAAAAGATAGAAAAAAACAATCACCGGCCACAAATCATTCATCATCCGCTATCACTCTCCACACCAGGAGGAAGAGGACACAATGACACTTTCTTGGACAAGGCGGAAGGCCAGGTTTGACCATTAGATGGCATCGCATATGCCAACAACTTTTCAATAAAAAAACTAAAAAGTCAACATAAAAAATATTAAAACACCCACCATAACATTGAAAATTAAAAATGAACCCGTGTGAAAGGAAAAAAAACACTCCTAAAATGCAGACCTTATGTTTTGTCATTTCCTAGGGTAAAGAATATTTTTACTATAGCCTAAAAAGGAAAAAAACAAGAAAACATTTGATCAACAACTCTAGTTTTTTTTTTTTTTTACTTTGAGGGAAAATAAATATTTTTATTGTTTTAAAGTTTGTGAAAAGATGAAAAAAAATATTGGTCAACAATTCAAAAATTTACTGACTTAGGGCAGTAGAAACATAATTTTATTGTGCAAAAAATTTGGAAAATACTTGGATACTCTCGACCAATCTTTTAATGACCAACGAGTTACTAAAAAGATCAAATTACCCTCAAAATCAAGGCCACAGCTTTTCCACTTGAAGACAAAATAGTAATTTCACTGTAGTAATCCACAGTAAACCATATCTAGTACTATAGTGAAAAGCCCACACGCTATATATTTTGTTCAATATAAGAGTATTTTTGTTATTAAATGAAATATAACGGTAATTATGTAAATAATAATATGTTTTTTGTTGATTTTTTTAGCTAGGGTATTAAGTGTTGGTACACGTATAAATTTAAGATGTAAATTATAAGTTTTCAAAACTCGATAAGCAAGTGCAATTTCGACAAAATTATAGGATCCTAGGGGTAATTTTTCCTTTAATATTTTATTTTCAATTTTATTTTTCAGCATCAAACTAATTAAGATTTGCTTAGGTTATCATAGTTTTATTATTCAAATCGCATATTTAACAATTTAACCTAGATCGAACTAATATATTATTATCGTAATATAAAAAACCATCGTATAATATGTTACCTTATTACCATTTTCTTTAAAAATATCTTCAAATTATATTAAATTTTAAGCTGATGATTAATTTTTTAATATTAAAAAAATTAATCCGAATCATAATTATTAAGAACATGTTTGTTTTTACTTTTAAAAAAATATTTTTAAAGAAATTTTTATTTTTATTTTATTTTAAATTAATATTATTTCATGTTTTCAAATTGTTTTAAAATATTGATATTAAAAATAAGTTTTAAAAAATTAAAAAGTATTATTTTAATATATTTTTATAAAAAAATAATAATTAGAAAAACAAGATGTTGAACGGGTTTGTTGTGGTCTTGCTCACGAAAGGAATGGAGGGTGCAATTCTCCCGAAGGAAACGGTCAAAAATAAAAGCCGTGAAAAGTAAAAATCAAGGGTAGTGAGGTGTTTCTGCACAGCAGCGAGCGGCGAGGGTGCAGTGGATCATCGTTTCCTTTCCTTTGCGACTTATGAAGAAGGCATAGGAGGCGAGACAGACTGCATCACTCACTCACCCCATTTCACCTCCTCTTGCCATAGAAAGAAAGACCCATCAATCACAACTAGTACAAAATGAGAAGAATAAACGGAGGAGGAGGAGGTTTAAGTGGTGTTCGAATCTGCAGCAGCAGCAGCTCATTCAATCTGGGCGGCGGAACCGACCATCCTTTCTTCTCCAATCTGAAGTTGCCCAACCTTCTCTCCCCTTTTCTCGCCCTTACTCTACTGGTCCGTCTTTTCTCTTCTCTTCTCTCTCTCTCTCTTTTTTATTTCATTTTTTACGATTGTTTTTTTTTTTGGTTCAATGGCAGCAAAAATCGCACCAAAGTTATCTTCGAACCTAATTAGAATAATGGAACAAAGACTATCACGAAGGAGTGCCTGTCTTGTGAATTTCATTAACCAGATAATTTAATTTATGTTTTTTTCTTGTACAGAAGAAAATCGTATTTTGTTATTCTCGAATGATGTCTCCTCTCCGCTCTCTTTGTATTTTGATTGAAGACAGCCAGAAGCCTCACCGACTGAATTTTCGAGGGCGAAGAAAGAGCTCCGGAAACTCAGGGGCTCCATGGACCTTATAACATACCTCAGGACCAAACAGAAGGTACTGTTTTTGTTAGGAACACATTTAAGAGGAAATGCATGATCGGCTTTCGGCTTTCATCAGTAACTAGAGGAAGCAAACATGCCATACTCTAATAATATTGTCTTGTGTTTCAAGGAACACCATTTTAATTGTCGCCGAGGGTGGCGGTTGAAGTTTCAGCCATTAGAGTGCCAAGTTCCTAAATGGCATGCTTTTGCAATGTTTCTCAATTAAGTAAACTCTTTAACCAAACTACTCAATAAAAGATGCCAGTCATTGCATATGCCTTTATATCTCGACTAAACTTCAGGGGAAGGAAAAAAACAAAGGGTATGCTAATTAGTAGCAATTAATTTAACAACAGCAAATACTTGCTTCGAACGTGATTTACTGGTTACTTTGAGGGAAGGGGCAGTGTATGGGGTTTGCTTTTTTCACTTTCTAGGAGATTGATGGTCTGAGATCGATGATGGCTGGATGCCCAGAAGATAAAGACATGCTTGATATGGCAAACGAGGAATTGATTCGAGCCATGGAAGAAGAGAAAAGACTGCAGAATTTGTTGCTGAAGTCATTACTTCCCAAGGATGATGCTGATGAGAGGGACTACATTTTGGAGGTGGGAGCAGGTAATAATACGTCTATACATGGCATCAGAAATGAAATTTCATTTTGCACCTATGGTTTTGTTTTCAGAACGCAGAACCATGAAGCTTTTTTAATGGATTCCGCCCTCTGTAATGTTTATATTCTCTTGAATTTGACCAAAAAAAGTTCTGATTAGGAACTGGAGGGGAAGAGGCTTCTTTATTTGCGATGGATATATTCAAGATGTAATTTGTTGAAACATGTTATTGTTACACTATTTACAATTCTGCCCCCAAGTCTGCTTTTGAGAATAGAGACCTTTTTAAACTACAACAGGCGTGTGAGATTCTCGCAGAAGAATGGTTGGAAATTTGAAGCGGTTGATATAATGGAGTCTGATTTGAAAGGATACAAGGCATGCTTCCATCTTTTGTTGAATGATTTTAATTAATCTTCCGTCTGCTCCATCTTAAACCAGTGTTCTCAAATTCTTTGTCTATGGAGGAGTTTGGTCTCAGCTTTGCATTCTAAGTCCAGACATTGCATGGGGAGTTCATCTTGTGATTGTGTGACAGATACCTAACTTCCAGTTCTCTTTGGCAGGAAGCTAGTGCGGCAATCTCAGGAGCTGATGTTTTTGGGAAACTCAAATTTGAGAGTGGAATTCACAGAGTTCAGGTCTCATCACTATCATGTCCAATAAAAACCATGCACGACTTTTAACAGAAATGACTGACGATTTGCTTTTGGCAGCGTGTTCCAGTGACAGAGAAGTCGGGGTGTGTTCACATGAGTTCTGTGTCTTTTGCTATCCTTCCTCAAGCTGATGAGATGCTAAACTCTGTAAATGATATCCAGAAATATGTTCTGAAAATTCATCACTTGAGGGTTTTGTGTTAGTCTCTAAGCATTTATAATGAAGAGCATGGTGCATCATCACGCTGTCCTCTATAACTGGCAATTATGCTCTTTGGTCATTATAGTATTTGGAAGTATCAATACATCTCATTTCTGTTCTCGGATGACCCCTTTTGATGTTTCAGTTCCAATATGATTGGATTTTGGGACTGTTTTGATTTGCTGTATTTGGGGCTTCTGCTGCTAGACGTTCAATTAAGGAATGAAGAATTGAGAATTGGCGCTTACAGGTCTGGTGGTTCTGGTGGCCAGCATGCAAATACCACCAACAGTGCTGTTAGAATAACTCATCTTCTGACCAGGAAAACTGTTACCGTACAAGATGAACGATCCCAGCATCTGGTAAAGGATTCTCGTCAATTACACTTTTGGCTTCTGAGTGTTTGGGATCTTTGGTCGCTACTGGCCTCTCTTTTCATTTATTTGAGATAATCTTTTCTTACGATTGCAGACATATTTCCCTAGTTTAAAAGTAGATTCTTATTGAAACTAATGGTAATTGATTAAATAGCAGAGTAGAAGATCTCGTGATTGAACTGCAAATAACATTCGAATGGATTAAAAACATTAATAGCCACGTAGCATTTTCAAACACACTCTAATGTCAATTTCTGCCTTTGGAATTTTGTTATCCAGGTCCCATTGGAGGGATGAATTCTGGGTTGTATGTATTTCAAATCACACACTAAATTGCTAATAGTAGCAGTGCCTTTAATTATATTTCTGCTTCTTTTCCATGTTATGTAGTCGAGCCACGAGCATATGAATTCCATCTCCTCAATGGTTTGCTTATGCAAATTCTCTCTTTATGATTCTTGGTAGAATAAATCAAAAGCCCTTAAGGTGCTATGTGCAAAGCTGTATGAAATGGAACGGTCAAGTATTCAAATGAGTCGATCAAGACTTCGTTCAGAGCGAGCGAGCATTATTTGTCTGTCCTTTTTCCCAAAATGATTTGGAGCTCTTACGTGTTCTTGAACAGATTGGCAGCAGAGACAGATCTGAAGGCATCTGAACATCCAACTTTCCTCAAGGGGCTGTCACTGATCATGCAATTAATGATGTTGATGCAGGGCGAGAGTCTGGATGTCTTCATTGATGCTTTTCTTCTACAGCAGGAAATGGATCTTTTCATAGGCCGTTATATGTAGCTAGAAACTCGTAATATCTTTCAGAGTAGACATCGCCCATTGCCCAACTACGTCATGTATCATGATTTATTTTTTTAATAAAAAAAACAGGTCATTACAGTTTCTGTCTGAATTACGGACAGTAAATCCTGCCGCCATTCTTGTGGACTTTGTCCCACCCAGTCCATGACTAATTTCTGCATCATTATCTCCTTCTAGGTTTTTCGATTTCTGAAGAGTTCATGTGGGGTTTCATTGTCAGCATTGAAATGGATGAAAGATTGTCTGTAACGTTATCGGAGCGCAGCTGTTGACAGAAATTAAATTTTTTCTTCCTTGCAACCCTTGAAATCAACGAGTCCAATCAATGCCGCTAATCATGTGAGCAGAATTCATGATCTCCAGGCGATAATCTTTACCCCACCAGCCTACTAGTTTTAAGGAGAGAGACAACGCTAATGGCCATCCTCTCCTCTCATCCAGGAGAAGGAATGTAAGAAGAGCGCAACCCCACAAGCAAGTGGATGATAAAATCGATGAATCTTATCCACCCATCGACTCCAAGACATTAGCGGATTAAAAATCATGATTAGTTATGGTTTTGCCTCGAAGGAAGAAAACCAAAGGCTAAGACCTTTGAGAGAGCTAAACCCATGGGGATGAAATTGCCAAACAAGTGGGGGCACGGGGGACGCATTTTCTCGAACCTTTTCTGGTCGATTTCAACACTTCTCGCAAAGTTAGCCAATCCAGACCTAGATAAGTAAGAAAATCAATAAAGGGATTCTTAGTCATAGTTGTGATATTTCAATTGTCTTATCCATATAATTCTTTTGATTAAGAAACACAACTATGTGCCTCCTACAGGAAAGATGATAGGATATTATATCACTAGATATATGCCCGTGATTCATTATAGGTTAGATAATTTTTTTTAAAAAAATAATGTTAAACTAACATGATAATGTTTTAAAGAAAAGAAAAAAAACAATATTGAATGATAAAAATAAACAAGATAAACAAAAAAAATTCTCAACTCTTGTTAACCATTAAACTCGTGCTCGAGTAATTTGACCAAAAACAATTAAATTGAAAAAACTTTGAAGTTCAATTCTCAACAAACCAAACATTGAAGAATGAAGTTGAAAAAAAACAAAACCTAACATACAAAAGGATAAAAAATAGCAAATAGCGATTATAAGAAAAAAAAACCTGAGCATGCTCGGGTCAACTTACCAAAACCACAGGTCATGTTATAAGATCGGGATAACTCGGCAGAAAGAAAAATCAAGAAAATCATGAAATTCAATTTTTTAAAAAAAAACCAACGTCAAAATATGAGATGAGAAAAAAAATAAGTAAAAAAAAAAAACTAGATCCCAACACTTGTTAGCTTATGAAACTTGTGCAAAAGCCATTTGATTAGAAGCACCACATAAAGAAAAATCATGAAGGTAAATTCTAAAAAAATTAAATATTAAAGAATGAAATAAAAAAAAATCAATAACACAACAAGATTTCGAAGAAAAAAATAAAAAAAAGGAAAATAATTGGGGGGGTCTTCCTAGATTAACTCACTAAATATGTGAAGAGATCAAGACAATCTTATAAAAAGGTAAACAAAGAAAACCAAAAGGACTAATTTTTTCTAAAAAAATCAATGTCCAATAATGAGATCAAAAAATAAAATAAGTCCATAAAAAAATATAGGAATATATGTTAGCTCATAAAACTCGTGAATTGAGTCATTTAATTAGAAGCATCAAACCAAGAAAAACCAAGAATCCCAAACCTAGAAACATCAAATCTCAAAGGATAAAATTAAAAAAAAAAACATTCAATCATAAAAAATTTAAAAATTAAAAATATCATTCAAAAGAATGAGGATCAAATTTGAAAAAATTAAAAATAAATGAGAGGGTGGATAATTTTGAATTGTAGGGCTAAATTGAAAAGAAAAATTAATTTTACAAAAAAACTAAAAAAGAAACCACCCAAAAAATAAGGACCAAATTATTTTTTTAAAAAAACAACAAACTAAATATTTTGATTAAAGGATGGAATTGGAAACAATTGAAAGTTTATAAAAGAGATAAGAAAAAAAATTAAGAAAAATAAAGAACCAGAATCAAATATGAGAAAATTTAAAATGAAAAATCTAGAAGGATAAAATTAAAAATTAAAACAAAAAACTTACAAAAATGCTAAGGACAAAATTAAGAAATTAAAAGAATGAGGATTGATATTAAATATCCCCAACTAAGAGGACTATCCTATAATTTTAATTGCCAAATGCGAATTTCAAAGGAGAGAGAAAAAAAAGCAAAAAAAAAATAAAAATCCTTGTCAATAATCCATCGAGAAAAACTGAACATGAGTCACTATTAGAGGAAGCGGATGTTGCAAGGAATTTAATGATATGATGGAAGATAATTTTTCGCCACCATAGAAAGCCGCACGCACCATCTAAGCATGACAAAACCCTTCCGCGTCACTGGCACGTGCCAAATAAATTTTAAAATTTAATAATTCTTAATTAATGCAAAATACCAATTTATCTCCTTACTAATTTGTTTATAATGCAAAAACCAACATGAAAATCCAAAAATACCCCCAAAACAAGCCTATTTTTTTTATTCCAAGGGTAAGTTAGTAATTGAACTATATGAAAAAAAAAATTAAACCTTAAAAAAAAACCCTTAGCAACCAATTATCTGATTTTTGTCTTTAAGGGCGGTGAAAGTATTTTACTATTCTAAAAAACATGAGAAGACTTTTGTACCTCCAATTAAAATATTAATGACAAATGGATCATATGAGAAAGTCCATTTTACCCCTAAGCTTAGCCTTTTAGGTTGATTTGATTAAAGGTAAAATTGTCAAATCATTGTTACAATCCATAGTGTTATGTTTCTATAGCTACAATATTTCTTCCATACCTTATATGTTTTTGTTAAATACTATAAACTAAAAGAGACAATGATTTTACTGCTCAACATCTTACAAATCACTATTCATTTCAATAGTGTATTTTTTGTTTTGGGTTTTTTTTAATCTATATTTTTTTCCCTAATTTTATACTTTAACATTTAGTTTATTGGAGATTAAGATTCATGATTTATAGTAGTTTGCTTTATACGTGGTTAGCTTAGTCTCATAACCCGTGTCATGAGTTTGGCGGGTTAATTTAGTTGATTCAAGTTTTTTTTGTCTTTTTTTTGATATTTTTTTTTCAATTTCATCCTTCAACATTGAGTGGATTGAGAATTAGACTTCATAATTTATTTTGGTTTGCTTTCTATGAGGTTATCTCAGTCTCATGACTCAGGTAATACAATTTTTTTATCTTTTTTTTAATGGATATTTTTTCAATTTCATCTTTCAGCATCGAACTGATTATGAATTAGACTTCATGATTTATTTTGATTTACTTTTTATGAGGTTATCTTGATTTTATGACTTATGTCACATGTTTTGTGAGTTAACCCGTGTAAACTGAGATCGTTTTGTTGTGTCTTGTTTTCATATTGAATTGTTTTTTCAATTTTAACCTTCAACAATGAGTTTATTGAAAATTGAGTTTCATAATTTATTTTGATTTACTTTCTATAGGTTATGATAGTCTCATGACCTTAGTCGCAAGTTTGACAGGTTAACCTGGGTTGACTCAGATTATTTTTTTGTTTACTTTCTATAAGGTTATCTCGATCTTATGATTTGGATAACGACTTTGACAAGTTAACTCATGCCAATTTTTTTTATTTTTTTAATTTCATCCTTCAATATCAATATCTAGTTGATTTAGAACTAGGCTTCATATATTTTTTTTTCATTTTGATTTTTATAAGGGGTCATTTGGTTGACTTGGGTCACGGGTTTGACGAGTTAACCCGGGTTGACTCGAGTTATTTTTTTTATTTCATCTTTCAACACTGGGATTGTTTATCCTGATTCACGAGTTAAATCAGGTTTTTTTTATTCTTTTTTATTTTGATTTTTTTTTTCAATTCTATCTTTCAACATTTGATTAATTTGGAATTAAGCTTCGTATTTTTTTTTGCTTCCTATGAAATCATTCTGGTCTCATCAGGGATCACAAGTTTGACTGGTTAACCCGTATTGACTCGAGTTTTTTATTTTGTTTTTTTAATTGATATTTTTTAAAAACACAATTTGTCCTTCAACAATGGATTGAATGGGAATTGAGTTTGTTTTTATTTATTTTCTATAGAGTTTATCCCAATCATATGGCCTGGTTTGTAGATTTGACAGGTAACTAAAGTTGTTTGTTTTTTTGATCTCTTTTTTTAATTGAATTTATTTTTTCAATTTCAACCTTCAATATTGGTTTAATTGGAAATTGAGTTTCACATCTTGTTTTGATTTGTTAACTATAAGGTTATCTCAGTCTCATAATACGGGTCGTGTATTTGATAGGTTAAGCCAGGTCGATCTAGTATTTTTTCATCTCAATATGTTTTTAAAAACATGTCGTCTTAAATTATTTTAATTAAATTATATTTTTAATAATTTTTCAAATTATTTTTAGATTAATCAAATTAACCAAATTATTTCAAATCAACTCCCATGTAATTTATATTTAATTCTACCAGAGAATATGCATGTTAGTAGCATACAGATATCTTTTTATATTAAAAAAAATGAGCGCAGAGTAATACAATAGAAACTTAGAAGCGAAGACCACGGATATGGTGCAATCCCTTGGGTCCAAAACTGTTAGGACTGAAGGAGACAAGTGAACATACCTATCATAAAAAGGCTTCCTCATTCTAGGAACCTTAATGAGAGAGAGAGAGAGAGAGGCAGTAGAAGAGGTCTGGATTGGTTTTCTACTCACCGCCGGTTCCATTCAAAGAATAAATAAAGATATCATTTCCTTTTTACTCGTTGATTCAATTCTTTAACAACCAGCTACCATTTCTTTCTTCCCACATAAAAAAGTCCATGAAAATGACCAATTGTGAATGCTTGGAGATGTAGAAAAAACCCCAGCTAATATGCAATCCAAGCCACAAAAGTCTCTTTCTTTACTTGCAAGGTAGAGATTTGGATCATGTGAACATGTTCTGATTGGCTTAAGATGAAATCTGCCTGTCCATTTCCACTATTGGTTTAGTGAATTTGATATCAAATTGATTAACAGAGAGAGAGAGAGAGAGAGAGAGAGTTTCTTGTGATGCCTGCAGTTCCGGATCTGACAACAATCGGATTCCAATGCTAAAAATAAAAGTAATTAATCAGATTCTATTTCTGAGAATGGTTGATGATGTGTCACGCTTTGTCCCTTCTGATTATTGGTTTCCTGATTTGGACCGGAAGGATTGATATTATTTTCTTGTAATCCATGTTGAGTTTATCACTCTTTGTTTTAAATATTGCTGACGCATGGACCTTGACTTCGCAGGGCCATTTGTCTCTGACACAAATACAGATCCCTTCCTAAAAGAAAACAAAGGGAGAAGCTGTTGAAGTTCATAACAAGCAATAACTGACACAACCCTAGAACTGAGGGGGAGTTGGAATCTGAAACAGAATCAAACAAGCTACCAGACATAATTCTGTCAAGCTTCTTTCGATGAATACTATAATGTGAATGACCAACTGGGTCTTCCTTGTTTTCTGGAAAAATCTAAGCAGGTGTCAGAGGTGATCAGAACTGAAAGGGTGATTGTTTTGTTTTTGTTCGGCCACTTGTGTTCGAGTGACATGGATGATTTACCAAAAGTTTTGTATGGGTGGAGCTGGGAAGAAAACAAGCTGTTTGAGATGGCTTTGGCTGTGGTTGATGAAGAAGACCCAGATAGATGGAAGGTGGTTGCAGCCATGGTTGGAGGGAGGAAGAGTGAAGAGGATGTGCAAAAACATTATGTGATCCTTTTACAGGATTTGCAGGGTATAGAGTCTGGTAAATTGGATCACACACTTGTTGGAGAAGCCCAGCCTTGTGTTCAAGTTGACTGCTCTCAATCTGTATGTTGGACAGATGAAGATCACAAGTATGTATTAAGCTTTAGTTGATGAATTGGATTTGCTTTAGCTCACTTCTTTTGCTTTTAAAAATTTTCTTTTCCTGTTCTGGTTCTTCTTCCTTCTTCTTTTTGTCCGTGTTGAAGTGTTTTCATTAACATATTCTGGCTCTCATCATGATGCTCCATGCCTGCTGTAGATAATCAGAACAGCTTCATTTAATTCTTCTAAAAATATTTATCTTCATATCCATTCCAGGTTCTCAGGTCACTAAAACGCATTCAATTCACAGGACGAGTAATCCTCTGGCTGACATTTGATAAAAAAAACCTTCTCGCTTTTAAAAGGCACCTATTTATTATCTTGAAAATTCCTTTTCATTTCCGTTCAGAATTTCAGACACTCATTTTAATCGTTTGGTCTACCATGTGAATCCAATATTGCCAGTCTGATCAATCAAGGGCCAGATAACATAGAAAATCTTTAGGTCTTTCCACTTTTTTCTACGGTCTGCCTGTCATCCTTGTTTTGGTTTCTTTGACAAAATCTTTCTCAGGCCATTGAGAAAACAGTGTCCCAATAGGGCCAGCCAATTCCTCCCGAAAAATGCATCAGGTTTATACCTTTCGGCTGTCTAATTATGCAGTGATTTCTGGCTGATGCATTTTTATTTCCAGTCTAACGAAAACGATCAATACAGCATATCTTGGTCGCGAGTAGCAATCCACTATTCCTCAGTCAACATACACTCAACATACGGCAAGCCTTGAGTAAACTAGGTGTAAAATCACTTGTAATAAAAAAAAATTAAACGTGGAGAGCACAAAGTAAATTAACGTCTTTGTCTCAATAGATTTACCATTTTAGCTTGAATAGGCTGCATGTAATGTACCAGTGATTGGAGCCAGCCTGGTATCATGATTTATTTTATTTCAGACAGGTTAAAAATTCTCCTTGCCAGTAGCTTTTTGAGTTCCAACAAGAAAGAGATTTTTACTCCTTTGGCAGTTAGATTTCAGTTTGCTCGAATGTCTTTTTTCTTTTGTTGTTCCTGAACTTTGCTATATCTTCGTATCCAGGTTGCTGATACGACTGGACATAGATTGATTGGTAGGGTTGGCAAACAATTCATCAGAGCAGAACTATTCCTGTTGAGCTACTGCTCAGGAAGATTGCAAGTCAGGAACATAATTGATGGTGGTAGGAGTATCAATTCTTAAGCTTTGTTCGTAGTTTGTAAGGTACAATAAATATCTGTCCTTTGTAAATCAGAAGGTGCCAATGAAATGTGGATCAGAAGTGTTAATCTTCCGATCTTTGCCTTCCATCTTTCCTTTTCCTTTTTTGAATTCCAAGTCTTAGCCCGACAGTCAACCATCCCACTTGTTCTTTTGCTGTTTATTACCAATGGTTTAAGTGCTTAGGATTTCACAACTGGCCAGAACCATCTTGGACTTGTCTCATGTTGACCACCTGAGGCTCCTTTACCAGCACAATGTGATCAAGATGTCTGACTAAAGAAATGTTGTGAGGATTCCATACACCACACCAACTTTTGTTTATCACCAAGTCTAGTTTATGAAGAAAGCGAGGAGCTTGTGAAATAAATATTCAGAAAAGTACAATGTGCTCTGCACATTAAACAGCCATGTGCAAGGGGAACGGACTAGGTCCAAAAAAGCGAACGGTTGACATCCCTGCATTTGTCGCAGCACAATGTTATGTTGAAGCAAAAGTACACTGTGAGAGCATGAAAATTGTTCTGTAACAATGCCCTTGAGGCCCCCGATAGTCATGGTAAAACTTGAAATTACAATCCTTTTGAGGAAATAAGAAGTAAAATATTGATGCTTTGTCAAGTTGATGTTCTTCAAGGAGGGGAGTCGATATATCAGACGATACCAACATCACGATCATCATATTATCAGGAGGTTACAAGGAATTCTCGCCTGCACTGAGAAGTTGATTCTAAGCTTTTTAGTGTCCAAACAAAGATCTCCATTGCTATTGATCAATGCCTTGGTTTTTCCTGGCAGCTCATATGGCAACGTTTTGATCTATAATGTTACAAGGGCCGGCAGAAAATGGGAATAAACAATTCAACCCATTTTTTTTTTTTTTATCTCGAGCTTCATGCCTAGAGGAGCTGTCCTCAAAGGACGTTTGTCCCTGGAAAATTGTTCTGACTGCAGCAAGTGACCATATTCATATCCTCATGGGCGAATTTACCATCGGCCAAAGATAACAACAAGCTTTACATTATCTCAGTGATTCAAATACATAAAAGGAACCACATGATACTCTATTCTTATGATATATAAAATCGTCAAAATGTAGCAGTTTCATCTGCCTGGAGACTCAAAATTTGATATCACCATTGATTTGTTGTTTGGACGTAAACAAAGAAGGAATAGTTGTACAAATCTGTCCCTAGCAATGAAGCCTCTGATCGATGGTGCTGAACTCACTACGGTGGAAGCGAAAAAGGCTTCCTACATACATTTGTTATTTCGATCATATGGATTATTTTCTCTGCAGAAAGATTAGGGCTAAAAAGAGAAACAAATAAATAGCATTTAATACAATGATGTCATAAATCACTAATGGTCAGTACCAGGACGATTTTTTTTCTTCTTGTTGAATAAAGTGCAGCTGCTGCTACTATATATCGCTTATCACAGTTCTAAATTAAGTGACGGAAAAAAAAAAAAAGAAGTTTATGGAAACAAAAGAAGGGAGGAGAAAAAGAAGAGCCACAAGCCAGGGAAGAGGCAGTGCATGGGTAGAGCCAAAACAAGTACTTCTGTTAGTAGCTCCATCCATGCTCTGCCTGTTCCCCGTCTTCATATGTCTCTGCTCCCTCTCCCCACGATCCCTGTTTACGTACCTTCACCTTTCATTGTGCTTCCATACCATGCCAGCTACTGCCACCAAAATTAACCTCTCAAAGCCTCAGCCTTCTCCTTGAAAAAATAGCTTACAACAAAGTTTTGGAACACGCTTCCCCTTGGGTGATTTGGGACCATGCTGTCCATGGGGCTTTTATAAGTCAACAAGGCAAAGCATTATAGTACAGACATGTACTACCAGTTCTACTTGGACTAGCTAACCCTGTACTGCCTCCTTTCAGTACTAATCAGATTAGGATTTCCAGGGCATTTTTTAAAGTGTAATGCGTACTGCACTCTTTTTTGTACTTCTGAAACTCAAGTCATTAACAAAAGTAATTAAACCATTCTTAATTATACTGATTATCACATGCAATTATTTTAAAAAAAAAAAACAAAAATGTAACTCTTTACTATCTTCTTTATACAAATTCCGCTATCATATTCATAAACAATTATTTTATAGGGGACTTGATTGGAAATATTAATAGAGTTACTTCTAACAACCGAAATCTCCAAGATCCTTCACTGGTGAACAGATATTTGATTTTATAAAACTGAAATTAGGTCCGCGAAGATAACCATGTCATGTGCAGGTTGCAGACTTGTCGTCCTGCCAATGGAGTAAAATGTAGATTCTGATTTGCTCCCACGGAAACCAGAAGGCAGAAAAAACATGGATTTACCATCGAAATCAAGAGAGCAGAACAAATGCCACACTAAAATCAAAGCATTGCATAATCCGATACAAACCCTTAAAAGTCACACTTGCATCAGAGTTCAACCTCCTTTCCCGTCTAACCTATCCCTAAAACTAAACAGGCAGCCTGATATCGATCTATCTGACATGTGCTTAATGAATTTAAGGTACAGCTCTAGAAATATGCATCTAATAGGCCACAGTGCATGATACTTTATTGTGGCCTTCTCCTTTGCACCTGCTGCAATGCAGTGGCCTTTTAACCACTCCTCTTGACCGAATTCTTCTCTTTTTGGGAGAGCCAGAGATTCGACGAAGAGGGGAAGGAAGTACCTGAACCTCTGACAATTCTTGAGGTGCAGGCTTATCCACTGTTGGAACAGGCTTTATTGATTCAGAATATGTTAAGCGATAAGCTTCAGTTGTATAAAATTTGGAGCAGTAATCATATACATCCCTACCAATGTGTTGAAGCACCGCCACAGCATGCGAACACGGGAAACCATTAAGTTGCCATTCCCTGCAACTGCAGTCCCAGGCATCTATGTTAACAACATTAGCTGCACCCAAAAAATCTTGCACCTCAAAAGTGTTACTGGGTGAAAACATAACTTGAAGAGACTGTGCCTTGAGAATCTCTTTCTGCAATTTATCCTCCACAGATGGAGTTAATCTTGTAATCCACTGATCTGAATCCACCTTTCGAGTGTAAATTAGCTCCATCAATTTATGGCGAATCGTATCAATAATCTTTGTTACTGGTAATGCCGTGAGCTCAGTTAACCAACTATAAAATGACTCAGCAATGCCTGATGTTATATGGTTGTACCTTGCACCTTCGAAAAATGAGTTTGCCCAGTGCACGGGCTCACTTTGCAAAATCCATTCATAAGCTTCAGGTGAAATACTCTTGATGCTTTCGATGCACTTTCTAAATGCATCAAGTGTAGGAGCATATGCAGCATCGTAAAGATGTCCAACGATGACACCAATAATTTCATGAATGCATGGACCCTTAAGATCTCTCTTCAACTCTTCTGCCAGATAGCGAAGGCAATAAGCATGGTAAGAATTCTCAAAAACCACAGAAATTGACTGTCCTAGTGCCATCTGTCTATCTGCCACAAATGTTATTGGCTGAAGTGTCGGAAGTGCAGATTTCAACTGTACCAAAAACCAATGCCAGTTATCACCATTCACCACATCCACAATAGCAAAAGCAACAGGGAAAATACCATAATTTCCATCCACTGCTGCTGCAGTCAGCAATTCTGACTGATATTTTGATTGCAGGCTCATAGTATCAAGGAAAAGCAAGGGGCGACAACCACTCTGAAAACCATGTAGTGAAGCATGAAAGGCAACAAATAGACGATGAAAACCCAGGTCCTCCCTGGTGTTAAGAGAGACAGCAGTACCCGGATTTGTCTCTACAATCTTCTCGCACAACCATGGTAATTGATTGTAGGCCTCTCTGTATGAACCCTGAATCTCCTCTGTGGCAGCCTCCATCCAACGTCGAACCTGTGAATATCTCAATTCAATTCCAAATTCCTGCTGAATTTGATTAGCAATTTCCTTGGGTTTGACATTAGGACTATCATGCAACTTTTCTTTGACAATACCTTCCACTACTTTCTTTGAGGCTCGAGGATGACTATCTGTACCAGTACCAGCTCCACATGTATGTATTTCATTCAGCCTCTTAATTCGGAATAAGTGTGTGGTAGACAACCTTGATGCAAAAATCCTCCAAGGGCAGCCATCAACACTACACTTGGCACTTACACGCATACTATCATTTTTCTTAAACTTGACTGTGAATCCCTGAGCAATGGAATACTTGCGTAAAGCATCACGGACTTCACGGACATTATTAAACTGCTGGTGAAGACCAGTGATGCAATTCTCCCATAACTTAACACGTTTCAGCTGTCCAACACTCTCAATTTCACCAGCAGCTGCAGCCAAGGTGTTGAATCGCCCAGCATTCTCAGAAGCAGGAGCAGAAGCAAGAAAAGCAGGAGCGGGAGCGGGAGCGGCAGCAACAGGCGTAACATTGAGAGGGGTCTCTTGTTGGACCAATCTCTTCTTGCTGGCCCTGCAAGACCAATCATACATTAACATGAAATAAAACACAAGTATGACAATTACATCAGTTCGGAAACAATTATATCCACATGGTCAGCAGCATCTCATTACAGTTCAAATCAAAGATCAGACCCTCGCCAACATTTTAAGAATACCATCAGAAGCCAGGTGATCCATTCAACAGAGGAAAGCAACATAAACCTTCCTCTTCCACATTTTAAGAAGATATGCAAATTACCTTTTACGTGGAGTTGTAATCAGGGCTCCAGTTGTACTAGGCATAACTGAGGCTAAAGCTGTTGAGTTCTCATTCTTAATGACAAAAACATCCACAGTCACTGAGTTTCCATGAAAATCAAGGAATCGTTGAAGGTCTTTGTCACTCGAAATCGTGATCAGAGTCCGCATGTTATTGGGCAGAAAGTACTTGACGGTCATTGAATCAGCTCCATACTTCCACATATCAGCCATCTCCGACCTCAAATCATCAAATTTAGTCTCACGACTTACACTAATAGCATGGGCATCTCCACCAACATATGACAAGGAACCATCACTAGCAGTGGTAAACTTCCCACCAGATTGACATATCACAATAGGGTTACTCATCACTCTTTTCCAATTCTTTGCCGGAATTCAACAAGACCAAAACAAATAATCTGTCCAGAAAAGAATTAAAAAATAAATAAATTAATCAATGGAAATCCAGTTCTAAACAAGACATAGCTAGCTGTAACAAATTATAAAATTTGAAATACACAAATCTTGACAATTGATATCCTTTGTACGCAGTCACGGGACTATTCAGCAGGTTCAAACAGTAAGCATGCTAAGCAATTTTTAATTACAAAAAAATAAAAAGCTTTCTTTCTTGCAAATTATGAAATATAAAAAATTGAACGCAGGAGCAAACCTAAATTCAACATATGACAACAATGTAGTACGAAAATAGAATAACTTTGATAGAAAAACAATCAAAAGAAAAGAGAGGGAAACAAACTGACCCAGGTGCTGAAATTGCAAGACAAGGCCAAAAACCCTAGCTTTTACTCCATTGAAGAAGAAAAAAGAAACCCTAGATTTAAGATTTGGGGGGGGAGGGGGGTTTAGGGTTTGAATTAAGGTGGGTTTTGGGTTTTGATGGTGAAGGAGGTGAATTGAAATAAAATTGTGGTTTTG
This sequence comes from Populus nigra, assembly GCF_951802175.1. Classification (NCBI taxonomy): domain Eukaryota; kingdom Viridiplantae; phylum Streptophyta; class Magnoliopsida; order Malpighiales; family Salicaceae; genus Populus; species Populus nigra. The sequence goes on along the minus strand of NC_084855.1, from coordinate 14,822,753 downwards.
GATTGATTGGAAATTTCGAGGTTAGGTTTTGGACTTTTAGGGATCTCTCTCCTCTCTCTCTCTCTGTCAAAATTCTCAAAAGTACCGAGAGTTGGATGAAAACGCAAATTACCATAAAAAAGAGTGGCTGACCTATATAAAAAAAGACAAATTCACTCCTCGCTTTCATTGTTTTTGGGCTTTACATGTGGGCCTATTGTCGGTTTAATGGGCTGGAGAGTGCAATCTCAGAGTTGGGCCGTGTATCCTAATTGTAGGCCTGGTTGAATGCAGATCAGTCAGGACTTCTTGTTCCACTCCCACTCCAGATGCAATAATTTAGGCCATGCCATCCTCAATTCGGCAAAAATAATTCCTTAATGTGTCAGCCCATACTAATTATGCAGCCATACATGAAATTTACAATCTACTGCAAAGGTAATCAGCACTGTGCCGCGGCCGGATTAATTTTTTTTTTAATATAGAAAACATTCAATATTAAATAAGATGATTAAAAAATAAAAACTCAAATCATTGAATTGAATAAGTTTAATATGCTAAGTTAATTTAATAACATGATTAAAAATATATATTAACAATGAATAAAATATATATATATATATATAGATATATATTTACAATAACTAATTATAAAAAATGAGCTATCAATATTAAACTTGAGAGGAGAAGAAAGAAAAGCATGTTGGAGACTCATTATCGTTTCGTTGTGGACACCACTCCATCATTAGAAAGAGCTCACCGAGATGATTTTAACACCAATGCAAAAAATTGCATGACGACACCAACAGAAGCTGCACGTATTGTCACAGCAACGACCCCGAAAGCAAACTAAATAAAATATCCAAAAGTGAGTATCTCATACTTATATTTAATTAATTAATTTTATTTTATTCAAAAACAAAATTTATTAAAAAAGCTAAATTTAACAAAGAATAATAAATAAAAAGAGTCGAGATAAACTAATGTCATTTTCAAACTTAATAAAAAATCTTATAGAAAGTAAATAAAAAATTTAATAAATTTCATTCTCCAATTAAATAAATGTCAAATGATAAAACTAGAAAAAAAAAAACAAGCTTAAGAAAAAGAGAAAAAGAACACAGAGCTAAACCGGAAAAAATTTCTAAACTTTGGTTAATTTTTCAAACTTGTAACTCGTGAAATCCTAGATTTAATGAAGAAACTCAATTACCAATCAATTTAATATTAAAGGATGAAACTTGAAAAAAAAATATCAATTTAAAAAAATTACCAAAGTAAAAAAAAATAACAATTAAAAAAAACAGGAATCAAATCTGATAAAAAAAACCCAAAGAAGGATGAAATCTAAAAAAAATATTTTTAAAAATTATCTCAAATAAAAAAAATAATAATCAAAAGAATGAAGACAAAATATGACATGAAAAATTAGTGGATGAAATTGAAAAAAATTCTAATTTTATAAATTATTTCAAATAAAACTAATAGTAATTAAAAGAACCTGACCAAATATAAAGAAAAAAACAAATTGAAGGGCTGCAGTGAAAATTTAAAGGGTCAAATATGAAAATCGAGAAAGAAAGAGAAAATAAAGAAAGAATAGAAAAGGTCATTAGCGTCAAATTAGAGGTTCATTGACAACATGCGCCTCCCATGGATGAAGAGGCCACGGAGACGATTCTAACGTTGGTCCAGAAGCCAGCTTTTGACCATTAAGAGATGTCAAACACGTCACTCAAAGAGCGTGACCACAACCCACGTGTCGACGCTTGCAATACATGCAGTAACTACTTTTTATAATATTTATATTTATTAAAATATCAAATTACCTCTAATTAACTTGATTATAACAAATAAAAAGCAAGATAAAAATATAAAAAAGCTCTTGAATGTCAATTAATTTTTTTTTAATTTTTGAGAGTAATTTAGTAATTTTATTGTGATTTGAAAAGGTGAAAAACATTAAAACATTCCCAAACTTCAATTAATTAAATCTTGTTTTTAATGGTAATTTAATCATTTTTATAGTATTAAAAAAGTTAAAAAGATCTATGTGCCCCTAATAATCCGACAATAATCAATGAAGCTTGTGAAAAGAACTTTTCCAGCTCCCGGTAGCTAGTCCAACGGTTTTTTGTTGGAAGGGCAAGATTGAAATTTTATTGTAGCAAAATAATGTGTCTGTGTATACAATCAAACACTGAGTCTCTTTATTTATTTATTTATTTATGTTTTTTGTTTTACACTAAACTTATCCCAATGTTCCTCCATTGTTAGTTTTACTTTAACCGACACCACAGGAATCGTGTATTTAACTATTTGTCATACGTGTTTGTTCAGGCTGCAAAACACTTTTTGACAGCTTGGTGTGTATATAACAAGGTTGTAATTGGTTAATATCTTGAATATATATATATATATATATATATATATATATATATATATATATAATTGAAAAAATATGAACTGTGATATAAAATAAGTATATTTTTATAATAATTATAAAATAAATTTATATATTTTCAAAACCAAAAATATCATCTCTGTTTTTTATATTCCGACATATTAATTAAAAGTTAACTAAGTGAAGGCATACATTTAACCTTAGGATAATGCTTAAAATGTGATTATAATTGTTTTTTATAATATTTTTTACTTGAAAATATATTAAAATAAATTATTTTATTTTTAAAAAATTATTTTTGACATTAACATATTAAAATGATTAGAAAATACTAAAAATATTAATTTAAAATAAATAAAAAAATTTAAATTTTTTTAAAATATTTTAAAAATGCAACAAACTGAGAATGAAAAAAAACAGGTGCAGCCATTAATTATTATTATTATTTTATTATGCTAGCTGTAAAGAATTAATGCAGTCCAAGCCACGTAAGAATATAGCACTTGAACCTGGCTTGAGCTCCCGTGAAATTTCTCTGTTGTGTTGTTCTGACCAGTTTGGTACCGAGTTAGGTCAACCACATGGTATGACCAATCCACCTAGGTCCAAATTAGAATGACACGTGTCCCACAATTAAAATGACCACATGGTAAGACCGGTTTCGCACTCTAGGAAATTATTGTCCGAGCAGTCTAGGAAATCAGCATAGTTGCTTTTCTTTCCTGGTGGGTAGATCCGTAGATCACGCATCATTGAATGAGAAGAAGATGTCTTCTATACTGGAAACAAAATACTGGAGAGATGCAGTAAAATTGACACAGTTCATATTTCTTTCACATTAATTGATGTTTCGGGATACAATTGGATGCGCTGATGTGCCTCACAGCACAAGAATGCCAGGCCCTTACGGGTTTTTTTGGCTACTCGATCCAATCCCAGCTTTCTAAATTATCATTGTAGCAGATGATGCCTTTACACCTTTCCCCTCTTAATCTCGAAAGGGATTTTTCTGAAAGAAAAAAGAATTTTGAACACCAAATTATGTGAAAGTAACATCAAAATCACTAATAGTCCACTCCGCTACTTCATCTTTGTCGCTAACAAAAATCTCAGTACCCATGTCGATGGATCTCCATATTCTTCTAGCAGGGGGGGTACCTGGATCCTGCAGTGAAAGAACTAAAATGGTGACTATCTGGTTGTTCATCACTTTTATAGCATTGACACCTAAAAGAGGTTGTTTGACTACTGACCTGATAGAAGTAAAGTCTACTTGCTAGCCCACCCACATCAAGCTCCCAAGTTCTGGCATCCCCAACCCAACCATCCCCTTGTTTTGTGGGATAGCCATAGTCAGCCCATATAGGATGAGGCAGCAACTGAACTAGCTCTTGTGCCTGAGGATTGCTGTAGGGATCACAAGTGCTGACAGGTTTCTCTAAAAATTGAGCATTCTCTGGAGCACAGTAGTAGTGATACGCCCCATACGGGAAGTTAGCTGTATCATTTCTGTAAATTTTTGTGTTGTTTGGAGTAATGTGATATGGTGGGCAGTTTCCTAGATTTGTGGGACTGCACCAAGCTGGAGTTTCAGGATTGATAATCATCTCACTATATCTGGTTATGTCGGTAAGCACATCTCCATCGCATGGAGCACCATTGTTCTTCCAACAGCTCCCGATATCTATCAAATAGAACTGGCTCTTGGGTCCTCCCCCTTGTTTCACATCCAAAGTCACTCTGACCTTGAAATTAGGTGACTCTGGAAGCTGAAAGACAGCTAACTTGTTACCAATTTCAGGAGGACAATTACACAAAAAACAGGACTGGTGTAATTATTACTCTACTGTGGTTCATACTTCATACTGATCTGACTCCAGGCAAACTGATTTAGTATTTTTATCATGTAGTTTCATTTTACATGAATTAGTATCAGAGCAAACACAAAACACACAATCAATATCTTCATGAGTAAGCATGTGCTCTTTTGTATACTGACACGTATATTTAAGAGCTTACCGAACAAGGATAGGAAAAAGTCTCCAAATTTACCACGTATCAGTTCCTTTTGTCTGCCTAATCAAACCTGCAACCTCAAGACCGGTGGTGCCATCCATCACAAGACTTGTTAAGTAAAGGAAGTATGCACTTGCAACCATGTCCAAATGGCCGAAGCTTCTCGTGTCCTATGATTATAAAAAGATTACAAGGCCCGTGACCTCCACCAAATCTTTCAAGGCCTATAGAAACAGTACTAGGTGGACAAATCCCAGTAGAAGTTTACAATATGGATTAAGAATCAACTGGATTTTGACCATTTTGTTAGATATGAGCTTGAAAATAGTAAAATATCAGATGAATAACCGAGTTCCAAAATGGCTGTAAAGGACAGAGACAGCTAACCAAAATTATTTTGATACCCTGATTTAATATTCCGGGTAGGTAATTAAGCTGTCCAATCATTGATTGTTTCCTATGACACAGTGATCAATTTTAATAAACAAGAAATAAAACAAATACCAATTTTCATTAACAAGAAACTAAACAAATCTCTATCTGCCAAGTCACAAGAATACACCTTCATCATCAAGACACACCAGAGTACCTTCTCCCGTTTTCTTTTCTTTACTAAGTAATGAATAACTGAATATAGAAAGGCGAACTCATACGTATTTGCTAGTGCAGCTTAGTTTTAATCTGTGAAGATGACTGGGATTTGCTTTGAAATTGAGGAGGAAAAAATATTTCAAACAGTTTCTACTTACAATTTTGAGCATTCCTCTTGTGTCATAGTGATACCCTCCAGAAAATCCTGTAGTTGCATCAGCTCTGAGGTACAGCATCAGCCATGGGTACTTCTTTGAAGTCTTGAGCTTGTGGCTAAAGACCCAGCTTCCATTACTAACTGTTTTTTCCCAAACCACTTCATAAAAAGAGATTCCATCAAGTCCACTTCCAATGTCAGAACCCAAATCATATGTCCCATTGAAACTTCCTCTCATTATACCACCATCCGAAAGCTTAGTCTGCTGATGATACAACATGGGTTGATTCATACAACCCTTTCCAAAACAAGGAAACCTTCCTGGACTAAAAGGAGGGGCCTTTTTCCCATTCCTTGGACACAAACCGGAAGTTGTGTCATAGTTTCCATTTTTAAGCATGACCATCCAAAACTGCCATGGATTCGGGGTATCCTCAACTTGACATAATGAACCCAGGTATAGCTCCTTCTGCATTGCATAAAGGTCGGTATTGTTTATGGCTCCTGGGGCCAAACCTGGGAAAGGCTGTCCTACCCCGAGTTTGTTATCAGCTTCACTTACCTTGTGTTTCAGAAAAGAACCTGCCTCATTTATAACAAAGAATTAGCATGCATATAACAGAAACAGTGGGAGACAGTTGAGTGCAACAGATAAAGAGTTAAATACAGCATGAAAAAGAACTGATTTTTGTGTGTGTTTATGTATAAAAGCTAGATTAAAGAAAATTAAAAGAAAAACCATGATGGTAATGAACATTTCCTTCAAATGAATAGAAGCTACGAGTAAACACGCCCACTTGAGCAACGACAAAGATTTAGATGTTGATTTTGGCAATAAAGAACTCAATAATTGAAAAGGAATAGTAATAAAGAAAACCCACTCTTCAATACTGCGTGTTTCCTTCTACGGTGCTTGTTCTTACTTGAGAGGTCAAAGCAATCAGCTGCTCTGGGGCTACCCATGCCAGGAGCTTCTTGGCCAACTTCATTGCAGAAATTCCAAGCTTCAAAGGCCACTCTCAAACCATCCCTTCTCATTCCCGGGTCTCCAACAGCTGTTTCTCCTCCTGCGCCAGAAACACCCAGCACAACCACATTTACCAAGAAAAACACAACACGCAAATGGGTTTCCATGGCCATTCCCAGATGGGTGATCTCTGCCTTAGAAACAGAGCTAACTGTCGTTATTTATACACTAGTATTAGATGGGGTCTGAGCCAGCAGGTCATGGTGGTCATTTCCTATATGATCCTATAGTGCGAAAGAAGTGACTGGAGATAACGAAGTTCATGTTGTCGCAAAACCATGCTAGCCATTCATGCGGTCAAAATAAAAAACATATAGTTGTTTAATTATTAGTAAAGCCATGGAAACAGAGTCATCGTATTAGAAAATCTTACTGCTAACGCCGATAACATTTAGCGCCATGATTGTATAAATCACTTATGTATTATACCATACACCAGTTAGTTTGATTTGTCATCTTTAACTTATTTTAACACAATTTCTTCTTCTTTTTTTTTTTCCTATCCTAAGATCTTTTTTTTAATATGTTAGAGTAGATTCTGCCCAGTTTTAGATTTTTGCTAAAATTTAAATTATTTTTTATATTATAAAATCATTTTGATATACTAACATTAAAAAAACTTTTAAAAAATAAATAAAAATATTATTTTGATATATTTATAAACAAAAATTATTTTAAAAGCAACCATAACTATATTCCTAAACACTTTCGGTTAGGATTAGAATATGTTCTCATAATTTGTTGGCTAGATTTTTAATTATATTTAATTCAGAGCTGGTTTATTTTTGTATTTTAAAAATTAAAATTTTATTTTATTTTTTTATTTGAAATTAAGTTTTTTATATTTTTATATTATTTTGATGTATTAATATTAAAAATAAATTTTAAAAAATAAAAAAAATATTATTTTAATATATTTTAAAATATAAAAAAACCTTTAAAACACATAGCAGTACAAAACGGGCGGTTGGGAGTCGGTCACCAGTTGCTTTTTCTCTTTTCTGTTGACAGCATGCACAGCCCCCAAGAATGTTTTTCTTTTCTTTTCTTTTTTCAAGAATAACAGTAGAGGGTAGGGAATTTGCATTTTTCTTATCTTTTTTAAAAAGTAGTTTTGTCGTTTGGTTGGCTTATGTTAGAAGCAAGTACTTATGGATTGGTTGGGTGTGGGGGGGCCCACCACACACTAGCTGGTTACCAGTGGGGGTTTTAAGACTAAACAGGGACTGGATACGGCCTGAAAAGGAGGAGAAGTTCAACAGCCGCGCTGTTCTTTTTGTGGAAAATAGGGCAAACAAGAGAATAAAAAAGAAAGGGGTAAAGGAGATTTTAAGAAATTTTGGATCGTTTAATAAATTTGAAGGAATAAAGAAATATTTTTTTTTTAAAAAAAAAAACGCTTTCACCGTCACGGGCACCCTAACAAAGCCTTCGAAAGGAATAAAAGGTGGGTGGATGCTTTGAAAAATGGCGGAGCTGGTGGTGGTTTTATTTGCAAGCAAAACAACTGCCGAGTGCGTCCAAGACTAGCAGTCGCGTTAGAATTGGCCGGCCCTTTCCTGTCCGCGTACACACGGGGTTGGCTTTTATCGTCGTTTTTCCTGTCACGTAAATAATTAGCACGACTTATTTCTCCCAGAAAGGAAAATAAATCAGTCACTGAAAATGTCATCCATTGGCTTATGTTCCCACTGGCATCAGTTTCCTTTACCCTGCCGACGGTCGGTGGGGCTGGATTTCCAAGGAGATAGTGATGGCCGTTTGTAATAGATAGAGAACGTGGTTATGGTAATTTTCTAAGGTGTTTGTTTTTGAAAAAATATTAAAAAAAAATTATTTTTAATATTACCAGATTATAAAAACTTAAAAACACTAAATAATAATAATAATAATAATAATTTAACAAAAAAAAACAAATTAAAACTCACTTTCAAACACATGTACATCTATAATGCAAGTAGATGCAAGTAGACGGTGATGATTATTTGTTGGTGTATTTCTGAAGGCATCAGCGAAACAATTCCTGAACGCTGGCAAGAAGACAGGTTTGTTTGTTTGCTTGCTATTGAATCATTCAAGCTTTTTGAATGCCTGGATTTCTTGAGTGTGATCATTTTCGTTGAGAAAATTAATCCATTTTCGCAATCCATGCTGGAACAGGTACATGTTTAGCCTGCCATGACTGCAACAGATACGTGTAACCTAGCACATGATGATGGGCCTGTCTGTCTCGAGCATATTAATCTATTAATGGAAAGACAGGACGAGGGAAACTCTTGCTAGCTACTATAACTTGGGGGGGCTCATTCTGAACTGTCAACGCTTCTTCTTCTTCTTCTTCTTTTTCTTCTTTTTTTGAATTATTTTAATTTAATAATGTTAAAAATAAATTAAAAAAAATAAATTAAAAATATCCACTACCACCTTAAACATTAAAATATACTTTGGATAGCACTTGAGGGACTAACTGTTGTGGTTAACCGTGTGACTTGTTCCGCCCTCCTTTCCAGGTTCGACCCTCTATGTACACGCCTGTCACCCCCGCGATGTCTAACCTGTCCCTGGGCTTGCAGGATGTCCAGTGGGCTGTGAAGAATAGTCGTGGTGCGCGCAAGCTGGCCCGAACACCCCACGTGAATCAAAAAAACAAAAATACTTTGGATAGGAATCCAACAAGTTTAGTTTGATGATTATAGAAATTGAGTGTGAAAAGGCGCATAATACACATAATTCTTTTAATCTTTAATTAAATAAATTTTATCAATAAATTCTCAATTTGTTATTGAAAATTTTTTAAAATCAACTCATCAAAACAAGCAACATGAAAAATATAAAAACATGTTGGAGATACTCTCATCTAGATAAATTCTCATGAACTAAAAAGAATCATTTCATCTCTGGAATAGATATTAAAAAATATATAGTTATTTTATTTTATTTATTAAAAATAAAATAATATTTTTATTTTTTTTTAGTTTAGTCTATATATAATTTCTTTATATTTAGATTAAATTTATTTTTTTAGATTATAGTGATTACATTATGCAGTATCAATGAAACCCTGGTCTTCTTTTTTATTATTATTCTTGCATTTTTTTTTTATTTTGTTGGATTATTTAACATGAAATCAGAGTATAGTTTTATGAAACGAGACTTAATTTCAAACATATTTTTTACGAATCGAACTTAGAATTATACATTGATTATTGGCTTATAAATGATCTTTAAATTTTAATTTGTATTTAAGGAGTTTCAGAATCCAGTGCGATTGCCTGGATTTTAAACAAGACATGCAAGATACCGTTTGTAAACGATGCTTCAATTACAAGGGCGATGTGTTGTTCATGTAAATATGTCAATGCAGGCAGGTACATATTCGGGCATTGATGCACTCCGACAAAAAGCTCAACCGAACATTTTACCTTTTTTTTTAATAAGAATACTGTATAAAATAGCCAAATGTAATTCTCTAAAATAAATTTCTATTAAAACAAGCTATAATTAATTTCATATATTCTTGATAATTTATATCAGTAAAAAGAATTAGGACAGGAGAAACAATAAAACATAGTGAATTCAAAAAGAAGTCTCCAAACCCTTTACAACTAGGGCTGAGTAAAAAAACTAAAAAACTGAGAAAATTGAAAAAAAAATAACTGAAAAAACCGAATTGAAAAAAAAAATCGATTAAACTGATTAAAACTTTGAAAAAACCTGCAGGTTCGGTTCATTTTCGGTTTTATAAGCAAAAAACTGAAAAAATCAAACCGAACCGAACCTAAACTGAAAAAACCTAGCCAAACCGGTTTTTTTCCTAAAAAACCAAACTAAACCGAAACCGGTCGATTTGATCCGGTTTTGGTTTTTTTTCAAAAATTTTTTTAATTTAATTATTTTTTTATAAAAACTAAACCAAATAAAAAATATCACCTCTACTTACAACAAACAGCACCTTTTGTCTTCTCAAGTCTTTCTTTACCCGGTGGATCGAAAGTTAGCAACGGTTCTTGTTTGGGCTCAAGTGTTCCTGGAGATTCAGTTCACCGACGCTACCAGTACCGTCCAAGATAAAAGTTTCTACATTCCAAGCCGCTAATTGTTGGAGCCTTTTCTTTTTTCCTTCTTGGAATCTTAAAATAATAATAAAAAAAAAATTATTAAAGGATAAAATTAAAAATAATAAATTTTTTTATTATGTTTAAAACTTACGAAAATATATATGAAACATATAATAAAGATCAATTTTAAAAAAAATTATGTTTAAAACTTTTATTAATATAACTTGAAAAAAATATCGATCCAAAATATATTGTATGAACCCAGTTTATATGGTTTTACCTATTAAATTTATGATATAGGCCATGAATTACACTAGGTTTTATAATTTTGTTTTTTAAAATTTATTTTTTTACCAAAATTTATCATAACAATTTTTTTAAAAAAATTAAAGAATAAAATAAAGATTAAAAAATTAAAAGCTAATAAAAGTGATAAAAAAAGCCAGACATATGGATCTAAACCTTTTAAAAAAAAGCTCAAGATCATGCCGTCGTGCATTCAAGTCCTTAATTTTTTTAAAAATTTTTGTAAAGGGAATTAATATTTTTGTAAGGGTTCACGCATGTCTTAAACCTTTATTTTGTTTTTTCCATTTAAAAAAAACAATTACTCATAACTCAACCATCATTGTAATGGCTAGAAAATCAAAACACATTTGTTTTTGCACTAAAAACCAAGTTTTCAATTCATTTTCATTTAAAAACACCATAAACACCCTTAGAATATAAAAAACCAATGGATTAACTTAAAAACAAAACAAATAAATAAAGTCTAAAAGCACAAAATTAAACAGGGTAAAAATTTTCTATCTCAACCTCAATCAAGGTTCAAAACAATCATCACCAAATTCTTATCAAATATGATCCATTTAACACCAAGATTAATATTAGTGTCACCCAACAACTTTCTTTCTTCTCACCAAAACCCGTAGACTTTTTTTTTCTCTTCCAGACTGAGGGGTTGAAAATAAAATTGAATTCATAAAAATTACATGAGTTTTAAAGGAATGAAGAGATTAAAATTTTCCCAAATTTTAAATTGAGAATGATATTTCTCCGTGTTTTATACTTTAGTTCTCTTTATTTTAATTATTCTCATCATGAACAAATTGGTTATAAATCAGTTCATAGATGGATGCATATAGAAAAAAAATATTAAGGTAGGAAAAAAAAAGTTGGACGATGAAGCTACAGTAAAACACCTGTATATTTAGTAATTGGTAATGGTAACAAGTAATAACTACGGAGTGATATTTCTTCCCAGCAGTTTGTGACATCTTCTCATTCCACTTCTTGTTTATTTCAAGGTAGGTTCATGCCTCATCCATAAGCCCAAAGGGACGACCCCTTAATCAGAAATTGTACATGATGCGGCCACTTATTGCCTTGATTTATTGATTTTTTTCTCTAATTATTTTCAATTCTGAGATCATTACAGTTTCAAGAATCAAAGTACCAGGATATCTACACTCTCGATGACTGGACACAGTTCCTTGTTTAACAGCTTCATGCAAGCAATGCATTTTCTGCCACAACTAATGAAGATTTATGTACACATATACCAGTGAACTTCGATTACCAGAAATCTACCTTCCCTGTGTTTCCCGGAATAACAAGGCAGATCCAACGGCTCCTGTGGAACAAAAAATACAGACTGACCTGTGTAATTGTCACAAGCGATGCCCCAGGAGATCAGGCAAGGTTATCTTTCCCAAGTTGTTTGGGTCAAGCTTGCTGAATTGATTGCAGATCTGTAATACATCTTTCTCGCCTATCTTTCCCATCTCTTTTAGCTTGTAAATTACATATTCTGATTTACTGTAAAAAAAGTCACAAAAATAAATGAATTAAGGCTCTACCTAGGTTGATAGATCGCATTATCTCATTTGCTGGGAAAATAAGAAGAACGAATTGAGTTCTATCTGGAATGCTAGATTACATGTTCTTATTCACAGAAAGACAATCCTACGTAAACCCACCCACTAAAAAAAAAGATCAAATACATCTCCTGTGAGGATATAGGTCAAGAGCAACAAAAGGAAAAGGAAAAAAAAAGTTTATAAGTTATCTCAATGTACGGACGTTCCAGATAATATGATGGCTTGGAGCAGCTATGAAGAGCCTTGATACTTTAACTTACAACTATTTGGATATAACTTACCATTTGAGAAAAAACTAGCGAATGAGTGACCTGACGTGTTTAAATCCATAAACTTTAAATACTAATGGAGTCAAAATTTTCTCTCATATGTTGTTTTACAGTTCGGTAGGAAACCTATTGGACCTTTCATATCTCCTGAGATTATGCAATCTATGACGGATGATTGTCTTTCAACACTTCATCTTTAGCTGAAGTTGCAAAACACTTTTTTCGCAAAGAAGCAAGAAAAAGTTATAGAATGCGCTAAACCAGATTGTCTCTCTTTAATGGCCTCCAAATCCAAGAGAGCAGTTATTTCATCAAATAAGTACAGCCCATCACATACTGTCCTCAACTCAAGAGCCAATCACTCACTATTACAAGGTTAGAACCAGGTTAACTTCACTCCGAAACAAGAAGACTTTAAGATCTTAAGAGCTTTTGATCCGTGTTTCAAGGTCTTGGAATGCAACGCACCGGCATTTTCACTAGAATCTGCTTCTATAAAATTAGCATCAATACAATAGGAGAGTACGAACCAAGGATGGTCAGCACAGAAATGGAAAGAAGAGTTTAATTAACTTTTGATATCCATCTTCTAGAGCAGCATTTGATCTTATCACACATTAACATAGCCTAGTTAAGGTTTTGAGGATTTTTTTTACCCAAATTATCATATCATTAATTCAACAAATTTTCCCAACTAGAAGAGCTAAACATATCCAATAAAACAAGTTAGCAAGAGATAAAAATAGAGCCGCACCTAATGAAACCATTATTGTTCATATCCGCAGCAAGCAAATCCTCCACGGTAATATCTCTATGCAACACCCAATTGGAAATCCTCCTGTGCCTCTTATCAATCCTAGCCTCTGCCAAATAAAGAAATGCTCTTGCTACCGCCAATGTCGAAACCAAAAGCCAAATTGCTGCAAACAACCTTCCTGGCAAGGTCTTAAACGCCCTATCACCGTACCCAACAGTTGTAACTGACATGACCGCCAAATAAACCGAATCAATCCAATCAAGATCCTCCAGAAAGTACAGCACCAAGGTCCCTATTCCAATGCACAGAATCACCACACCAAGTGCTAATCCAACCTTCAATCTTATCCTCATCCTTCCCTTTTTAACATCAATAATATAATCAGCAGCTGAAAATCCTTCTCGATTTCGATTTTTACTCATTTCAATACCAGTCAAGATCATGCTTTCTTGCAAATCAAGAACGTAATTCACAAGCCCACTGAGTAAGATGTCTATAAACCCAAACCCAACTAACACAAACACGCACGCAAAGACCTTTGTCACTGGTGTTAATGGAGCTATATCACCATAACCAATGGTACACATAGTGACTATACAGAAATATAAAGCATCAACGACCGGATGAGTCTCCGTGCCCGAGAAGTGATCAGTGTTAAAAGAGTAGATAACAACTCCAAGGAGTAGATACAAAGATAGCAAGAAAATGGCTTGCCTGATTATGGAGTTAGACTCTGATTGTGGTTTAGGAATTTGGGGCTTCGTTGGTTGAAATTCTCGCATGACAACCATTGCAGGCGCGGTCTTGCTCCTGTGAAGAGTACCGGGTTTCTTGAAACGGGTATTTGAAGGTCCGGGAGGACGAGAAGGAGTTGTGGGTTCATCTTGGATTTCATGGAAGAGTAGTGGGGTTGAAAGAGACTGGGTGAGAGTGATGAAGGGCTGGGGTTCGTGGGTTTTTTGGTTACCGAGAAAAAGCTCATTTTCCATCTCAACAAAAGAAAAAACACTTCTTTAGTTTGTTTGTTTTAGGTAACGAGGGAGGCAGATTGTGGTGGGGGGCGAGTCTGAGATTTTTAATGGCTTTGATTTTGAGGCTGATTGTGGTGGGGGAGGAGTCTGAGATTTTTAATATTTCTAATGTCTCTGAGCTTGGGGTGTTGATGGAGACGTGTATTTTGTTTGTTTTTTAAAATATTTTTTATTTAAAAATTTATTAAGATAATATATTTTTAAATTTTAATTTTATTATATTAAAATGATGTAACAAATAAAAAAATAATTTTTAATATTTCTAATGTCTCTGAGCTTGGGGTGTTGATGGAGACGTGTATTGTTTGTTTTTTAAAATATTTTTTATTTAAAAATTGATTAAGATAATATATTTTTAAATTTTAATTTTATTATATTAAAATGATGTAACAAATAAAAAATAATTTAAAAAAACACAGAGAAGATTTAATTTAATTTTTTTTAAAAAAAAAACTACAAATAAAAGATCCCCTTTGTCTTTATAAGATGCTAAACCTATGATCTTTTAACTGGAGTGCAGTCTATTTTAAGGTGGCCATGACCCCACATGGGGTCTCGAAAAATTGTCATGTTTCTTCTCATGGCTGGCGGCCATGCGTCGGTTTTGCGTCAGATTTTACGTTGACCGGCGCATTTTCTCAGATGGGCAAAGAGTGGCGTGGCATTTAGATAAAGTTGGACTTGAGTGATGTGATATTTCCCCGTTTTTAAAAATATTTTTTTAAAAAATATATATTAAATTAATAACTCTTTATTTTTAATATTACAACATTAAAATAATTTAAAAATAAAAAAAATTAATTTGTTTTAAAATACAGCTACGCCGCAATAAAAAATATCCTAATATCTGTTTTTTTTTTGTTGAATATATCTGCAAATTGATTATACACACGCATGGTATCCACTCTTTCAAAAAAAAAAAAAAAAAAAAAACCTTTCTAGCTGAGGTGAATTATAAATCTGATTTATGCTGTGTCTGTGATTTTCAGTTTTTGTTAATTGAGGATTAGACCGTCCTTATCTAGCCACATTGAATTTGATGCTTAATTATTAAAATACATTAAATTTGATTACCATCTAGCTAAAACCACGACAATTTAGATGATGGTATTTTTTTTTATTAACATTAATGTTTGGGTTAAATTGTATATATCTTAATTAATTTTACGGATCTTGAAATTAATGACAATGTAAGTTTTTAATAACTATTATATTAACAACCACAAGCTCGAATCTAAAATTATAAAAAAAATAAACCTCTTATTTTAAAAGATACTTAACTTGAAGAAAGAATATGGAAGTGTGGCGAGGAGGGATGACTCTTTACAAAGTTTTGGTACAAATCTCTTCTCTCATTTTTATTACCTTTAATATGATTTTGTTCCAAAATATACTATGCTTAGGAGTAGGAAGAGAATCTCGAGTATTTGGATAAAAAAATATCATACATTTATTTTCATTTTTCCTCCTCCAAGTTTATAAAATTATTACTAATAAAAGACTTGACACTTGTAAAATAATTATTTTTTATAGGATTTAAAAACCTTAAGTCAGTAAATTTCTATAAAGAATCACAATAAAAAAATAAGCTTTAAATTTAAAAAGAAAAATGTCTGTTATTATTTATTCATGTATAATAAATAATTATGCATTAGAATTTTTTTTTTAATAGGAAGAAATGCTAGTGATATTTCCCCCCTTTTAAGATATAATTTGGCATTAATTAAATCGGAGAATGTTGAAAGTTCAACATAATTGTTGAGTTAGTACTACATGAGAGAGATTCCTTCGATCATACTCAAGCTTCTCATATATTTCTAGCATGCGTGACTAAGGCTAAAGGATGGGCTTCTTTATATATATATATATATATATATATATATATATATAAATTCCTTGAGCATTTCAAAGAGTTATCTTTCAAACATGATACCTATCTTCTCTCGGTACCAAAGCAAAACTATACCTTTCTTTTCTTTACTACATCATTACTTGATAGATTTGTCAAATCAATTTATTTTTTAAATATAAAACAATACTAAAAAAATATAAAAAAATGTTTTAAGTTTTTGAACATGGTGGTTATGCAGACCCAACCTGGAATCAGATTGTTTAGAATTATTTATAAATGAATAAATTTTAATCTTTACCAGATTAACCTTTTGTTTTATCATATAATAGTTGATTTATTTAATTTTTAAAATACATAATATAATTTATAATTAATCTTAATTAAAAATTAGGGACATAATTGAATTATATGCCACATGATTATAAATTAATAATAATAATAAATAAATAAATTAGTTTCTAATTCGTAGAAAGAATTGAAGCAGGCACTACTGTCATGCTATAAACAACAACTAAGAAAGGCTTTGATATTATCAATTTTTGTTTTAAATAGTAAAAACAATGTAATACAGTAGCAAAAAATAACCTATAAGAAAATTAATAAGGAGTTTAATTTATTCTGATGAGTTTTGAAGTAGAATAATTATTTTCAAATTTTAATGTTTATATTTTTTGTTGCTTTTTAAAAGCTTTTTAGAGTTTTGATAATCAAAATAAAGTATAACGATAATATTATATAGTTTAGTTGTCAAGAAGCTTATTTATATTATTTAGAGTTTTGCATGGTGCATAAATTAAAAATAAAAGTAACCTATATTTTATGTTGTATTTTATAAAATAGTCAATTTTTATGAATTAAGAATTTTCTTTTCAAATATTTTACTAATATTGATCTCTTTATTAATTAGATGATGAGTTGAATTTACTTACTTACTTACTTTTGACTGCGCATCTAGTGATACGGCGGATGGATAAATTTAGCCACCGGGAAGTGTCTCGCCCACTTGTTGGGGCGTGTGGAACATGCTCTATCAACTTTTTGATTAAAAATTACAAAATACAACTTGAAAAATATTAAAACACCCCCCATGATCTTTTTAATTACACAAAATACCCTTGTAAAAATATAAAAATACCCCTTAAAGAAAGAACTTTTTTTTTTAATCTTTCTTGAGGTTAAAATCATTATTTGCTTGTACTTGAAAATTACAAAAACCCGGTTGTCCTTGTGGAAGAAAGCCAAAGAAACATTTATCCACTTGCAAAAAAATGAGAAATTTAAAATAAAATTACTATTACAATTTATAATAAAATAGTTTTTAATCTACAATAATTTTCTCGATCCATTTAGCTTTTGTTATAATATACATAACTTTCTCCATAATCAAAGTTAGTCATTAATAGTTTACTTATTCTAACATGCAATGCTTGAATGTTGCATGTGTTTAGAAAAACAAACTTCACATAGAAACAAACTTTTACTAATGAGTTTTGGACTTGAGTTGTTTTTGTTCATAAGAGATATTTAATTCTTAGGTTAGTATTTGAGTTTGGTTGATGAAGTAACAAATATATAAAAAATCAAGAGAATAAAAATAATATTTAGTTGTATATAAAAAAAAAATTCTCAAGATAAAAAAGCTTTTTTAAGGAAGTTTTAAATTTTTTTGATACCAATGACAGTTAAGTAATTTTATTGTGCATAAAAAATAGAAATCTCCATGAAACCCCTCCACCAATTTTATTATATTAAAACAATATTGCAAAAATACCAAAGTTCCATTACCACCAAGTAATGAGATTTTATTTTTAAAAGTAATTTAATTATTTGATTATTTATAAAAATTAAAAATATAAAAGAACTCATAAGCCGATTTTAAAAAAGATTGATTTCAAGGATAATAAAATTATTTTACCATGTATAAAAGATGTGAAAAAACCAAGTTATCGCCACCAATATAGTAATGAGCAACGGATCCCGTAAAATATCAAAAACAAAATGGGAAAACATTATGGATTGCTAGATTGCTTTGCCCATGCTTTAGATTTTCTTATAATTATAATGGGGCAGATTAGGATTCAATCAGCTGGATTATGGATGGGGTCCTCCAGCTCACATTGTTCCAATTCAAGGGCCTAAGAAACATGGTGTGTCGAAGACGTCCATCGCCAACCAATCAAATGATGAAAGTTATTTGAATTCCTGCAAGCGCAAAGGTGACAAAATAAAACAATAAATCGCCTTACGAACTCTGTGAACAGAAACAAGCATGGAATGCCATGCCTTGTTGCATCTGTGATCGAGGGGTGAAAATGAATGGATCATGTCGCTATTTCAGAGCTTCTTTCTTGGGAATCATGGAGTATGTTTACTGTACCAATGAAATAGAGGAGGGTCGATGAAAATGAGGCATCTTTCTTAGAATGATGCTGGCAAAAATCCCACAGGCCACGAGCTTTTGCTGACTGCTCGGCAGATTTTTGTTGATGTACTTCGGTGAAATCTGGAAATGGTAGAAGTGATGATCCAAGCCTTGAATAAGTGTGGTTCTTACGTGGGCTTGGGGCATAACTTTATATAAAGCTCGGATCAGCCCAAACTTTACCAATGGACTGGAGTCAAAACATTTTTGCAATAGTTGAACAATGAACAGCCTCTGAAATGACATTATTTCTTTCAATAGTATAAGATTCAAGATCACCTGGCTTAACGGAGAAAGAAACTTATTTTTTTTTTAGTATTTGAGTTTAATCTTTTTTTGGTGTTTGTCTGTCACCCCCGTGATACGTTACATACTTATATGTTTGTAGAATATTTAGTTGATTCGAGAATTAGTTATAATACGTGTAAGCCGGTCCGGACACACCTGAGTTATAAAAACAAACGAAATTACCATCATCATACAAAATGATTCACATAGCTGAAGAAATATATATGCTTTTTGTAGGGAAAACAGAGTGTTAAATGTTAGCTGAGGAAGCACAACTCAGGACAAAGAAAGAAAACAATTGCAGTCATATTAGATCTGACCAATGATATCATCCTTTTCAGCATTTATTGACATTGAAGGCTCCCTCTTACCAGCCCCCATCCATTCACGTCGGGCAAAACAGCAAAAAGTCAGAGAACAGTGAGCTCGTGATCGTGCAACAGAGCCGCCTTATCTTCTCAATTAAAGCTCAACTAAAAACTTAGGACCTGAAGATATACGTGTATGCATTAGACACCTCTTGGGGAAACCACGTTATATGAAATTTTAAAATAATTTTTTAATAATTTATTTTTTATATTTTTAGATTTTCTTATATATTAATATAAAAAAATAACTTTTAAAAAATAAAAAATATTATTTTAATATATTTCTAAACAAAAAAACTTTAAAAAACAACTGTCATCCTCTAAATCTCATAAATTTTTTTAATATAAAGATGGCTTATTTTTTATCTAACTGAAAAAAAATGAAGTATTTATACGTATAATCTGATCCATTATTCAAATACCAACTGAAAAGTATCTCATAATAAAAACAATTTAATTACTTTTTACTATACTGGCCAGTAGAAATCAGGAAAAAGACTTGCCCGTTGTGATTAGGAGAGAAGAAAGAAACCTTAAAGATATCTGTCCCTTGTGATTAGGACATAAAGTAATCCTCTTTTATCTCATGACATCAATAAAGTTTTGCTAAATATATTCCAATTATATATTTTGTTGAGATGTGATAAATGTATTTTTTATTTTTATATTTATGATATGTTATACGAATTAAGATCTCAACTAGTATATTTCTTCTTGTTTCGCTGGTATTTATTTTTAATTTTAAAAAAATATTAAGGGTATGCAGATTTTTTTTTGACAATATCATTAAATTCAATTAAGCAGTTCGACCTTAAAACATGTCAATTTGACTCCTTGACTAGTTTGAGTTTCAAATTAAACCACGTGAAAATTTATCTAAAATAAATTATTTAATTTAATTTGTCTATAAACAACTTAAATGACCGGTAAAAACATGATATAGTTTTAAAATAAACTTTAAGGGAACAATTTTTTTATATATTGAGATGATGCCTTCATTGGATTGACTTTGATCACTCTACGACCTGGATTATGGATTTTAATAGGTTTAAGAATTTTGTTTTTGTAAATTATTTTTGTTTAATTTTATAATAACACTAGATGCTTTTAAAATCAAGTATCAACTCTAAAAAAATATTTATTTGAAATCATGATAATCCTATAGAAAATAAAAAAAAACCATGAAATCCATTTCTCAACCTCCAATAATAAATAAGAGTGAAATAAAAAAAATAATTAGAAAAACCAAAGGATCAAAAACTAAAAAATAATAATATCAGATTTGATGGGTAAACCCACTAAACCCGTGAATTAGATAACCCGGTCAACACATCAAACCCGCAAACATGGTAATGGACTCAATTGGGATTAACAACTTGTTTTTTTCTAAAGTATTGTGTATTAATTTAACTATATGATAATAAAAATAGACGATCGTAAAATTAAGCATCAAACCAATTCTGAGATTTTTTTTTAAGACTACGATAACCTCATAGAAAGCAAAATGACACAAATTATAAAATTCAATTATGAATTAGTCCAATATTAAAGGATGAAACCGAAAAAAAAAATATAAAAAAAGAAGTTAAATCGCCATACCCGTCAATAAGCCTGTAAACTTTCTAAAATTTAATAACATGTTTGTTTTTCTGAAACTATTTTTTTTTTTAACTATATAATAAAAAAAATAGGGAATCATATAATTAAGTTCAATTAGAAAAAAAAAATACCCCACAAACCAGGGTTATGATCAACCTTTTATATGGTTAGAATTATGATCAACCTTTTATCCATTAATCAATACCAAGATATAATTATTTTACAGGTGTTTTGATCTAATTTCTTTTATATGATCTTCAATTTTATTATAAACTATCATATTGCTATGACCGTATGTATTTGAGATTTATGTATGATTTTTTTTCAAGATTTTATATTAATTTTGATTATAATAAAACTTCTTCCTTTATCTTTCGTTTATGAGTACAGCTAGAATCGAATTATTGTATCATGTGATGGTTTCTTCTTCGTCTTCTTCCTCTTATACACACACGCAGAGAAGTGTAGGCATGACCTCATGTAAAATGAAACGACAATAATAGAACAAATTGTCAAAAAGAAAATGATTAGGAAAGAAATGCGTCCCTTGCAAGATCTCTGTAGCTTAAGATCATGGAAAAGAATCTACCAAACCCTTTAAAAAAGCCATCAATTGAGCGAAGTCTAGGCATGGCCTAAAATTAATTACATGAAATATCGTCTTGTTTTCTAGTTGGTTCGGCGCAAATGCACGTTATTTTTGTTTTTTGTTTTTAATTAATATAAATATTTGAATCGGCTTATGTATTTCTCAACTAATCTCATGGATTCTAAAGTTAACGACTATATAAACTTTCAGTGACTTTTAAATTTATGAGATTCGAATTAGTAATTTCTAAAACATAAATTTAAAACCTAATCAGTTAAATCAAACCCTTTAAAATTAAAAAATGAGTGCTATTTTGCTTTAGGTCAAAATGTGCAAAATCCTGGGGGCCTCCTATTGATGACTATTTGGCTTAAAGTCAAAAAGAGGAAAATCCACTCAAACGAAAATAAAGATGCTTTAATCGTATTTCCTCCACTGTGATGGAAGCTTCACGGTGCATGCGGGCCAAGGCGTTGCTTCTGCTTGCCTTTTTTTTTTAAAAATAAAATAAAATAAAATAAATTCTTCCTTTTTGCCACATCCACTCTTGTAGTAATTTATGCTATCAATAATGATGTTCCCTTTTGGAATAGCTCATGTGCAACGCCGGTTTTAATTATTGGTAAAAACGCACGTAGAAAAATTCGACGTGAAAAATGCCCTCATAATCTCAGTGGTACAAATGTATATCCCCTGGAAACCCTTACAGGAAGCGTGGAGGGTGATAATCAAGGGAAACGTCTTGACGTCTTGTCCAGAAAAACTCCGACGCAACAGCAAATCAAAGCAACTTCCTCGCGGCAGTAGCAGAACAAAACAACAGCAGAGCAGCTTCATTCTTCTTCTTTTTTGGCAGCGAATTTCTCAGCAACGATCCAGCAGCAGTAGAATTTATTTTATTTTTTTGCGAAATTAGTAGGAGTCCTCCCAGAAGCAGCACCTAACAGCCTTGGCATCAGCGCAATCCATATCACAAGTTGTTGCAGAGACAATGTCTTAACAAATAATTCAGCAAAAATGTTAACCAAAATAAATAAATAAATTATGGTTTCCGGTAACTTTGTTCACCTGACCATTCCATGCTTTGATGGTCATACCATGTTAATGGATAATTTTTTAATATTAAAGAAATATTGACAAATCATTTCTCAATGAATAATTCCACCACCATCCGCACCAATAGTAATTAATGAATATGCAAAAGTTAGAGATAGAAGCACGAAAGGTTTCAAAGTAGAGAATTATCTTTTTTTTTTTTTTTTGTAATCAGTTGACAAATCAATCTTGAAAACTACAAGATGCGGATCCATGAGATAAAAGGATATCACCATCATTGAGAAAATCTTTAATTGTTGACACCAAAATTCAATTTTGGTGTGAGTTCAATAGATAAATCTATAAGAATATTGATAAACTTTCTATTGATGAATTGTAAAATTCTTTGCTGATTCATGAGCAAAATTTGAATTGATAAGACACCGGAAAAAACTTGGAGTGACAAAAACCAATGATAGATTATCTTAAAATTTTTAGATGCATTGCCTATTGATTAGTACTTAAAGTGTATTTTTATCAAGATTTTATATCATCATTTTGCACTTGAAGTATTGATATCTCCTTAACTAGAGCATGTTTTATAATAACATGTCTAACAATATAAGATACCTTTAATATATGGTAAATGTTTATCTTCAATACAAGCCTATCACATAAATCAAAGGATTGATTGATGAGTTTAACTACTGAAATTGAGAAGACAAAGAGAGGGTCAAGCTTAGAAAAGAGATGTTGATTTAGTCCAAACTGGAACACATTTGGTTATTGGATTATAACTGGAGCTGTAGAACTTGGATTTAGATCTAATTTATATGTATGAAAAATTAAGACATAGGCCTAAAACTTTCATGAAGAGTCCAAGATTCAAAAGGACTGTTTTCAAGTTCAAATTGTAGCAACAACAAAGAAGTCGGAATATGTCCTGCAACCCAGATATTATTCATTGTTCAGCCTATATCTCGAGTTCTAGAAGTCCAAATGCACCGATTCTTGTTTGTTGGAAAGATGAGACAGTTTCCCAGAACTTTCATGAAGACTATCTGTCCAAATTCTGATGTTAGCAATGACGTTTTCTGTAGACAAGAAGATAAGAATTGTTACCAAGTCAAGAGGTAGCCACCCACTCAACAATTAGTCATCAAATCAATAGTTTTGAATTTTGACCTATAAAAGAAGATATTTGTCATACATTTAAGCATCTTGGTTTTCAGATCAAGATCATGCTCATTATTTCTTTCTTTATATTTTTATAATGTTTAAGTTTTATTTCATGTTACATTTTCCTTAATCTCTTGTTTAAGCTTTTCATTTCCTTTACTATAATTATGTTCTTATGTTGTTTATTTATGTTTCTCTTTTTCATTATGTTTAGTTAAGTTTATTATGTCAATGTGAAAAGGTTACACTAATAATGTAAGAATAAGTATAGTATAAACTCAATATGAACTTTAATGTTTGATACTAACATGTTTTGTTTTTGTTATCTCATTCACTCTTAATACTTTGCTTGTTAAATGGTTAATCTTGATTTATGTTATATAACCCTTGGTACAATAAATACTTGATCCTTTCATAACCAACTGTATGGTATAACTGACACCTGTGTTATGAAAGAAATTTGATTTGTTGTTAACATAAATTAACATCATGAATACCTGACAACATTTACAAGTATTAATATTATTCAAATAAGATAACTAATGTAATCATGTTAATAATTTATAATCCGATTGGAACCTTATTTGTGTGTGGTTTCCAGTTAAGTAATAAAAATAATTTATACTATACTTATTTGAAATACCATTAGTGGATCCTCTAACCTTGACAATTGTTTTATCGTTGTTTAATCCTTACATCAATATCCCATAAAATTCTCATAAACTCTTTGTTTTATTAAATATATATATTATTTGTAATTTATATAGTTCACCTCCTTGTGGTTGACCCCCGGTCTTGTCGGGTTATTTCTTACTTCGGCACTCTTACACTTGGGAGAAGACATCAATCTTTTAATCGTATTTCGAATCAAAAGAGAAAAAAGCTTGATGATAAAGGAGAAAAATAGATTTTTATTGGTATAAGTGATCATTCAAAAGCTTAGAAACCATATAATCCTAACACCAAGAAAATTATTATTAGTAAAATTGTTATTTTTAATGAAGCTAAATTTTGGACATGGAGCAATAATAATCTTAAACCAAATATTCTAGTTGATTCAGATGACGATGGCGATAACGATAATGATAAAAGAAGAGAAAGCTTATGGAGGAAGCACTACAACTAGTAAATGATTAAAACACACCTAATAATTAAAGATTATAATGTGTTAGAAAAAGACCTCCATGGATGAATTATTATAAAATAACTAAAATTGATCAATCTTATATCAACTTATTCATTTTATTCTATTTTTATATTTTGATTTTATGGCTTTTGAAGATATCATTAAAGAAACAAAGTTATAAAAAGATATGAATAATGAAATTAATGTGATCAAGAAAAACAACACTCGAAAGCTTCTAAAAAGACAAATGATCATTGTTGTAAAATAAATATATAAGATCACAATTTAAGGAGAATAGTGAATTTGACAAATATAAAACACTATTGATAACTAAATGTTATAAGAAAGAGTATGGTAAGAAAATTTATTTTTGTTTTGGTTGTAAGGCATGATATAATAAGATTTATTATTCCTTTTGGAACTTAAAATTTATGTCCTATCTTTCAATTATATTTATATTAATACTTAGTAAATTCATTGTTATTGTTTAATTTTTCACGCACCTTCTTGTTTGTAGCAATTTTCATTTTTAATAATAAATGAGTTTTGGATTCAAGCTAAGAAAACACTGAATTAAAACAAAGTCAAGACTGCCCTCAATGATATTTGCTAATTATAGGGATAAAATACTAATATTTTGTTTCATATAGATCTTACAAATTGAATTTTCCCGTTTCAACTTTTAAATGCGCAAAAATGGATATAAGATTCGGTTTAAAGTGAGTGATATCTCAGACAAAATTATAAATTGAGTCTTTAAAAATATTTAAGATTTTTATTGATTTTTTTATGTATGTTTGATAAATGAGTCTTTGAGCAATTTTCATTTTGTACTTGGAGTCGTTTATTAAGTGAGGACAATTAATCTTAATTTTATGAAATGTAATTAACAAATATTAAGATTTTTTTTTTTATGCAGGAGGTAAAACATTCTGGTCAACTTTTATATATATATTACACATTAATTAAAATAACTATTAAAAAAGCTCATTCATTTAAATCAAGTCGTATCTACTGGTTCGGATTAAAATGTCATTCTTACATGGAAGTCATAAAAAACACTGAAGTGAATGATATATATATATATATATATATATATATATATATATATATATATATATATAATTTTAGACTACGAAACAGTGTTGGGCAGTTGGAAAGTATTTTTGCAAAATTTTGAATTTTTTTGTTTTAAATTAATATTTTTTTTTTATTTTCAGATCATTTTAATGTGCTGATATAAAAAATAATTTTTAAAAAATAAAAAAATACTATTTTAATATGTTTTAAAATTAAAACACTTTGAAAAATAACCATTATCACAATTCTAAACACCCTATAAAACTAAGATATAGATAGTTTACTCAATAAGGTAAGGTATGGATATTAAAAAATTGACCTATGAGTACGCACAACCATCCCCGGCCCGTTTCAGCCACTTCTCCCTTCAACGCTTAACCGCCATCAAAGAAAGATTTCTTGCTAGAATATTTAGCTTCTTTGAATCTTGCTGTATCATTTGGCTATTGACTTGTGTGTTCTTCATAATTATTGGCGCACCATTCTTGGCAAATCTATGGGTGCCGCTGGCTCTTCCTCAAATAAGGAAGAGAGCATGGCTGCCAGCTATAAAGCAACCACAAAACTAGAGAAATACATGCACACACCATGTGAAATTATTGGCGAAGAAGTGTTTTTTTTTTTTTAAATTTTTTTTCTTTATATATAATCTTGAGAGAATATTTGAACATGCCAGAGATCGATCCGCCATTGGATCGACGAATAGTTTTGTTCCCAGAAGAAGTAATAATGGTAAAGTAGTGCATATTAACTTAGAAAAGAAAATAAATGTCGAGAAGAAGCCACTTTCAATCGAAACCTCTGAATTTCTTAATTATGATGGTCGACGACAAGCATCTCGGCGTATCCATTGAATTATAGCAATAGTGGAAGCCAACGCTCCTCCATTATTAATTTAAATTTACAACTTGCTAGGAAATCCCAAGTCTAAATATTCCACACCTTCCAGATATTACTGTGCTAAAACAGAAAAAAAATACAGAAAAAACAAGAGATAGATATAAAATTATGTTTGGTTGGTTTATAAAATAGAAAAATTGTCTTTGTATTTGATTTTGTTGGATTTTGTTGGTGATGAACAGTACAAAATAATATATATATATATATATATATATATATATATATATATTATTGTCATACTTATATATATTAAAAAAATTTAGATATTATTTGTTTTTTTTTGTTTATGTTGAGTGTTGAAATTAATAATAGAACAATGACCCTAATTATAAAACCCGAACCGGCTTAATGGGTTGATATGAGATCTGAGACCTTGATTGGTTTGGATTTAAGAGGGAATAAAAAAAAGATTAACATAGCCTAACCCGATCAAAATCCCAAGTCGATTAGTGATCCCAACCGGTGACCCGTGCCTTACTCCAGGTTGACTTCCTGATCAAAATTTTTTTAACTATAATAATAATTATTTTTATTCATGCACATTTAAATTGAATAATTCTGGAATTAAGAATTTTTTATAAAAGTATTTTAAAGATAAAAAATAATAAATATTATTGGAAATATTTTTTGTCTATATCTCATGTACCTTATATTTTAAAAATACATAAATCTATTTAAAATAAATTTATAAATAAATTTATTCTTATGTTATCTCTAACAAAGCACGTCTCTATTCCCATTACTTCCATTTTTTTCTCTGGTACAATAATTCAACGCTAACCTACTGTGCTGTCCCTGTTATCGAACGCCTATTATCATACGATTTAATTAAATTATCAAACTTGAATTTATCCATTTCCGTGATGGCCACACAAAGTAAAGGGTTGAAGAGTCCAAAGTCCTGCCCTGATTTTGATACTTGAAAAGAGATAAAAGAATTAGGTTAGAGATCGTGTAATCGCAGATTCAGCAAAAGACAATATTGCCCCCTGTGAGAAGATCCAAATTGGAGAAACGTCTGCAAGGATAATAATGAAGCAGACGTTTGAATTCCTATGCCTGGGTAGGTGACAATTAGCTTGCGGCCAAGTGACTTGACTTGCTGCCGCTATTTTATCATCACAAAGCGAAAAACATGCCCGCCACCGTGCTGCCTTGTTGATAAAAAGTCCAAACGGAGAAAATATATGATTTTTATTTATTGTAAATCTTGATTTTATAGCTAATTAAAGGGTAGGCGTCCTCTCTGATTAATGAAACGATCGTACAATAATTATTAAGTATGAAAACGAGTGGTTAATCTTATTAAATTTATGCTAATCATCATTAAAATATAATAATAATACAAGAAATTCAAGAATACATGCAGCACATGACTCAACAAATTACTTTTTAATTGAGCTATAAAAAAAAATTGAATTTTAAAGAAATTGATTATTTTTTTAAAATTAATTTTTGAAAATCATGCGCTGCGGATGTGTATGAAAAACAGCTAATAATATACACAGTGCGACATGAACTCAAAAGATTGGCCTCCAATGAAACAACTATTTCTGGTGGTTTAATTCATTTTTTTAAATAATGAAGTCACAGCTTTCATATTTGGCTGCTTCCACACTCACTGTGTATGATCTTCACGTAGGCCGATGAACATTTCGCAACCTAAGTCTAAGATAATACAAGCTGAAAACCCTTATAGCTAATTTATTTTTCAGCAATCAATAGGCTGGAGGTTAGGCTCGAGGAACAGGGCTGCATGCCGTATCTCATGCCGTATAACATCTGGTGTCTACGCATAAACAATAGGGATTTGGTTGAAAAAAGAGCAGAATATTATATCTGTGTTATTTGTTTTTTTGGCCGGTTGCAGGAAGTCAGGATGAGTTAAGAGGAACACGAATGCTTGCCCTTGAAGCAAGAGGAAGCAGGATTTTTTAGTAAACGTAAGCTAATTAAAGCACACAGGTCATACAGTAGCCACAGAACTAGAATAATACCTATGGAATCTTGGTGACCACTTCTCACCTCAACCACTACTACTCCACATCCCTTTTCTTCTTTAGGTAGGTAAATGCTCTCTTCCTCTCTCTACGAGTCCTTTGGAATCTTGGTTTTTCGGTTTGACAAGTATTGGTTTCTTCTGTATATAGATATAACTAATTGTTGCTGTTCTTGTGCTAATAACATTAGCAGAAACACAACAGAAGTACTATATTTCACTGCTTTCTCGTTCTTTTCTTTCGTCAACTCTTTTCCTTGCATGATGACTACCTTCTTTTCTGCTTTTTAATTCTTTATTCTTGTACCACAAAAGGAATCACTGAGAAAAACCACCTCATTCCATGCCCACCTTTATCTCTTGGATCATATACTTTATTTTGCTGTGATGAGGTAGGTGGATCTGTTTTCAGAGACAAATAGTATAGCCTAACTTTGATTCCTTTTTGAAAAAAAAGGAGAGAATTCAGTGGAAGCTTCTGTAACGTGGGGAAAATGTACAGGAGTCTTGATGGACGTTTTGGCTTTCATTTGGTTCAGTAAATTCTAAACTGGGCCAGCTAGATAGTTGTAGTATGTTATCACACTGATTTCTAGTGAGTGAATTCCCCAAGTTTTACTATATTCTCTACCGGTTCTTGCTTGCTTCTTTGGGCCTTTTGCCTTTATTTTAGCCAATATTTTGTTTATTCCTTCTTCCTTCATGTTACTTGAAGGTTACTTCGATTCAAGTTCAAGTAGTTGGTCAATATTGGCGGCATTTTTTTTTATTTCTTGAACAGCTCAATCCTTCATTTAATTTCTTTTTCATTGGGCGTATTGAATGGCCTCCATTAAAAGTTGCTGGTTTCTTTGTGCTCTGTTGCAGCTGCAATTCAAGTTTTGAGAATCCTGTGAGTAATTGAGGATTAGATTAATATCCCGAGGTTTCATGCTATGGCTGTCGAGAACGGGAGAAGTCGTGATAAGAGTATGGATAAGGCCAGCACATCAAAAAGCGAGGAGGTAGAGGAGAAAAGTTCTGCCGGAAATGGGGACCAACAGAAGCAAAAGAAGAGCGAAGGAGATGAGGAAACTAAAACAGTTCCATTTATCAAGCTCTTTTCATTTGCGGATTCTAAAGATATCTTTCTGATGATCCTTGGGACGGTTGGCGCTATTGGAAATGGAGCATCCTTGCCAATTATGTCAATACTGTTCGGAGATCTGATCAATTCTTTTGGAAAAAACCAGAATAATAAAGATGTAGTGGATTTGGTTTCAAAGGTAAACATAATCAGCATGCCTGTTGCTATCAATAGAAATGTTTTTCAAGGATAAGATACACCATTCATCTTTCTGCTCTGGAAGATCCATAACTGGTTTTCTAACTCTCTAGCTATTTCTGATGTGTAGTAGAGATGTTAGTAATTAATATTTGATAAACGTCCAACTTTCTTTAGGTGTCTCTCAAATTTGTCTACTTGGGAGTTGGTTCTGCTGTAGGTTCATTTCTCCGTAAGTACATCATTAATTCAACAATGCTATCCTTACAGAGAAATTGTCTAGAGCACCAAGCGTTGAGGATTTATAAACCTTTTCTCGTTGTTTGTCAGAGGTGGCTTGCTGGATGGTCACAGGAGAGAGACAGGCTGCACGGATAAGGGGTACGTATTTGAAAACTATACTGAGACAAGATGTTGCCTTTTTCGACAAGGAAACAAACTCTGGAGAGGTTGTTGGTAGAATGTCTGGTGACACTGTTCTTATACAAGATGCTATGGGTGAAAAGGTACCAAACTATTCTGACCAGAACGGGAAATTGCAGTGAATTTCATCCATATTGCCGGGATGTTTTTGAGGTTAAACAAGCCTAATTATTTTATGCAGGTCGGGAAATTTATACAGCTAGTATCAACATTCATTGGAGGCTTTATAATATCATTTATCAAAGGCTGGCTTCTTACTCTTGTCATGTTATCCTCCATTCCCCTGCTTGTGATAGCTGGTGCAGGATTGTCCATCATGATAGCTAGGATGGCATCTCGTGGCCAAACTGCTTACACTAAGGCAGCGTCTGTAGTAGAACAGACTATTGGCTCAATCAGAACTGTAAGTTTACACATATAAATAGCAAGATATGCCAAGATGCAAGTTCAGTATGGAATGCTAATTGCCGATCTTGCATCCAGGTTGCATCATTCACTGGGGAGAAGCAAGCCATAAGTAATTACAAGAAATTTCTTGTCACTGCTTATAACTCTGGTGTTCAAGAAGGCTTGGCTGCTGGAGTAGGTCTTGGCATTGTTATGTTAGTAGTGTTCTGTAGCTATGCTTTGGCAGTATGGTTTGGTGGAAGGATGATTTTGGAAAAAGGATATACCGGGGGTGTTGTGATTAATGTGATTGTTGCTGTGTTGACCGGTTCCATGTGAGTTTTGACGCAAAATCTACTTTCAAAATTAATTGTTTGTTTTCTTAGGGTTTAATCATATGAATGTTTCAGGTCTCTAGGGCAGGCATCTCCTTGTATGAGTGCATTTGCATCTGGTCAAGCTGCAGCTTATAAGATGTTTGAGGCTATCCATAGAAAGCCAGATATAGATGCCTCCGATACAAGGGGAAAGATATTGGATGACATCAGAGGAGATATAGAGTTGAGGAATGTATATTTCAATTATCCAGCTAGACCCGATGAGCAAATATTTTCTGGATTCTCTCTTTTCATCCCAAGTGGATCAACTGCAGCCTTGGTTGGACAAAGTGGAAGCGGAAAGTCAACGGTGATCAGTCTGATAGAGAGATTCTATGATCCACAAGCTGGTGAAGTTCTCATAGATGGCATTAACCTCAAAGAGTTTCAGCTCAAATGGATTCGGGAGAAAATTGGTCTTGTCAGCCAGGAACCTGTGCTGTTCACGTCCAGCATTAAGGATAACATTGCATATGGAAAGGATATGGCAACTACCGAAGAGATAAGAGCTGCAGCTGAACTTGCCAATGCTGCTAAATTCATCGATAAACTACCTCAGGTTATAACTGGTTCCCTCTTTACAAGTTTCTAGAGTTGTAATGTTTTTTTTTTTGGGAGAGGAGGAGGTGCAGATTGCCTCAGTTTTTTCCATTTAATTTGGACTTCAACTTTTGCATCCAGGGAATAGACACCATGGTTGGTGAACATGGAACTCAGCTGTCTGGTGGACAGAAACAGAGAATTGCAATTGCAAGAGCCATCCTGAAAGATCCGCGAATTTTACTTTTGGATGAAGCTACAAGCGCTCTTGATGCAGAATCTGAAAGGATAGTGCAGGAGGCATTAGACAGGATTATGGTGAATCGAACAACTGTAATTGTTGCCCACCGTTTGAGCACTGTGAGAAACGCAGATATGATTGCTGTTATTTACCGTGGGAAGATGGTGGAGAAAGGTATATAATTTAGCATGCATGATTATCATATAAAGAAACATAAAGAAATCTCGGGATCCTGCTGAGAAATTCCTTTGCTGTAAATTTTCTGGTCTCAGCATTGCCACATATTGTGTATAGATCAAAAATATTTGTTATTTTCAGAATTGTTTTGGATTTTTTATGTCCACCAAATATGTTGTGGAATATTTTATGAAACTTCTTATTTATTTTCCTAGTTTTACATAAGCAGATAAATACTGCACCATGATGATTGATTCATGCACTAATTTTCTGCTGCCAAATCAGTTCTGCGATCAACTACACTAGTTAGGATAGTCTCCTGATTAATCCCAGAACTTGTTTAAGTCTTCTGATTACGATGGATTAGGGAAATTTTCTGAGATTTTCATACATGATCTAAAACATCATTTTCTTTAATCGATCAGGTTCACATTCAGAACTGCTCAAGGATCCTGAAGGAGCTTACTCGCAGCTTATACGCTTACAAGAAGTGAACAAAGAGTCGGAACAAGAAGCAGATGACCAAAAGAAGTCAGATATTTCGACCGAGTCCTTAAGACATTCAAGTCAAAAAATTTCACTGAAACGGTCCATAAGTCGGGGATCATCTGATTTTGGAAATAGCAGTCGCCGCTCGTTTTCAGTGACATTTGGTTTACCTACTGGATTCAATGCCCCTGATAATTACACGGAAGAATTAGAAGCTTCTCCACAGAAACAACAAGCTCCAGATGTCCCAATCAGCCGCCTTGTTTATCTCAACAAGCCGGAGGTTCCAGTGCTGATTGCTGGAGCTATAGCTGCAATTCTCAATGGGGTCATATTTCCGATATTTGGTATACTAATTTCCAGGGTGATTAAAACATTTTTTGAACCACCTCATGAATTGAGAAAGGATTCGAAGTTCTGGGCGTTGATGTTCATGACCCTTGGCCTGGCATCTTTTGTTGTGTATCCGTCACAAACATACTTATTTTCGGTGGCTGGTTGCAAATTAATCCAAAGGATCCGATCTATGTGTTTTGAGAAGATGGTTCACATGGAGGTTGGTTGGTTTGACGAGCCTGAGCACTCAAGTGGAGCAATTGGTGCTAGGCTCTCAGCAGATGCTGCAACAGTGCGTGGTCTGGTTGGAGATTCTCTTTCCCAGTTGGTTCAGAACATAGCATCAGCGGTAGCGGGTTTGGTCATTGCCTTTGTTGCATGTTGGCAATTGGCATTTGTAATCCTTGTACTACTTCCTCTAATAGGACTCAATGGATTTATTCAAATGAAGTTCTTGAAAGGATTCAGTTCAGATGCAAAGGTATACTCTTTTAACTCATGAGTGTGAATTCTACTGCTGTAGTAAGCTAAAGAACATGAATTTATAATCATCAAATGAACCAAAAAAATAATAATTAATAATCGCATCCATTGATCTAAATGGTTGCAGAAAATGTATGAGGAAGCAAGCCAAGTTGCCAATGACGCTGTTGGCAGCATAAGAACTGTTGCCTCTTTCTGTGCTGAAGAGAAGGTGATGCAACTATACAGAAAGAAATGTGAAGGTCCTCTGAGGACAGGAATAAGGCAAGGGCTGATAAGTGGAGCAGGATTTGGAGTTTCTTTCTTCTTACTTTTTTCTGTCTACGCAACTAGTTTCTATGTGGGAGCACAACTTGTCCAGCATGGGAAAACAACTTTTGCAGATGTTTTTCAAGTGGGTATCTCTTCGTTGTTTATTAAAATCTCCACAAGATAGTTATAGAAATTACAGCTGTTTTCATAATTCTTAAGAATGTGTCTACTCGCAGGTTTTCTTTGCTTTAACCATGGCAGCGATTGGGATTTCTCAATCAAGCTCCTTTGCCCCTGATTCCTCAAAAGCCAAGGCTGCAGCTGCTTCCATATTCTCCATTATAGACCGAAAGTCGAAGATTGATTCAAGTGATGAGTCGGGAACAACATTAGACAATGTGAAGGGAGAAATTGAACTTCGTCACATAGGCTTTAAGTATCCAGCTAGGCCAGACATTGAAATTTTCCGAGACCTCAGCTTAGCTATTCATTCTGGCAAGGTAAATTTATTCATGTTTTAAATCAAATCCTTTCAAACATATCGTCTTCAGAAAATTGGAATTCTGAAAGTATGGCGCCAATATCATTTAAAATGTCATGTCAAGTTCTACATTATATCAACGTGAATCTCTTCTTTTAGACTGTTGCCCTTGTTGGAGAAAGCGGAAGTGGGAAATCAACTGTGATCTCGTTATTGCAAAGGTTCTATGATCCCGATTCAGGCCATATAACTCTTGATGGAATTGACATTAAAAGTCTTCAACTTAAGTGGTTGAGGCAGCAAATGGGGCTTGTGAGCCAAGAACCAGTTCTCTTCAATGAAACAATCCGCGCCAACATTGCATATGGAAAGGAAGGCGATGCAACGGAAGCGGAAATTCAAGCTGCGTCGGAGCTAGCCAATGCACACAAGTTCATCAGTAGTTTGCAACAGGTTAGAACATTATATAACAGATATCGTTAAAAGTTTCCATTGATGTAATCTTATTCAATTGCAAGTAGCTAGTAACTTGAATTGCTCAAGCAAGCAGCTATGATATGGCTTTTAATTGGCGTTTTCATTGATAAGAATCGAAAATCATTCGTGCACTATCTTCAGGTTGTTGTTATCCGAGTGAATTTTTTGCTAAGATGCTGGTGTTAATTTGGGTTGCTTATGGCAATGCAACATGCAGGGGTACGATACCATTGTAGGGGAGAGAGGAATCCAATTATCCGGTGGACAGAAACAAAGGGTGGCCATTGCTCGTGCCATAGTCAAAAGTCCCAAAATACTTCTGCTGGATGAGGCTACCAGTGCACTGGATGCCGAATCTGAAAGAGTGGTTCAAGATGCCCTGGACCGAGTAATGGTGAATAGGACTACGGTCGTCGTCGCCCACCGATTATCTACAATCAAGAACGCAGATGTTATTGCCGTGGTGAAAAATGGAGTTATCGTAGAGAAAGGCAAGCATGAGACTCTGATTCATATCAAAGATGGTTTTTATGCCTCCTTAGTGGCTCTTCACATGAGTGCCTCAACTTCTTGAGTCACCACCTGCAATATTTCTGCCACCCCATTTGTAGAAGGTATTCTCCTTTCAAACACTGACGAAATGTATAAATGTCTAGTTTTCCTTTCTCTTTTACAGAATCTATATAGCAATTTCTGCTATGCAAACATGAACAACAGAGAAATGAAGGATGAATCAACTTTAGTTGATAGTTAACGTAACGAATTAGGGTTTTTTTGGGGTTAGAAATCAAGGATAAGGCAACATTAGAGCCAATGGCTAGAATTCTCATGGATATGGATCTGTTGTTGAGATCAAATCAATGGATGACAGGTTGAGAGCCATGTTCCTATCATTTGATTGGGAAGTTGACGATATTTTGAAACGAAGTCATGCCAGCCATCCAATAATCACATGGCAAGCCTAGTTTGAATTTATAAAATCTGTTCCCTCTGCACAGGAGCATAGAAAGCAATTGCTGTATAAAACAATGGGGTTTTCTATTTTGTAGTTGGAGCGAAAGCATATTATAATTATAACTAAAGCTAAAAAGTTAATACATATATATATATATATTCCTTTGATTATTATTATTTTTTAATTTAGTATTTATATGATATGTTTATGGGGTTTAAAGTTGATAATTTATTTTAATTTGTTTTTTATATGATTATTGCAGTATCAAAAAAATATCTCAGCATCAGGTTGGCATCAGAAAAATATCTCATCATCGCGGTATGATTTATTTTTTTTAAAGTATAATTAAATAAAAAATAATTAAAAGAAACTAAGTTAATAAACTTTGTGGAGTCAATGACCTGGTTTACAAGTTTGACAAGGTAACTGTGATTTTCCCAGTTTACAGGTTTTGGAGGGTATTTTTTTTTTAATTGGACTTGATTATGTAATTGTTTATTTTTTTTTATCATATAGTTAAAAAAATAGTTTAGAAAAAAAACATGTTATCAAATTTTAGAAAGTCCATGAACCTTTTGACATGGGTATGTTGAGTTTAATTTTTTTTTTATATAATTTTATTTTTTTGATATTGGACTGATTGAAAATCAAGTTTTATAATTTGTTTTGTTTTATTTTCATCGAGGTTATCATAGTCTTAAAAAAAATTATTATAAAATTAAGTAAAAATAATTTACAAAAACAACAAAGTTATTAAACTTATTAAAATCCATAATCCAGGTTGCAGGGTGACCAAGATCGATCCAATCTAGCATCGTTTCAATATAAATTTTTTTTAAAAAGTTTTGTCATGTTTTTACTGATCATTCAAGTTGTTTTTTGACTTATTAAATTGAATGATTTACTTTGAACTAGTTTCTACACGGTTTAATTCAAAATTCAAGCTAAACAAGGAATTGGACTGACATGTTTTAAGATTAAACCGATTAATTAAATTTAATGATACTACTAAAAAATTTTCCATACTCTTAATATTTTCTTCAAGTTAAAAAAAAAAAAATTATCCACAACCAAGAGTGCTGAATATGCTAGTACATTATAAGGTATATCAACAGCTCTATGCTGAATCTAAGATGACTTTGATGTCTAGAGAAATTGACTGCCATATTATTTTAACAAGACCTGCACCTGAAGCAAGAGGAAGATTCACTGCAAAGGAAACATGGAATTATAAAGATGAAACAGAGATAGCAACTACAAAACTTAAATCTAAAATAATGGGTTTGGACCCAGTTCTCATTTCAACTTATGTTCCTGTTTCTTCGTTGGTGATTCTTTTTTAATTTTTATTGTTTCGATCATATTTAAAAAAAATCAAAAAACAATTTTTTTTAAAAAGAGACATTTTCAGCTAATTTTTAGCCGTTTCATGACTTTTCATTCATCATTTTGATGTTAATGAAATTTTAAAAATTAAAGGGTTGAAAAAAATAAAGAAGAACAAAAAATCAAAGAAGCAAAATCTTTAGTGAGCATAATAAAATACCTATGTTTCTTGTAATATTACAATCTTCCTTTGAAATACCTGTGTTTCTTGCAAGGGAGGACTTTAATGAGACATTACATGCCTATGGAAGAAGCAGTGGATATCTTAATTTGAATGGCTCCAATGCTTTTAAATCTTTCATTTCAGCTTGTGATTTGATAGATGAGTTGAATTGATATAGCTCTTGCATCACCAGCTTGTCATTTGCATTTTACAGCCATACTTTATCTCAATATTCTAGGGGTTTTCTGATCATTGTCAGCTAGTCAGAATTAGGGTTGGAGACCTTTCAGGTTCTTCAATTGCTGGGTCTCTCACCCACAATTCATGAAGAATCTGGGAGACGTTTGGAAATCAGGATAAAAGGTTGCCGGAGCTACAAAGCAAAACCCGAAAGCTATAAGAAGCAGGGGAGCATCGGAAATTAACTACTTCAGAGATGATTGAGTTTAACAGTCTAATTTCAGAGAAATAGGAGGTCAGTAAATAAATGGAAGCAATTTGGAGACAAAAGCCTAGACATAACTGGTGCAAGCTAGGAGATAAAAAAAAAACACACTAGAGTAGTTGTTGTTTCATTATTCTCAAAACTCTTCACTGGAGCTCCTGTTGAAACATGAAAGGGCTATAATTGGAGCAAAGGGCTATAACTGGTAAGCATTAGCAGTATAGGCTAGAACCTACCCCAAAATTGTTCAAGGTAAATCACTCATATCGAGCTTTTACCTTCATCATTCACTAATGTTAAAATTATGAATATTAAATTTTAAGCAATATTTACTAATACCAAATTAAAAATATTTTTAGTCAAATATTTACTGAAAACAAAGTTAGAAATATCAGATCTTTTCCATGTAGTACTTACCGATATTAGAGTTGAAAGTATTGTTTTAGTTAAATTTTTATCAACACCAAAATCGAGAATATTATAGGCAAACCATCGAAAGCATATCACAACAGACTCTTAATAATTTAAGACAAAATTAATAATGGAACCTACCTTAATTAGAACACTTCAGGGATGATAATATTGTTTTTCTTTAGTATAATTAGAATCGTACCATAAAATTTATATTGATTAATTAGGATTTTTAATGATTATAATATAAATAGTAATTTCATAATTAAAATATTTTTCCCTTAAAAAACAAAAAATCAAATATTTTTTTTTTAAGTTATCGTGATGTTGGGTAGTGTTACTAGCCTATAGTATTACTAAAAAAAGATCACATAGGATCTAAGAGTAGTATTACTGTATTAGAGACCTTGGCCAACAAAAATCATATGACAAGAAGTCTTGGCCAACAAAAATCAGAAGTCTAAATTGCAAATTTGCTTATCAGGATATTGAATATTTAGATTATATAATCTCTGGAGAAGGAGTTAAGGCTTACCCAAACATGGTGGAGGCTATGGTAAGTTGACCTAGACCTCTGATCTAAAGTTCCTAAAGGGGGTTTATACGCCTAACAGGTTAAAATAGGAGGTAATATTAGGGGTTATAGAGTCGTGGTAGGACCCTTAACAAAATTACTTAAGAAGGGGACATTTAAATACTACATGGAAGTAGAGAATGCCTATAAAAGCCTCAAAGAAGGTTGTCTCCAGCATTGTTGTCAAAATTATTGTTTTACTCGTAAAAGTATATAATATGTAAAATTAGATTAAATACTTAAAATCGGTGAAATTCAATTGAAATATGTCAAACTTGGTTAAAATCGGTCAAACTTGATAAAATCAGTAAAATTTTATGAGTTTGACAAAAGTTTAAAAATTTACCACCTTTCTATCCGAGCCACTCGACACTATATGTGATTGAAAGTTTAATTTTGAATTGAATTTCTAATTTAACCATATAAAATATTAATACAATAAAATCAGATTGATTCGATCAGGGTTTTAGTAGCTTATTTAACTCCACTCAACTTAATTAATTAAAATATTTTTCTTGTGATTTTACGATTTGAATTTACGATCCAAGTTTATAATGTATATTCCGTGCTGTGTCAAAAAAATATTTTTGATAACCTTGGTCTCTTAGTAACCTAGTTCTGGATTTGCTATATTTTTCACAACCATTTATTGTTGAATATGATGCTTCAAGGGTTAGGGAGAAGGGCAATATTGATGCAAAATAGGAGGTCTAAATCTAATCCGCGTAAGGAACTGAATCTGTCCACATGCAAAAGAGTTTCAAGCACTTGTGTTGGCAATCCAGAAGTGGAGATCCTACTAGCTACGACAAACTTTCAAAATAAAAACTTGCCAACAAAGTTTGAAACACCTCCTAAAACAGAAAATGAGGACCCTATTGCCAAAATAAAAAGAGACAAATAGCAACGAAAATACCAACAAAAATAGCAAGAAATTTACTCTAAATGAATTAACAACACCCCCCCCCCCCAAAAAAAAAAAAAAAACTAAAAACAATTGTACGTGGAAAAATCATTATCATTTTATTTTTCATTTGATAAAATTAAATTTAATTTTGAAATAACAAGTAACTTAATGGATACCAATTACTGTTAAGTCGAGAATTTGAAGAAAATTGATTTTTATAAAATTGATAATAATTTAAAAATATTAATTTAAATTAAATAAGTTTAAATTGAGTAGATAATAAATAATTAGTCGAGTATCAAATATATT
Source organism: Populus nigra (assembly GCF_951802175.1). Classification (NCBI taxonomy): domain Eukaryota; kingdom Viridiplantae; phylum Streptophyta; class Magnoliopsida; order Malpighiales; family Salicaceae; genus Populus; species Populus nigra. The sequence goes on along the minus strand of NC_084855.1, from coordinate 14,783,070 downwards.
TTTTATTAATTTTATTATTTAGTTCTCATTTTAATTATTTATTGAATTGTAAACTCATTTTTAATAAAAAAATTGAATTCAAAATTGATAGTTATATTATTAATAAATATTATCATCAATATTCTATATAAATTTCATAAGTAATAGATAATTATTTTTGGATGCATTGAGATTAAATAAAAAATTACATGGAAATTAATTTTTAATAGACTTGCCGGTGGAAAATTAGCAATAAAATCTTATTTTTTTCATCGTATTTTCTAATTTTCTGGTGATGCCAAACTATTTGGATACAAAGCTAAAGAACTTGGTGGCAAATGCACTATTTAGAAAATGGAGGGGAGATGTACAAGGGGAATTGTGGGCTATTACTTCCTCTATAGTCAATTGGGTAAAGTAATTGAAGGACAGTTATCAAGAGGATCAGGAGACACAAAATATTTTTCAAGAAAATGAAACAGTGGGTGGTTTTCAATACCAACTTATGGAAGGGATATTATTTTATAAGGGAAGGATTCTCTGAGCAAGTATTGTCCCCTCAAGGCAACTATCATACAATACCTACATGATAGCTGGTTAATTAGGGTATGAAGAACCCTAAAAAGCTATATCAGATAATGTGATATTTGTCAAAGATCTTAGGTAGAGAACATTAAACCCTTAGGTCTTCTTCAACCCCTGCCTATACTCCATAAACCTTGGACTGCAATTTCTGTTGACTTAATCAAAGAGCTACACAAATCCAACAACTACTCAGTAATCCTGGTTGTCATAGATAGGCTTACTAACTATGCCCATTTCCTACCTCTAGCCCACCTTTCTACATTTGTCAAGGCTGTCCAATTTTTTCCCCAAGCTTCATGGACTGCCAAAAAACATATCACTGACCGAGACCCTACGTTCACTAGCAAAATCTGGACTGGATTGTTTAAAGTCGATGGTGCACATCTTCGCCAATCCTTAGCCTACCACCCATAGACCAATGACCAAACAAAAGTCTAATCCTAGAAGGTTATTTAAGGTGTTTTGCAAGTGATAATCCTAGAGAAAGGTCAAACTGGTTAACCATGTCAAAATGGTGGCACAATTCAAGTTATCACACTTCAACCAAATCCACCCCTTTTGAACCAGTCTATGGCTACCCTACCTAGTTTTATCAATTACAAACAATGAAGCAATGGATACACATATCAGAGAAAGATCATAAATACTACAAACAATCAAAGGCAGAAATAAATCAAAAATTAACATATAGGTATTTCAGGCCATTCAAAATTAAAGCAAGGGTTAGGGATGTTGCTTGCTGTTTAGAGAAAGAACAAGCGGGTGGAACCAAACCTCCCACCATTCGGTTAAGAGGGGAAACTGCAACCAGATCCGGCAGAAGTAATAGATCGTCGGGAGCGCTACACCAGACGAAAAATTAAACTGGAGATTCGGGTTAGGTGGGAAAGTTAAAATAAGGAAGACATCATTTGGGTAGATGAATCGTGGCTGAAAAACTCTTACCCTTACCTTGAGGGCAAGGTTTTTTGAAAGGGAAGGTAATTGTAACAGATCCTCGAGAGGAGCTGAACGAGAGAGAAGATTCGTCTTCTCTACACTCTCTCTCTCTCTCTCTCTCAATTTATTTCTCTGCAATTTTTGGAAAATGAGGCTTCATGGAAGACCCTCGGCGAAGAAAAACATCTGATTGAATGAATTGCAGGGATGGTGTCTTCACTGTCTTGGGAAGGAAGAAAATAGGTGCACGGTAAATTAGGCCACACAGCATAACAAGCTAACACGTGCCAGGTTGATATTTTGGAATTTGGATCCATCAAACGACACTCTCGTTATAAATAAAATGACATTTTGTACTGGGTAGGGTGTCAGTAGTCATTTTTTAAAATATTTTTTTATTAGTGAATGTTTTAGAATAATATTTTTTATTTTAATAAATTAAAATAATTTAAAAATATAAAATAATTATTTTTAAACAATAAAAAAATTAAATATCTTAAGAAGAACACAATTTCAAACTCCCTCCTCTAAAACTCAGTGGTTCAAAATTGATTTTGTCACATGCCAGTTCAGTCCAAGGATCTTGAGAATCCAGTTTCAATTTCAAGTTTAAATCAAATTATTTAGTTTCTTAGTTATACAAGGAATAATTATAGCCAAGATGGTTATGAAAAATGTCTGGAAAAAACTAGTTCATTTTATAAGACCGGGCTTCCTCCTCGATTGTTTTGATAATCTGATATAAAAAATACCCAAAACACCGCGATTGGATGAGGCTCCGAGTACACTGGATGCTGAATCTGAAAGAGTGGCTCAAGATGCGCCCGACCAGGTCATGGCGGGCATCAGTTATCTACGATCAAGAATGCAGATGTTATTGCAGAGGTTAAAAATGGAGTGAAAGGCAAGCATGATGCTTGGATGAAGACCAGAGATGGCTTCTTCCCTGAATATCGATCAGCGCCTCAACGGCTCAACTCATCAGACTCAACACTCGCGATTATTCAGTGACCTCGTTTTCTAATGATGGGCTGTTCATCTTATCTCTTTTCAAACCTGTTGTCTTCTTGTAAAATGCACTGCAGCTTCTGACAAGTGAATATTAGCAGCTACACGATATAGATAATCTATATAAATGGTTGACCTTTTCAAGGAATTGGTTTCTAATGAAATCCCGAGATTCTTACGGCGTTGGAAATGAATTTTACAAGTGAGATCAAATGTCATAGATGGGGTGCGAGGCATGTTCGTCCCATTTTGTTTTGCAGGAGAATTTTATCCATTTCTTGTTTACTGTTTCCTGCTGGGCAAATAAGATCAGAAAACCTGAGGACAGAATCCTCCAGAATTGACTTGGATCTTGCTTTGCTGGTGGCTTTATTTCAGTTACGGCGAGATGCCTGGAAAACACACCATCCGGAAAGCGATCCAGACTTTTTCCACTCGCAGATAATTTTCTCACTTCCTCTCAAAAGACACTACAATTTTTCTGATTTTTTTTTAAAAAACATCAGCACAGTAACCTAGAAATTTTTTGAGGAATAATATCATCTGAAACAAGTTTCGGTAAATCTTATAGTGTTTTAAAAACACAATAATTACTAGATGTTGTTATTCTTTATCATATTTTAAAAAAATAATAATTAAATATCTTATAGTTTTAAAAAGCATTAATTTAATATAAATTAGTAAATAAATAACATGCAAAAGCATTCTAGTTTTGATAAGTTATCCGAAATATTTCAAGTGTGATAAATTGTTTTTCAGAATATTTTTTATTTAGAAATGAATTAAAATAATAAATTTATTTAATTTATTTTTTACACCATCGTATTAAAATAATAAAAAATATAAAAAAATTAATTTAAATATAAAAAATTAATTTTTTTTTTTTTTAAATTCGTCTCTACCGTATACCTATTTCGACTTAGTGATTCCTATGACCTTTTCTTACGCTGACAAAAATTTGGTACTACACTGCAGGCTGAAAAAGATTGCTCTATTGCAGTCCTAGCAAGAATTGACCTTTTCAAATGCAAGACCGAATTAAAGAAACTAACAAAATTTCATTCCATAAGTGAATTTTGAATTCATATCACTTACGGAAGTCATGAGCTTTTTATTTTTATTTTTATTTTATTCTAAGAGAGACTTAAAGAACATTGTGGGTAAATAGTATGATGTAACATTAGGAAAAATTTCTAGGGATTTTTTTTCTAAAATTGTTTTTTCAATAAAAATGATGTTACAGTAAATTAGTTTTATGCTCATTGAATTTAAATACCATGCATTTGTGTGTTTGATATTATAGCGCGAGTATTTTTTGTTTGAAAATAAATTAAAATATTTTTTTATTTTAATATTAGCACATCAAAATCATCTGAAAACATTAATAAAATATTAACTTGATATTTTTTAAAAAATAAACATGGTTAAAAACATAAGAAACCATGAAAAGTAAGAGAGAGTTAAACAAATAACAAAGCTGAAATCCTAAACTAATTTAATGTAAAAGAATAAAAAAAAATGATAACAAAAAAAAATAAGGACTGAAAAAAATAAATAATCTAAAATATCTGTCCCAAAAACTATATTCTCAAATAGATTCCCTAACATAAACAATCCCCAATGAATCTCTCATCTATCAAGTGTTAAAAATTACCCAATTAATAATACCCAAAAGAATGGCGACTTGATTGAGAAATACTTTTGTTTGGAACCAATATGAGAACAAGTTAACAGTTTGGAAATAAATTTGTCAAAAAATATATATTGATTCTCTCAGCTTTATACAGAAAATTAAAAATAATTGTAAGCAAGATTAAAAAGCTATGTGTCCAATATATGTCGAATGGGGTAGAAATTATATATATATATATATATATATATATATATATATATATATATATTTTTTGATTTACGTGAGGTGTCCAGGCTAGCTTGCGCGCACCACGACTATTCCCCACGGCCCACTGGACATCCTGCAAGCCCAGGAGCAGGTAAGGCACCGCGGGGGTGATAGGCGTGCACATAGAGGGTCGAACCCGGGACGGGGGCGGAACAAGTCACACGGTTGACCACAGCAGCTAGACCCTCAAGTGCAGAAATTATATATTTTAAAAAGCTATGTGGAGGATGCATGGGTCTTTTGTTCCCCCTAACCGAATGAATGAATGAATGAATAAATAAATAATTTCAAGTTGTGAAAAAGAAGGAATGGTCTTGAATAATCAACAACATGAAGGTTCCCTTCAGCTTAATTAATTAATTAATTAATTAATTAACGATCTGAGTCAAAGTCCAAGAATAAAACAATTCTTAATTTATTGCGGGCTGCGTTTTATTTATAACTCTTGAACACAACGTTTAACATCCTTCATATTTTAGGATGAGAATAAAAATAAAAAAAAAAACCTTAAATGTGAGCTAAGAAACACACCTTCCATCCTTTACGTACAAACATTTTCATTTGATGAGAGCGCTGGACGAACCATGCACTCTATGGTGTGTGCGTGTGTTTTTAATTGGCTAGTTATTTAAATTGTTTTTAAATTTATTTTTGTGAAATATTAAATTAATATTTTTAGATGTTTTTTTATGGTTTTAATGTGTTGATATTAAAAATAAAATAATAATAATAAAATATATCATTTTAATATTTTTTTAATTAAAAAAATATTTTTTTTTTACAAAAATACCTTGTATGTATTATCGAACACTCGTAGATTAATCATGTGTTGTTGCTTAAGTAGTGCACCCGCTTTACAAATATCATACTTAGATAGTATTTGGTATGCTAAATAATATTGATTGGACCAGATTAGATAAATAATTATCTTATCTTGTGTTTGGTATATTTTGGTAGACATTAGACTGGACTCAATCGATGCGGGGCCGGGACAAGTCTATGTTTAATGGGAAAAAAGAAAAGGATTGATCTAACCTAACTTAGTAAAAAAAACCCGGGTCAACCTGCGACCCAATTAATTTGAAATAAAACACGTGTCAAAAATTCATTAATTTTTTTTTATCAAAACAAGGTTGCTTTGATTCTTTTTTTTGCTATTTAATTTGGGTCAAAAACTTTATTCAATCTGAGTTGATCATCCTAACTCGTGACTTGGATTGTGATTTGGATTTTGACCTGTATTGACCCCTAAATTAAGTTTTAAAACTATGATAATAATCATTTTTATCCTTACACTAACTTGAATCAATGATCAACCTGACATTTAACCCGAGCTTTATCTCAGGTCGGCCCCCAAGTTGAATTTTAAAATAATAATAATTATTATTTATATTTTTATGTTAATTCGAGTCAATAATCTACCTGACTTGTTACTCAAATCTTATTTTAAATCGAACTCTAGCAGGATTTTAAATCTAAAATAACAATTACTTTAATAACAAAAAAGAAAAGAAAAGAAAGGTTGATCTTATACATGATAAGAGTCATGGACTGTACACAGGAGAAAGATTTGATAGTACCTTATATTTTAGTCATAGACGGCAGAAATACAGTAAGTCGTAATGCCTGATAAGTTTTCCGTTTTCTGGGAAATATACTACACAATAAATTCGCTTACCGAACCAGCCCGTGATAATAATAATAATAATTTTAATTTTCTAATATCAAATTGGATGTTTTCTTTCTCTCTCGTGTTAGTCAGTCCAAAGGAAACAGTCTGCGCAGCCAGCTTCGACGTCCAAATCGTAAAATAAAACCTTGAATATTCCACCTTATAATTAGAAAATCAATCTCGTTAATGACTATTTTCTGGGTTCCCCCATCTCCAGATAACTGCGATTGCAAAATTGAGAGACGGACGTTAACCTTTTTTGTACACCTAGATTCATGCCAAGATTTGATCTAATACGGAAAAGAAAAGGAATACCCTGTACTGTACTGTAAACAAATACTTAAATTCACAAATGCTCCAAGATTATATTATGAATAAATCATTAATATGATTTTGATATTATATTAAAACATAATTTTAATTTTTAATATATAATTTATATTATTTTTTAAGATTACGATGATGTGTGAACTTCCTTAAATTAATGGTTGAATATAGAGGTAGAAAGAGAAAACTATACTATATAAAAAATAAATGCACTAATTCTCAGCGCGCGGTGGCTAAGTCTATTTTGTGTTTTTTAATGGAAAGAAATAAAATATCCTGCTTCTAGAAGACGAGAATACATGTAGTTGCCCACAACAAAAGGGATGTGTAATGTAACTTTCTTTTTTATATATATATAATAATAATAATAATAATAATAATAAGGAAGATGGCAAACTATATATTAGTTGACAATCACGAAAACGCGACTTTTGACTAAGTTGCGTTGTCTGCCATGTATTATATTATTATCGCAGTTCTTCTTTGAACAGAGAGGATCACGTTATATAAGGCGACTGGAAAATATTGTAGCTGGAAAAAAAATCAAGAGAGGTCCTGAAGGAACCAAAATCTCGTTAATCCAAGTCCACAGGGCCAAGAACCAAGAGATTTTGCTCATTTCAGCCTCCACACTTTCGCTTCTTCTTGGTAAGTGATTCATAAAATTAGGTTGCCTCTCAAAGAATACTTCTCTTTGGATATGGGATTTGTTTGCTTTATGTTTTAAATGGTGTGTGGGTGGTGGAAATGGCTTTTGGATGGAAGGTTTTCCTTCATCTGAACTGCAAAACTCTATCGAAACACACAGTTGTTTTGCATGCAACTTCTTTACTTCTTCTTTTCAAATTACTGCCTCAATGGACACCATACAGTGCATGCATATCTTTCTTTTGTTGAACGAACTTGCACGGACACAAAAGAAACAGGTGTCTTCGTTGGTCCACCTTGCTTTCCCGCATGGGTTCCTCTTCATGACAACCTGTACTCTTGCAGAATCTATATATACCATGTTGTAGATTTCTAGCTGCTTGTAGTCTTTGTCATAAGACCATCATCAAACTTGTTATATAATCCCTCAAAGCAGGCAATCAGTAAGATGACAGTACTTGCTAATGATCTGCCAGATCGAGGGTTCCAAAAGGATTGGAAATATAAGTTCTGTGATCCAAAATGTCAAGAAATTTAATCAACATTTGATACAAGAGGTGAATGAGAATAGCAAATTGTATATGCCAAAGGGATATTTTTTGTCTTCTCCACTACTTCAAAACAGGGGTACTGGAGTGTCAATCTTGAGAATATTTTGAACATTGCGCGTGTAGAAGTTTGAACTTCAAATTAGCACCTCCGTTATGAAATATTGACTTTCTAGAAAGCCACGAATTCTTCTTTTTCAATCCATTTTTCACTCGTTCGTCCAACTTACTATTCCTTTAATATGCATTTAAACTAAAATACGATGACCTTCTAGTCCTGCTTGTTGCCCACGTCAGTTCAAGAAGGGTTTTCTTGTTGAAGAGTGTTCAAACGTATTTGTAGAGAAAGTATTTGAAAAGGGTTAATGATCAACGTGCTCTTGGGATTTTCTATTATGAATATTGATCCATCCACTGGTGTGTTTCAAATCTTTCTAAAAACTTTGAATGCAACTACAATTTTTCCACTTGGTTGACAAGTTTGATTAATATTGGGGAGTACATGTGTTTTGCAGGCTACAACATAAATACTGTAATTTTGAGAGCAGAGGGGAGTCCGATTTAATATCTGGTTCAGTATGATGGCTCAGGAGAATGGCTTGGGTGGTGATGCAAGGATCCATGAAGCCACCAGCTCTTCACCAGTCAACGATGATGGGAGGCACCTTGGCGCTAACGAGAATCAAGAAAAACATGAGAAAAGCAAAGAACATGAGAATACTAAATCAGTTCCATTTTTTAAGCTCTTCTCGTTTGCAGATTCTACTGACTATCTGTTGATGTTCTTGGGCGCAATTGGTGCAATTGCGAATGGCATGTCCATGCCTCTCATGACTTTACTGTTGGGAGACGTGATCAATGCATTTGGAAGTAACCAGTTTGGCGATGACATGACCAGTTTGGTTTCCAAGGTATAAAAAAGTGGTGCCATGCTTCAAGCTTTAAGTACCAGACTAGTTTTGATATTTTTGTTATTAATTAGAACCACGCTTATAGAATTGGACTTACATAACATCTGTTAGCATTTTCTCCACGAAAGTTAGGTTGTAATTTGAGATTTGACATCAGGAATTTTACCAACCCCCCTGGTGTTTCTTTGTTGATATGTTTGAATTGAAAATATAAATATTTTTCTGATGGTACCTGCAAATATTTCAGGTCTCTCTGAAGTTTGTATATTTGGCTATGGGTTCTGGAGTAGCCGCGTGCTTTCGTAAGTATATCTCACTCTTAAAATCAAAATGAATTTTGTGCAAAGCATTGTGAATTAACCGGAAAAACCTGTGTTTGGTTCTTGTCAGAGGTGACTTGCTGGATAGTCACAGGGGAGAGACAGGCATCGCGTATAAGGAGTACGTATTTGAAAACTATATTGAGACAAGACATTGCTTTCTTCGACAAGGACACGAATACGGGAGAGGTTGTTGGTAGAATGTCCGGTGACACTGTTCTTATACAAGATGCAATGGGTGAAAAGGTATTATTCTGCTGCAATGGAAATAACCTCACCTAAAGAAAAAGTGCAATGATTTTTCACAAGACTTTATATGCAATCCGCATGTGAAATAATACTGCTTTTTTGCAGGTTGGAAAATTTCTGCAGCTGATGGCCACATTCATAGGAGGCTTTGCGGTGGCATTTATTAAAGGATGGTTGTTAGCCCTTGTCATGTTATCCGCTATTCCCCTCCTAGTGCTAGCTGGAGCAAGTATGGCCCTTTTTATATCCAAGATGGCAGCTCGTGGACAGAATGCTTATGCAGAAGCCGCAAATGTAGTGGAACAGACGATTGGAGGAATCAGAACTGTATGTTTCATTAAGAATAAGAGTGCTTAGAACAGAACATATCAGCTTAATGTTTTCCCTTCCGTAAACCGTCTAATTTTGCTATCTATTTATTGTTTGATCAAACCATGATGATATTCCTTTGGTATTCCAGGTTGCATCATTTACTGGGGAGAAGAGAGCTATAAGTATTTACAACGATCTTCTTCTTACTGCTTACGGATCAGGTGTGAAAGAAGGCATTTTTTCGGGATTTGGTGTTGGTATAGTTATGTTCATTGTGTTCTGTAGTTATTCCATGGCTGTATGGTTTGGTGCAAAGATGGTGTTGGAAAAAGGATATAGTGGGGGTGCAGTGATTAATGTGATTGTTGCTATTTTGACTGGTTCCATGTAAGTTCCATTCTTTAATTTATTGCATATGCAGTATGATTGCTTGGAAGTTGGAACTATAACTTCTTTGATGAATTCTTTTGCTTATTACTCGCATTGCTGTGTGAATTTCATAGGTCTCTGGGACAAGCTTCTCCCTGCTTGAGTGCTTTTGCTGCCGGTCGAGCTGCAGCACATAAGATGTTTGAGACAATTGAAAGGAAGCCAGAGATAGATGCTTATGATATAAAAGGAAAGGTATTGGACGACATTCAAGGAGACATAGAATTGCGGAATGTGTATTTCAGTTATCCAGCCAGACCAGATGAGCCAATATTTAGTGGATTCTCTCTTTCAATCCCAAGTGGCACAACTGCAGCTTTGGTCGGGCATAGTGGAAGTGGGAAGTCAACAGTGATCAGTCTGGTAGAGAGATTTTATGATCCTCTAGCTGGAGAAGTTCTTATAGATGGCATTAACATCAAAGAGTTTCAACTTAAATGGATTAGAGAAAAAACTGGTCTTGTCAGCCAGGAACCGGTGTTGTTTGCATCTAGCATCAAGGAAAATATTGCATATGGGAAGGATGGTGCAACAAATGAAGAGATTAGAGCTGCAGCTGAACTTGCCAATGCTGCCAAGTTCATTGATAAACTACCTCAGGTTCTTAACAACTGCCTGTTTGTCAGCTAATTGAAGTTCTTGTTTGATTCTTATGTAATGAATCAGTAACCGACTCACAATTTTCATATTTGCGTCCAGGGTCTTGACACCATGGTTGGTGAGCATGGAACTCAGCTTTCAGGTGGACAGAAGCAGAGAATTGCAATAGCCAGAGCAATCTTGAAGAACCCTCGGATTTTACTTTTAGATGAAGCTACAAGTGCACTTGATGCAGAATCTGAGAGGGTAGTACAAGATGCATTAGACAAGATTATGGTTGACCGAACTACTGTTATTGTTGCCCACCGATTGACCACTGTGAGAAATGCTGATATGATTGCTGTAATCCATCGCGGAAAGATGGTTGAAAAAGGTATAATATCTCACAGAAATCTCCATAGCATAAGACATGCATTTTCCAGCATGCTATTCACTTGTTAAATTGTTCAGGAGTTAGGACTTGTTTTTTCCTTCACATGCTATCATTTTCTTTAGAGATTTGAACTTTTATAACATAGTTTTGGTAATTGTACTAGCACTTTTGCCAAGAGAAAGCAAAAAAAAAAAAAAAAACCAGTGAAATGCTGCTCATTATTACATGATGCGTCAGTGATAGAGTCAAAGAGAAACATGTTGATGTATGTCAATTGAGCAGGTACGCACTCACAACTACTTGGGGATCCTGATGGAGCATACTCTCAGCTTGTACGCTTACAAGAAATAAACAGAGAGTCAGGACGTGAAACAGAAATCAGTTTGGAATCATTTAGACAATCAAGTCAAAGAAGATCAGTTCGACGATCCATAAGTCGATCCATAAGTCGAGGATCGTCAATAGGTAGCAGCCGCCACTCTTTCTCCCTCCCATTTGGTTTGCCTACAGGATTCAGTGTCCGTGAAAATGCCTATGAAGATCCAGAAGATATTCTGCCACCAGAAGATGCTCCAGAGGTCCCACTTAGCCGCCTTGCCGCTCTCAACAAGCCAGAAATCCCAGTTCTTATAATTGGTACTATTGCAGCATGTATCCATGGTACAATACTACCAATCTATGGCACACTAATGTCCAAAGCAATCAAAACATTTTTTGAACCACCGGATGTACTAAGAAAAGACTCGAAATTCTGGGCATTAATGTTTATGACGCTTGGTGTGGCTGCATTTGTAGTAATTCCGGTGAGATCATACTTCTTTTCAGTGGCTGGGTGTAAGTTAATCCAGCGGATTAGATCAATGTGTTTTGAGAGGGTGATTAACATGGAGGTTAGCTGGTTCGATGAGCCTGAGCACTCAAGTGGGGCAATTGGTTCTAGGCTCGCAGCAGATGCTGCAATAGTCCGTTCTCTGGTGGGAGATCAATTAGCTGCTATTGTTCAAAATATTGCAACAGTAACTTCAGCAATGATCATTGCTTTTACTGCAAGCTGGCAACTCGCACTTGTTATCCTTGGATTGATCCCTCTGATAGGCATCAATGGAGTTATCCAAGTGAAGTTCATGAAAGGATTCAGCGCGGATGCAAAGGTATGCCCTTAAAGCTAATCAGCCGGTATTTTAGAAAAAAATTAAAGAAATATAGTTGAATTCATTGTCCATGTGGGAACTGCCAAACTGCCACATCCACAGCTGCTATTTTATTTTGCTAGAAGGTTTAGGGTGCGGGGTTTTTTGATAGCATAATTTTTTGTTTTATAAATTTCCTATAACTTATAAAAGCTAGTCATTGTGACAAATTAAACTGGTTTCTGTAGATGATGTATGAAGAAGCGAGTCAAGTGGCTAATGATGCAGTTTGCAGCATAAGAACAGTTGCTTCTTTCTGTGCTGAAGAGAAGGTGATGCAACTTTATGAAGGCAAATGTAGAGGTCCCATGAAGTCGGGAGTGAGGCTGGGATGGGTAAGTGGTGTCGGATTTGGGGTGTCTTCTTTCCTACTGTACTGTTTCTATGCGACTAGTTTCTATGTCGGAGCTCGGCTAGTTGACGCCGGCCACATAACATTCCAAGATGTTTTCCAAGTGAGTATTTATTACGTTTCTTTAAGCTTGCTCCCTAGAGTTTTAGAAGTTCTAGCAGGAAAATATAGTTTCAAACGATATTGAGGTACTTGTTCTCGTTGCAGGTTTTCTTTGCTTTGACATTGGCATCTGTTGGAATTTCTCATTCAAGCACGTTCACTACTGATACCACCAAAGCGAAAAATGCTGCTGCTTCTGTATTTTCAATCATAGACCGGAAGTCAAAGATAGACCCTAGTGACGAGTCGGGAATAATATTAGAAAATGTGAAGGGAGAAATTGAGCTTCGACATGTGAGCTTTAAGTATCCAACTAGGCCAGATATTCAAATCTTCCGAGACATTAACTTGTTAATGCGTGCTGGGAAGGTATGTCTTCTATGGTGTCATAACTTCTATTTGTTTCAAGCATTTAGCATGTCAGAAGCTATATTTATTGGACTGAATTTCTTTCAGACTGTTGCTCTGGTTGGAGAAAGTGGGAGTGGGAAATCAACAGTGGTTGCATTGTTGCAAAGATTTTATGATCCAGATTCAGGTCGCATCACACTTGATGGAACTGAAATTCAAAAGCTACAATTGAAGTGGTTTAGGCAGCAAATGGGGCTTGTAGGCCAGGAGCCTGTTTTGTTCAATGACACAATCCGTGCCAACATTGCATATGGGAAAGGAGGAGATGCAACTGAGGCAGAAATTATATCTGCAGCAGAATTGGCCAATGCCCACAAGTTCATTAGTAGTTTACATCAGGTGGGGTTTCGTCATGTTTATTACTTGGATTGTCCATTGATCAATCACGAGTGAAGATATAACGCAGAAACACTAACCAAATTTTTGTTTCCTTTTGACAATGCAAAATGCAGGGGTACGATACTGGAGCTGGAGATCGTGGAATCCAGTTATCTGGGGGGCAGAAGCAAAGGGTAGCCATTGCCCGTGCCATAGTGAAAAATCCAAAGATTTTACTATTAGATGAGGCTACAAGTGCATTAGACGCTGAATCTGAAAGAGTGGTTCAAGATGCATTAGACCGTGTCATGGTAAACAGGACTACAGTTGTTGTAGCCCATCGATTATCCACGGTCAGGAATGCAGATTTAATCGCAGTGGTTAAAAATGGAGTCATCGTAGAGAGAGGTAGGCATGAGTCTCTGATCAAAATCAAAGATGGTTTCTATGCCTCATTAGTGGCACTTCACACCAGTGCAAAAACTGAATGAGCTACTCGCACAAGGAAGTTCCTCTCCCTTTTCGACAACAAATGGAGCAAGTAAATCTTTTCTTAGTGTTTTTTGTTTCTTTTTTTAGAGCTTCTATGTATTCAGGTAAATGAATAAGAAAAAGGCAAACAAACTGCTAATAGTAAAAATTCTTTGTAAAATGTCGCAATTCTTTTCATCTTATTAAAAAAGAATGTAGGCAAACTTCTTTGTAATATGGAGATCAAACATCATGGATGACTGCTCCAAATCAAGTTCCATCACTATGATTTTGGTTGTCTCGGTTGCAATGAAAAATGTATGTACAAAATACTTCAGAAGATCAATGAAATAATGAGACTGATGGGGTTTCTACAATGCATGGTTTAGAATCTATGGCTGTTCTTGAAAGTAGACCAAGAGGAATACTACGGGTATAGCTCAGATTTAATCTAGTAAACAAATGGAAAAACTACTGACATGCACATATTATACAAGTGATTTTGTTTAAGAAAGCAAAAGGAGCCACACGCGATGCTCTGCATACGTCAAGTCGAGCCATTCTTTTGCAAACAATTGTGTAATGACAACGAACACTGCCCTAGCTTAAGTTTCTACAATGATATTCACTTGCGTATATAGGGCATTCTCACCGAAGTCCAAGCTCTAATGATATCCCATTTTAATGGTGTTTGAGACCCGTGCAATCCTTTTTGGGCTTCCTGGAGCGCAAAGAATAATATGTTTACAGCCCAGGCTAAAGCTTATTCTATAAGAATATAAATGTGTGCCAGAGAGAAACAATGCCACCCACACGAAACTTTGTCATCTACTTCCCCTGCTAGATGTGTGCAAGAAACTGGAACAGAGTAAGATAAATTCGATCAAATGATTATAAATACCCAAGCTATCTGTTATAAAAACTAAGTAGTCATCATCTTCACTTTCATCACTCTGTGAAACAAGGTCCATTTTAGAAATTTGTAAATTTGTTTTGGTATTTTTTTTATGATATTCATGCGCTGCAAATTTTGCAAGCTAACCAATCTTATGCCAAACCCGCCAATTTGATCAAAAAGAAGCTGGTTACTAGGGGCATTTAATTTCCTATCATGGGGTGGCTATGGATCCAGGAGAATATCTTCCATGATGACATGGCCTAAACCATCCACAGTGAAGGGGACTAGGAGGATTGGTTATTATAGAAAGTTCATCCACCACTATGGCATTATTGATCAAGCATTGACCCACATGCTCAAGAACGATTCCTTTAGGTGGACTCCTGCTGTAGAAAACGCTTTTGAAGAATTAAAAAGGGCCATGGCATCCGGACCAGTGTGGGCTCTTCCAGATTTTTCGCAACAATTCATTGCGGAATGTGATGCCTCTGACTTGGGTTTGGGTGCAGTGCTTATGCAAGAGACCGACCAATTGCTTTTTCTAGCCAAGCTCTGCATGGCAAGAATATGGCCTTATCTACGTATGAGAAGAAATGTTGACTTAAGGCAGTTCAAAAATGGCGTCCACATCTCTTTGTTCGTAAAGACCAAAAATGGTTGGTGAAACTCTTGGGATTTGATTTCCAAATTCACTACAAAAAAGGAAAAGAGAACTATGTTGCAGATGCTCTGTCCCGAAGGTTTGGCATTCAAACATGGCCCATATCTTCTCATATTCCTAATTAGGTGGACTCATTAAGGGCCGAGATCTTTGCTACCCCACACTTGCAAGACTTGGTGAAGAAAATCAAGGAGGGAGAAGCTTTAGGTCCATAGCTATTCAAGAAGGAACAATTCTTTTTAACGGTTTAATCTATCTCTTGCCCATATCTAACTTTATTATTTCTATAACCAAGGAATTTCATTCCAGCACTAACGAAGGCCTCCACAAATCTTTCATTTCCACATCATGTGTGGATAAATATCTTTATGGATTTTGTTGATGGTTTGCCAACATCAAGAAGTATTTCTACCATTATTGTGGTGGTTGAGGGATTATCCAAATATTGCCATTTTATTCCCTTTCACGGTGGCTCGAATATTTTATACATATATATATATATATATATTCTAGTTTCATGGCATGCCCGGGATTATTATTTACGATCGTGTGATCCGGTGTTCACCAGCTTTGTTTGGAAGAATTTATTCCTTCTAAATGGAGTTAAATTCAATTTTAGCTCAGTATATCACCTACAAACCGATGACTAGAAGACATTGAAGATGTATTTCCAATGTTTCACGAGTTCTAAATCCGAGGAGTGGGTAGATTGGCTTGCTTGGGCTAAATATTGTTACAATACCAGCATTCATTCTTCCACCAAGAAGACACCCTTCGAAATTGTCCAAGGACGTGAGCCTCCCGCTTTACTTGCCCATGTTCATGGCACTTCACGTGTGGATCCTGTTGACAAGTTTTTACTGGAAAGAAATGTGGTAATTAGGGATGTCAGAGCTAACTTGAAGGTGGCACAGGAGAGGATGAAGAAATATTATGATGAGAAACACACAGAGGGATTTCCAAGTGGGTGAATTTGTCTACCTAGAATTGCAACCATATCGCCAGCTTTCCTTTGCACAACGGAAAAATCCTCACCCTCTCCCTCAGGCCATTTTGGAAACTCGTAAGAAAGGGGAAGAACAGGAGGTGCTTGTTCATGGCAGAATCTCTCCCCTGCTGAGGCCACATGGGAAAATCTTGCTGAATTGAACACGCGATTTTTCCTTGAGGGCAAGGAAATTTTCAAGGAGGGAGGAGTTGTCAGAGACCTTGCCATCAATACCAGTTATTTCCTCTCAAGTAATAATATTTCCTTCCAGTAAAATTGTTCTAAATTTAGTCAAGTGTAATTCTCCTTTCCATTTGAATAGGTTATTGCCTATTCCATTAAGAGCTTTTCGGATATTTAATAGCTTGAGACCATGAATAAAGATACGAGGACTACTTCTCTCCATCCTTTTGATTTGGAGTTCCTTCCTTTGCTTATAACTGTCAGTTCTGCTTGAGAAAAAAAGGGAGGAGATTTCTTCATTTTCTTGATTTTCTACTTAGAAAACTTAAGATAAATCATGAGTTAGAGCATGGTAGATGATAGAATAAGTATCTAAACACATCAAACACAAAAATTAAAAAGAAATCAAGTGAGAGAATAGGGAGTTATAGAGATGTCATGAAAATTTGAGAAAGAAGGAGAAATGGTAAAAAGTTTTCAACTAGCTAGTATTTTAAGGTAAGGGTTCTAAAGGCATATATACAAGTTTGAGTTAAGTGGGTTTTATATGGAATTTTCAATTTATAAATTAGGTTTTATTATTTAAATTTGGAGGAATTGCAAAATTAGGTGTAATTGCAAAATAATGGGAAAATGAAATAGGAGTCATGGTGGCAAGGAAGGGTTAGGGTCAGGCATGTTTATTGTTAAATGTAGTGTTTGTTTGGTTTAAATGTTTACAAAATTATATGAAATTAAGGTGTATGTTATAACAATGATGATTAGAAATGAATTAAATTAAATCACAAGAATTTAATTGATTTTGTTAGTATGTTGTGAATGTGTGTGCGAGAGATATTGGGAGGAAATTGTGTTACTTATTTATAATTGATGAATTTAGTTAGATTAAATTAATTTTTATATAAATTCATGAATAATTGAAGATAGAATCAAGATGATGTCAAACTTTAAGATCTGCCAGGTATATGGTCATGGAAGAATTCAGATAATTGATAATAAATTTTATCAACTGTGATTAATCTTGTAGCTTTCTTAAAATGGTGATGTTTGGAAAAGAACAATTGATATAATACATTAAAAATTGTGTGTTTGCATGCTAGAAATTATAAATTGAAGTTTTAGTTATGGTTTTGGATAATTATGAATTTGTAGGATGTTATGAAGATTAAGATTTATGTATAAAATATGTGATATTTGCGTGTCTGATATATTTGCGTGAAAAGAATGAATGAAATATGTTATTAGTAAATAGAAAGTGGTTTGACTTGAATAAAAATAAGTCAATTTGAAAGACACATTGATTTTGGATTGTATCTTTTTTTTTTAAAGGAAAAACATCAAGAGTTGGGCAAGTAGTGGAAGGAGCTAGGTTTACAGAGGAGTAGGCAGGCGCCCAACACCTTGTTTCATTTAAGTTTTGTTAATTTCTCTATTTTTTTTTTAAAAAAAATTTGTATTACTAACTATTGAACTAAGAAATTGGAATTGTGAGAATTATGGTTTTAAATGAGATTTACGAATGACTCGACTTGGAGTGAGAATTTATAAATTAGATGGGTATGAAAGGTTTGAATTGAATTATGTAGAAATACATACCCACTTATACTAATTGATTTTATGGATAAATATACAGAATATTCTGAAACTTAGTTTATTATGTCGATGGTAGCTAAGAAAACAATATTGTTATTAGGCGATATATGTTGATAGACATGTCAAGAAATGTTCTGAGACTTACCCTACCATGTTGATAGTAGATAAATAAATAATATTGATGTAAATCAATAAATATTAACAAACATGTAAAATGTTTGGAAATTTAGTTTATCATGTTGACAATAGCTAAGAAAACGATATCAATATTAGGCGATGTATGCTAACAAACATGTAAAAAAGTGTTATGAGACTTAGCCTACTATGTTGATGATAACTAAGGAAATAATATTGATGTAAATCAATATATATTGACAAATATGTAAAATGTTCTAAAAATTAGTTTATCATATTGACGGGTAGCTAAGGAAACGCTATCGATATTAGATGATATATGTTAAAAAACATGTCAACAAATGTTCTGAGACTTAGCCTATCGTGTTGATGGTAGCTAAGAAAATAAAATCAATATGTATTGACAAACGTGTAAAATATTCTGAAACTTAGTTTATTTTGTTGACGGTAGTTAAGGAAACAATATCGATATTAGGCGATATATGCTAACAGACATGTCAAGAAATGTTCTGAAACTTAGCCTACTATATATATATATATATATTTTGACAAACATGTCAAATGTTTTGAAACTTAGTTTACCGTATTGATAGTAGCTAAAAAAATGATATGATATTAGGTGATATATGTTGATAGATATGTAAAGAAATGTTCTGGAACTTGGTTAACTATGTTGACAATAACTAAGGAGATGAATTAGAATTATTCAATTAGTTACATAGATGATGATTATAATAGGGAATACGATATAAGATATTTAATTATTTTTATGGATGGTGATTAAAGAGATGAATTAAAATTATTCAGTATGGTAAATAAAATATTTAGTTACTTTAACAGATGATGACTAAGGATATGAATTACATAGATGATTGTTATAATGATGAATGAGATATTCAGTTACTTTTATAGATGATGACTAAAAAGATGAATTAGAATTATCAAGTGAATTACATAGACGGTAATTTATAATGGTGAATGAGGTATTTAGTCACTTTTAAGGGTGATGACTAAATAGATGAATTAGAATTATTCATTGAATTATGTAGATGATGATTATAATGGTGAATAAGATATTTAATCACTTTTACGAATGATGGTTAAGAAAACTAACACAAATCTTGGTTTGGATAATTTAGTAGTGACTGATTTGATGAATATATATGAATTAATAAATTTATAATGTGGTGACAAAAATTTAGAATCATTATAGTTATTTAGTTGATTGTGTTAGCTTCGGGAAATACAATTATAAAATAATAACTTAATATCTAATTTTACTTTTAAAATACTATATTTTTTGCAGGTACATCTCATTCCATTCCATGAGGCCACAATGATATTAGACATTAGTTTTTATTGTGCTATGTATATAAACTATGTAATTTAAGTATTATGTCATTATAACAATTTCCTTTTGAGGCATGCTTAATCATGTAACCTTACTTAAATTTTGAAAATCAAACTCTTGTGTTCAATTCCTCTATGCATCCATTAGGTCAATCTTATAGTATAATAAAGAAAGAAAAACAAGTATCAATATAATTGACTATGAATGAATTGTGAGAGATTTTAATGTATTAATAAATAAATTAGTATGCTTGAGGTGTGATGATTATGAGATTGTGTTTTATGTAGGAATTGTAGGGGTGAGTAAAAAAAACCAAAAAAATCAAGAAAACTGAGAAAACCGAAAAAAAATAACTGAAAAAATCGAACCGTGAAAAAAAACCGATTAAAACTTTGAAAAAACTAGCCGGTTCGGTTCGGTTTTATAAACCTAAAACCGAACCAAACCGAGTCAAACCGATTTGAACTGATTTTTATCCTAAAAAACCAAACTGAAATCGGTCAATTTGAACCGATTTTGGTTTTTTTTTAGAAAAAAATCAATTTTGTTAATTTTTTTATAAAAATTAAACTGAACTAAAAATAATCACCTTAAAAGATGTGATAAGATAATGTTGTGAAAGCAATCAAGTACTGAAATGTGCAGAAAAGGACACAAGGGTTAATTCATATTTCTCCAAATATAAAATACACGTGGAAAATAAGAAAGATGCTTTTAACGGAAATATGATAATAAATGATTGATGAAAAGGAGAATATAAGAATACATAATTCATTGATCAAGATACATGCGAGTGCAAGTTACGGCATGTAATATATAAATTGGTGTCGAAGTAAAAGAAGTGTTAATGAACACGTTAGGAAAGTTAAAAAATTTAAATAAAAAGAAATTAAGTTTAATTTAAAGGTTTTTTTTAGTAATTTAGCCAAGATTTAATAATACAAAAGGATAAAAACTGCCCTTGGATGATGTCAATGTGGTGGTGGCTCAATGAGTGATAAAATTGCAATGGCAAGATTTTGGAGTGGAGGTACAAGATTTTAGTTAACCCAAAAACAAATCATCAAATCCCTGGCCACATCAGTACTTCAACTGGCACAATGTACACCATCCAAAATTCAATAAAGTTAATCCCACCGTCAGTGTTGAAAAAATTCCATGTCCAGCTCTCACGCAAAAGTGTGGCAAACTCAAACTGCACGAGCGCGCCAACACCCACCATACACGTCAGCACCCGAAGTTTTCGTAACCGTCAGGATAGTAACTGAAATCCAAATCCAAGACAAAAACACTACAAACTTCTTCAAATTCAATTTTTAGAATTTTGGTGCATACCTCTGTTTTTTTTTCCATGGAGACTGCTCGCAATATTATTCCTCGGCCTGTTCTTTGCTTCCCTGGCACCAGAATTGCTACTCACCGTTTGAGCTTGCCTCCTAATGGTCTAGGTACTGGAAAATGTAGAATCCCATTTAGAAGCAAACGCTATGATGGTATTTTGAGTCGTGGATTTTCCGATTCTGGGCATTTAAAATACTTTGTGTCGCCAGCGAAGTGTGGCGTCAAGAAACAAAAAAAGAAGCAGCTCAAGTTGATGAGAAGATTGTCCAGGGACCTGCCCATTTTTTCCCATGCGGTCTGTGGCGAAGAGGGTAACGGCAGTTTGATTGGTGAAGTCAAGGAGAAGATGATTTCGGTGAGTGTCAGACAAGTCTTCTTTTCTTCTTTTTTGTTGTTGTCAATGTGATGATTTTAGCAAGCCATTCATGCCTTGGGTTTTTTACTTCATTATTATTTGTTGTTAATTTACTCCCATCTGTCCGGTGTGGATGTTGAATGCTTATGTAGCCCTTGTTGAATGCAGGAAGCAACAGAGATTTTACTAGCGGAATTGCAAAATCGGAGGTTAGAGCGAAAGGAACAGAAGAGAAAGAGAAGAGAAGAGAGGGCAACGTTGATTAAAAATAGGCCCAGGTGTGACTCTGGATCTTCGCCGTCGTCGAGCTCTTCCTCTTCCGGGTCATCTTCACCTGAGTCAAGTGATAGTGATTGTAGTAGAGAGGTAGTTTCCATGAAACAGATGAGAAGCAATGCTTTGAACCCTTTTATAGAGATTGAATCGGCTAATGCCATTAAAGAAGAAGCAACTCAAGAAGATCAGCACAGGGATACAGTATCAGGGGCTAAATCTAATGATTCAAGTCCTCAAAATCTCAGTGATGGCACTCACATCGGGGCGTCTGGGAGGAAGGTTGAGATATGCATGGGTGGTAAGTGTAGGAAATTGGGAGCAGCTGCTCTGCTGGAAGAATTTGAAAGGAGGATCGGAATGGAGAGTACTGTTGTTGGTTGCACCTGCATGGGGAAATGCAAGAAAGGTCCTAATGTCCGGGTTTTCAACTGTACTGTTGAAAATGAAGACATGAGAGTGGAGGATTCTATTAAACCCCCACTTAATCTTCTATGCATCGGAGTTGGTTTGAAGGATGTGGGTATCATTAGTCGTCAACTTCTGGGCAATCAAGCATGTCTGATGGCACCTTCATGAGGAGACATATTTACCTTTTTTCCTTGTGAATTAATTTGTTTGGTTCATTTTTGGCGTCTAACTGCAATTGTGCTGCTGACTATCTGCATAGTTTCAAAAAAAAATAAAATGCTGAGGGGAATAAGAAAACCAGGCAGGCTTCACGCCTTCATGTAACGAGAACGATGAGCACTGATTGAAATTTAATTAGCAGCATGAAAGTCAGAAGTTTTTCTCTTCTCTTATTTTCTTTCCTTGCCTGCAAATTCATATTCTATTAAATACAACAGCAATGAGCTTCTAGGTTGGGGTTACCTGGTTTCTGCCCGTTTATCAGTGGGAGGGGCAACTGCGGGAATAGCATCCAGCAAGCAAAATCTTGAAATTTGCCTGAACCAGCACTGGTCCTTTGCCCAGGCTTCAAGCCAAGAAATGAATGGCCATCTCAGGGGAAGAACCGCATTCCTGGCAATGCATCAGCATACTTGTGCCTACTACAACATCCTACTACCTTTGGCTGAACGACTTGAGTGCTAAAAATATATTTATGGAATTACGTACATTGCAACTTAAAAAAAAAACAAATTATTAACAAACAAAGCGATAGAAGATTATGGTTTGTACCACTTCACTTTGATCAATTTAACTGTGGAAAGAAAGTTGAGAGGTCATATAATCATTCTAGGTTGCAATCAAGCACCTCTTTCAAAAGATTGAGTTGTGAAGTTGACATGCCCCTGCAATCTATGTTGTTCATATTGGAAATGCATCTCTTCAGTTCAACACAATGGAGTACAAATATGCTTAAATGAATTTTTAACATTTACCTCATACCTACAAATATATGTGAAACAACAACGCAAGTCATGACTGAGTTGGCAGAAAAATGGAAAAATATAGGTAAATTGGTTGAAAGCAGAAACCTTGCTAAGAGAATGCTGACATTCACAGGTTATTGCCATAGCTACAGTGATTGATACACCAAGGATCCAGAATAAGTCCATCACTGTGACCATCCACCGGCATCAATTAACCAGGGAGACATGAGTTTTAGTCAATCAAGGCAGCTCCGATGATAACAACCAATTGCCAAAAGTGAACATAGAAGAATTAAAGAAAGATATTTATGAGTTTTGCATCAAGATAAATATGTTATACTGTATAAGAGAGGTCTATAAGAACTCAAGACCTTTCTCCCAATATTTGAAAATGAACTACAAGGAAAGAGTCAACAAATCACAAGTCCAAATCTAAATTAATCTACGCATGGATTCATCACTAGGACAATGTGTCTTCCTAGTCCAAGAAGGACACAGAGAAGGCTAAAAACAAATAGAATGGACTCCATCTACACAGGAAGTATACTGGGAAGCACCAAAAGGGTGTTAAAAAGAAATAAACAAAAATAGTTGAGAAAGAATAAGAAATTCAAGAAGTAAAATACACCCAACCCCAAAACTTAAAGCAAGGGTGGTCCACAGAAGCCTCCTGGTCTGAAAATGCACACAACATGAGAAAACCTTTTCCTTTAAAGATCCCAAATTTAACTCAATAAAAGTTGAGATTACTTTGTCTCTCTGCAGATGCATGTCATTGTCTTATCTAAGGCACAAATTCATGCAGCTTGAGTAATCCCATCCCTTCCCTAAAATTTAGCCTTTGCCTGGTTCTTTGAATCCAGGTAGAGGTGTTAGACATCAAATATAGTTATTGCTCCCTAGAGTAGAGCCTGCCAAACAGGCCTCTTTCAAAACAAAAATAAACTCTAATACTGTCCAAGGACAGAAGTGGTAGCTAGATTCACAGCAAGAACTATGTGATCACTATTCACTTGTTATATCTACTGCAGCAGTCTGCTAGACCTTTCACCAAACTAATCCTTAGACACAGACATAAATGAAAACATATAGTTTAACTAATGATTCATAACTTTCTTGGTTAGCTTCTATCTTCTCATGGTCTTAGTTCTCAACTGCCCAACCACTCTAATGGGTTTTTTCCTAACAGAACTCTGATGGTTTTTTATATTGATTTACTTTACAAGCATGTCAACAGTTGTTTCAGAATTCATCCATCAGCAAGCGCAAGAAATTAAACTCAACATAATACCAACAAGCTCATTCATTCTGAAACTTGAACCAATAAAAAAATTCTCATCAAGAATTTTGTGGTCTGGGGTCCACCTTCTGGTTCAGATGAGATATCAAGTAAATAAATCCAACACTGTTAGAAGTCATTTCAGGAGATCTATTCCAAATTTCATAGCAACTTAAAGCATTCAAATGAATAAGTGTTGGATGCGAAACAAGAATCAAAGTATTCTTATGCCACATGAACTGATAAAAGACTATGTATAGGGTTTATTAATAACAAAGTGCATCAGTAGAATAGACAAAAAAAAAAAAAAAAGAGTTCTGGGATAATACATTGGACTGCCTCAAGATTTTTTCTTCTTTTTTCTGAAAAACATTTATCAATAGTAAATCCAATTTAAATTTCTCATGGCTATGTTTTAAAGAAACTATCAAGCAATGAAACTATTATTAATTTAGCTGGCCCAAATGTCCCTCAGGCTAAAGTACACAGATACACAGTAAAGTGTACGTTATGATAGAAATAACATGCTCCATTACTGTTTCAAGGCATACCTTCTCACTCTGGACAAAACGTTTTGCGAATCAGTAGATTCTCAGAAAGACGATTTACAGCATCCCTAAGCTTGCAATAATCCTCAGACTTATTATAAACCTGATGAGAAATCCTAGCATACGCTGTTATAACCCCATCCTTATCTTTCACTCCCTCCTTACCATCTTTTAAACCCTGATAATGTATGGGAACCTCAACCCCATGACACTCACGCAAATGCGATCTTAACCTCGAAGCATCATCTTCACTTGAAACACGCAATCTCGAAGGCAGGCCAACCATGATCATTCCCGCACACATCTCCGGTGAAGAACCAAGATTTGTCCCCCATGATTCGGCCAGCATTTTCCCCATCTTAACAACCTCCTCATGGTTGCTCTTCATTATCCCCTGAATCCCATCCTCAAATCGATTAACAAACTCCAAAGCTGCCGGCACCACTAATTGTGAGCTATAATCCCTAGTCCCAATCCACGCACTCTCTATCGGCAATCCATTTCCATACTCATGTGAAACAACCGGATGGTGTACATCAAATTCCGAACTCGCTGCTTTCTTACAATACAGAAAAGCAACCGATGGGGGGCAAAAGAACCACTTATGCAAATTACTGACATAAAAATCAGCCCCGATTTCTTTAACATTTATTTCAACACTACCAATAGCATGAGCTGCATCAACAAAAACCTGATCCACACCTTCTTCTCTGCAAATTTTAACCAACTCTTTTACCGGAATAACAACACACGGCATCGACGTTATATGATCAATTATCGCTAACCTAATTTTTTTACCGTTAGCTTTGCCTTTCTCTATTCCTCTCTTAAACTCCGAAATTATCTCCTCGTTCGAAGTAACCGGAAACGGTAACTGAATCTCGATAACAGAACCCCCAGCACGCGTGACGTAAGCTTGAATCGATTTTTTAACAGCTTGGTAAGCACAGTGAAGCATTAAAACGGTATCGTTTTTAGCAAAATTACCTTCAGCGAAGGCACGCCCAATTTGTTGAAGGACGATGGCGGCGGCAGTGGTGGCGTTATCTACAAGGGAGATCTCGTCGACGTCGTCAGCATTGATGAGGTCTTTGATGACAGTACGTGAGTGGAGAATTCCTTTACGGAGAGTGTTGAAGTAGAAGTCGTCAGGCTGTTGAAGGAACTGGAGCTGCCAGTTCTTTTGAGAAGCAAGTACGGATCCGGGGCAGCTACCGAAGCTACCGTTGTTAATTCGGGCTACATTAGGGTTGTGGTGAGAGAATTCATGGTGGATTTCGTGTTCTGTTATGGAGAAGCTGACGCGTGGTTTTTTGGAGACCTGCGTTGGCGTTGTCGACAACGAGTCGCCGCCGTTTCGAGCATCTTTGGAGTTTTCTTGCATTTTTACTTATTTTGAGAGGAAGAAAGCATAATGACAGAGAAAAATGAAAGAAAATATAGGGATTCTTTTCTGTTGAAAGAGAGAGGGCGTTCAGTACGGCGAGGGGCTGTTTTTTTACCCAAGGTTTGTTTTGTTTGGTTAAATAACATTTCAGGGATAAGGCAGCGACGACGGCGTTTCGTTATACTTTGACAACACTATGTTTACGCGCACATGCATCCGTAAAAAGACGAAAACATGGTTTTCAAAATGAAACTAATGTTAACATGCAGCAAATAAAAATATATAGGTGAATAGTATAGCGAAATGTGCATTTTTTGCATTTTTAAATAGTAATCTACTTCTAAAAATGAATTTTTATACATATATACATATATAAAAAGATAAAAATATAGTTTTACAGAACAAAGTTATCGTGAATAAAAAGTCAATAAAATTTAAAAGCACATATGAATAAAATAAAAAAGCATGAAAGAAAAGTAAAAAGTGAAATTTACATTATTTTGTATTTTGAATAGGAAAATCATACACAAGTTGAAAAGAAAAGAAAATAAAGGAAAAGGGATCGAGTTTACATAAAAGCTAGTTTTAGACAATGAGATATCGGGGTTGCTGATAGTAGCGGAGATGATAATGATGCCAATGATGAAGGGGTTTTTGGAGAGTTTTTCTCATTAGATCTACGAGAAAATTGCCCTTTCTTTCTTTCTTTTCTTTTCTTTTTCTTTCTCATTTCTTATCTATCGACTCAAATAACCATCATTCTCTCTAAACTCTCTTCTTTTTTCTTTTTCACTCTCTCAAAAATTTCTTTCTATAACTTTGGGTTTTTTCTCCTCTTATTCCTCTATTTATAGAAGCAGATTACATTTTAGAAACTCCTCTAGGTGGCTTGATCAGGACCCTTGGTTCATTGGGACAAATCCCAACCCTAAATGTTAGTTGTTATATGTGAAAAAGCATGACTAACTAGCCTCGTTTAGTCTCTTTTTTGCAATGGTTTCAAAGATCTTTTTGGTATGGAGAGGGGTTGTGATAAGATAAAGGATGCCAATGAAAGGAATAGATGTGTTTTGGTTGTGTTAAAGAGTTTGAGCAGAGGATAAAATGCAATCATTTCATAGGTTATAGATAGGTGGCAAGAAAAAAGATGTTGTAGGACATATATCAAAATAATATTATTTTTTGTGCTTGCTTTTTTTATTCGGGTGAAACAGTGTCGTTTCGTTTAAAGAAAAAGTTTAGTTTTTCTTAATAGGTCCTCTAAATTTTTTATTTTTTCCAATTTAGTCATTAAATTTATATATTTTCTTATTTTCTTAATCAATTGAACCTTTTTCTCAAAATTTCTTTCTATTTATTCTCTAATTACATAATTTTACAATCCTCTCATTCCTCTGCTTTCTTTAGTTTAGTCTTTAGATTTGTATTTTTTTTCATTTTTGGCCAATGGTACCCTTTTCTCATTATTTTTTTCAATTTTTCTCTAGTTGCACATTTCTTATTTTCTTTATTATTTTGTTATTATGTTTGCTTCCATGCCCCAAAAAAGATATATACAAAAACTATGAAAAATAATAACACTCAAAATAATAAAAAAATTGAGAACATTACCAAAATCAGAATAAAATGTGATTTTTTTAAATATATTTTTCTTTTGCAATATTTTTTTGGGCAAGAATTTTTTTCCTTTTTTTTATGAGGGCTCAAAAATAATTTATAATATATTATATTATGCTTCAGCTTTCACTTGCATTTTAGATGAAATTAACATAGCAATTCAATTTTATAAAAATATACTTTTACAATAAACTACTTTAGTTTTTGGTTAAAATCTAGGATATCATACTTGTTTTGAATATATATATATATATATATATATATATATATATATATAACCTAATCAAATATTATTTTTAGACTAAAGCAAACAAAAATAGTTGTGTTTAACAATACCAAATAGCTACCTGATTCTACTCCCTTCTCATTAACAACCATTTGTTTAACAAATTTAATAAAATTATTTTCTAAATATATTAAAATTTTATCTCAACCATTGTTTTATATACTATTTAGAACCTTTAGAATTGAATTCAATTCAAAAGGTTAAATCAAATAATGTATTTAGAACTCTTTTGATGGTATTGGTTTGAACTCTAAATGGAATTATTTATTAAAAATGACCAAAAACAAATCATATGGGAGACCAATTGATTTGCTCACATAATTCAATTCTAATTGATATTGAAAATTAATTTTAAAAAATAACCTCTTTTTATTTCCTTTTAAAAACCCTAACTTACATCTCTTCTTTCCCCCACCATGTTTCTAACTTTTTATGTGAGGTCGATAAGGATTAATGAAGCTTTGGGGAAGTATATTATAATAGACTCTTCATCCTATAAGAATTTAAATTTTGATGTGGCTAGGATCTTAATCACCACTTCTCAATCTTACTTATTATAGTAAATAGTGAATCATTTGCTATTGTCGAGCCCATGCATGAAAAAAAATCTTAAATTGGTTTGATAAAAATCACATAGCTAACAAGATGGGTAATGCATAATCTTCATCAAATTTAGTTCTAGATTTCAATTCACTTTAGGAAAACAAACATGCTTTGCTCCACTTCTGTACTATCTGCTAGTTTCAATTAGTCGATAAACATTGAATATTTTAGTTATCTTTGTTTTATGATTTCAACTTATAAAAAAGGAAATTATAATTGATTGAAATTTATTGCATATTGTTATCTAGTTTGTTATATCAACAACAATAAGCTCTCGAATTGATCATAAGAGTAATACCCTTACTTTGATTGTTATTCTGCAATATATTCCCAAATTATATCTTGTTTTTCATTAAGCTTGAAACTTATTAAAGCATTTGGAATGGTTACTAGGACAACTTGGGCTAGGGTTGCATATAATTTGTTGTTATACATGTTAGGTAGCCATGTATGTTTACTTTTGTCTTCTATTGATGTTACACTCATTTGATTTTTCAGTGCCACGACACCATCATCATCATCATCGCTACTTTTCTTTCTAGTGTAGGTTTAGTGGCAACATGTTATTTGCTATCAATCGATAGGTATATGTCATGTTAAAATCAGAATGTAGAAAGGAAAATATTTCGAGTTTTTCAGGAACTTAGCACAATAATATTTTTTGATAAAATAATATAGACAAAAAAAAACATTTAA
This sequence comes from Populus nigra, assembly GCF_951802175.1. NCBI lineage: Eukaryota > Viridiplantae > Streptophyta > Magnoliopsida > Malpighiales > Salicaceae > Populus > Populus nigra. The sequence continues at coordinate 14,753,856 of NC_084855.1, read as the reverse complement.
AGATTTAGCACACTTGATCGAGTCGTAGATAGAATCTCAAATATAAATGTCGCAGATAACATGGAATGCTTGGCTTTTTCAAAGCCAAAATCAGTGGATTTTTTTTTATTCTTGATACTTCTCATAATGACATTTAATGAATTAGTAATTAGGTTCCCTTCCTTATCATGGCATCATATAGATATAGCTTTCGTAAATCAACATTCTCATAAGATGGAAAATCAATATGCATGCTCGCAATCTTATATTTTCATATTCATACACTTACATTACTTCATATTGACATACTCGAGTTTCGTTATCAACACGAGTTTATACCCGAGTGCCGAACATCAATTTTACACAACTAATTCTTTCTTTCATACGATCCTCATATGATTTCACAACACAACATCTTCATAAAAGAGAATACTACATAATATATTTATAACATCATATCTACATGTTTGTGCATCCAAATTCATGTTCCATTACAATTTTCATTACAAGTCCTTACAAAAGTGTCGAATGATAAATATTCAACATAATATCTAAGACATACTATTACAAAGCACCTTTCAAAATATATGAATTCCTAGAACGGGCTTTGCTACGCACCTTGATTATGTGATGTCCCTGTTACAAAACAATATGGATATAAGAATTGTAAATAATCTAACATAATAATAAACAACTAGAAGTACATTTTCGTTACTTTTCATTATTAACTTAGAATGGATAGATTCCTTCTTCTATTTCTTATATGCATTGTGTGATGTTTTGAATAAATGAGTAGGAAAATACAATAAAGCCCTTGGAGGCTTAAAAGTTGGAATATAAATAAATAAGGGTATTGTAGTAATTAGATAAACATAAAAAAATATAAATAGAAAGAAAAAAAAGAGAAGAGATCTGAATATTTTGAGTGAAAAACCATGAGAGAGAAGGGAGAAAGGAGAAAGAAGAAGAAGAAGAAGAGAAAAGAGGGAAATTAGAAAGGAAATAGAAAGAAATTGAAGGGAATAAGTTTAAAGGTAAGATTTAGGTTGTTAAATGTATAAATTTGTATTATTGAGCTTTTAATTTTGGTTTTGATAAATGTTAGGGTTTTGAAAATTTGTGTTTTGGGTTTAATTGATGAATTAAATTGAATGTTATAAGGTTGATTGTTATGGGTAATTGATTAATGAGTTGATTATGGAAGATTGTGATGATTTTGAGTTATGAATTGTGTAAATGGTGAATGTTGAGTTAGAAATTTGGCAAGAACAGTAGGTTTCTGTTAAAATTCTGGGTTGGAGGTTGAAGATGATGAAAATTCAATTTGGTCCCTTAATTTTGGAAAATTACAGTTTAGTCCCCAAACTTTGGAAAATTACATATTGATCCCTAGGACATATTCTGAGATTCTGAACAGAATAACATATGAATTATGGACAGAATTACTGTATAGATAAGAGAATTTAACACTTCCAATTTGGTCCTCCAATTTGACAAAAAATACAATTTGACCTTAAAAATTTGGAAAAATTCCAGAATGGTCCTTGGAGTATAATGAGATGATCTGGACAGAAATGAGGACTAATTATGGTCATAATTTCAGTATATTCATGGATTTATGATAAATTTCAGTTTGGTCCTCTAATTAGACAAAAATTACAATTTGGCCCTAAAAATATGATAAATCTCAGATTAGTCCCTAGCTGTAATATTAGCTTTTTCAGATTAGTTTGATGAATAATTAAGAGTTATTTAGTGAATTATTGCCAATTTTATTAGTTGTTTTATTATGGATTAGATTTCGGAAAAACCGTTAAATTTTGGGTTTTTGAGAAAATTGACTAGTTAGTTCAAAAACATTTAGGGTTATGGAATACATCCTTAGATAAGTGTATTAAATAGGTTATATATATATTCTTTTGAGTCATTCTTAAATATGTCTCCTTTATATTCAGATAATCCTGATATTCTACCGGCGGGACGTCAATAGGATTTTCTTCGATATCAGCTTTGAGTTTTGTTGCTTTCGAGTCAGGTGAGTGGATAATTTTTCATATGCATGAGAAATAGTATAAATATTTGATTTGTTAATATGAATTGAATCATGCTTCTTGATAATATATATGTTGATTATTATCCTTGTTATGATAAAGCATGATCAATTATTGAATCTGAATTCTTGATATGAACCAACATATATTTTAAATTGACTTGTAAATTGATAGCTCCTTATTTGATTGATGTCATGAGTTGAGCTTTGAGATATGAATATGTTTATTAGATTATGATTATGAACCTATGGTATGTCAGTCAGAATACCCATGCTAACAGGGTAGTGTTAGTCTTTGTGTACATCGTATCTGAACCCTAGTTGGTCGGGGGAGTCACCAACCTGTGTGGACTGATCATCCCACAGTACGGAGCCTTATGCTCATTGCATTTTGATTTTCTGACGAACTTTACCATTTGATCTTCTTGTTATGGCCTATTTGAGAAACCTTCATATAAGAACCTAGAGCCATAATTGTATATAATTCTCATTGTTATATTACCTCGTGTGTGTATATTGAATATTATCTACTCACTGAGTTGTTGAACTCACCATCTCATTATTTATTCTTTTTAGGCTTATAGCTTGATAGCAGGTCATTTTGTTGGACCTTCAGAACCTGCTCTTTGGTTGTACTTTGTACTTTTCCTTTATGTCTAGTTAGTGCTCCAAAACTCTGAACTTATATGAACTCTTGTATTAAGACAATTCAATTATATTATGAAGTTGATTTTGTTATTAATGCTGCGTTGAACTCTGATTGAGTTAGGATAAGTTTGTGTGTAAGTTTGGGTTCGCATAGGTATGGAACCTTGGAGGGGAACCTTGCCTATGTGCCGGTCATGGATCTGGGATTCGGGTCGTGACACATTGTATATCTCTTATTATTTCGGTAAGTGTATTTTTTTTATTCACACACCCCAATCTCTCCATAAGAGTTGTGGGACCAAAGTTTTACATCGATCGAGGTTAATTACTTCACCTTAACCTCGTCATCCACCTTGGATACTTTTAGCCATAGCTAATCGCAACATTTAAACTCAACCATTCACCTAGGATGTCATTTACCAAAGTTAATCATCAACCACAACCCAATCATCTATCTCGGATGCTATTAGCCAAATCTAATCATCAAGCGCAATTCGGTCATCCATCTAGAATGCCAATAGCCGAATCTAATCAACATCAACAACCCGATCATTCATTTTGAATGCCAATAACCGAGGCTAATTAACAATCACAACCCTGTGATCCGACTCGGATGCCATTAGCCAAAGCTAATCTTCAAGCACAACCCAGTCATCCATTTCAGATGCTATTAGCCAAAACTAATCATTAAACACAATTCAGTCACCCATCTCGGATGCCATTAACCGAAGCTAATCCACAACTCGATCAGGCATTTTAAATGCCACTAGCCAAGACTAATCAACAATCACAACCCAGTCATCCATCTCGGATGCCATTAGCCTAAGCTAATTAGTAAGCACAACCCGGTAATCTATTTCGAATGCCATTAACCAAAGTTAATCAATAATCACAACTCGATCATCCACCTTGGATGCTATTAGTCGAAACTAATGAACAAGCACAACCCGGTTATCCATCTCATATGCCATTAGCCGAAGCTAATCATCAACCACAACCCGTTCATCCATCTCGGATGCTATTAGCCAAATCTAATCATCAAGTGCAATTCGGTCATCCATCTAGAATGCCAATAGCCGAATCTAATCAACATCAACAACCCGATCATTCATTTTGAATGCCAATAACCAAGGCTAATTAACAATCACAACCCTGTGATCCGACTCGGATGCCATTAGCCAAAGCTAATCTTCAAGCACAACCCAGTCATCCATTTCAGATGCTATTAGCCAAAACTAATCATTAAACACAATTCAGTTACCCATCTCGGATGCCATTAACCAAAGCTAATCCACAACTCGATCAGGCATTTTAAATGCCACTAGCCAAGACTAATCAACAATCACAACCCAGTCATCCATCTAGGATGCCATTAGCCTAAGCTAATTAGTAAGCACAACCCGGTAATCTATTTCGAATGCCATTAACCAAAGTTAATCAATAATCACAACTCGATCATCCACCTTGGATGCTATTAGTCGAAACTAATCAACAAGCACAACCCGGTTATCCATCTCATATGCCATTAGCCGAAGCTAATCATCAACCACAACCCGTTCATCCATCTCGGATGCCATTAGCCGAAGCTAATCAACAATCACAACCTGGTCATCCATCTTGGATGCTATTAGCCGAAACTAATCAATATTTCATAATTGGTTTGACATTCGTCAGCAGCCTAATTTCATAACAGCTTAATTAACATCTCATAGTCGGTTTATTATTCATTGTAACACAATAATATATCCTCCTCAACAAGTCATTTCATAACATTAGCATTTTCATCATCATTTCAACATTCATTAAGAACTTGATCAACATTTCATATTCGTTACAACATTCATCAATAATTCTATCAAACGAATCATCACTGTTTCATCATTTATCAAAGATTCAATAATATATCATCCATAAGTAAATCATTTCAAAGCATTAACATCATATAAGAAAAAGGTGGGAACCACTTACTTGTTCCACCTGCGAGGTGTTCTTGTCTTGATGATGGTTCAATCCCTATTGCATCACCTGAGATATAAACGGCCACACATCAGTACATTTGCATCCTTAAATCACATTCATCACCATACTTATTTCAAGAATCCATATGTTCACATTCAAGTGTTCCACATTTTACACCATCATACAACGAAATTGTTACAAGCATTGAAGTCATTTCTGACTAGGGAGCCTATTGTAGAAAATCAGCAGCGAAAACTGATTCGCTACTAGACACACAATTCGGTAGTGAAAATTAATTTGCTACAGGTCGTACAATTCGGTAGTGAAAACTGTTTCGCTGTAGGTGCCACCCAATTCGACAGTAAAAAATGATTTGCTGCAAGCATCTTAATTTCAGCAGCAAATGCTACTTCGCTGCAGTTAACACACTTTCAGCAACGAATGCTAATTCACTGCATGCAACTCAATTTCAGTAACGAATCACAATTTCACTGTAGACAACACACTTTTGGCAGCGAATGTTAATTCACTACAGACAACACACTTCAACAACGAACGCCAATTCACTACAAAAAACACAACGTTAGCTGTGAACGCTTATTCGCTGCAGCCAACACACTTTCAGCAACGAACACTGATTTGTTGCAGAACACACACTTTTAGCAGTGAATGCTGATTCACTGCAAACAACTCAATTTCGATAGTGAATCACAAATTCGCTGTAGAACACACATTTTTGGTAGCAAACGCTGATTTGCTGCAAACAACACACTTTGATAGTGAACACTAATTCACTGCAGACAACTCAATTTTGGTAGTGAATCACATATTCACTGTATAACACACACTTTCAGCAGTAAACACTGACTCACTGGAGATAACTCAATTTCGATAGCGAACGCTAACTCGCTGGAGATAACTCAATTTCGGCATCGAATCACAAATTTGTTGCAGAACACACACTTTTGGTAGTGAACATTGATTGCTGCAGACAACTCAATTTTAGTAGTGAACGTTGATTCGCTACAGATGACTCAATTTCGACCGCGAATCACACAATCCTTGCAGAACACATATTTTTGGCAACGAACGCTGACTCGCTGCAGAACACATACATGCAATAATCAATTCCAGCACATAATTTATCACTAAATTCCAGCAGAACACACACATGTAATAATCAATTCCAACACATAATCAATCATTAAATTCTAGCACAACACTCACATGCAATAATCAATTCCAACACATTTTAACAGAATTTTATCAGAGATTTATACATAGAAATTACTCCACAATTGTATGCATGATTCTATTTTGGCAAGGTCATCCCTCAAGCATTTGCCCACCAAAATTCATTGTCTATCTAACCACTATTATGACCACTCATTTACTAGATTTGTATCTGCAAATTGTTCATCCCCCTATGTTATTTGTTCTTTTATCCAACCCTCATTATTGTTTTTCTTTCTAGTTTAGTTTTTCTCCTACAATTATTGTAAATTTCTAGGCATCCCCTCATGTTTTTTATTCTTTCTTTCGGTTCTAAGAGCCTAGAAACAACGGGGGAAAAAAGGTTTAGTTCATACCTCATGATTTATAATAGCTTTAGGAGGGGTTTAACAAGTTTTTTCTTCCCTTTTTCTTTTGGTTCTCTCTTTTTTTTTGTTTGGTTTCCGTCCTCTTTCTTCTTCAGTTCAGCCGTATATCACACTCTCTCTCCCTCCTTGGTTTCGGTCATTTATCCTACCCTTTAGCTTTTATTTTCCTTACGCATGCAATAAGATGAACATGCAGCTAGGGCGGTGTAGTTCTTTTTTCTAGTCAGAGGAGGGTCTGCTGCAACTGTTAGGGCTGGTTTTGGGGAAGAGGAAGAGAAGAGAAACATGCAGCTGAACATACAGTTGTTGCAGACAACTTTGAGAAGAGGAAGGGTCACCTTCTCTCTCCCCTTGCATTTATACTCCCCACTAAATGAGGTAAGGTGTTTGGGGTTGGTTTAGATGTGTTTTTATCCCTATTTTGGTCTCTCCAAAACCAGTTTTGCCCCTCTCTTCTAGCTCCTTAAGATAGTCTGATTTGTTTTCCTAAACTTTTAATTAGATTGAGTTGCTGCCGATTCAGAAATTGACAGCAAAAACTAAGTTAGAAATCGGTAGCGAAAACTATGTCGCTGTCGATTCTCTGTGTCGCTGCCGATTCAGAGGTCGACAATCAATAATTGTGTTGCTGCCAATTTAGAAATTGACTGCCAAGAACTATGACGCTGCTGATTTAATGGTCTATAGTCAAGAACTGTGTCGCTGCCGATTCAGACATTGACAACCAATAACTGTGTCACTACCGATTTAGAAATTGACAGCCGAATTGTGCCATTGACGATTTAGAAATTAACAGCAAAAAATTGGGTCGCTGCCGATTCAAAAATCGGCAACGAAGTGGAGTCATTTCGGCTTTACTTCTCTCTCTTTTTATGTTTACATAACATTTGTGAAATGCAAGTTGCATTCATTATTTGCAACTCAAGAGTTGCAAATGCCAATTGTGATACTTGAGTCTCAAATGTTATTTATGACTCGACTATGAGACACATCCTAAGATAGTTTCTTCTACCATTAATTCCCTGTCTAAAAAAACCACAATTCATATAATTTAAATAACTAGTTTTCCAATATGAAAACACAATTTACATAAGCAATATATAACTTCTTCAATCATTAGTAGTAAAATTATATTGATAATCAACATAACATAAAATTTTATTAAAATCAAACTAACTATGCATTTATTCATAATTCTTATAACAAATAAAAACATGTAACTATATCTAATAATCACCCTGGCTCGTGGAAAGGCTTGGAGCACTCGTGCACGGGTCTAAAGCATCACCACAATTCATCCAACTCGAGGATGAGTCTGTAAATCCATGGCTATATTACCATAACAACAACCATCATAATCATATGATAATGCCTTTTTTTCTTTAGGTTCAACTTCTAGTTATGCTTTGATTACATTATTAGTCTCCACTAAATCCTCATATAAAATGTCAAACTCGTGTTTTGATGGATTTGCACATATCCTATGTAATGTATTTTTTAAAACAATATTTTTTAATTTAATGTTGAAGTTACTGACAAAGCAGGCTCCAGAAAAATCAGTGCCATGGAATTCTTAATCATTGCATGTGTATCTGATATAATACACAACTCAGTAAGACCACCAATCACATATCGATCTAAAAAAAATCTAAAAATCAACTTCAAATATTGTTTGTCTCTTATTTGATAATAGCAAAACATAATGAATAAACTCTATTATTCACATCATAAGCAACTACAACCAACAGCTTTGCCTTGTACTTATCATAAAGGTGAGTGTTGTCTATTAGCATAGTCATTGCATCTGTATTGATCATCCACGCTAACAACCTCAAATTCAGGAGCAAGAGAAACCATATATTGATTAAAAGGCTTGACTAACTCAACATCCTCATCTTCCATTTCTTTATCATCTTCCTCCTTAACTTCAACTCTATCAATGTGACAATCATCTTTGTTGTCACTTGGTTTGGATTCTTTATAACAATATGGAGTAGATTTCATACCCAACTAAGATTTTTTATTAACAATTTTCTATACCAATATTTATCTACCTGTATTACCATTTAAACTAGATGAAACAACTGCTTATAATACATATGTGGTTCTCTAAGAGTTACTTAGAACCCGAGTAAATTCCATACTAGAAGAGTTTTATTATCTAGGTCTATTAGTCAAGTAAAGCTCTAGCATAATAATCCTATTAATCCTTGCAAACTTAAACATTGAATTCACACTTTCGTCATTACAGACTGATATATTGATAAAACGATCTTGACTGATCCTAGCTTGCAACATCCTCAAAGTAATTTCAACTTATATTTCAAACATATTCCAACCAAGTTAATCACATAACATTTTAGATAACTTGTTAAGAGACATGTCTAATGTAGCAACTAGGAACTCGTGATTTCCTTCATTATAAGTGCTACTATTGATAATGATACCCATGAAAGCATAATATTCCTAAATTACTAGACATTTTATCAAACAACACAACATAACAAAACATAATTTTAATTTATTAATATCCCAGAGTTAATTAAAGTGTATAATTTATCAATAAAATCATAACGGAAACATATTCGACTAAAATCTAAACTCATCAAATTAATCAATGAACACCTACATTCATTAAATTTTGCTACCATAACAAATATATCAATAAAATTCATGTATTTCATAGCCAATTATCTTATTTTATACCTAATTCGGTATGATCCATAATTTAACTTAAATCAACACAAACTCCAACAAAATAATTTTGTTAATTCACAAGCAACAACAACCCAAAATCATTAATTATTTTATAAAATAACCTAAATATCAACTCAAATTATATTTAATTAACCTAATTACAAAACACTCTAAATTTCTCAAAAAATCCCTAATTCAAAACGTAACATTGTATGAAATCAAATTAACACACATTAGTATAAATTACATCAAATTAATAGAGGGAAAGAGTTCAGTATACCTCTAAATGTATAATATGGATGGTGATGGTGATCGGTGATGATAGTTTTGGTTGAAAATCGGTTGATTCGTGGTGGAGAAAAAGAAAGGCGCGACAAGTCTTGAACTAGAGAGAGATGGGAGTTCTCGTGGTGTTTTAGGTGTGTTTTACGGCGAGGAGAGAGAGAGAGATGAGAAGGTCACTGATGGCGGGGAAAGGGGAAGGGTGGGCGACCGCGAGGAGAGAGAGAGGAGGAAATAAGGGGAGAAAGGAAAAAAAAGCTCTGGATATTAGTTTTGAATAAAATCAAAGATGTCATTTACGACTCACATATCATATATTTTATATCATTTAAATAAATATAAGGATACCTGTAATAAAAAAAATTATGAATTAAAGATAAAATAATTTAAATTATTATAACTTATATTTCAAAGAATATAATTGTATTCAATTTGTCACACATACCGTGTAATTATTATTGCAATGATGTACCGTTATTTCTTTATCAAGGAAGCCCTTTATCGGTTTTGGCAAGCCAAAGATTACCCAAAAAAAAGTCCGGCTTTATAAGCCCACTGTAATATTGGCCGTAATTTGGAGGAAATCAAATTAATATAGTAAGGGGTAGAAACGACGTCGGAGTTGTTCACTCACGCTTCATCCGGCTGAAGAGAGACAATAAAAAAATGGCAAAGTTTTACCTTACCGCAAGTGGACCCATGGTTTCTAACGTAGCTGCCTCTCTCTCGGAAAAAACCGAACACAACTAGAGACGAGAGGGAGGTTCCTGATTAGTGAGGACAGAGGAACCAGAATCCAAAAAATTAATAATCCATTTTTGTATTGATATTTTAAAAAAGGAATAAAAGATTTACTTTGCAAATCTTTTAATTTTCGTTCTCTTCCTCTCAGGTACGCCACTTCTATTGTCCTCGTCTCAATTTCACTAAGTTTTGCTTTTGCAGAAGAGTCCTAGATCCTTTTTCTTGACACAATGTTTAATTCAAACTTGTCTCTTTTTTATTTTGTTCTTTCAGGTGTCTGTGCGGCACGAAGATTTTGGTGCCCAATTGCGCAGAGAGATCAGGTTTTCTTGCTTTTAATTTGATCTCTGAAGCTGTAAATTTTGGTTCTTTAGACGGGTTCTTGATTATATCGGGGATTTCTTGAACTGGGTTTGAATCAGAATCCATTCTTGTTGCTGGGGTTTTAGATTTTATTGGGGAGTTTTGGTTTGTCGAAGTCCTTCAATTCTGTATCTTCTTCTGCAACGAAGTAAAGATTGGTTTGCAATTCTTGAGCTGCCGGTGTATCAGACCTTTGTAGGATGTTTTATCTATGATTTCTTGATTGATTTTCTTCCAATAAATCAAGTGACAGTCTCAAAGTTTTCACTTTGAATTCTCCTGTCCTAATTGGCTTTGGGATAAAATTGCTTCTAGCTTTTTGCAGAGTCTGATTTTTGCTTCTAGGTTATTCTTGATTATTTGATAAAGAAATCTTGAATTGCAATGGCTAACCCACCTCAACCTTCCCTTGGGTACTCTGTTACTGCTATTCCCTCAAACCCTGACTCATCAACCCCTCAACCAGAGAAAAATTATGTTCCTCCTCCTACAATGTTACCTGGAGCTTCCCGATTTCCTCCTCCTAAATTGCACCAAGATCAGATCCCTTCCCCTTCGTTCCAGAACCCAAGGTTGTTATCACCTGCCAATGGGGTTAAAACTGGGAGCCCAGTTCCTCATTTAAGCACCCCTCCTGGTCCCCCTGTTTTTACGTCACCAGTCCGACCTGCTGCTGTGCCTTTTCGGACTTCTCCTGCAACTCCTCAACCAGTTGCTTTCTCATCAGGCTCAACATTACCAACATCCTCGCCTCCCCATTTTTCAAATGGTTCCATTGAGTTGCAGCACCAAGTTCCCCTTGCTACAAATGACTCCACACCTTTCGAGGAATCATCATGTGCTCTGTTCTCTGCTCGCAAGGTATGTCTATCGCTCTCTAGTTCAAACAGAAGGCACTGATTGTCGTGAGGATTTTTTTTCTTTTATAAGATTGTTGTTCTGATTTTGAGAACACCTTTTTGTTTGGCTAACAATTTACATATCATTGTCTGATTATCTTTCTTCCTTAATGCCCCCACCTATATATGTTTGAATCTTGTGATTATTATTTCATTTATTAAAGTCAGGATTTAATTGAGCTTGAACTTAGCTCACTTTGTTATTCAGGTGTTGAAGCAAAAGAAACTAGCAAATGTACCGAGTTTGGGCTTTGGGGCATTGTTTTCTCCCGGGGGAGAGATTTCTCCTGGTCCTCAAATAATACAGCGTGATCCTCACCGCTGCCACAATTGTGGAGCTTATGCAAATCTTTATTGCAAGATTTTACTCGGTTCAGGCCAGTGGCAATGTGTAATTTGCCAGAAACTGAATGGAAGTGAAGGCGAATATGTAGCTCCAAGCAAAGAAGACCTTCGCAACTTGCCAGAACTTTCATCACCCATCATTGATTATATTCAAATTGGGAACAAGAGACCTGGTTTTATTCCAGTTTCTGATTCCAGAATGTCTGCACCCACTGTTCTTGTTATAGATGAGTGTTTAGATGAAACCCACCTGCAGCATTTACAAAGCTCTTTGCATGCATTTGTCGATTCACTCCCCCCTACAGCAAGAATTGGAATAATACTATATGGCCGTACAGTATCAGTTTATGATTTTTCAGAGGAATTAATGGCATCTGCTGATGTACTTCCTGGTGACAAATCACCTACCCGAGAGTCCTTGAAAGCATTGATTTATGGAACTGGTGTGTACTTGTCGCCAATGCATGCTTCAAAGGAAGTGGCACACAAAATATTCTCATCTTTGAGACCATTCGGATTGAACATTGCAGAATCTTCAAGAGACCGGTGCCTGGGTACTGCAGTTGAGGTTGCTCTGGCTATAATTCAAGGACCATCAGCAGAAATGTCTCGAGGCATAATTAAAAGGGCTGGAGGTAATAGCAGGATTATCGCGTGTGCTGGGGGACCAAATACATATGGCCCTGGATCAGTCCCGCATTCTTTTAGCCATCCAAATTATCCTCATATGGAAAAAACAGCATTGAAATGGATGGAGAATCTGGGTCGTGAAGCGCATAGACATAATACAGTAGTTGACATTCTATGTGCTGGAACTTGCCCTGTTAGAATTCCAGTCCTGCAGCCTCTTGCAAAAGCTTCTGGAGGTGTTTTGGTTCTTCATGATGACTTTGGAGAGGCCTTTGGTGTGAATTTGCAAAGGGCAGCTTCTAGGGCATCACGTTTCCATGGCTTGTTGGAGATTCGATGTTCTGATGATATTCTAATTACTCAAGTTGTGGGTCCTGGTGAAGAGGCACATGTAGACACACATGAAACTTTTAAGAACAACAATGCTCTCTGCATTCAAATGCTAAGTGTTGAAGAAACACAGAGCTTTGCACTTTCTATGGAAACTAAAGAAGACATCAAAAGCGATTGTGTATTTTTCCAGTTTGCTGTTCGATACGCTAATGTTTATCAAGCTGATATTTCAAGAGTGGTTACTGTCAGGTTGCCAACTGTGGATAGTGTTTCAGCATATCTTGAAAGTGTTCAGGATGAAGTGGCTGCAATCCTCATGGCCAAGAGAACCCTCTTGCGAGCCAAAAACCATTCAGATGTCATGGATATGCGAGGAACAATAGATGAGAGAATTAAAGATATTGCTTTGAAATTTGGGTCCCTAGTTCCCAAGTCAAAGCTTCATCAATTTCCTAAAGAACTTTCTGCATTATCAGAGCTCCTTTTCCATCTTAGAAGGGGCCCACTTTTGGGAAGCATTGTTGGTCATGAAGATGAGAGGTCCGTGTTGCGGAATTTGTTTTTGAATGCATCTTCTGATCTTTCACTCCGTATGGTAGCACCTCGTTGTCTAATGCACCGAGAAGGGGGCACTTTTGAGGAACTACCAGCTTATGACCTTGCGATGCAGTCTGATACAGCTGTTGTTCTTGACCACGGTACAGATGTCTTCATTTGGTTGGTAAGCGACTTAACTTTCTGTGATTCCCTGAAATTGCATGTTATTGAATTTTCTATTTTGTATGTTTATTGTCCCGGTATTTCTCATGAACTATGGGTGTATCTACTGTCTCTGTCTTTGCATGGGCTTGTGATCACTTTTGTCTATAGTTGATAAAAACTCTGGGTATTTTTTTGTACAAGTATGTGACTGAGGAGGAAATTCCAGAATTTGTTGTAGATATAGGGTGGACACAAGCACTTGTGATGGAAAAACATTTAAGGTATCGTTTCCTGGCAGAAATATTGATAGGAGAAGTCAGGTGGAAAGCATTTACTGCTTCCCTGCTTATAATTGTTTCAGGCAAAAGAATCTTTTTTTTATTAAACAAAAAAGAAATTCAGAGGCATTTTTCCTAATTCTGAAGTAAGAAATTGAAGTTAAGAAATTGCTACTTCCACTTGTGGAAGTCAAATATGACCATGCAATGCACCATTTAGAAGGGTGCTAGTACCTCTAATGTTATGTCAGTCTTCTCCTTAAATATCAATTTCTGCATGTTCAATTGGGAGCTTTTATGTTAATTTCCTCTTTATGACCGCCTCTCTTTGAGTGGTATCTGATTGCTGCTCACTTGCATATATCTAACTAGTGTTGGTTGGAGTCCACTTGTCTTTTTATTGAGTTTCTTTCTGAGTTGGCTGGCATTTTACTGTCTTGATATACAAAGATACTTTCTCAATAACTGGCAACTGCAGGGTGCTGAGCTAGCTGCTGATGAAGGAAGAAGTGCAGCTGCTTTAGCAGCTTGCAGAACATTAGCTGAAGAAATCACTGAATTGCGGTTTCCAGCTCCTAGGATCCTTGCATTCAAGGTTTTTTTCCCTTGACTCTTTGCATTCCATTTCTATGCACCTTTATCCTTAATTTTTTTTTTTTGCCAAACTGATGAGCTTACTGGTTTGGGTTAATGACAGGAGGGGAGCTCTCAAGCTAGATATTTTGTTTCTCGGCTGATTCCTGCACACAAGGATCCACCGTATGAACAGGTAAGAGTGGAAAAAGAGAAAAATAGCCTCTTGATCAATAATATTTGTAGGCCTATGGTGTTGGATTTATGCCAATTTGATGGAACTTGATTGCAGGAGGCAAGATTCCCGCAGCTTAGATCTCTGACAATAGAACAACGGATGAAGCTAAAAACCAGCTTTATTCATTTTGATGATCCAAGTTTCTGTGAGTGGATGCGTAGTTTGAAAGTGGTGCCCCCATAACCAAGTTAATCTGTAATTTTACATAATTTAATGGCTAATGTACCCCCAGAAAAAGGGGTTCTTGGGAACTGCATCCTGCTTTGCCCCCCTTGATGGTGTCGGTAGGTATCATTTCATCTTTAAATTTTCAATAAGAAAACATCCATACTTGACTGTCACTTGAAGAAGTTTGAAAGTGTTCCATCCTATTCTGTTTCCCAGCTGACATGCTTTTAGAGAGCAATACAAATTTCCTGTTTTTGCCCCCCTCTTCGCATCTTCTTAGTTCTGCTCTCTTTCAAGCAAAAATTTCTTCGTGAGGTTTTCAATTTGCTAGAGAAATTTTTATGCCCCACGTCTGGGATGCTGATCTTTTAATCTGTTTATCTCAGATGAGCATTCACTATCGTTTTGCTTTCTGGGATGGAGATTAACTGGTTACTACTGAAGATGATTGAATCTATTGTATGAATATAACACCTCGCAAAAACTTGTAAGTCAATGATTTGTTCAAGGCCGAGGATACTTTGTGATTTTGAAGTCTGAAGATTCGGTGTTGTTTTGCGGAGGAAAATGTTTTCCTCGTTATATTTTAATTATAAATGTAATTCACACTAGATGAAAACGGTATTTCACTGTTACTCTAGACTTAGGCGCATTGTGTAAACCTACAATGATTTTTAACAATTTTGGTCACTGAAGTTTTTCTTTTTACCAATTTGGTTCTTGTATTTAAATGATTTTAGACTTCAATTCTAAGATTCTTTTTCATCATGTTTTAATACATATGACTTGAGAGATGGGAGAGAATGTTGTCAAGAAAAATAAATTACGAAGAGTTTTCGGTCAATTAAAAAATTATCAATCTTGGTATTAATGAGTTCTTCTTGAACTTTAATTTCCTGTTAAGGTGAATATTTGGCTCGGGAGTTCAAAGAAGATGAGAAGACCGTTAAAAGAGGTGGACGTGGAGAGCACCTCATAAAAGGAGGTGGAAGAGGCGGTGAAGCCACTAGTATGGCGAGGATATCTCTTGAATTAATAGGCCGAAATATTGACTGTGATGTTAATACAAACAGCAGGGTCTTTACGTTCTTAGATTAAATGTAAGAAATAATTGCTAAAATAAAAAAACATTTACTATGATGTTGATAACTAATGTAAATTTATCATAGTTTGTATTCATATTATCTAAAAACAATATATTTGAAAAAAAGTATTTTAACTCTCTACATAACTAAGAAATATTTGTCAAAAACATTTCTAATTTAAAATATATTCTTCTTAATCTTATTATCATCTATGTTATCAATCATTAAGACAATCATCATGCTATCATTATTATTATTATTAACATCACTATTCTTGATTATTTTCTCACTGTTATCATTAATTAAAAAATTAAAATGTATAGGATATTAACTGTGCAAAATGCACTTTGAATTCCCTCACATGGTATCATGAAGAACTGTTCACATTGCTATTTTTTAATCTTTTTATTTATTTTAATTTGGTATTTATTGGATGAAATTATAAGCTAATTTAATTTGTTGAGGGGAGGTGGATTGAAAGACGGAATCAAAGTAAAAAACCATGTAGAGAATGAGTGGCTTTAAAAGTTTGGAATTTTTTTTTTATTGTAGTCTCTATACATTACAAATTATAGATATTGGGTCCTTCTAATTTTCAAAATTAAAAGAAAAATCAATTTTGGTCTCAAACTTCATTTTCTTTATTTTTTGGCCCATGGTGTGAGAGAGGTGAGAGAAGGCCGCTTAAATCCAGCACTAGAGAGAAAATTTCTGTTGACATCGATTTTGACTATCAAAATGATTGAAATTAGTGTCAATTTTTTTTATGAGGGAGTTCACATTTGGAGGTTTTTTTACCTTGAAATTGCCAAGAAAAACAGATTTGATCTTGGTAAGATTTTTTGTTTCGGGTTTTGGGATTTTTTGTTTTGTTTTTTGAGGTCATGAATGACTTTATCAAGTTGCTCATGATGTTATAAACATGCTTTGGGTAAAACAATGAGTTGAAAATTTGATTTTTTGGTCGAAAAAACCATAAGCTCCGTTACTAGTCAATACAGATTACGCGTCGTCTGACTTGTTTTTTTTTCCAAAGAAAATTGGAGTAGATGACATGTTGTCTGTCTTAGATGCGAAAACAAAAAAGAATCCAGTTACACGAGCCCTAACACAATGGGCTAGGTAGGCGGGCTTAACTTATCGAATCCAGCAACACTTGACCTTTTCTTCTTTGTTTTAAGTTATTTTTTTATTTTTAATTAATGTTTTTTTATATGTTTTTTTTAAAAAATTATATATTTTTTATTTATATTAATACTTATTCTCTCTTTTATTTCGTTTAGAGAATCTTTTTTAAATGACAATTATTTTTTGGTTATTTTGTATTCATATTTTCTGATTCATCTATAATTGTTTTTATTTTGTATAGAAGAACTTTATTTTTAAAATAAAAAATATTTATTTTCAAATAATATTTCTAATATGTGTAGCTTGCATAATATTTTTTTCTTTTATTTTATTTATTCAATTTAATATGTGTATCTATTTCTATTATTGTTTGATTGAATAAAAAATTATTTTAATAAACATAACTGGATAAATATTATATTTTACGAGATTAAATATCTTGATTTACACCTATCTCTTAATTTTTTTATTTTTTAGTTATTATTTATGATTATTTATTTATTTATTTATATGTATAATGTTTTTAATTATAAAAATATATGAAAAAAACTTGTATATATAATTTTTTATTAAAAAAATATTTCACCCACGACAAAGTTAATGGAAATTGAAATAATCATGTGGTGACATATCTGATGACGCAAGGGTTAAAAGGAATCTTCAATAGTCGAATACCACCAGATTATTTTCCACCTATAGTATCGAATATTAATAAATAAATAAATAAAAAACACTGTTGCTAGCATTCCTCTCCTCGAATATCGCCTTTTTTTTTCCTTGCTACTGTTACATTAACCCCTTCGAACAAATTCTCTCTATAAATAAATAAATAAATAAATAAATAAATAAAAAATCGTAATCAGTAGTAATATATAATACATATCTTAGAATTTATTTTTATTCCCGATAAGGAATAACTCTCTTACACTCCCTAATCCCAACGCTATTTGAATATAATTTAGAAAAAAAATAAGCTTCCAATCCAAATTACAATCAATCCGACCCGCAAATAACGGCAGTCATGATTCAGTTACCTTTTACAGAAAACAAAATACCCGCAAAGTCGTTACTTGTCCCAACGCTGGTTAGGGTTTTTCCCTGAGATCAAGGTTGTCTATTTTGTTTCCATAGATGTTATGTTTTTTTTAATTGGTATGAAGTATTTTAGTTTTGAAGTGTTTTAGTGTGCCATTTTGAAATTGTACCTTTTAATTTTAGAGTGTTTCAGTGTATTGTTTCGGAGTTGTACTATATATATATATATATATATATATATATATATATATATATATATATTCAACAAATATAATTCGAATTCAAGATAAATTAATTATAAATTATACAATACAAACACAATGCCAAACAAATATAATTTTAAAAGTAAAAATATTTCTAATTAGTCAAGATTAAATAGATCTTTAACTTAAAGTAATTCAATTTAAACAAAATATTAAAATATTATGAAAGTAAAATGTTTAACACAAATATTTTAAATATAAAGTTAGGTCAATTTTATCAAGACTAATGGAATCTAAAGCATCCCATGTTTTGCTCAAATTCCTACAAAGTATAAACATGAAAAAAACAACATGAATATAAACCATATATATTTGTGATAAATCTAATTTTAAAAAATTAATATCATTGTTAATGAAAACAGTAATAATAATTTTCAATATTATTATCAATATCATTGTTATTGAAAATAATAATAAAAAAAGCTTTTTTATACTTGAGTGGTTTAATTAATTAAATCGAGCAAGGTTTAATAGTTTTTCAAGAGCGGAACGGAACATGTGGAATGAAACCGGAACGTTCCAGTCGAAATTTAGCTGAAAAATCTGGAACAGACCGAGATTTAAAATGAGATGAAAATTGTTTCGTTTTGTTCCGTTTTTTGAATCGGTTTGGAATGTTTCAGCCATTCTGGACAAAACAGAACGGAATTGACAGTCTTGCTCGAGATAGGAGAGAGAACGCGCGCTCTTCTTTATCCTGTTTAGAAATACGGTTGTAGTTGTTTTTTAAAATAAATTTTATTTTAAAGTATAAATTTTATTTTTTTAAAATTATTTTTGAGTTAAATATATAAAAATATTCTGAAAAGTATTTAAAATAAAATAAAAAATATTTTTTTAAAAATTTTTTAAAAGCAAAAAGAACAAGTATTTGCTTTTGTTCTCTTCTGCTGTGGATGGAGAACAACGCCACCTCCAGCGCAAACCAGATTCTTATTCTCTCTATTTATCAACAAAGAGGTAATAATTCATTCCATGAAAACGTGAATTGTGTTTCATAACCCCTAAAACTCATATTTCCAGATACGAAACGCCTAGCTTATCTGTTCACTTCTTAATTCCAATTGCGTCAGAATGTTAGTTCTTTTATTTGTATTTTTGGTATTCTGTTTTCAACTTCGGTAAAGGTTTATTGTCAGGATTGGGTGAAATGCATGCGAATTAACTGTTTGTCATTTCTGTTTTTGTTGTCTGATATTTTTTGGTTAATAGTATTTGATCAGGTGTAGTTTTTAAGCTATGAAAATGGCTGATGGTAAAAAGAAGGAGGTCAAGAAAGAGACTGGGTTAGGTCTCACTTTCAAAAAGGAAGAGAATTTTGGGGAATGGTATTCAGAGGTGAGCAAGGGTTTTTTTTGTTTTTAGTATATGCAACAAATTCTATGAATGTAATCGCAAATTGTTGATGATTGCATTAGGAATTAGCCGGTAATGCATAATAACATAGCGGATATTTAAATTCCCTGGCTCCCATTGTGAAGTGGTTTTCTTTTTGGCTTCTATAGGTGGTTGTGAATGGGGAGATGATTGAATATTATGATATTTCTGGTTGTTATATTCTGAGGCCATGGTCAATGTCAATATGGGAGACTATGCAAGTAAGTTAGCCCTTCCCATATTATCTTCTATTTATTTCTTCATTTTAGTATTTTCTGTAATACAATGTCTTTCCGCCATTGATTTTCTATTGTTTATTCTCGTTTTACATAAGGTATTTTTGAATATAGGAATTTGCACCCAGCAATGACAGTTGACTTCTACGCAGGGATTTTAGTTTGTAAAGCTGTGGTTGTTTTTTCTATATTATATCATTTTGATTAATCCTTGCTCTTTTTATTTTATAGGTCAGGTAATAGATTTCTCAATATTTGAGATGTCAATCTGCAGGCATTCTTTGATGTGGAAATTAAGAAAATGAAAATCAAGAATTGCTACTTCCCTCTTTTTGTATCATCTAATGTTTTGGAAAAGGAGAAGGATCACATTGAGGGCTTTGCTCCAGAGGTGAGATTTGTTAGAGAATTTGAGTTAAGGGGTACTTTTGTTTTTCCTTACCAGATTCAGGAATTTATTTGATTTAGTGTTCCTAGATTGGTGTTGCTTGGTTTGGGGTCACTACCTAACCATGAGAGTGCAGTTTCAATGCTAGAGAATGTGCTTTATTGAAAAAATTGTGGGCTAGCGTCTCCAAACTCTCATTGCAGGACTGTATTGGTGGGATCATAACTTGATAATAGACTTAAAATTTTTGCTGTTACTCAGCTTTCAACAATATTTTATCTAATGTAGCACTTTTTTTCCATTGCAAGAATGAATTTTAAAAATACAGAAGAAAAGAGGTTTTGACTGTATCATCTTGGTCTTTTCCAGGTTGCTTGGGTGACAAAAACAGGAAAATCTGACTTGGAGGTTCCTGTTGCTATTCGACCAACTAGTGAGACTGTTATGTATCCCTATTTTTCTAAGTGGATCAGGGGACACCGTGACCTGCCTTTGAAACTCAACCAGTGGTGTAATGTTGTTCGATGGGAGTTCAGCAATCCTACACCATTTATCAGGTAGTTTGATTTGGATTTCTTTATGGTTAACTGCTTTGTCTGCAGTGAATTTGATGTCAGCTATTTGATTTATATTGTAAAAATGTGATTATGTCTGCGTTTTCTTATGCAAAGCTCTTAATATTTATTCTTGAAATATTGATTTTTGTATTCGTTCTTCTAAGAAACCACTTTTTTTTAATCTGTTGAAGTTTTTATCTTGTTTGCCATAGATTTTTAACTGATATTAGACCATACTGATGACCTATCCTTTTTGTTATAGGAGCCGTGAGTTCCTTTGGCAGGAAGGACACACTGCTTTCGCAACAAAGCAAGAAGCAGATGAAGAGGTATGAATCTGTGAACTTATACTTGTCCTTGTGGACGTAAAACATTTTAAAAATTGTTTAGAGGAGCCCGTCAGTCCATAGACAAGTCTGTCATATTCTGGTTTGGAGCATGTAATTCACACGATCATGTTTTCATGGAAAAAGCATCTTTTTAGTTTTGCCATTTTATCATAGTCCACATGAAGCACATATTTCTAATATTTCAAGGAATCTAGAAGTGTATGGAATGGGTTGGGGGTGAATCCAGTCATTCACATGGCCCTTGACTATGAAAGAGCTAGATAAGCTTGGGATGAATAATCTAACCAACTTATCAAGATTGCTTCTTTTAAACAAAGATTTATGTCTGGCTTTTTTTTTTCCTCCTGTTTTTTGATAGCATGCCTGCTTGGATGCTGATAATTTAATCTCATAATTTAAACAATAAATATTGGCAGCGTCCTTATACATTTCCTCATTTTTTTTTATTTATACTTTTGGTACCTGTTTGTATGCATCAGGTGCTTCAAATATTGGAACTGTACCGACGCATATATGAAGAATTCTTGGCTATTCCTGTTATAAAGGGCAAGAAAAGTGAGATGGAAAAGTTTGCTGGTGGACTTTACACAACTAGTGTTGAGGTACATAAAAATTAAAGCAGACAAGACTTATCCTTTGTAATATTTAACTAATTACTAGCATGTCTTAGTCTGAATCATTTCTTTTTTCAAATTCTTGTGTCTGCACTAGGCATTTATTCCCAACACTGGACGTGGTATCCAAGGTGCAACTTCTCATTGTTTGGGCCAAAATTTTGCAAAGATGTTTGAAATAAACTTTGAAAATGAGAAGGGAGAGAAGGGAATGGCCTGGCAGAACTCTTGGGCCTATAGTACTCGGACGGTAAACTTTCTGATTTTTATCACCTGGAGTTGTATTAATTATCTGGAGTGTATTCTTTCTTTTATTTTCTCGGTGGTATGATCCATTCGCACTTGACAGTGTATATTTTTACCAATGCATTGGCCCTGTTACACTTCAGAGTTGCTTAGCTATTACATTAATGCTTCATAAGTTGTTCATATTCCTTTATCCTGATTCTATTTTATCCCATCCTTTCCCTTTTACAGATTGGAGTTATGGTGATGGTTCATGGAGATGACAGAGGCTTGGTTCTGCCACCTAAAGTGGCATCTGTCCAAGTTATTGTTGTTCCTGTGCCTTACAAAGATGCTGATACTCAAGGAATCTTTGATGCCTGTGCTGCAACTGTGGATACTTTGTGTGAAGCAGGTATTCGTGCTGAGGCTGACTTTAGAGAGAATTACTCACCTGGTTGGAAGTATTCTCATTGGGAAATGAAAGGTGTTCCTCTAAGGATTGAAATAGGGCCCAAAGATTTGGCAAATAATCAGGTGAGCATCCCATTCCTCCAACTGGTTTCATTCTCTTCCATTTGCACAATGATCTTCTGATATTGTTTTGTGTATCTTGTTCTGTTTGTTGCTAGAGCTAAAAGCTAAGTATAATTACTCACCTGGTTGGAAGTATTCTCACAGGTACGTGCAGTTCGCCGTGACAATGCAGCAAAAGTGGATATCAGTCGTGACAGTTTGATGGAGAAAGTAAAAGATATGTTGGATGATATTCAACAGAGGTTGTTTGATGCTGCTAAACAAAAGCGAGATGCTTGCATTCAAGTTGTGAAAACTTGGGGTGAATTCAAGGAAGTTCTCAGTCAAAGGAAAATGATCTTAGCTCCTTGGTGTGATGAGGAGGTATGATATCTCATCACTGCAAACTATTTTAATGTGTATGGTTTAAATTTTTTGTTCCTGTAAAATTCCTTCTTCATTATGAGGTTCCATTGGTGTGCTTTTGTTTAGTTGGTGTCATGTTGTGTGCATTTGTTTTCTCACCTTTTTCCCAGTCTGAATTACTATGACGTGAGTATTGTTACAAAAGGTGATCATCCGAGTTCATAAATTTATGCTTGATTGCTTCATATTTTCAGAACTACTTAATTCTTGTATTATTGAATGCTAGTTCAGTATAAGGATCTATTCTATCATTGCTTTGGATTTGTTGTCTAGTTAAGTTTGGGTTTTGTTCTGTAAGTGTCAAATAAATTTGGTAAACTCCATTTTAGTCATAGATGGATGTCATTACCATGTTATTTTTTTGACTTCTTTTTATTGATCATCTCTCACTGACAGTTTTTCTGCTTGAATTCTGCAGGAGGTGGAAAGGGACGTGAAAGAACGAACAAGAGGTGAAATGGGAGCAGCCAAGAGTCTTTGTTCCCCATTTGACCAGCCTGAGCTCCCTGAAGGTATCAACCCTCTCATTTCATGTCATGGTCACTTGAGTCATTATTGGTTTTCCCTTTCTCACTGACGTAACTTTAAAATAAACATTTCCAATGAATCAACTAGGTTTTGATTCTATGTTGTTCCCTGAATACTGCTTGATGTTTTTTTTTTAAAAAAAACAATTGCAGGTACCGCATGCTTTGCTTCTGGAAAGCCCGCAAAGAAATGGACCTACTGGGGCAGGAGTTACTAGATCATCAGGTCCCTGTGTAATCTTCAATTTTCATATAGTTCGAATATCAGGTGCTTATGTACTTCAGTTTGGGCACACATTTAAGTAATTTGGCAGCAGAACAACAGGAAATGAAGCTAACATACTAGGTTTTGTTGTAATCCATTTCCGACATCGATTATTCTACTTGAAATGTTGGGTTGCAACGCTTAAATCTGCTACAATAATAGGTTGCCAGATAATTTATACAATCTTGTTCTTGTTGATGGTATCGTTGGGCTCCTTGGTGGACCTAGTATGCCAGTGTTTTGAACTGCTTCTTTCTCTTCGTTTTAATTTAACTTCCTAACAGCTGAAGGATACATTTTCGAAGGCTGGACCGTAGCTATACTTGCAGCTCAACTGTGGTTATAGAGATGGTGGCCAGACTTTGGTGTGTTTGGCACGGTGCAAACTGTATTTTTTTCTTTAAATTTTAATTTTTTTTATTTAAAATAAATTTGTTTTCACATCCTTATGATTTACTGATGTCAAAATAATTTTTAAAAAATAATAAAAAAAATATTTTAATGTATTTCTAAACAAAAAATACTTTAAATCATCACCGTTATCACAATTCTAAATACACTCAAAATAAGTTTGGTCAAACCATCTATTACAACTCGAACTTGAGATAGGGTTTGCAATATCATGAGGGAAAGAGAAACATTGGTTTTGATGTTTATATTTGATATTGTGGTAATTTTTATGGTTTTTAAAAAATTATAAATTATTGTTTTTTTTAAGAAAATAAGATTTCAAAAGGGTTTTTAGTGAGATTTATACTAAAACTAAGTTGATTCATACTTTTAAGATTATGGTTGAGACAAATCTATACGGTACGATATCGGAGAGCCTACACGGCTGGCTAAGCTTCGCCTTCAAGGAAGAAACCGACCCATCCCTTGAAAACAAAAAACGTGCTATTTTATGGCAGTCGATTTGGAAACAGGGACCTGACTCTTTTGTATACCTCAAAATCGGTATTCTTCGTAGTCAAAGTGTTTGAGTGATTCCTGGAGCTATTTTTAAAACATTTGTTACGATAATTAAAATAAAAATTTTAATGATTTAGATTTTGAGAGAAAAAAGTTTATATCTTCAATTAAGATTTATCTTTCTTATTTGCGCATTTGTTTTTCATTTTTGACAAAACCATGGTTTTTTTATTTACAACATGGTTATTTGAGTAAAAAATTAAAGCAATTAAAATAAATATTCATAAATTTTAATTGATTTAGATTCATTAAAAAATATATTCTTTAGCTAAAACTCTCTTTTTAGTATTTTTTTTTATTTTGATGAGTTTTTTTTTATAATTATAAGCATGGTATTTTTAAGTAAAGAGTTATTATGATTTATAAAACAATTTTAAACCATGAAACAAGAAAAAAATGTTTTGATTCTATTTATGAGAAAATATGAAAAGAATAAAAGAATAATTAATTCGATAAAATAATATAAAAAACTAATAACAAAAATATATATTTTATTTTCATTGAATATTTATGTGCAATGCTTTTAAAAACTTGGGCATATTAGCTTTATATATAATTATAAAAAAATAAAAATATTACTATAAAAAACTCAAATCTTGTTTATGATATAATTGAATAATTTTTTAGATATCAACATAATTATTTATCTAAATAGGGTTTTAATTTAAGACATAAAAGAAAATTAAAAAAGAGAAGAGAAAGACCTAGAATATCAAGCCCAAGCATATATGGGTCAAGAACAAGTTTTTCACTACAACTGTTTTTGATAACCTTTGTTGATAAAAAAATAAGTTCCAGGTTTTTGAATTTTAAAATCCTAAAAATAAATATTTTTTTCCAGCTAGAAACATGAAAAAAAAATCTCATCGAACTTCAAAACCCCATTTCAATTACTAAATGCATTCTAGTCGATCTAAAAATTCAAAATTAAATCAAATAAATTCGTTTAGCTTCAATCTATTTTCTTATAAATCTTAGTAAAAACTGCTTTTATAGATTCAGAGTTATTGGTGGAAAGAATTTAAGCATCTTATAGATATCTCTCTCATCTTCTTTTTTATGAATTTTTCTCTCGTCTATATACTGCAGACTACCAGAGAGTACTGAAATGCAAAAGTAAAGCTTTTTTAATGAAACGTAAATGAAAGATAGATATTTGGTCTCTGAGTTTGATCTGAAGACTGCGTCAACATATATATTGGACTCAAATGGAAGGTCTTCAACTCTGAAAGCTCTCATAACACCCTGAGTGGAAATGTCGAGAATGTTTTGACAATCATTTCTTGGGGAGCACTAACAACCAGACAACAGCAACCACAAATCAAACCTGGATTCGGTCTCCTCCAAAAGTCCTAAAGAGGTTGTCTTCAGGACTTGGGAAGAAGCGGGAACTTCCAGGAACCCCTTGGCGACCACTTCGATCTCGAAGCTGCAATCTATGGCATGCAAGTTCTGTTTAAATTAACCTACAAAGAGATGGGTAGCTATGAAATGATCGTTATTTAAACTCTTCTTCGACAGCGATCACTTCTCTAATCAACGCTAATTCATTTCAACCATTCTTTTGCCTTGATAAGCTATTCTAATATGTTCAAGAGTTTGGCCTTTCGACATGAAGCGCAAGACCAAGATTGAAGAGACACTCTCCCAGGTAAAAATATACAAGGTTGGTAATTGATTGTCAGTGATTTCCTGAGCGTGTATATGCGCGCATGTGAGACCTGCTGGAATCAGGAACACAAATTTAAGTGTATAACAGCCATGGATTACTAGGGTCATATACATAAAACTAACTTATCTACTGGAAAGTCAACTCGTGCACACAATGCATGATGAATCGATTGGATATTGTCTTTAACACTACGGATATGTGTTGCTGTGTCCGACAAAGACCACATATATGATAACTAGCACGCTTCTCGGTTCATTCCATCAGATGGTCGTGCACAGGAAACTTGAATGGCCGCGCAAGTGACCGAGTGAATATCTTAGCCACGAGGTTAATTTCTTCTGCAAGCACGTCAGCAAGCTTGTACAATGTCTGAAAACCTTGTTCATCATCTGGGGAGAGTAAGCATGAGCTCCCAAATTGAAACATGCCATGATCCAGACTCTGTGATAGCAGTAGCTCAATTCCCAATTCAGTTCTGTTGTTCCTACCCTTCTGCCCTGACTTAATGCACATGTCTGTAAAAGTGGCAAGCTCATTGACAGGGTGAAGGCAGTGTTGTCAAATGCGAAAGCTGTCAAATGTCCAAAGCAGTGTTGTCATGAGGAGCTAAGATGCTCGCCTAGGCGCTCCAGGCGAGACCCCTATGCCTTTCATTTTATCATGCAAGGCAATTTAACTAGTGTTTGCCTTGAGTGCAAGCACCAGACACTGAAACGACCGCTGGTCAAAATATATGTTATTTTCCCTCTTTTTCTTTAAATTGATATATGTTTTTTTTTCTATTTATCAATATTTTTTCTATTCACCATCAAAAATAATTTAAGGGTATAATTGAAAAAATAAAGAATATGATTTAAAAAGAAAAAAAAATCATTAAAATAGAGATGATTGAAGCAAAGGATTTATTTATGATTCCAAAGCAAGAAGAAGTCAAGTTGAGGCAAACAAGTATAAAAGATACCCGTGAAAAAAAAGGAAGAGCTAGAACAATTCATTATATAGCTTCCTTCTGTTACCAGAGTATTGAATTCAATGTTGCTCATTTGAAAAGTTCCAAGAAGATGATTGAAGCTATTGGAAGATATGGTCCACATTTGAAACCTCCACGCTATCATGAACTTAGAGGACATTACTTAAAAAAGAATGGGACTATTAAAATGATTTGTTGAGAGGGCATAGAAAGGAGTGGGCAAAACATGGTTGCTCTATAATGTTAGAAGGACGGACAAATAGGAAATATAATCAATTTTTTAGTTAATTGTGTTTTGGATTTTATTTTTATTGACTCTATTGATGCATCATCTTTTGTAAAATATGATAAGAGGGCATTTGAGTTGCTTGATAGATTTATATAGCAAATTGAAGAGAACACTATTATTAAAATAATAAATAACAATAAAAGCAATGATATGTTAGCGGGTAAGTAGATTTTCATTTATTTATATGTTGTAAGTTAGTATATTGTTTTAATTATTTGATTAAATGTGTTATATTTTATAGTTTTTATGTTTATACAAACTTGTTCTTACAATTAGATAAGTTGTTAGAAGCAAAAAATAAGTTTTTGTATTGAACTCCATGATTAGCTCACTATGTGGACCTTATGTTAGAAGATATTAGAAGCATTCCTCAAGTGAAGAAAACTTTAGAAAGAGTAATTATTGTTATTGACTCTATTTACAAGCATCATGATGCATTGAATATGATGGAAAAATTTACAAAGAAAAAGAGTTAGTGAAGTATAAAATTACTCAATTTGTAACAAGTTTTTTTATTTTACAAAAAATACACAAGCAAAAACATAACCTTAGAAACATGTTCATATTAGAAAATCAAGTAAGAAGTAAATGGGCTAAGAAAGTTAAGGGAAAAAAAGCAACTAATATCATTTTGGTGCCATCCTTTTAGAAGCATGTAAACAATGGCACCAAAATGATATCAGTTGCTTTTTGTCTCCCCTAGCTTCCTTAGCCCATTTACTTGTTGCCCACTTTTATGATATAAACATGTTTTTAAGATTATGTTTGTGTACTCTTTACAAAGTAAAATTTTTTGGAAGTCTAGTAACTCTATGCTTCATCAATTCTTTTTTATTTGTAAATTCCATCATATTCAATGCATTATAGTGGTTGTAAATAAAGCCAATAACAAAAATGACTATTTTAAAGTTTTATTCACTAATTCTTCTAATATCTCCTAACATAAGGTTTGCATAATGAGTTTTATATAAAGTCCAATACAAATGCTTTCTCTTTGCTTCTAACAACTTACCTAATCATAATGACAAGTTTGTATAAACATAAAAATTATCAAATATAACATATTTAATCAAATAACTAAAACAATAAACTAAGTTACAACATAAAAATAAATAAAAATCTACTTACCAGTGAGCATATAATTGCTTTTATTGTTAGTGATTACTTGAACAATATTGTTCTCTCTAATTTACTCCACAAATCTATCAAGCAACTCGAATATTGCCTTCTCACTAGATTTTATGAAAGATGATGCATCAATATAATCAATAAACATAGAATCCAAAGAGAAATTAACCAAAAAGTTGATTATGCTTTTATGCTTCTTATATATCCATTCATTTGACATTATAGAGCAACCATGTTTTTCCCATTCATCTCTTTAACCTTTCAACAAATCATATGTATAGTCCAACTCCCTTTTAAGTAGTGACACTCTAAGTTCTTGATTGCTTCATATCTTCTAATAGCTTCAATTATCTTCTTGAAACTTTCTAAACGAACAACATTGAATGCAATATCCACTTGATAAAAGAAACAAGCTATTTAGTGA
Organism: Populus nigra; assembly: GCF_951802175.1. Lineage (NCBI taxonomy): Eukaryota > Viridiplantae > Streptophyta > Magnoliopsida > Malpighiales > Salicaceae > Populus > Populus nigra. The sequence goes on along the minus strand of NC_084855.1, from coordinate 14,724,923 downwards.
ATTGTTCTAGCTCTTGCTTTTTTGTCACAAGTATCATTTATATTTGTTTGCCTTAACTTGACTTTTTCTCCTTATTTTGGAATCATGAACAAATTCATTGGTATATTAACCTTTATTTTCTTACCACTAGCGTCTTTTTGCCAACTTCTTTCACCTATTATTTTACCAAACAAAGTTGGACATATCTCTTATACTATATTATCTTCAAGAGCCTCAACTTCATCAAATTCAGGTGGGCGACTATATGATATTGCCTTCTGTTTTTTTTTCTTCAATAATCTTGCAACTTTATCTTCACTTTAGTAAGACATTTCTTACATGCTGAAGCATTCTTAAATGTCCTAAATTTGATGTTTTGCTTGACACTTTTGACCTTTTATTTCTTTTCATAAAACTTGCATGCGATACTATTTGAATCATTAGGGTTTTTTAAATAATTAAACTTTCACCCAAGATTATTCTTGTTGTCACTCGAAGACTTTTCACTTGTCATTTTTCTATGAGAGTGAAATGTAAAAATATTGTTAAACATAATTCCAATCTACAAAATATATACTAACTAATTTGTTTTCAATTATTACAAGTTCAGAATATCAATTTTTACAAAGTAATGATAAAGTTCGAAATGAACTAAGTTCATTAAAAAAAAAGAATAAATTGAAGTTTTAGAAACAGTAAACAAGATAAAAAAAAAAGTGAAGTTTGATGAGTGATGAACTTGAGATTTGAGAAAATGTTCATTTAATTTTAAAAAAAATGTTCAAATTTCTAGAGCATAACAACATGGATATTGAAAGAGAGAAGAAGACAGGTAAAAAAGAAATAAGATATAGAGAGACTACATATATAAATGAAGAAGAAGAAAAAAAAATGAAGTAGCAACAAATAAAAATGATGATGGATGAAGAAAGCAATAAAGATGTACTTGATTCTTTTTAGGTGTGTTTGGTATTGCGGTAGCTGTTGTGGTTTGAAAAAAAGTTATTTTATAAAAGTACTTTTAATTGAGGTTGGTTTGGAAAAATATATGTTTGGTTAAAACTGTGGTTGAAATTGAGGTTGAACAAAAAGTAGTTTAATGTGTTTGGTTAAAAAATGCTTTTCAAATTGAGGTTATAAAATAACTAAAAAAGATATATATTAATATTGAAGGTTTTTAATTGAAATATTGTACATTTAACTACTTCTATTACATCATGAAATAAACAATACTTTATATAAATTATTTTTTATTATTCCATTAAATTATTTGCAATTCTATCATGTACGAAATCCATCCGATAAGGATTACAATTTTTGAAGGGAGGAGTTCAAAATTCAAATACGTGCAATATTGGACTATTGTGGATCTGGGTTTTGAAATTTTTGGTAAGAGGCCCATATAGAGAAGATTCATAGTGATATGTTTGTTATGTTACAAATGAATAACCCATTGATTTCTTGTCAATGCAGCTTGGCGATTTAGATGAATCTTTGGACTTTGGATGCTATCTTGCGAGGTAATTTTCCACAATCCTAAATTGGGTCTCGAGCATAGGCTGTACTCGTTGTCTTCTACTTGGATTTTTTCTTTTTTTGATAGGATCTACTTGGATTTTCCTCGTTTTACCTCTCCTGATTTTCTTTATTGCTCTTGATAAAGGATCCAATATTATTAGCAAGTGATCATCATTCAATGAACTTGGGGTTGCTCTTCTTTTTCAACGAAAGCTTGCTTTTTCCCTTTCTGGTTTACTGCAGTTTTCCTTTATTCTTCGTTGTTCACGTGAACAGTGAAGGAGCTGTTATTTGCAAAGCACATAAATTGTGCTTTTGTTAAACCTGTGGCACAACCACAATTTATAGTAGGTCCTACTAAAATAAAATTATGTTTTTTGCTTAATCAAACAACAATATATGTGGCTGCGGGTGAACCTCACCCGCAGCTACAATACTAAACGGCCACTTAATGTCTTTCACTTTTGAAAAATCATGGTTGCCTCTAACTAATAATGCTCCATTTAACTTTGCCTCCATCTCTATTTCGATGATTCCTTTTTCTTTTTAAACCTTATTCTTTACTTTTACAATTATATCCTTAAATTATTTTTTGTGGTGGATGAAAAAAACATGGGCAAATAGGCCAAAAGACATCAATTAAAAAAAAAAATTTTAACGAGACATTTACTTCAGTGTCTACTATGGGTGGACACCTATATAGCGCCTAGTTAAATTAACTTGCCTCAAAGAAATAGAAGGTGTTGGGTTCTCTTTTCGCCTCGCCTCGCATGACGTGTTTAAACAAGCACTCCAACGCCTCTTGACAACACTAGTTAAGCACCTCATTCAAATTTCAGCCATCTATATCAAGACTTATTTAATTTCCACAAAAAAACTTTCCTCCATGATTTCATTTATAGCAATTTCCTATAGCCTAAATGAAGTGAAATCATCAATTGATATCCAAATAATATTTCCAAGCATAATTACCTTGCCAAATGCAGGATATGCAATTTGCAGAAGATGCCCTTACTTTCACTCCAATTGCAATTGCAATTGCAATTTTTAGCCTAACAATTTCACCTAATCTCCAGGTTCCTTTTTGTTTATCTTCGATGAAAATCAGCAGCACCTTCCTTGACAAAGCCAAATCAAAGTATACAATTTTGAGTCATATAGATTATGATTAAATATTATATAAGAATTTAAGTTGTTACATGAGATTTTAAGATATAATTTATATTATTTTCTAATATATTTATATTAAATGAAAGTCATTTGTGCTTGAAACTTGCATGTGCTCATATTATCTTGTGTTTAATTTTTATCAAATAAATAGAAATAATAAAATTTAAACTCGAAACCGCTTGATCATTAAAGTTCTGATACCATATAAAAAACTATATCTACCAAATAATTTAAATTATTAAATAAAATTCTAAAATAAAATTTATATTATAAACCAAGTTTCCTTTCATTGATAGAACAAGAAAACATAAACCACATTCTACAAATTACACGAAGCAAGTAATTTAAGTAAAAAGAACCTGAAGGTGAACATAGGACACTTTGTGATTATTGCACGCAACGGGAGAATGTTGAGGGAAGCTTCCGTTGTCGGTCGCAGACAACATTATACGTTCAAGAACACGAGTGATTTCATTGACCCCAATAGTAAATTGTCGCTAAAAGGACACCACCATCATCACCCATGTTAATTGCAATGCATTACACATCTAAACTAGCAACGAAAAAAAAAAAACAAACAAAAAACATCAACTTGAACCAAAACTTCTCGGGGAGTGAGTTCCCTTCCAAAGTTTTGGTTGACTCTATCTCCCTCTTACAAAAGTTTAATGGAAAACATCATTACTCCATGATTTGAAAAAGAAAATGGAAAAAGAGAGTGTAATGTTTACTTGTGAATTAATTTGAGCAAACGAGCAAGACGTTCCCCTTCAAGGCAACCACATGCACGATCAACCCCACGTAATAAAACAGAAAACACCACAAAATAAAAGGAACTAAAAACCAAGAAAAAGTAAAAAGACATCAAGAAAAAGATAGGGAATTAGCTAACACTCTTGTTCCTGAGTAACCGAGTCTTTCGAAGCTCCGTTTCCGTTTCTGTTTCGCATGCTTGTTCAAAAAAGGTTTTTTCATTTTTTTTAATGGCTTCTGAGGTTTAGCAGAGGGTTTGCTGCCCTCGTTACTTTTCTATTGATAAAATGCTAAAAATTGGGTCAAACAAAGACAGGCTCAATAAGAACTTTGAAGCCCATGAGTTATTCATTCCATATCCCATGAGTTATTATATGAATTAATCCGAATCAACTTAAATTAATTTAAAAAATTAAAAAATATATTTAAAATTTTAATATTTCATATAAAAAAATTAAAAAATAATTTATATGAATATAGACTATACATATTATAAATAATGAAGTTGAAAATATTATTTCATAAGTTTTTTATTCCACATTAAAAAAATAAAACATTCTTCTAGTATTTATATAGTGAACTTTGAAAAGAATTAATAACCAACTAAAAAATATATATAAAAAAGTATCTGACTAGGAAAAAAACACATTTTTAAAAAAGGTCACAATCAGGTTTTGTCGAGTCAAACCTGGTTTTGCCAAGTCAAACTTGGTTTTGCCGAGTCAAACCTGGTCACGGGTCAACCGAGTTTTGCTGCTTTTTTACTCACCTTGATCTTTTGCCTTACCTAGATTGGTTCAGCCATCAGGTCAATCGGGTCCTGAGCCGATCTGCCCGGCCGGCCCGGGTTTAATATCCATGGCTCAACCCAAAATGATTAAAAAAAAACAACACGCACAGATCAGATGGTGCTGGTCCTAGCGAGTTTGTTTAGGTTTACTATTGTTTGAACTTTGGAGGAGGCCAAAAGAGTACCATTAATAACTCGATAGAAGCGTTAAAAAACATTTATATGCTTAGGTTTGGTATATTTACATGGAACTGGAGTTGTGGTCCTCCTATCTATTGAAGTTTGTAGCGTTCTTGGATACGGCCAACGAGCACATGGAAATTAAATATAGAGTAATAGGTTAGGTGTGATAGATCCAAAAATGATGCTGTGTATAAAGATTATCATGATAATCCCTATAATCTTTGATGTATCTGCGCCAATCCAATGCTATATATCAGGTCAATGAGGGCATGCAAATCTTCATTGTCATGGTCTCAATACCCACCTTAAAATAATATATCATTCAACTCAATAATCAACAACGTGTGACTACCAATGACTGGACATCAGAAATTTAATTTTTTCACTCATTTAATCTTTATATGTGCAAGGCAAGAAATTGCGAGCGAATATATGTGTTATCACTCCATTTTTTCCTATATATTGGGATGCGTTCATGGTTCGTTCTATAGTATGCTGTCTTTCTTCGGCAAACCATCAACAACGGATGTTCTATCATTGCAAGGTAGCTGCTATTGTTGGTTGAAACCTGGAAGAGAAAGATATGTAATCATTATTCTCTTGCTGCTTTCTACCAAACTTCCCTAATAATTTTGTTTCAAAGAATCTTCATAAAGTAAAGCATAACCACTGCATTAGGTGAGATACCATCTTGCTAATTACATGCCTCTGACTTGGTTTACACAATGATGATGTCCAAAACCTAGAATGTTTAAGGAATAAGGTTTTTTTTTTTTGGATAGTGATTAATTAAAATATTCATGTATATAATTTTTAACTCAATGGTTTAGAAGGTATTTATAACTCTTGAATTTTGTTATCTTCAAGAAAAAAAATATTGAAAAATCCTTGTCTTTTAATATCATTTAATAAGAGATAAATATCTTTTATGTCACATTAATGAGAAGGTAAGTATAATAGAACCCTTAAGAGACTTTTTGTATATGAAAGATCATTACCTCTTACATAAATAATTCATGTAATTAATCTAAAAGTAAAGCTCTATAGTCCTAAAATTCTAAGACCAATAGGACTTGATATATGAGCAAACTCAGGTAAAAAAGACATGGTTGTTCATTAAATTCATAGTATATTAGGTTCAGTTGATGACTGAATACAAATGTATTGAGATATTAGATCTGGCTTGTCGAACATCGATCTAATAACAGGGAGATGACTTGGACAATATATTTTGTGTAAAACCACATGTTCACACTCTACTTGGTTTTGGTTAATTATAAAATTATTGTATTTAATTCTTGGACGGTCTTGGTCTTGATTTTTTTAAACAACAAGAATTGATTTTGAATTTTAAAACATTAAAATTAAAACATAAATTAATTATAATTAATTTCAAGTATATAACTTGTTAATCATTTCTTCTCTTCATCCTTTCACCTTATTTTATTTATCATTTTTTTTATCGATCCCTCATGACATATTAAATCATTTGTATGTTAATTGAAACTATATTCCTTTTAAGAATGGATCCTTCAATCAATTTTGTGCATTTATGAAAATAATCTTCTTGGATACATCTCCAAAGTACAAACTAAAAAGGTTAATGGAGAGAGCAAAACCCCTTAACCATTATAAAAACCCAGCCAGCCCCTTAAAGTAATCTCTTGATTTAATATGATCCAAAATAAATTAGAAGAGATTCATCTTCAAGTTCGTAAGCAATTTTTGATTTGGAACTTCTTTCAAATTAGTAAGAGTCGAAGTGGATCTAGCTAATCTTAGATGCCTTCATAATCATGGCAGAGAATCATAAAAAATGCTGATAAAATAAGTAAAAATCAGAACAAAGAGATATCAGACATAAGCAATGTTTTTTTCCGCAGACATTATTATTAGCTTTTATCATAATCTTTTTGTTAGCAAGTGGAAGACAAACAATGTCCCACCATATGCAAGTGGGAATACCTAATCTCCCACTTGGCACATGGTGGAGGACACAAACGGTGGGCATAAATCAAGGCATGATTTATGCCCCTTCACTCCCATCTTGTATATATATAAGCTCAGTGAAGAGCTGCGTGTGTGTGTGAAAAACACAGAGAGAACAGAAGAAAAGTGAGAGCAGCAGAGAGAGCTTGAGTGAGTAGAGTTGAGTTAAGAAGAGTTTTTTTTCTCCTCCTCCTTTGTTTGTATTGTTTCTTTGAAGTGATTAATACAAACCAGTAGCTCCGTGGTGTAGGCAAGTTGCCGAACCACGTAAATTGATGTGTGTTTGAATTCGGGAATAACCCAACAACTGGTATCAGAGCTTGTTCTTGAAAAAGAGGGTGTTTGATCCAAACTCAAAAATCAAAGTTCTCCAAACATGTTTTTGACATTACCATAGCGTAGAGGAAGAAGAGACGAATTCACTGGTGAAAACCCGGCGAAGAACCGACGTCCTGCATGCCCGCACGCGCCAACACGCGCCGACGACAGCACTGCCCACGCGCGACCACTCGCGCCACGCTCTCCACGCGTCGTCTTCACCCGATTGTCTGCAACTGAACCGGGTCGACCCGCCACGCAAGCAGCCAGTCAGCAGCCACGCCAGCAACCCTGCACAGTCATCCGCCACATCATCCGTCCAGTCAGCAGACACGTCATCAACTGCCACGTCAGTCGAAATTACACGTGCTTTTGCCACGTCAGCAAACGTGGGTCCCAGTTGGCCTACGTGGATGCCACGTCATCTTGACACGTCAGCAAAAGTGAGTTTTGATCCAGTGCTTCGCAGACACTATTCTGGCCTGACACGCGGCTTCATCTGCACCGTCCGTTGATCCAAAACTTTGATTGTTAAAATCGGAGCCATCCGAAGTCCGATTGGGGTGATCTCAGTGTCGTTTCCAATAGTTTTGGCCGTTCCGAACACATCTGTAAGGTCAGATTTGACAAATTCGAATCGGAGAAACAGTAAAAATGGCAGATGAAATAAAGGCTGCGGGAATTGAAAAATTTGATGGATCAGATTTTGGATATTGGAAAATGCAAATTGAAGACTATTTATATGGGAAGAAACTTCATCTTCCTCTGTTGGGGAGCAAACCAGAAAATATGCCAGAAGAAGATTGGTTGCTTCTTGATAGACAAGTTTTGGGTATTATCCGGTTATCTTTATCAAGAAGAGTTGCTCACAATGTTACAAAAGAAAGATCCACTGCAAGACTGATGGAAGCCCTGTCTGGGATGTATGAGAAGCCATCAGCAAATAACAAAGTGCACCTGATGAAGAAGTTGTTCAACTTGAAGATGACAGAAAGCACCTCTGTTACACAGCATCTCAACAACTTCAATACTATCACAAATCAATTATCATCTGTAGAGATTGAGTTTGATGATGAGATCCGTGCACTCATTTTACTAGCTTCACTTCCAAGCAGTTAGGAAGGTATGAGGACAGCCGTGAGCAACTCAGCTGGAAAATCCAAACTGAAATATGATGATATCCGAGACTTGATTTTAGCTGAAGAAGTGCGAAGGAAAGACTCAGGTGAAAGTTCAAGTTCAGGATCAGCTCTCAACATTAACACTCGAGGGAGGAGATAGGATAGAGGTTTATCCAGAGGCAGATCCAAATCAAGATACAGAAGTAAAAGCAAGTTCGAACCCAGAAAGCAGGTTGAATGTTGGAATTGTGGCAAACCTGGTCATTTCATGAGGAATTGCACAAAACCGAAAAAACCTGAAGCTGACTCTGCAAACGCTACCACAGATGAGGTGCAAGACGCTTTGATTCTTGCTGTACAAAGTCCAATTGATGATTGGATTCTTGATTCTGGTGCTTCATTCCATTGTACACCACACCATGAGATGATGCAAAACTATGTTGCTGGAGATCACGGTGTAGTCTATCTGGCCGATGGACAACCAATGAAGATTGTGGGTATAGGAGAAGTGCAGATCAAGACAATGAATGGATCTACATGGAACTTGCAAAATGTAAGGCATGTTCCTGGACTAAAGAAGAAGCTGATCTCAGTCGGACAACTTGATGAGAGTGGTCATTCAATCCTTTTTTCTGGAGGTATGTGGAAGGTATCAAAGGGAGCAATGGTTTTGGCTCGTGGAAAGAAAACCGGCACCCTGTATATGACCACAAGATTTGCAGACATTATTGCCTCTACTGAAGCAGAAAATCAAGCACAGCTATGGCACTGTAGACTCGGCCATATGAGTCAAAAAGGGATGAAAATACTTCAGTCGAAGGGAAAACTGCCAGAGCTTAAAAATGTTGATCTAGACATTTGTGAAAGCTGTGTTCTTGGAAAACAGAAGAAGCTTAGTTTCTTAAAGGTTGGCAGGGCCTTAAGACCAAGAAAGCTAGAACTAGTGCACACAGATTTATGGGGACCGTCTCCAGTGGCATCTCTTGGAGGTTCTCGGTATTACGTAACTTTCATTGATGATTTCAGCAGAAAGGTATGGGTCTACTTTCTGAAAAATAAATCTGATGTGTTCGAAACATTCAAGAAGTGGAAGGCTATGGTTGAAAATGAATCAGGTTTAAAGTTGAAATGCTTAAGATCTGATAATGGAGGAGAATACATTGATGGAGGTTTCAAGAAGTATTGCGCTGTTAATGGTATCAGAATGGAAAAGACCATTCCAGGCACACCACAACAGAATGGCATTGCTGAAAGAATGAACCGGACCATCAATGAACGAGCTAGAAGCATGAGGCTGCATTCAGGGCTACCTCAAACATTCTGGGCTGACGCAGTTCATACTGCAGTTTACTTGATCAACCGTGGACCATCAGTTCCTTTGGAGTTCAGATTGCCCGAGGAAGTATGGAGAGGAAAAGAGGTACAACTTTCTCATTTAAAGGTCTTTGGGTGTGTTTCCTATGTGCATATAGATTCTGATGCTCGCAACAAGCTAGATGCCAAATCCAAGAAATGTTTCTTCATTGGCTATGGAGATGAAGAATTTGGATTTCGGTTCTGGGATGATCAGAACAGAAAGATTATCAGAAGCAGGAACGTGATCTTCAATGAGAAAGTTTTGTACAAAGACAGATCAAGTGCAGAAACAGATATGACTGATTCAGATACAAGTCCACAAAAATCTGAATTCATCAGATTAGAAGGGCTTCCCGATGTTACCGAGCAAAACAAAACTCAAGAGTCTTTACAAGAAGATTCAAGCACATCTGTACCCACCACTACACAAGATGATGCAGAGCCAAGTGAACCAATTGTTTATGTTCGCAGGTCTTCAAGGACTGTAAAGCCCCCACAACGGTTCACACTTCTACTGAATTATATTTTTCTGACAGATGGTGGTGAGCCGCTAAGTTATGAAGAATCCTTACAAGATGGAAACTCAAGCAAGTGGGAGTTAGCCATGAAGGATGAGATGAGTTCGTTGCTGAAGAACAAGACCTGGGAGCTGACCACACTACCTGAAGGAAAGAAGGCTTTGCAAAACAAGTGGGTCTACAGAGTAAAGATTGAGCATGATGGAAGCAAACGGTTCAAGGCAAGACTTGTTGTAAAAGGGTTTCAACAAAAGAAAGGGATTGACTACTCTGAGATATTTTCTCCAGTTGTGAAGCTTACAACAATCAGAGTTGTTCTGGGGATAGTAGCAGCAGAGAATTTACATCTTGAACAATTAGATGTAAAAACAGCTTTTCTTCATGGAGAATTGGAGGAAGACATTTACATGCAACAACCAGAGGGGTTTGAAATACCAGGAAAGGAGAACCAAGTCTGCAAGCTAAAGAAAAGCCTATACGGTTTGAAGCAAGCTCCAAGACAGTGGTACAAGAAGTTTGACAACTTCATGTGTAGTTCGGGATACACAAGATGCCAGGCTGATCACTGTTGCTATGTCAAACATTTTGATAACTCCTACATCATTCTACTATTATATGTGGATGATATGTTGATTGCAGGATCCAACATTGAGGAGATTGACAAGCTGAAACAACAATTGTCAAAACAGTTTGAAATGAAGGATCTGGGAGCTGCTAAACAAATACTTGGCATGAGAATCATCAGAGATCAAGACAAAGGCATCCTAAAGCTTTCACAAACAGAGTATGTCAAGAAGGTTCTCAGCAGGTTTAGTATGGATAATGCTAAACTAGTAAGTACACCTCTGGGGAATCATTTCAAGCTCAGCAAAGACCAGTAACCAAAAACTGAGCTAGAAAGTGGATACATGGATAAGATTCCATACGCCTCAGCTATCGGCTCTTTGATGTATGCTATGGTCTGTACTAGACCAGACATTGCCCATGCAGTGGGAGTTGTAAGCCGATATATGAGCAATCCTGGAAAGCAACATTGGGAGGCGGTGAAATGGATCATGAGATACTTAAAAGGTTCATCAGAGACATGTCTTACCTTCACAGACGGTGGTTTGAAACTTGAAGGTTTTGTAGACGCTGATCTAGCAGGAGATGTTGATAGCAGAAAGAGCACTACAGGATATGTATATACTCTAGGAGGTACTGCTGTTTCCTGGAGTTCTACCTTGCAAAAGATCGTCGCTCTTTCAACAACAGAAGCTGAATATGTTGCAGTCTCAGAATCTGCAAAAGAGATCGTATGGCTGCAGAGTTTTCTGAAAGAATTGGGCAAGATGAATGGAAAGGGTACTTTGTATAGCGACAGTCAGAGTGCAATCTTCCTTGCCAAGAATCCAGCATATCACTCCAGGACTAAGCATATTCAGATCAAATATCACTTCATCTGACAATTGCTAGATGAGGAGCAACTACTGCTAGAAAAGGTCTGCGGAAGCAAGAATCCAGCTGACATGTTAACCAAAGGAGTTACACTTGATAAACTGAAGTTGTGCAAAACTTCAGTTGGTCTTCAAGGATAAAAGATGATTTCATTGTTTGTCTCCAAGTGGGAGATTGTTAGCAAGTGGAAGACAAACAATGTCCCACCATATGCAAGTGGGAATACCTAATCTCCCACTTGGCACATGGTGGAGGACACAAACGGTGGGCATAAATCAAGGCATGATTTATGCCCCTTCACTCCCATCTTGTATATATATAAGCTCAGTGAAGAGCTGCGTGTGTGTGTGAAAAACACAGAGAGAACAGAAGAAAAGTGAGAGCAGCAGAGAGAGCTTGAGTGAGTAGAGTTGAGTTAAGAAGAGTTTTTTTTTTCCTCCTCCTTTGTTTGTATTGTTTCTTTGAAGTGATTAATACAAACCAGTAGCTCCGTGGTGTAGGCAAGTTGCCGAACCACGTAAATTGATGTGTGTTTGAATTCGGAAATAACCCAACACTTCTGACATGGGATTAGTACAAACAAATCAAGAGGTTGCCGAAACCCAAACATCACTCGTGCCCTGTGAGACAAAATGAGATTATGAAGATCCAAGAAAGGCTGTTGCCAAGTAATAGGGCACAAGAGAGAAGTAAAATGCAGTAAACTGATCCTAAAGCGGGAAGTCAACTTGCTGAATGAACCGATGCAGGCGGACCATCCATGGAAATACTGGGAAGTAACCCTGTTCTCTCTTCTTCTACACAATTACGTACTGGCTGTGTTTGGTGTCATTGGATACTCGACCTTGGAAACCTTCACCTTTTCTTTTTACAGTACTGCTCCAGATTCGAGACTTCCCTTTGCGTTGTGTTTTTCCTTGTAGTGCCTAGTACTTTGTCCCCAGCTGTTTGGACAAATTTTCTTGATTGGTTTAAGTTCCTGTTTGTACTTGATGGATTGGTGCTCCTCTGCCCTTTTAAAATGGTCTTAAACTCGTTGGCATCTTGGGGGTGTTTTGGAAGGTGCATTCTGTCTGTTGTTGTCTGGTTCAGCACTTTTGAGGTTTATGGCACTTTAGTGTAATGTGTTGTTTAAAGTAGTTTTTTATTGTAATTATACATTTTTTTAATATTTTTTAGTTTTGATATTAACATATTAAAATTATTGAAAAACACTATAAAAAATATCAATTTAATATTTTTTTCAAATCAAAATCACTTTTAAAAAGAATCTAAAAATATAAACAGAAACTTAGTCAAATACTCTCCTTGAGCCCTAACTAGTATATTAATTAAGGTTTAGGTTTTTCTAGTATGATATGCCTTCGGCTAGTTATCTTTTTTTTTTTTTTCTTTCTCTCTTTAGTTTCTTTGTCGTTTCATCATGATGTTTGAAAATCTTAGATATATGAAGAGGTTTAATCTTAGGAAAATTCTATATATCCAGGTAATTACAAATCTTGAGTCCCATAACTATAAATGATACCCATAAAAACATTTATTTTTATGATGCAGATTGCTTTCTCATTAACTTTGATAATTTCTTCCTTTTAAATTTTAAAAACTCAAAATATGATTAAGTAGATTTCAGCACAACTTGAAAATAAATTAAATATAGGGTTAATCTATAATAGAATTAGAAAGTATATCTACCATATCATCATATTATTGCTGATTTACTTCTAATTTATATCACTATTATTGAACTCTGACCAATTTAGTGGGTTGATCTAAAGTCTAGTTGACTTGTCCCCTAGTCCAGGTAGGGCGTTTTAAAAAAATCAACTTGAAATAGACCCGATTTGATGCTCATAACCTCATTAATTTGGTTAAACCTGGTTTAGCATTTCAATTTTTTTTTAAATGATATTATTATAATTTTCTTATAATTTCTTTTTATTGGTTAACACTTAATTTAGACCTTTCACTAGGTAAATCTCAAAACAAGTTTAATAACTTACGATTTACACTAGTATCCATGATGCCAAAGGATTTGAATTAATTGTTTTTAGTGGTATAATTGCCAATTATTAGATGTTTTCTTTTTTGGGTTTTAAACATGTTACAAGCAGGAGGTGTGGAGTATTCCCAAGCTTTAAAGCCAATGGGGTAGGAGAGTTCCTTCATAGGGTGAACTTCTTAGACTTAGCTCGGCATTGCTTTGGTGTCTGTGCTTTATCACAGGCCAGACAATTTCGTGTAAGAAATGATATTTAGTAGTCGAAATTGTTATTTTTAAAAAAAATATATGGCTTGGGTTATAAATCCAACTAAGTTGAACATGTTGGCTTTATTTCAATTAGACGGAAAAAAAAAGAAGAAAACAATAGTAGATTAATCAAATTTAAAAGAAAAGTGATTAGGATAATATGGGGAAAAATATTTTTTTTCAAAAAGAAACAAATGATGTATCTCAATTTACAACTCATTAAATATGGGAGTACACAATGAGGTAAAACGACAAAAAAAAAACAGATTTTGATTGACCCAAGTTAGCATGACAAACCTATAACCCCGGTAATCAAGGTTGTACCAATGTGGGATATCCCGTCAAAATTGCGACCTAGATCATGAGATTGTAATAATTTTATAAAAAATAAAGAGAATTATAAAGCCTTTTTTTAAAAAAATAATTTTGCTAATTTTTTAAACTCATGACCTGGGTCATTAAGCCCGAAGCATTCTATCTAAAAAAATCATGAAGTTTAATTCTTAATCAATCAAATATTAAAGAATTAAATTGAAAAAAGAATTTAAATTATACAAAGGATTCAAAAAATAGCAATTAAAAGAATGATGATCAAAATTAAAATACAAAATAAATTTTATATTTGATTGAAGGGTGAAATTGAAAAGAAAAATCAATTTAGCAGAAGGACCCAAAAAAATATGGGTGAAATTGAAAAGAAGAAAAAAGTATTTTAGCAAAAGGACCCAAAAGAATTCCAAAGAATAGGGATCAAAATTGACATAAAAATAAAAAAGAAATTGATTGAAGGGTGAAATTGAAAAGAATAATAAATTTTTAAAAAAGACAAAGAAAAAAAATTAGAAATTAAAACAATGAGAAACAAATTGAAAAACATTACACCATCAATTTGAATTGAAAAATAAAATTAGAAACCAACAATTTATTTTACAAAAGGGTCAAGAAAATTAATTAGAAATAAAAAAATAAAGATCAAATTAGAAAATATAATATTTGATAAATTAAAATTGAAGGATGAAATTGAAAATAAGTAAAACTTCTTCAAAAGGATCAAGAACAAAAATTAGAAATTATAAGAATAAGAAATGAAGTTGAAATACCAACAACAAAAAAGAATAAATTGTAACTTTAGGAGGGAGAGAAAAGAAAATGAAAAGAAAGACCCACTAGTTACAAACCGGGCTATCAATACCGATACGCACCTCTCCACAGAGAAGAGAACATGGTTGCGCTTCCAATGACAAGGCGGAAAGATATTTTTGGACTCCTGAAGGCACTACACGTGCCTTTTAATATTGCACACGCGCCCCACCTTTTTTAATTTTTAGTCAAATATTAAGTTGCCCCTGACCTGATTTAATAATAATAATAAAAATTATTGTGAAAAGATAAAAAAAGGTTACTGACTCCAACTTTAAATTTTTTTTCCCTTAAGAGTATTTTAGCTGTTTCATTATATTTTAAAATTGTTTATTATTTTTTATATAAGATCAAATATCAAATTGCTCCTCAACTAATATTATAAAAAAAACATTACAAAAATACAAAAATATCTCTTGAGGTTATTTTTATTCATTTTTTTTTGTTTCTAAGAGTATTTTAATCCTTTCATTATGCAATTATGATGATAAAAGATTTATTTATTTCGAGTTAATTTGATAATAACTAAAGAATTCCGTGAAAAAACTTTAATGTTATCAAAAACTATTATTAATTTTTTTTTAATGAAGAGGCAAAACAATGATTATCCTATTATCCTATTATTCCAGCAAATAATATTATTAAGTTTAAAGTCAGTGTTTTTTTCTTTTAATTGAGTCACAGTTTTTTTCTTTTCGACACAGTGTTTTCTTTTCTTTTTTGGCCAGAGTATTTTTGGTCGCGGTCCAGCCTAGTTTTGGGTGTCGTGAGTATTTAAATTTTCAGCAAAGTAAAACGTTTTAACGGTTGTCTTTGCCGTGACAAACATTTTTATGACCGCAACTGCACAAAACTACAGAAATAAAAACAAAAATAGGTTAAAAGAGAACACTTCCGAGAAAGAGGAAACCATAAATTAGATAACAGAATTTTTGTTTTTAATTTTAGGGTGCATGGTAAAAAAAAAATACTAAAAAGTCTCTAATATTCTAACCCAACTACATTAATTAATTATAAGACTTAGGAATAATATTTAAAGAGTTAACCTGAGTATACTTGAGTTTTTTTTTTTCTTTCTAAAAGGTTATCTAGATCTCATGACCCTGATCATGAGTCCTTCAACGTTTGATTTTATTTTTATTGGGTTGTTTTCATCTCGTGACCCAGGGTACAAGTTTGAAGGGTTAACCCAATTAACTCAATTTGTTTTTTTTTAATTTACTTTTTTTTTCTCAATTTTATCATTTAATATTGAATTTGATTGAGAATTATGTTTTATGATTTGTTTGGATTTGCTTTTTATTAGGTTATCTTAATCTCGTGACTTAAGAATAATGCTTAACGGATTAACTCGAGTTAACTTAGCTCATATTTATGTAATTCTTTTAATATAAATTATTATAAATTTCATCATTTAACATTGGGTCCGACAGATAGGAGTTGAGCTTCATAATTTGTTTTGATTTGCTTTCTATGAAGTTATCTAAGTCTTATGACCAAAGTTATGAATTTGATAGGTTAAATCAGGTCTTTTTTTTATATATGAGGTTATCTCAGTCTGATGATCATGATCATGAGTTTAGCTTATTGACTCATGTCATTTTTTATGTTCTTTTTCTAATTGATTTTTTTGATCAATTTGTTTTCCATGAGGTTATCTCGGTCTTATGATTCAGGTCGCGAGTTTCACTGGTTAACTCGAGTAGCTTTCTAAATCCCTTTTTAATTAATTTTTTTTCAATCTCACTCTTACTAGTTTGATTGAGAATTAGGCTTTATAATTTATTGTGATTTACTTTTTATGGAGTTATCATAGTCTCATAATTCAGGTCATGAATCTAACATGTTAAGCCAAATCATGGATTTAACATGTTAACCCGGGTTGAACCAAGTCAATCTAATATGTTGTTATCTTAAATAAAAAAAAAGATATCATCTTGAATTTGTTTTGGTCAAACTATATTGTTACTTTAATGTTTTCATACATATGGTCTTAATTAAAAAACCTAGGGGTGATTGGGTGGGGTTAGAAGCCTAAGCATACGCCTGGTTTTTTTTGATAAAAATATGAGTGACATGTCACCTATTAAGCTGCTACCTAAAATTTAACCACCATTTGTGGTGGTTGAAAAATTGAGGGGGGTAATGCAAACCCAGAGGGTAAGAACTTTAGAACTCACAATCAAGATTGAACACAATTCAATAAAGCTAAAATTAAGTTGAAAAGAACTTGACCCAATTATTATAATAAACCAATAACCGAAGGTATAAGGATAAATGCTACAAAGAAAAAATCTTCGATATGTTTTGAAAGTTTATGAAGAAGTAAGAGTAAGAGAAATCTCTGGTATAGAAATTTATATATGAATAATTAATAAGTTGTGGCAGCTTATAAACCAAAAAAATTATTTATAGTTCAACATAAAAAAACCTACTAGAAATTGGGTAGGAATTAAAACCCACATATAAACTAGTTTAAAAGTGTTTTAAAATAAAATAACAAAGCATGACTATTACATAAAGATGTGGAACCAAGTTTTAATCATGTTAAGCAACTTCATCTCTTGTTTGAATCACATTGATCAGGGCCAGATCTCTTTTTTAACTTAGTTTAATTCTTAATGCCGTTTTAGAAAGAATTCTCGAAGCTTGCTGGACCTAAACATCTCAAATCATTCCATTGAATGTCTCTTTAATTTTTTTGGCTATTGTCCTTATAATTGGTCCAAATAACACATGCATCAATCATTATTGGGGGTTGAGTTTTGACCAAAAAAATTCATTTTCCCATCCTTTTTTTTTTTAAAAAAAACACCTAAAAAACATAATAGAAACCTCCATAAACCCTACAACATTCTAAAATCCTCAAAAAACAAAAACTAACCTTATTAAAAAAAATCTAAAAATACCTCGATCAACTTTTTTTTTTTCCAGGTATGTTCATAGGGGAAAATGTCATTATCAAATTTCTCTCATTGAATAAAACTTTTTGACATCAAGATTAATCGTTTTTATTGTCAAAATATGATCAACTAATAACTTTCTCTTTCTCTCTCAAATCTAAAAATTAAAAATAAACAAAATAAAATTTTGAACTAGATAAAAATTCTAAAAACTGTAAGACTAACCATATATTTTCTTTGTGTTTTACATTGTGGTCCTCTATCTTTTAGGTTTTTTTTTTAAATTTTGTTACAATTTAAAACTTTATCTCATGAAATTAGGTTATAAAAAGATTAAATAAAATATATTTTGAGAGTGAATTTGAAAAGGATGAAAATAAACAATGAAGAAGGAGGAGGAGGGAGGTATTTTAATATATGAACAATAATAAAGCATAAGGGAAAAAACACCAAATATTTTAATTGCATGAATAACTTTTTTAATATTAAAATATAAATATGATATGTTGGAAATTATCCTGATAATGTATTTTCTATATGGCCATGTTACCTATATTAAAAGTTTCGTCCATCATACATATTTTTTTAAGAACGTATTAATTTCCTTCAATGACTTGGTAACTAAAGCTGAAATAAAATTCAATCAAAATAAATATTGTTTTCAAGCACTTTAAAAGTTTTAATGGTGAAAATAGAATTTTAATAAGGTACCTTATAGGAGACGAGCGATGTAAGTATATTATTTAGGATTTTAATTGTGATAAAATTTCAAGCACTTGATGAAATTGTCGGAATAAAAAAACAAAATATGAAACTATAACCCATCCCACCAAAGATCTATAACGTTTTATCCTACTTTTTTGAAAAGAAAAAAGGCAAAATTATTGATTAATTTCCAATTACACCATATCATAATTTTAGTTACATTTTAAAAAAAAAAACAAAATCAAGGATAAATTCAAAGAGAAAGATAAATTCAGGAACTCCCATTACTTACTGAAGTTTCCCCCTCAACGAAAAGGCTTCCTAAAAGACGAGGCCAAATGATGATTGAAGAAGTAAAATTACATGGGCAGGTTAGTTTTAGGACTAGATTCTCCAAACCTTGAACTGAAAACGTGAGATGGTCACATGCGAAGGCAAGCCTACCTATAGAGAGGAGGGAGGGAGGGAGGGAGAGGGAGAGAGAGAGATAGCGAGGGATGCCCTCCTTGTTCCATGGTCTCTCTCTCGAAAAATCAACTTCCATCAGTGTTAATTAGCTCTCAATCAAGGGAAACATAGAAAAACTAAAATCCTCAAAAGGGACACACAGACACCACTGTTTTAGCTCAAATATCAGTATTTAAACACTAACCCAACTTCGATTTCATCGAGTGCTTCAGTCCCTTTTGCTTTTTCGGGCTTTCTTTAGTTCATAGTGTATTTGTATTCTTGAAGAAGATCATAGGAGTGAGTGAGTGAGTGAGTGAGAAAATTACAGTGGAGTAGCAGATGAGGTGAAGGAACAATTAAGAGGGACCTACTGCTTAATTTTTGGCTGACAGCAACGGTCACTTTTAATGATATTTCTTTTCTTTTCTTCTTTGGATGGTATTGTTGGTGGTTGTTTGTCTCAATATCTAATCAGTGATCACACTCACAGACAGCACACACACTTGCATTTTCTTGCATAGGGAGAGATCTTGATTTGCAAGATCCCTACCCCTATCTTTATCAACCTCTCTCACTTTGAGGGAATTTGTTTGTTGGATTTTCTTATCTGGCAAACAAGGTGGGAAGGTTAAGCTGCTTGGGCTCAAAACGGAAATAGCAGATCTTAGTCATATGAGGAGATCTTTTACTGTGAGTTGCTTGATCATTTCTTATTTTAACTCTTCTTGCTCCCCTTTCCTTGTTTTCGCTCTCTTTTACCCTGTAGGTAAGTAAATTAGTGTATGGTTTCAAGAAAATGGTAAAGCATTGCCCTGACTCAGCTTATTTCAGTCAGAATTACAGTCGTAAATTCAAGTACATACATAAAATGAGAACAATTTGCTTGGGGATCTGATTGAAAAGAATTACTTCTTCTCTTTCACTGTTACCAAATGTTGATGGAGAAATGTTTATTAGTTTCCTTTTCTTTGTCAAAACTATGGCTGTCTTTTCAGTTTAACATCTTTCTGGCAAAATGTAGCTCAAGCGGCTTGCATTTCTATCTATCAGAAACTGATATGGCATGAAATCCGTGATCTATTGCTTATGAATTGGTATAAAACTACATGTTTGCTAGTTTAAAGTGCTTCACTCTCTATATATTTTAGTATTTCTTCCAGTTTTGATTCACATTTTACTTTACATGGCTTGCCTTTCTTTATATTCTGTTTCCTTGGCTAGCTTTTGAGTTTTTAAGCTGATCAAGGTCATCAACATTACCATACCTGTATATAAGAACTAACCATCGCTCACTATGATTAACTAGAAACACAAGTAAAGAAACAAAAAGACATAACTCAGATCTCTTACTCTACTTAATCATCTTAGAATATATATATATTTTTATTTTCAGCTGGTGAATGTGCTGCTGTTACTTGCGTTATTCGGTGATGCTCCATGGGCTATCAAGTGCAGCTTACTTTGCGAACAGGGCAACCTGGCAGTGATTCGACCTCACAGTGTCACTATTACTGAATTTGGAGCAGTTGGAGATGGGGTCACTCTCAACACAAAGGCATTCCAGAATGCCATCTTCTATCTCAATTCATTTGCTGACAAGGGCGGGGCCAAGCTCTTTGTCCCAACTGGCCGTTGGTTGACAGGAAGCTTTGATCTGATTAGTCATCTGACATTGTGGTTAGATAAGGATGCTGTCATCCTTGGATCAACTGTGAGTCCCCACTTCCACGCCAGAGAATATGTGCACAAAATGTGTGTTAAAATCTTTGCCAATTATCTGCAGTTATTCTATCTGGAAAGTTTGGACTGTGTTAATTTGGAAGCTAAAAGCTATTGTTTTTGATAAAATAGATCATACATGCATGAAAGTAAGTTATCTTTATATGAATATGTGAAAATCTATATTCCACGGGTTTCACTTACTGATTGATGCAAGTGATTATTAACATATGATTTTTGGTTCCTTATGCTAGTTCATCTGTGCAAATTCCCCCCAGTGTAATTGGGCAACCTTTCTTTTGATTTTGGGCCCACTGGTATGACATTGTGGCTCATAATACTGAATAACTTAACCTGAAAATTCCAGAACTCTGATGATTGGCCAGTTATTGATCCACTGCCATCATATGGCCGAGGGAGGGAGTTGCCTGGGAGGAGGCACAAAAGCCTTATTTATGGTCGTAATTTAACGGATGTTATTATAACAGGTCAGTGACATCTATAAGGTCTTTTATTTATTTTTATTTTGTTGTGAGTACTTATTTGTAGTTAAGTATGTTGTTTTTGAAATGGTACTGGTTTCACCATGCAGGTGACAATGGAACTATTGATGGCCAAGGCAGCATATGGTGGGACTGGTTCCGAAATCAAACCTTGAACTATACCCGGCCTCATCTGGTTGAATTTATGAACACTACTGGGTTAGTCATCTCAAACCTGACTTTCATAAATTCACCGTTCTGGACCATCCACCCTGTTTACTGCAGGTTTGTCATCTCCAAAATCAATCATATTGCATATCTCTTCCTTGTTGTTAGACTTGAAGTGTTTACATTATCATATAAAACTGTGCAAAAGTGAAGCTTTTATGAATTAGGGGGAGAGTTGAGACTGTTTTTCTGGATGAACAGCCAAGTTATTGTTCAGAATGTCACGATCCTTGCTCCTCTTGATTCACCAAACACTGATGGGATTGATCCAGGTGAGCTCTCTTTAAGGCTGGAAAATGTTCATGCAGTTTATGGATGAGAAATCTATGGTTTGAGATGCAAATAGATATATATATATAAATTACATTTCTCTTTGGAAAAAATCAAACTCATGCGTACTGTCATGGAATGTGGCTACTACTTGCTTGATTTTTAAAGTGAGAAGCATCTCTGCAAGATGCAAGTTAACTTCTTCTCACCGTCTAACCCATTTTCAATTACTCACTGTAAATACTTCATATGGTTCTTATTCACGTGTTTAAATGGATTCAGATTCTTCTGATGATGTTTGTGTTGAGGACTGCTTCGTTAGCACTGGTGATGATATAATTGCCATCAAAAGTGGGTGGGATGAGTATGGCATGTCATATGGTCGTCCTAGCAAAAACATTACCATTCGCAGGCTTGTTGGACAAACTACTAGTGCAGGGATTGCAATTGGAAGTGAGATGTCTGGAGGAGTGTCAGAG
Source organism: Populus nigra (assembly GCF_951802175.1). Classification (NCBI taxonomy): domain Eukaryota; kingdom Viridiplantae; phylum Streptophyta; class Magnoliopsida; order Malpighiales; family Salicaceae; genus Populus; species Populus nigra. The sequence continues at coordinate 14,703,167 of NC_084855.1, read as the reverse complement.
GTTCATGCAGAAAATCTCAGGTTCTACAATTCAACTACAGGTATCAGGATAAAAACGTCTCCTGGAAGGGGGGGATATGTGAGGAACATTTATATATCAAATATGAGCTTGACTGATGTCAAAACAGCTATAAGTTTCACTGGTCGATATGGAGAGCACCCAGATGAGTATTATGATCCAACGGCTCTCCCTTTAATAGAACGAATAACCATTGAGGATGTTGCGGGACACAATGTTAAATATGCTGGCCTTTTGGAGGGCATAGAAGGGGATACATTTCTTGACATTTGCCTGTTGAACATTAACCTCAGTGTGACCTCGAAGTCTCCATGGAATTGTTCATATATCCAAGGGTATTCTGACACGGTTTCCCCAGAAATTTGTGAGCCTCTCAGGGAGAGAATCTTCCCTGACCATTACTCAGATTGTTACTGTCTATCACATCACTTGCAAAGTTCAAGTAATCAAAACAGAGGTGGTGCTTGGTTGTCTTGGTAAATTTATGGAGGCATAATAGTATTGGTTCGGTGATTAATTCATCCTCTACTGTGAATGTTCAACGTGGTTCAAGATTTGATTCTTGCCATTATCCACACCGCTGCTCATTGCCTTTCAGAGGAAATGGTCGCCTGACATATTAAGTTGAGTGAAGTTGCTGATTTGTGGTTGTTGACTTGAGAAAATAGTCTTGAGAGATGATTTTTCCTGTAGCTGTGTGCAGTAACAAATAATTGAGTGCATTTTTTTTTAATATATATATATATCATAAGTGGTAATAGAATGAGCTTATACCTTCAAAACTATCTCCGTGCAAACGTGTCCGTGTGTCTGTGGAAAGCAAAAAGGAAGAAAAAGAAGAGCATTTTACACCATTTTGGATACGGCTCGTTTTGTGATGCTATTGGTGTTGAAGAAATTGCAGAAAATGATGGGATTAGGATGGTCTCTCTCTCTCTCTCTCTCTCTCTCGCATAAGGACAGGGGGTTGAGAGAGAACCATCTCAATTACACTTGATAAAAAGCCTAATGCCGGCTGCACGGTTGTTTGGAATTTACTTTTGAACCATTTATGAATTTACTTTTGCTCGACAGAAGAGCCAAGCGCTTCCAGTTTTCATGTTAACGCCTCAACGTTTATGATCCGTACGCTGAAGGATCCAAATCCAGACTGCGAAATAGTGAAGCACATTCAAGAGAAGTTGACCTGCTTTCCAATGAAAAAAGAATCTGAACTGAGTGCTCCAGGTAGTTTGTCGTTAAAAAGAAGAAGAAAAGAAACACATGTATGTATACAACACTAAATCAATGTACAAAACTTTCTCCAAGGCTGAGAATTCAAAAACTCAAGCGCAATAATTATTTTGGGGAAGCCTCTTGGGCATCTTTTTTCATTACAGAACACAAAACCTGCTTCGAAATATAGGTTTCGAGCTCCCTGGAAACTTCTGTCAACTTCAAATCAAAACTGCTACTGTATTTATTCTTTGGCGAAGGTATGTAGCCAGAAAACATGCTTTGGGAGCCAGAAAAACGCCTTCTTGGACTTGAGAGGCTTCCAAGTGACACTGGAACCCTCCCTTTGGAAATAAGTGGTGTTGAACCTGATTCCACATTGATCACATTCTTGTTTTGGTTCATCAATGGTCCACATTTAGTCTCCGATGGTAGGGGCCTTAATGAATTTGATTGCTCGACTGGTTTCTGTTTCATAATCCTTTCTCTGGCCTTCTCAGCTGCTAGCACAGCTTTCTCTCTGCTCAACTTGATTAGTTTCCATGGATTGATGCTTGCACGAAAGCTTTGTTTCTTGGTTAAGTTGGAAGACTCAGGATCCCCCCTATCAATTTTTATTGACAGACTTGCAGGGTTCTGAAAATAAATTAACCATCTAGTAAGGTTGATATTATCTCTTCTCAAAGTGCAATATAAGGTAGGCAGAGTCTAATATACCTCATTTTCTCTATGGCCACAAAACCGTGAAACAATTGTTGATTTTTCAGGAGAGTCAAAATCCGAGTCTGAAGAGAGATCTGAATCTTCCAATGGATCTAGTTCCATTGATTCGTTTACCTCTTTCATGGCCAGGATATAATCATATGTTCTCATTCCCTGCAACAATAAATAATCAAAATACTAAATTAGACTAGGGAAGCAATTGATAGAAAAACTTTAAAGTGCAGTAGAGGAAGACATACAAAATATTTTGGTTTCATTGTTTCTAAATCTAAACCTGCACGGATTTGCAAGCATCCTTTAGTGCTCAAAAGATGTTGTCACTTGAGATACTGATAATTGATGCTTTGCTGGAAGAAATCGAATAAATTAACCCTTAATGTCATCCTAAGAGACATAAACTACTACGCAGAGGGGGGTTGGCATATCAAGGGTATAACTTTAATCCTATATTTGACATGATTCTCACTCAATGCCAACCCGTAAGAGAAAAATTAAGATTTGATTTCCAGTATCCTTTTATTGTTCAAGGTATCTGCATCTATCATGCGAGGGGAGCGGTCCATGAATCTGCCAAAAGAAAGAGAGTTGCGGTTGAAGGAAACTGTCATTTTCCTTGTATTCCTAACACCAAGCAAGGCAAGTGCCTGTTTTTTTAGGCTTCAATGTCCACTTTTTCCCGTTACCAGAAGGAATCCTTAACATGGACAGAATAGGCACTGCTGTTTCTCGTTGAAGTAAATGTTGAAATGAACAAAGATGGCTGGATGACGAAGTTTCGTAGCCTGGACCTTGCTTTACCTCACTAACCCAACACAATTGATGTTTTTGGTGATATTAGCAAACCATTATAATTACCTTGCGTATGAGAACCACATGAAAAAAGAAAAGTTGTCCCATGGCTGCTGAACTATAAGCTGTCATTAAAACCAACAAAACCTGTAACATTGTGACAAGTAGAAGCCGATGAATACCCAAATTTTTTTTATAAAAAATGATAACCCACTGAACGTAACATAAGCTGTATATTACTGATATTGTGGCAAGAACCCCTCTTGGGAACTCCACATGTAGCCTCCTCTCCAGCTCCCTTTCTATTCCTTTCTTATCAGTAAAGCACCTTATAAATATGGCAATGGCAGTTCCTCCTTCTATGATTAACTGTACAACAATTTGATTGAAAAAAACTCCAGTTAAGAACTGAACTTCCATTAGGAAACATAATTAGTTGGTCTCAAACAATCTAAAGACACAAAGCTACTGACCATTAACAAGACAAATATCATTAGAAGAATGAAAGTTGTGTAATTCCTCTTGCCAACACAATTGTTTAACCACTGGATCACAAAAATTGAACTTCATGAGAAACTAATGAAGAAGATGATCGATAATTCAACCTACAAAGAAACACCCAGACTCTTACCCTGCAATGGTGATCAAACCCTTCAACACACCTGTTACAGGCTCTACAGTGCTTACTTCGCTTCTTTACCTGAGACATATATATTGCAGTCAGCTATGTATCCTTTAAATCTTAGCAAAACTGTTAAAGATACGCGTAATTAAAGCATATATGCCCAGACCTCAAAATCACATAGCGAGCAATAAGAGATGTCAACATCTTTTGGGTCAGGTGAAACTGCATCGTCCTTCATGACAAGTGGAAATGGAAGCAATGGCTCCATTTGAGCATTGGCCTTCAATGGGTCCAAATACTTTCTCCTTATAAAGGTTTTAAGGATCTTTCTTTCCATCCTTCTAAAAAACCTCATGATTATTTGATTCAATATCAACCAATAATTTAACTTTGGAAACCCATCTGATTTAGCTCTTTTCTTCTTCCTAAACCTGGTCTTATCAGTCGGATCAATGGCAGTACACCTAACAAACAGGAACATAACTGGAACTGCCTGAAAAAAACAGGAATTGAGTTATGGGTTAGCTTTCTTGGCTTATTGGTAAAGAAAGAATAGATTTTAGGCTTGTTTTGACATGAACATTACCACAAAAGTAAAGATTGCAGTGACTGTAATTTCAGCAATTCTGTTTCCAAGGAAAAGTCCAAGGAATGTATAGAAGGTCACAACCAGAAAACTGTAAACTGCCATTCCTATCATCTGCATCGCAACAATGAACAGAACAGATGGATGGTTTAAACTTTAAACAACACTATGACATTAAAAAAATTAAGAATTCAGCAGATAGGATATTCATCTTTTTTTTTTTTCGTTCTTCAAGTACAAAAACAAAATTTTTAGCAAGCTATGGGTTACTTAAGAGGTGATTGAAATAAAGAAAGACCCTTTCTATATTCATACAAAGACCCAACATGAAAATATTAGAAGGTAATATAGCTTTAACAGTTCATTTTTTCAATAAACAGAGAGATTGAAGTTAAAAAAAGAAAAGAAGAAGAAGAAGAAGAAAAGAAAGCGGGGCGTACCTGTAAAGGGTGGAGAGGGCGTTGCCAACCATGGCGCCTCGTGGCCATGGATATCATTTCTGTTTTTTGAGTGTATTTCTTGTTGCAGTTTCCGAATCCGAAGTAACACAGAGAATTTGGGAGTATGATTTTAGTTGCAATCCATAGAATTTTTTATAAATTTTTTTGGCCTGAGTGAGCTAAAGCTAAGTGCTGTTTAGATTTGAGTCTTTCGCTTGAAGTCGCCGCTGAGAGTTAAAAAATGGGAACAACTATTCCCTCCCTCTTCCAACGGTCGACTATTGGGGAGGGTTTTTTGAAATTTGAACGGCTACTTTTAGAACTAGGAAGATCAAACGGCCCTCAGTAGTTAACTTCAAAAAACAATACAAAAAAATATGTGGGACCCAATAGAAATCACTTTCACATGTTCGGGCCGCCAGAGCTTATGCCATTGCTACCAAAGCTATAATACCTAAAATTAGGCTGGGATTACAAGCTTTGTGGATGGATTTTGATTAACTCAATACAATAGTTTCAAGTTTTTTTTATTTTTTTAAATAATATAGATCAAATCTTTTTTAACTCAATACAATAGCTTTAATTTAAATTTGGATTACATTTAATTTTAAATAAGTTAATCTTTTGATCTGCCAAGTTAAACCAAATTTTATTATTATTATTATTATTATTGAAAAGGATAACTTATGCCACTTCAATTTTTAGTTTGTTTTTCTATCAAATTGTTTTTCTTTATGAAGAAAGATGAGAGGTTTAGATTCATAGAGTGGGGCAAAAAAAGAGAGAGATTTAGAGAAATTCACCTTCTCATATTACTCAATTAAATACAAGGTACAAACCACATTAATTGAACAAGTTTGTATGACTGTGTTATGCTGTGAGAGAAACCAAAAATTTTTTAAATGCAAGAAAATATATATTTAGATCCCAGTAAATTCTTTAACATTGATATTAAACCAGAAAATACAATTGTTTTGAATTTTTTTCTTAATTAAGATAAATATTCTTATTAATGCATCTCTTGTTTATCTTACCGAGCATAAGGTTTTTAATTGGAATCATAGTTTCTATTAAAAATATATATTTTATAATTGTTATAGCAATTTTTAAAAAATATATCAAAAAAGTATGTGATAAAATCATGTTGAGGATTTATTTAAAAATTTTAAGAATATAAATAAAATTGAATTGAATTTTATTATTTTTATATCAGGTACATAATAATTGAAATTCTTTTTTTGTTAAAATTCAAATAAAAATTTATAATATTATCATAGAACCATGTCAAAATTGAAGAGCAAGTAAATCTAATAATTTTTTTAGTGCAAAAAAAAGAAAAATAAATGATATAAAAAGTTCAGGTCTAGCACGTAGCCTATAGTAGCATGCTAGGCCCTCACACCTAACCCTTATTTATTATCGTCTGTCTTAAAAAAAAAAACAAAACATGTCTAAAAAAAAATACTAGTTTCAATAGGACTCGAATCTACGACTTGCTCCCACCCTACACATGACTCAATCGACTAAGCCATGAAATAGAATTATTATATATATATATATATATATATATATATATATATATTAAAGTGATTTACTGTTCACATGAACAATAAATCACCTTAAAAACCTCCAATGTTTTAGAATGTTTAGATAATCTACCAGCTCTACACAATAATTTCTTCAAAATAGGAAAGATAAATTAGGTTAAAATATAGTAATGTTTCTCAATTTCGCTAATCTTATTCTTTTTCTTTGAATACTTTAACAAATAGTGGATTTTTCTTATTTCAATTCTCAACTCCTTTCCTAGAAGCACGTCCCTTTTTATCCATAACGAATTCACGCCTTTTAGATTATACCAAACATCTAAACCTGCTCCTTTGTTGGACTTCGTGTTAGCAATATTATCATGAAGTTTCAATAAATTAAAAATTGAAGCTCAATAACACATGCCTCCAGCCATGACAATTAGACTCTAGTTATGAGAGGAAAAAATGAATACCGAACTATTGAAAAGAATTGAGAAGTCTATTATCTAGTCTGTCCATGTTATATATATATATATATATTGGAAAACACCAAAGTCAAAAAATAAACAAGATTTATCAATCTTTTTTATTCAATCTTTTCAAAAATAATTTTACAATTAAATTTAGAAAATGAGATATACAACTTGCAAAAAACTTTTGAAACCATATTGATATTAGAGTCTATTGGGGTCTGGAATAGTAATGTTGTATAGAACTTCAATGATTAGATAAAAAAGACAGAAAGAACCTTAAAATCTTAGATCAATCATACGGAAAGGTGTAAGTCCAGAATAAGAGTTGAGTAGGGCATTAAAGCCATATAATTTGGAACATGCTTTTCTAAACAATCTTTTTATTTTCATGGATTTTGTTTTTTTTTTTTAAACTACTTCTCTTTCAGCCTCCTTTACAATTGATTATTCTAAAAACAAAAAAATTATTAACAGTGAAGAAATTATTGTTGAAGATTTTACAAAAAATATTGATGATTGGAAAATACTAAAAGTCCGAAAGAATTAGATTTATCAAACTTCTTCATTCAATATTTTCAAAACTAATTTTATAATTAAAACTGAAAAAAAAAAGATATACAACTCACAAAACCTTTTGAAATCACCCAACTTCTTTCCAAAAAATCCTTACAAAAAATATAAAAACATAAACTACAAATATGTCCATATTGGTCTTGTATAAGTAGGAATAAAGCTCCTTACCAAAGAAGACCTAAACACTTATATCCTTGCAGGTTCTCAGATACATTAAATTCTATAATTTCCAAGATTCATGATTAGATTCTATAGAATCTAGTTTATGCATTGGTTCTTTCTTTTTTTGCCGTTACCCAAACTTTACCATATCTCTCAAAGACAAGAACATACTACAAAGTATACTCCTACAAACAAAAATCTATAATTACAATATGCTTGAAGGATCAATTCTAGTAGCTTTGATCTTCAAAATCCACTATAAAGCTATGGCCTCTGCCTTTGCCAGCGAACATAAATTTCAATCCCAAAAAGGTGAAATTTTACTTTTCTAGATAGACTTTTCAAAATCAAACACAATTGTACTTAGAGTCATCTAATGGAAAAATGTAACTTTACTAGAAGACTAGATCCTTAAAGAAGCAACCCAACCTAAACCTACATAAAGCTAGCCAAGCTAAACTTTAAAATAATAAAAAATATTTTCTTAAAGCTACTAAGGACCATCTTAACCACCTTAAAGCTTCCTTTTTCACCTTAATTGCTCTTGACACGTCCCAAGTCATTAACCACCCTCAAGCCTCTACAAGCTATGTAAACATCATATAACTTGACAAAAACCAAACTTCTGCTAAAGAAGAAGCCTTCCAGAAAGAAATTCCTGAAATATACAAACTTTATTGGAGGAACACTACACCTAAAACAACTCATGTTGCACCAGAGATAAGAATCCAAAATGAGCCAAACATTACTAACCAACATAAGTTCAATGCCTCTTCTTTGTATAAATGGAATTTCGATGGAATGATATGGTACAATATCCTCAATACTTTACAACAAATTATTATGGTTGTCAATGCTTACAAAACCCATATTAGAAACTCAGACAAAAATCATAGTTGAACTTTTAATTGCAGGATTTTTTGGCCAATTAAAACGATGATGGGATTACCATCTCACTGATACCCAAAGATTAGAGATTTTACAATCCATTCAAACATATAAAGACCAAACACCAATCCTAAATCATCTGACAACCTTATCCAAAATGCAATATCAACCCTAATACTAACTATTTCTCTACATTTCATAGGAGATCCATCTCAAGTAAAAGATAAAAATGTTGAACTTCTTTCAAACATTAAATGCAAAAATTTTAGTAATTTCCATTGGTATAAAAACACTTTTCTCACTTGTGTTATGCTTCGAGAAGACTCAAACCAACTTTTTTGGAAAGAAATTTTTTTGTTGCATTACTTACCTTAGAAAAAAGAGTTAGAAAAAAAATCAAAGACATCTCTAGCACCAAACCCATCCCCTACAACCAATTAATATTGTTCCAGACTAAATTTATTACATTTGAAAATAAGTGCAACACTAGATAATCAATCCTTTATATGAAATCTCTCTAAAATTTCATTAACATAGGCTTCTTGAGACAATCCTAATATCCCTTAGGATTTGTCTCTCTCAATATTTATGCCCAAGACACAATAAGTATTGCCCATTTTTTTTAATATCAAATTGCACCAAAAAATCATTTAATCGCATGAGGTAAACCCTAGTCATTTAAAGTAAGTAGAATATCATTTATGTATAGGACTAAGAAAATTATTTTCCTTTCATTGACCTTACAGCCTATAAATCGATCCTTGATATTCTCTATAAAATCAAATAAAGAAATAACATTATAGAATTTTAAATACCAATGACGAGAGGCTTGTTTTAGATAATATATAGATTTATTAAGTCTACAAACCAAGTGATTGTTCCTCTCTAAAATGAAACCTTCTAGTTTAATTTAAACCTCTTCTTTTAGGTATTTATTGAGGAATGTCATTTCCATATCCATTTGATGCAACTTCGTATCAAAATGAGCTACTAATATCGTGATTATTCGAAAATGATTCCTTTTTTGAAACATGAGATAATGTATCATGATAATCAATCCCTTGGCTAAGAGTCTTACATTATATCTTCTAATATTTCCTAAAAAGTCTTTTTTGGTTTTAAAAATTCTACTTGCATCCAATGGCTTTTCCATCTTTAAGCAAATCAACAAGACCCAAACTTACTAATTAACCATTAAATCTAACTTATCCCTAATAGAATTATACCATAATATAGGTTTATATATCATAGCCTGTGAAAACATAATAAGGTCATCACCAACACCAATGCTCATGTCATATTCTAATAGGTACACAACATAATTTGAGAAAATTATAGGTTTTCTAATTGTTAAATATATTCTTAATATATTCAACTTAAGAATGTTAAGTAACTAGATTTATAAAAATATCCTTCTGATGATGTGGTTCTTCAATGATTAGTTTTTTTAGTTATCAAATCTTGATAATTATCATGAAACAAAACCAATTTATATGAAGATATATGAGTAGGTTTAAAATTGTTATCCTTTTTAAGAACCAAGTTTTGAGGTTGACTACTATCACTAATCTCATCATTCTCAAGGAATTTAAATTTTTAGATTCCACAACTCTTGTTATTGTTCTTGAATCTAATTTTATCTTATGTGGATTGTATACTCTTTTATACATGTACAAGCCTCAAACTAGGTTTCCAACCTTTTCTATTACTCAAATGGTATTTTATGACTGCCTTGGTTGGAACTCTATTTAGTACATACATAATTTTTAAAGCTTCATTCTATAAAGATAATGGGAGCTCAGAGTTACTAACCATACTACTTATCATATCCATTAATATTCAATTTCTCCTTTTAGCCATACTATTTTAAGGTGGTAAGCGTAACATTATGTATTGTGCCACATTACCTTGTTCCTCAAGACACCTTACAAATGGACCTTATAATTATCCCCTTTTAGTGTACCTGTCATAATATTCACCATTTTTATTTGACCTCTCGTTTTAATTTGTTTGAATAATTGATTTTCTACTTCTATGTTATAGACCTTAAAAGCATCATATGTTTCACTTTTTTTCATAAAAAAAATAAGGATGCATATACCGTGTATAGTCATTAATAAAGGTAATGAGAAATTTTTTACTATTAAAACATGCATCATAAAAACCTGAAATAACAATGCTTAATCTCTAAAAAAATCAGAAGTTTTTTTGGTACCTTTCTTGAACTTGTTAGTTTGCTTTTCTTTAATACAATTTATGTAAGTACTAAAATAAATAAAATACTCCATTATTTACCAATCTTGTAGTTCTATCAATAAAGATATAACCTAATATCATATGCCAAAATATAAAAGATCTCTCATTTATAACCCCATGTTTAATGCCAATATTATTAGCATGCAAAATCATAGGCTATAATCAAGGGTAGGATTTAAATGAAATTTGAATAATTCATAATCCATAATACCATTGCCAACAAAACATTGTATTTATATAAGTGAAAGTAGTTACAATGAATTTAAAATTAAAAGCACAACATAAAAGTCTTAAAACTGAAATAAGGTTTATTGAAAAAGATAAAACATAAAAGGTTTTTTCAAGGTCTAAAACAAAACAAGAAGTAAGGACAGGTTTTTAGGTCCCAATCGCATCTTCATGTAAAGGTAGTGTTTCCTAAACAGATGACACATTTATTTTTTATCTATTTTTTTAAGAAACTTTACATGATATTGACAATATTAATTATAGAACCATAATCAATCCACTAAATATTATGAGAAACATGAACCATATTAGATTCAAAACACACTATAAATATGAGATTACTTTTCTTTTCAAGTCTATGCTTGAATTTAGGATATGTCTTCTTTACATGTCCTTTATTCTTGCAAAATAAAAACTTGGCATTGCCTTTACTAACTTGATTAAGAGGCATTTTCCCTTGCTTGATTCCATGGGCTTTAGAGGTTCATCCACTCAAAGTGCTAAATTAAGGTCCATGCAACGTAATGTAAGAAGAAACTCATACGAGTAACATTAAATGAATTAAAATTTAGAACAAATAAAGTTTGAATAATTATAAATAAGTAATGTAAGAAGAAACACTCATAGGAGCAACATTAAATGAATTAAAATTAAGAACAAATAAAGTTTGAATAATTATAAATAAACAACAAAGCTTCCTAAATAAAACATGTGATGAAGCCAAATACAAAACATTTACCCATGTAAGTTAATTTTTTAAAAAAATTAGCTTAGATTATAACATCCATGCAATTTAAATTACTTTATGACAAGACTAACATTTATTTCTAAAAGAATTTTCTAGGCCTTTAGGCAACTGGATTAATATTTTTTTTTAATTATTTCTATCTCATCCTAATTAATCACTTAAATATAAAAATTACTAGGGGGAATATTTATTGATGTTATTAACTTTATATAACTAAACTTAATGTTACTGTACATTTTAAATGTTGCAGCTATTACTTAATTTCTCAAATACAAACTTAATATGGCATCATAATTATTGACTAAATTTTATGTCAATTGCAAATTCTTTATATTGAGGAAAACAAAAAATATGCATTGAAAAATTAAGTATACATAAAAATCCTTCCTCAAACATGTAATGAATTAACAACAACAACAATAATAATAACAACTTAATAGTAATTATTGTGTTTTTCTCATATTTTCTTAAGTTCTATTCTCCATAAAACAACATTTAAATGTTGAGGTTTTATTCACCAAGAGTGAATCCAACCTAGCTTGCCTAAAAAAATTAAAAGAGTGTTTGATATTATGGTAATTTTTGTTTTTTATCTAACTAGAAAGAAAAATTGTTAGATTAGTTAAATAACTTCTGCTTTGTACACCGGTCCCACACATAATTGTGTTTTAAACATTGTATTTATAGAAGTTTCAAGTAATTTTTTTTTATTTACAAGAACATGTTTTTATTTATTTTGCATGCAAAAATTCATCTTACAACAATTTTAACCAAACATATTTTTTAAATCTATTTTTAAAAAAACCACAACTAATTAAAAGACTTACTACCACAAAATTACTACAATATCAAACATACATTAAATAACATGTGCCACCAGACTAGCCTACTATTTGTTACACATTCTTGAAATATAAATTCATATATTTTATACAAATGACAATTATATGCAGAAGAAGTGTAGCAAAAGGATTCTTTGTCTAGTTACAGACCCATAATGTTATTCATGATCCATACAGGATAAGAACATGCAGCATCATCGGGCTTTTCTCTCTCTCTCTCATAATTTCACATGGAATTTGATTATCCAATTATTTTTTTCAAAAATAAAATTTATAAATAAAACATCACAAATGTAAGAATTCCAGTATAATTCCACATGCAAGAATCCAGTTTGAATAGAGTTTTGAAATACAAAGTAAAACACCACAGATGCATGAATTTCAGTAGAATTCCACATTGTGCAGAGTTTCAAACAGAAAGCAAACTTGAAAACATACGTAATATACATAATTTAATATATAGATAAACCAGATAAATTATGCAATCAACCAGACTACAAATATTGCTTTGATACCAAAATGTTAGCAATATCATCATGAAATTTCAATAAACCAAAAGCGGTAGCCCAAGAACACATACCTCTACTCATAGTAGATAGATTCCAATTGTGAGAGAAAAGCACAAATACCAAATTGTTGAAAAGAATTGAGAAGTATTTTGTCTAGCCTCTCCAAGTCCTTAATTTGTGCACTTGATGAAGAAATGACAAGCTTTCTTGTTAGACCAGAGAGAGACCTTGCTGCATTCTGAGCCGCAAAATAAAATTTTAATTATATAACTACTCTTCACCAAGGATCGGAAAAAAAACAAAGAAAACAAGTGCCGCTCTCACATCTGCAACCAGTGGCAGCCCCCTCGCCTAGTTTGCTTTTCTATTTTACCTCTACTTCTTTTTTTGATCTACTCTTGAAGTCAAATATGCTATCTGTATGTTTGGATAATTTTGCTTTCCTCTTTGCGGTGGAATCTTTAACTTGGCAGCAACAAAGAATTAAGGAGATTTGAAGAGATTACTGGTACAATTTGTGGCTGCCATGTAAGAGGAGGTCGAGGTGTGCACTTCCACAACCTCCATTTTACTAACAAATGTGGAGTTTTGATCCTGTGGCCTTCAAAGGCCTTGTAGTACTACACACTCATCATTAGTGCAGCTGTTTTGACATTTTCATGCCATCTCCATAACATCTGTTGATCATGTTTCAATTTATCTTCATTATTCTGGTAGAGAAGTTTATCCTCCCTTTAGCAGAAGTTGAAGAGTGGTTAAAATAAGTCCAAATAGAAAGAAAGAAAGATTAAGATTAACCCTAGGAACGTTGAACCAGTCCAGAACTAATTAATTGCAAGTTGCAAAGTAATAAAGAAACTTAATAACCCACCAAATTATCCGATTCAGATCTGCATCAACCACACAGCATGATAGGTAACAAGTTTGGCAGCACCTAGAGTTCCTCCAAACCCTTCAGCAAATCAGGAGTAATACCACATATACTTGATTAAATCCTCTAACACAGAACAAATACTTGAATGGCGCCGTAAATAATCAATAATATTACCTTTAACACATCCAAATCTGACACCTGCCAGTCTTACCAGCTCAAGATAATTGCAGCATTAGCTTTCCACGGGTACTGAAGAAGCTAGGAGGAACTCAGGGTGACCCCAAACAAACTCATTGCTCATTTCTAATCAACTTCCGATGAATATTTCAGTTTGTCGACATAGCTAACATATACATGCCTCCTGCCGTGTCCTCCTCCTCCTCCTCCTATATATATATATATATATATAACTGCCTCTGGATCTTTCAAGGACTGTATGGTTTATTTTCAACCGTGATAAAACTACGTTTTAGGCGAACCTAGCCCATGTTGCGATCTGGTTCTGGATGACCCTCGTACTAGATTCATTGAACTTGGACATTTTCTCAGGCTCTACTGGTTCTCGTACCAATTGACCCGAGTGTAATCTTAAATACCACTCTTAATAAAATATATACTAATTATTTGTCCCGTGTTTCGGTGGGTTGAATAATATTTTTTTTGAAAAAAAATAAATATACAACTTTATTAAATATGTTTTTTTAAAAAATATTATAATTAAAAATTAAAAAGTCTATACATGCATTTAATTAAATAAATCAAGAATTATTTGTGTTAATAAATGCAAAAATCAAAATGTTAACATGTTTATTCAACTCGTCTTATTGTAGGTCAAATAATTTTTTTAACACTAAAGAATTAAGGTATAGGTGTTATTAACGTGTTTTTTAACATCGGGTAAACAATATAATCGTGAATTAAAAGGTTAATGCTTATATATAATAAAATATAGTATAAATCATATATCTTAATAAAAATATGTAAATTCTTAAGTTAATTTTTAACATAGAAGAAGAATAAAGCAATGTTCTGATTGCTACATAAAAACACCATTTTTTTATTTTTTGTATAATAATTTTTTAAAAAAAATGTAAAGAAAAAAATTGAAAAACAAATTACAGAAAAATAAAGATAAGAATAAAAGGAAAGATATAAATAGGCTAAGAGTAGAGTGATAAATATTGAAATATAAAAAATACAAAATAATAATTTTTTTCCAAAAAAAGTGTAAGGAAAAAAAACTAAAAAATAAAGATAAGAAAAAATGATAATAAATAGTCCAAGTGTAAAATGATATAAATTCCAAGTATAAAGAGAAAAATAAATATATAAAAAACTTGTTTTCCAAAAAAAACTGTTAATTATAATTTTTTCACCGCTACAGTAAAGAAATTGACACTATTTCATTTTAGTATATGCATACTAATATATAACACTTGACGCGGTAGCCGTTGATAAAGGCTTCGTCTAATCCTCATTTCTCTAGTGGATGTAATTTAAAATTGTTGATAAAGAGGTCAAATGTCTTTAACAATATAAGTAGGCTTTTTCAAACTAGATAGGCCTAATCCAACCCAGAGTTAAAAGTAGAATTAACAAAAACCTAAAAAGAAATCATGAATTTACTATTCAAGTCTTCACTTATTACCTATCACAATGATTTATCTTTTTTTTTTTCTAGTCCTTTAATTTTTCCGAATAACTTAGTCCTTTGACATTATGTTTATTGATAATTGGTTTTTGTTATTTGTTCCTTCTTTCTTCCTTTTATGCTACTGTAGTTTTAAAAAAATCTCGTTGTTGGATTGTTTCCTGATTTTGCAAAAATTTATTTTATTCTATTGTTTGCACAAGATTAAAAGCTAGGGAACCAAAATTAAAGAAAAAGTAAAATGACAGCCCTATTTAAAAAAAATTGGTCCCTTTGCTTTTTTGCTAAATTGTATTTTGTCAAATTTCTTATTAGTCCTGGTGCGATCTAATTTTCGATCCTATTTTTGAAAACATTTCAAAGAAAAACCAAAAATTACAAAAAAGAACAACAAAAACCCAAAAAATATGTTCTTGATTTATTTGGGTCGTTTTTGACGTCTTTTTCAAAGAATTTAAAATAAGAAAAAGAAAGAAAAAAAAAAAGAAAAAATACATTTAATTTTTAGTGATCTAATTATAATTGTGGAAGGGAGATGACCAATTTGAAAATTAAAAACCCTCTCACCAAGTAATTCATTTTTTTAATCAAATGGTTTACAATTATTCTCACAATCCAAGGATCCATTTTTTTTTTTGGTTGCTTTGTCTCTAAGTTATCAAATGAATGGTTGAGATTTATTTTTGAAATCCATGGTTAATCTTTGTTCACTTCATCTTAAAGCCAAAGAAAATTTTCACCTATAAATATATGGTCATACACACATAAAAATAAGGGTAGAAATTTAGGAGAGAATTTCTAGGTGGAATTTTAGAAAAGAATTAGTTAGAAAAAATAAACCACCCACACACCAAAACACTTTCCCATCTACCAACTCAAAAAACACCCATATAACACAAAAAAAACTTATACCTATTATTCTGAAACCAATTGCTAGCTACATAAGGAAAAAATAGGTGACTCACACTAACCATTACTACAGTCCAACCTCTCTCCCTGCACACCAACCTCTCTCTTTCCTCCACAAGTAGCCATAACTATCAAAGGAATCCACCAAATCACAAACACTTTCATCAACCCACAACAACCATTTTCCTCACTATCAATGATCAGAGTTTACCTCCTCTCAACCACAATTTTGTCCCCTCTTACCATACCAATTAAATAGTTTTTCTCATCCACCTATTGACAACCACCCGAAGCTTAGTCACTATTTTTTATAAATCAAGCCATGCTTCTCTTATACTCACTCTAGCCTCTCACACCACTAAGATATATACCAAATTATAGTTCTATGTCAATAGCCATTACCTACTAAATCACTAGAAACACCAAAACCATAGTTCCCATTAGCCCTCACACCATCTGCCACCACTTCCAATAGAGCTTTGACTGATAGCTCTTCTTTATCACCATCAGTAGCACCGCCGACCACAAACTCTCTTTTTCCAAAACAAAAGAAAACCACCAATGATCTATCATTTACCTGAAACTCATATAAAAAAAAACCAAAGCCTTCACCAATTTCTCATTCATTATTCAAGGTCGGCACCATCATAGACCCCCTAACCTAGTTGTAACAAAATCAGTCACTATCAACATGAGACAACCCCATCTCTCTCTCTCAACCTCATCACCACCAGTAGTGATGAGTTTTCCCAAGCCAATCAACCCTACCAACACCTTTCAGCCTAATAGCCCCAGTAGCCACGGACAACAGGAGTAGCTCCCCTTTTTCTTTAACAAAATTTATTGTCTGAACTCTCACAAGCTAACCTTTCTCGCTATCAAATTCACTACTTATCATCTCTTCTTCACACCAGTAGGAGCCAACAACCTTCATCGTCAATAACAAAGCCCAGTTTCATCTTGACAAATTTGTATTAAGAGTAAAAGAGAAGCAGATTTATGAACAAAAGAAGATAAAATTAGCAATTTTTGCGTTTATTTCTTTTACATGTCCCAATAAGAGTCACCACCAACACAGGGAGTAAAAAAAGGGGAAACCGCGTTACATCCACCTATTTTTTGGGTTTCACCTATGGCAGCAACATGTGAAGCAAACGTGCCACCATTGTTCCTCATATCCAGCATGCTTCCTGAGTTCCCAGTAATCTCCCCAATTTATTTTTGACCTTAAGAAGGTCCATTTTGCAATTGTTAAATTTTAAATTTTGATGATTTGTAAAAAGTGTAATTGTAGGTGTGTGTGAGTAAAATATAATAAAAAAAAGAGAATGTGTGTACGTGTTGCATTTTTTTATTACTTATTTTCTTTTTGTGGTAGAAAAGATAAAAAATTAAAAGGATTTTAATTTATCCAAATGTTTTAATTGTATACAACCAAGTCTCTAAAAAATGTAAAAACCATATCTTGTTTAAAAACTAAAATGCATGGTATGTTTTTTTTTAGTATGCATTTTGGATTTAACAATCAATTTATTGAATCCATAAGAATTTGATCAATATTCCTATAATCAGTAAAATTTTAATTCATGAGAATTAATGGTCAATATTTTGGTATAAATGTTGGATCTATAAGTAGGCTAGTATTTAAATATTAAGAATTACCCTGAAAATTCTCAGAATTCTCAGAAAAATTCTGAATACTCATTAATTTTAATTGGGAATATTTCTTACCACAACACATGAGTTGTGAAAAACACTCTCGTCTTCCAAGATAGGTGAACTATGTCAGGGCACCTATTTTCATAAGAATTTATTTGGGCACGCGAGCCCATAATGAATTCTAAAAGCCATATTTATTCACATGAATGAATCTTCACCCTGCGCCATGGATTAACTATCGGTTAGAAACCCATCAAAATCTTTAAACAACATTCAGACCACACAATATAGCTTACCTCAGGTAGGGTATGCTAAGGATGTTAATGCCTTCTCTAGCTATAACCAGTCTATTACCTTGAAATTTCTAATAAAACCAATATACCTGGGTTTCCTAGCGATCCTGAACCAAACAACTAGGTAACGACTCCCATAACCCCTTGACGTCATGTGTCCATATGCGAAAAGTTCCTTAAGTTCAAAGACCAAACATTTTATTTATTGATTTTATTTTTTTCATATCCTGGGTTTGAGAGAGAGAGAGAGAGAGAGAGAGAGAGAGAGTCATTTGAAAATATTAAAAAAGAGAGTTGTCAATTGGCCCCATTTTGGCCATAAAAAAGTCATTCCTGAAGTCAACAAGTTCTTTTTAAAGAGAGGAGTCCTATTGAGATGTTCATTAACCTTCATCTTGCTTGAAAAAAGAAATTGATTTTTCAGGTTAATTTTTCATTTTGAAATTGATTTTTCATATATATATTTAAGACCATAAATAATCATTTGTGGTCTCTAAAGTGTTTCTTAAATGTTTTCAGATAAAAAAAGGGTTGAAAATAAGGTTTTTTGTCTGAGAAGTTGGAAGCTCGACTTTTGACCACATGAAGTGGCCTGAATGATCCATAGATGATGTGTCTATCATAACAAAAATAATAGACAACACCATCTTATTCTTAAAAAAAAACTACAAAAAAAACTACGTAGATGACACGTTATCTACTCAATTTAAAAAGAAAAAAAAGGCACAAACGTTGGGCCACCCTAGCCTACAAACCTGACATGGTTTTTTTTTCTCCTTTTCTTAAAAAAAAGATATTTTATTTAAAGAAAGATTAATAAAAAATATATTTGGTATGTTATTTTATTAATTTTTTACACTAATTGTCAAACCTATGAATTAACCCAAACATGCTTAAACCTAATGGGTTAGGATTAGGGTCAACTGGTAAAATGCATGATAACCTAAACCCAAATACAATCTAAACTCTTAACAACCTTATTTGAGCCAACATAATCAAAAACCACCTAATCCAATCCATTTTCCAAATCTGACTTTTGCAAATAACTAAATTTTCTAAAGTTATTGGAGCCCATACATGATTCCAAGCTCTAAATACGAGTTGTAAATTACAGGCTATGATGATTAAGTCATGAAAGAACTTCACATAAAAATGGACTCTCCCTGACTGATGAGTTTGGGCCTATATCGATCCTTCAAAACAAGTCCCTCATAGAATGTGGTACACTCTGATTCTCAAGTTAGCATTTAAGTTTGTTTGATCAAGTGGTTATCATGTAAAAATTTCAAAAATAGACTTTCCCTTTATGTTTTCTAGCTCGTTGAGTGTTATCTTTAAATAATGTTGTTAAGATTAATCCCCCTTTTCTTTCGCAAAACCTGAGAATAAATAGTCTTGAAAAATATCTATAAAATATATAAAGAAATATATGGAGAAATGCTTGTGAAAAAGAATACTATTCATGAATAGTAAACTAAGGTGAGAAAATTCGATCAGACTAAAACTCGAGCTTGTTTGGGCTTGACTTGACAAGCTTCGTGGAGCTCAGTTGGGTCATGGCATAATCGAGACAAAATAGCTTGGTTGAACTATGAACAAATCGAGCTCGAGGTGAGGCTTGGTTGGGATGCCATACTAAGCTTCAACATGTCTTATTATTATTATTATTATTATTATCATTTGCCCTTGATGTCTTGTAAATATACATATTTGAAAGATTTTAACTAGTTAGAAAGGGAAAACAAATACTTACAGTATATGCTTGTATAAAAATGTTACCCGTGTGAGCATGGCTTTGAATGTTTGCCTATTTTTTGATTTTATAAGATATTGTCGATGTTTTATGGGGAGAGATTCATGATCCTTTTGGAGACAGTAATCGTAAGGACTTGAAGAAAGTTGGTGATGAGGACTTAGAGACAATTGGTCACAAGAACCTACAGACAATGGTCACGAGGACCTTGAAAAAATTAGTCATGGGGACTTGAAGAAAATTGGTCGTGGGGACTTAGAGGCATAATAAAGATTAATGGAAACTTCTCCATGAAAATTTCAAGGTAAAAAACTCAAATAGATAAAATTGAAGGTTAGGCATTAAAATAAAAAATTAAATAAATATTGATTACCAAATTTTTATTTTTCTCTAACAAATACTTAAGTTGCTTAATTGGTTGTTGAAGTTGAAATCGATGTACAAACTATTTGGACCATATTATGTTTATTGTGCTGTCTTATTCTTGTTATGTTGTATTATTGTTTGTTGTGTTGTGTTCTAAGATTAAACATATTAAATTGTTTGGTAATGAACTGTTTTATTATGTTGATAGTAAAATTACCTAAAATCAAACTATCATTAAGAAAATAACTATACATAATTTTTTTCTTAAAAATAATTAAATATTTTCTTTAAGAAACCAAATAAATTACTTATAAAATAAATTATATCTTTGAAAGATACACATATATTAAAATAGCATAAGAAAAAAAAAGCAATAATGAAAATATTACATAGTCTTTTTTAGTAATTAGAAATAGTAGATAATTTAATTAGGATCCATAAAGCTAAGATATAATATACTTGAAATAAAGTAATTGAGCTTAGTTAGTTTTAAAATATTTAAGGTTACTAACTATGTAATTAAATATTAGTTAATTGGTATGTATAAAAAATATTATGTTTATTTTATTTTTATAATATTTAAGGTTATTTTTTTTAAAATAAAATAAATAGTATTTCATCTAAGAAAACATCACTTCCTATATGTTTTGAGTTGAAATCTAATACACATTTAATCTATTTTTTTCTTCTAAAAAACAATATATTTCAATATCAAAAGTTACATAGTTGATTTTTAAAATCCTTATCAAACACTATTTTTTATGAATTGCATTAAAGCAAATTAAAGCATTAAAATTTAGAAAAAATTAGAGAGCCAAAGAGACTCGTAAGTTTGCTCAAGTTTCTTTGTAGATGTTAATGAATAGAAAATCTATTTCTTATTTATAGATTAAACTTAATTTTAAATTTTGTATTTTTACGAGAAAAAAATTTGTTCATTTGAATACTCCAAATACATATGATTTACTACCTTGACATATACATTCAAACAATTTAATCATTAATTAAATAATTCAAGCTTCATTACCTTATCACAAACTCCATTAAGTTTGAGTTTTTTAAAATTATATTTATATGACCCTAAGAGAAAAAAAAAAGCCATATCATTTACAACACTATTATATTTGCTAAAACATTATACTAATCATACATCCCATAATTTAGTTATTTGATAATTCATATATAATCAATATTTAGTAATTTGGCTATATTATTATAATGTTGTTTGTATGTTATTTTAATGATTATAATCATGTGCATTTAAATAAAAATATTAACAGATCTTATACTCATAAAAATATTTAACCCAAAATTTATATAATTTTATTTTTTTAATCTTGTGATCTAGGAGATTTTTTTTTCCTAATGTGCAGTTTGAAGTTATTGAGCATAATTTTTTATTCGACTTATTGATTAGACTATAATATTTCTAAGAGATCCTAGAGACACTATTTCCTATAGGGTTAAACTTTCACAACAATCAGTTATTGGAAAAGTCTTTCGATATTTTCTAAAAAATTATTATTTAGGATTTGTTATATTTTTCTAGCTGGTTTAAGATTTTTTATACTATTTTGTTTTGCACTCTTTATTTATTTTTTTAGATTTAATGAGTATTTTTTTCATAGCTTATTTAGGTATTTATTACATAGTTTGTTTAGGTTAGTTTTTGGATTTATTTAAAGAGTTATAAACATCTTAGAGAGATAAACTACTTGAAGAGAAAATATGTAGTTATAAAATTCTGAATTAGAGTTTTTTTGTGATCCCTATTTAGTATAATTTTAGGTTATGGTGCTTGTTGTCTTTCTTGTATTGCTTCCATCTGTGTTAGTTTGTATTAGAGCTCAATGATCTTTAGTTCTTTTCTTGTTGCGTGTTGCAAATCACATGTTATTTGCTTATTGTGTGTTGGGATAACCATGGTTGGAAGAGGACGTATAGTAAAATGTGTTTAGGTAAGAGGGAATGAGAAGGTTCCCCCTCTAAAAAGAAACATTCAGGAGCATTTTATAGAAGACATGCAGAGACAAATTATAAAATTAACCCTGTTGTTATTCATTTTGGGGTCCCACATAAAAAAATGAGAAAAGGAGAAAATACAAAAAAATTGAAAAAAATATTATAAGAAATTAGAAAAATATCAGTAAGAAAAATATACCAGAACGCTTAGAAAATTGCTGAAGATTGGTTGAGTAATATTAAAGTATACAAGATTGAAAAAGTTAATAGTGTATCTTCAATTGATGAAGGCCTTGGCAAATAAATTTCAATCTAAGGAGGAAAATTCAAAATTAAATGTTTAAGGACTCAATTGAATTTTTTCAAGGTTTAATTGAATTTATTAAGGGCTTAATTGCAATTCAAAAATGATTTTTGAAGTCAATTTAGACTTTAATTTGAAGCAATTAAAGTTTATAGGTCGAATTGCAATTTTTAAGAGTTAATATGATCAAATCAAGGTATTAATTGCTTAAATATTGAAGTTTGACAACTAATTAAGGACTTTATTGAAGAAATCGAAAACCAAGAACCAAACTGAAAAAGGCGCATGAATGTAAGGGTTGAAATTGACCAAATTAAGGACCAAATTGAAGAAATTAGAAGTTTGTTGGTTAATTGAAGGTAAAAAATGCATAAATTTAGAACCAAAGACTATAATTAAAATAATGATCAACTTTAAAGCTAACAATTGAGTTAGACAAGGGTGAAATTGCATGAAATTAAAAGTTTAGAGGAAATTACATATACAATTAAAAGCAATTAGAAGAATAGAGACTTAATTGAAATTTTCTAAATCCCAAATTAAAATCCCTAAATTATGTGTCGTTGAGACTCAATGAAAAGAAGGTGAATGACATCTCATTTGTCAGCTTATAGCTTTTTTTTGATAGTTTTTGTTGACTAAATTGACAACATCAAATGAATGAATGTAGATGTAATAACCCCCAAATTGAGAAAAATTAAATCTAAATAAAAGGTGGGCACCCGCTCTACCAACTTCAAGTGGTCTCAGATGACGATGATGTCAAAATTGTTCCGACAAGACCTCAAAAGTGGGCAACCCAGTTAGCCCTGATAGTGCAACCATCATGCAATAACCAATTTGATTTTCATGTGTTCACACATAAAGGCTCTTTAATGGGTTCTTATCGAGGGTTTACAACACTTCCCTCAAGATCAAAAGGTTAGAAATGGATTAAAGACCTCCTAAAAGTCTAACAAAACCTTATAAATACCCCCTTCAAGATCAATAAAAGGGGTTGAAAAAAAAAAGAAGTAAAAAAAAAAGATAAGAAAAGATAAGAAAAATAAGAGAAATATCAATAAGAAACAAAAGTGTAGAGAAGCCTAAACTATTAAGATTTTTCAAGTTTGTGAGAGGCAAAATTTTCCAAATGAAAGCCAAGAGAGAGTGGTTGTTCTAAGTATACATTACTGATAAAAAAAATAGGTCATTTTTTGGCCTGCTTTTGTTGTTATATATATATATATATATATATATATATATATATATATATATATATATATATATATATATATATGTTTGCAAGCATAGAAAAGAGGTTTGAAATAATTAACAAATGATGTTGCATTCACCAATGTGTTGTTATGATTTTTATTTAATGAAGTTTTTTTTATGTTTTTTTTTATGTTTTTGATACATTAAAGTTGTTGTTTCAGTTTGTTGTTAATATACAATGTTATTTTAGTTTTTGTTTGACTTAAGCTATGCATGTTAAAAAAAAGATGTTTACTCTGGGTTTGTTAGGCCTATTCATGCATAAAATGAGTTTAGAATATCAATTTTGAATCCATGCTGCATAAACATATAGGTTGTTTTAAGTTGATAGTTTTTTTTTATTCGGTACCTTATGCTTGATTTTGATACTTTAATGTTTTTTTTTGTTAGGTTTTTGGTTCAAACATGTTTGTGTATGATATTGTGACTTATTGGGATAAAAAAAAACATGTTTTAGGAGGAAAAAATGCCCATTTCTGGGTTTGGTAGAGACTACAGTGGCTAAGAATTTTTTTGGATTTTAGGCAACGTTCTCCATATTCTTGGAAAGAATATTGCCTTAACCCCCTAAGTTTGGATTAATTTTGGTCTATTTCTTTGTATAGAACCCTTCCTTATGCATGGTTAACTAATAATAGTGTTTATTTGCTTGAATAATATGATTTTAATGATTTTTAATCCCAGGGTTTCAGTTTAGAACCAAAACTCATTTTAACAAAATCCTTTTGTTTAAGTGATAATTGAAGTGAATGAATGCTAGATTATTAATCCTTGCATGATTTCCAACATATATATGCCTTTGTTTTGATCAAATCTAGTACGTCTTAGGTTCAATGTTGATGGGTTCGTTTCAATGTTCTTGATTGTTCTTAATGTTTTTCATTATTTTTTTTATATTTGATCCATTTTGTTCAAGGTTTTTTGAGTTTTTTGTATCCTTGGGTGTTTAATCTATTTTTTGTTTTTTGGTTGTTTTTTTGTCAAATCATGATTTTTTATTCGGTTTATGGTTGAACCAAAGATTTCAGGTCAACCTAGTTGGGTGGGGTCAAAACAATTTGGGTCAAAAAGTTTAAGATCTGGATTGGTTTGCCATATTTTTTTTGTTAAAAGATGTTTGGGTTTAAGGTTGTGCTTTGCAAACACACTTTAAGTCTATTTTTTTTAGTAGTTTTATTACAAAGAAAAATGAATTTTTGTCAAACAAAGCCTAAAAAAATAAATAAATAATATTTTTATTTTTCTTACATATGACTAAAAATCCTAAAGTTATTTAAGCATTGTTTTTAAATTAAATACTTTGATATGTTTTTAAAAAAATATTACATCGAGTTCATAACAAGTTTGTAAAATTCCAAAGGATTTTAGTCTACATTTCCAAAATAACAAAAATTAATTATTTTGGTTCTTTTAATATGTGAGATTATGAACTTATACATAAGATATATTCCTGATATGAAATAAATAAATAATTGTTTTTTTATTTTTTTAATATACAGGATTATGAACTTATACGTAAGATATATTCTTGATGTTAAATAAAAAAACAGTTTTATTTTATTTTTTATGCTGGCATTAGAATGGTTAGGTTTTTAACTTGATAAAATAAAAACCTTTTAACTAAATTTTTTTTTCTTAAGCCCTAAATAGACCAACGACTAGAAAACACAATATTATTTTAATTTACATCAGACAAATAAATAATGCAATTTATCTTAGGTAAGGCGTACTAAGGGTGTTAATACCTTCCCTTTATGCAATCAGTCCACTTATCCAAAAGCTGAGATCAGTTAAGGTTTATAATGACCAAAATATTAGGTGGCAACTCCGATTCCCTTTTTTTACTGATAAAAAACAAGAATTCATTGTCCTTTCCACCCATATCATTCCCGACGATGGTTATCCAGGAGGATAATCATCGTAACGCCGCACACGTGCAAAAACTCATCAAATAAATACAATAAACATGTGAAGGCAAGTTGAAGAATTATCCCATTAATTGATGGAGACGAGAAGGAGAATATTGAAGTATTAATGGATCCATGGCTAGTTTTGAAAATCCTTTTCAGAAGCATAAGCAGATAATATAACTTTTTGATCGAGGTGAGTATTGTAGAGATTTTAGTGATTCTGGTTATGGTGAGATAGATATGGATTTGTATTCTCTACTAATCTATGATGATTATTTTAATGATGATTATTTTGATAATGATATCATAAACAATGATAGTAATAATAATAATGATATCATTGATGGTGTTCTTATTGATAATATAAAGATTGAGTGCAAAGAAAACACGAAAGGTGCTCAACAAAAGAAAATTGTTAATTTAAACTATGTTATCCTTTTGATTGCAAGGTTAATGTTATTATGAAGGCAGATGTGTTCAAGGGTTATATGAATATGACATATATTGATGAAATGAAAAGACTAAAGTTGATCTGTAAAATTGTTATATGCTTGGAGAGAATAAGGAAAAAATGGTTGAAGAGTCTTCATTGGCATATGATCGAGAAAAAAACAATTTAAACTCGAGAACGAGTTCTTTCGATCCAACCTGAAAATACTAATGTATAAGATCTTTTCTTAAAGTGTAGTTTTATGTTGTCAAGCATAATTTTGTATCTGACAATTGGATTAAACTGAAATTTTTCTAGGAGATTCTATAGACACTGTTTCCTATAAAGTTCAAATTCTACAGCAATTGAATATTGGAAAAGTCTTTTGATAATGCCCAAAAGTTATTGTTTGAGATTTATTATATTTTTCTAATTGATTTAAAATTCTTTTTACTATTTAGTTTAGAGCTTTTTATTATTTTTCTAGCTTTATTTAAGATGTTTTTCCTAGTTTGTTTAAGACTTTTTATTGTCTTATTTTTTATTTCGAGGTTGCCTAATTTGTTTAGATTAGTTTTTGGGTTTATTTGAGTTGCAAACCTTCTAAAGAGATAGACTACTTGCAGAGAAAATAAAATTTTGAATTATGATTTTTATGTGATCTCTATTCAGTATAATTTTATTTTGTGTTCATGTACTTGTTGTCTTTCTTGTGCTACTTTTGTATGTGTCATCTCTTGGTATCAATTTTTAAACTTTTTTTTATTGAAATTGAATTTAGAAAATCTCTATCCTAATTTAAAAAAAAAACCTATATAACATATTTTATTTTCTCAATCCATATAAAATTTAGATTTTCAACTATTTTGGATTTTATTTTAAAAATTACTATTGTAACATTTACTTTTGTAGTTTTTTTAATAAAAAATAGTTAATTCATAAATAATTAAAAAATAAAATAGGTAAAATTCTATACTATCATAAACTTTTAAACAATTTGAAAGGCCTTGATATACATTGATCTAGCATGCGAGATGAGTTTCTTGATTTTTCTTTTATATCTTACTAAAAATACTTAGTACGCATCTTAAACTAAAACTTATTGTAAGAGATTTTTATTGTTTAAAAAAAAGAATTTACATTAAAAATATGTTAAGAAATTATAATTCAAAATATTTAATTTAAAAGATTTTCTTGTATTTGCTCTCTTTTCAAATTGATATCAATATTTGTTTATGGAATTTTCATACGTGGCAAAATGGATCACGTGTATGTGTTTAGTTTTTTTATAGATGTCAAAATTTTATTGATTAAAATTTAAAAATATTAATACATTAACAATTCACATGTCATAATCGTAGCACTACTTTTAACTGCATTCATTTTGATAAGCTTATATGGGGGTAAATTAAGAAGGATGATAGAAAATTGTATAATTGACATTAAAAATATTTTCTAATGAAATATTAATTTTTGATGCATTAAAAAATGCTATAATTATATGGATACATAGATTGTTAAATACAGGAGGATATTTATAAAGTGTGCACAATAGAGTACATTTCATGTTTGAATGGTAATGAAGTTATTCACAAACGACTTTGTATATAATATTCTATGGGTACTTTTTTAATAAGATTATTCATAAATTACAAATTGAGTACATTTCATGTTTGAATGGTAATGAAAAACCACATATGGGATTTCATCATCATTACTCAAGTAAGAAATATATATATATATATATATATATATGTATGTATGTATGTATGTATATATATATGTATGTATGTATGTATATATATATGTATGTATGTATGTATGTATATATATATGTATGTATGTATGTATGTATATATATATATGTATGTATGTATGTATGTATTAAAGAAATTAATACCAATATTCTACATACTTTATATATATATCTTAAGTACTCATACTTTATCCATTAAAAAACAAAATTCAATTAAAAAACTTTTCATGTGGAATATAGGAAATGCAAGGTTCAATGAAGTTCATGATTTTTTATTTTTTATTTTTGTGTTGTGGAAGCACGCCACTAACACAATAAGAGGATAATCTTCTCCCATATCATTTTTTTTTAAATTATTAGTTAACCCTCTCTCATTTCTTTTATACTCGTCTCACCTAATGTATTAGGAGACTACGTACATAATTAAAGTAAGAAGAAATTTGGGAAGCTGGTCCACACCTATACCCTTGGAGATGGCTTTAATTCGATTTGGCTCTTATCATTGACTGTCTCTTAGTTAAGTTCTGGTCCCTTACTCCCTAGAGACGAAGTACTCGAAATTATTGAAACCCCAAACTTCCAACAAATTGATCGAAGGAAAGTGAGTAGAACCATAAATTCCTGACCTAATATGTTTCTTCAACAGGCTCAATAAATACTATTGCCATGTAAAATAGTTAACTAACCTAAAACATCAAATTATCAATTATAAACTAATTTATAATAACAATTTAATATATGTGTATAAAATAGAATCAAACTTATGTAATTAGTATCAACATGGCTTAAAAATGGAAAATAAATTAAAATAAAACATGCCTACGTACTATCTAGAATTATATTAATTAAATTTGTAGCTGAGGTTTTTTTGTTATAATGCAAATTTGGATATCATCAAAGCTTCTAAAATTTAATCCAAAAGAAAATAGTTAAAAGAAAAAAATTGGTAAGATTAATATTCCGACAGACAAATTCTTTTAGTGAGGCCGTTAGTAAAACTTTTACCGATGAATTGTGTGTTTTACACCGATGAAATGCATCAATCAATAAAACTGTTTAATAATGTAGTATAAGTTAAGGTGTGTTTAATGGTGTAATGTAAACTGTTTAAGGTATGTAGAGAGATAATTATTTTTCTCAATAAAACACCTAAATATATTTATTAGATAAGATATAGATTTAAGATTTGAATAGAAAAAAAAAAATTTATTTCTTACACTAATTTTCAGAGTAATGTAACGATCTTGTGTTTCTGTATTAATCAAGGTGCTTGAAAGGAAAGGATGGCAAGTCGATGTTCAATTAATGCTATTTAATTAGCACATTGTAGAAAAACTATCAAAATAACTCATAAAACTTGACTTCGTGATTTTTCGGCACTCGGCAGGTTGGTTTATTTTGAGACAATATCTTAAAATTAAAAATATTAAAGATCATCATTCACGGTAATATATCTTTGACAATTTTTTATTACATTAATATATACTGAGCTGGTTAGTGCTTATGACATAATTACACGCAAGAGCATATTCGAGAAAGCTGCAATGACTTTGCCTGCAGTTCAAATTCAAGTATGCAATCTCTCTCCATCACAAGCTTTATGTGTATGTGTGTGTGTGTGTGTGTGTATATATATATATATATATATATATCTGATTTTAATTTATCTCCTTTCTCAGCTTAAGTGTATATATGTCAAAATTTATCTCTGAGCCCAAATTGTAGTTACATAAGAGTAATAATAACACTCCAAACAAGCTGAATCAGCGATACCTTAGCCATAGCTAGAAGCTAAATGCACATCCAAGATTGCTGGAAAACATCATCCTTGGACAGCCCATGATTTCAAGCTTCCTTTTTAACATCTTCAGCGCTGTTTCTTCAAACTCTCTCAAAAGCCAACAATAAATTATAATTAGCTTTCGCGAAAAAAATGAAATAACAGACTAGGCACCTTATTGAAGACCAGAGCCCCAGACGGTAGCAGCCCTAGTTGGTGGAAAAAGTGGTGCAAGATTGAGGAATCTGTACTGGAGATCCGGGCAATCCAGGTATTACACTAGGTGTACTAAGGTTGTTAGACCCATCTCTGCTCCTTGGTGTACCCATACATGTGGAGATAGCTGCTGCTAAGGCTGCAGTGAAATTTGGGTCAGAAGCAATGGCCGCAGTAACTGTCTCAACCATTGAACCTTGCCGCTGCCCTAATTGCACTGATGGAATTGCAGGTAACTTAGGAGCGACATACATTGGGTTCCCTGGGAGTTGTGGGCAGCCATGCAAAGGAAAAGGGAATGTGACTGGAGAAGGAGAAGTGCAGGGGAATGGCATTGTAGTGTTTGGGCCATGTGTCAAGTCCAGGGTTATAGTGGGAAATGGTGCAGAAGCAGATATGGTAGCCATTGTTGATGCATAGGGCAAAGAAGGGTAGAAGCCACTACTTGAGGATAGGCCTTCTCTGCTAGAGGTTGAACCTGATAAGAGCATTGTTGCTGCAGCTGAGGTAGTATTAGCCATAACCGTAGCAGCTGGGGGAAGAGGGTGGTTGTGATTTCCTTCATATGTGGTAATGAGAACGGTCTTGTCGTCTGCACATCTTTGCACCTGTTAAAACAAAAACATGAAAAATGTCAGTAAACCAGCAATCAAACCTAAATGTACGGTTGGTCAATATTAATTTGAAGTCAGAATACATATAGACCTCAAAAAAAAAATAAAAAAATTCATTGTACTCTTCACCTCTTGATCTGTTTAATTTCGAAGGAAATGGAAAAAATAAAATCCCATCTTTATTTTGCTCGATTAATTAAACTTCTACAAGTTTGTAATTTATCTTATATTAATAAAAAAGAAGTTGAACGATACCGACCATTAATATTTATTGACTAACAAGTGAAAATGAAGTAACCAGCACCATCATCACATTAAATTATATATTGAGAGTTGAAAGGCGCCGTAGTATTTGTTATTGGCACTTGACTATTTACCTGCTTGCGAACTGGGCATCCTACAGTCATGGAGCACCGATAGTAGGCACGGGGACAAGGGTTACCTTTGGCCATCTTTTGACCATACTTCCTCCACTGGCATCCATCGCTTATCTAATTAATTAAACACAAGAAATTCACTGATCTCATTAATTCATTTAAATTATTATTATTTTGCAGCACAGAAGTGCAATGCTTTTTCTTTTTAATCCATGAAAATTAATGCTCACCAAAGGAGCCTCCGATCTTGCTCGAACGGACACTCTAGCCTTCCTGAAAGGGACCTCAGGGACTTGCTCGTTAGGCTTTTCTTCTTCTAATCTTGGACTTTTTGGAGAGCCCAAACTCTGGGATGTTTGATCAATATTACTATCACCAATTGAAGCTCGTTTCCCTGATATCTGAGACTTTGTTTCCATTGTATTTGTTGGAGAGACCAGCATTTCATGCGTCTTGTCGTAGGATACAGAAGGTTCAATATTGGCATCTAATGTTGAAAATGGCCGTGGGTCCATTAAGAGTTGAGCTGACATTACTGGAGTTGGTGTGTCATTTATCTCCCCTTTCTGCATCAAACATTAAAATGATTCCATACAGTGAAAAAGACACCGAAGACGCCAACCATTTATTAAAAAAAATAAATTTGATCCTCATATCCTATTGAAGATAAATTGAATATCGAAATGAGAGATTCAAGTTTTGGACCATCTGATTACATTCAATGAATGCCGTGCTTCGTAACTAGAGAGAGAAAATAGTGCCAAAGAGAAAAAAGGAATAGTAGCTTATGTTCTCTTTATAGGTATTGATAATGGAACACCTTGTACGATCTATTGCAATAGCTAGGAGATATTGCAGGCTTAGGCTGGTGATCCCTACATCAAAAAACTTGGGACAAATCTTTGTTAAGCAATAGCACTCCAGCAAACACGAGATCCTGTGGAAGCAAGTTCGATGGTGGTCAAATAGAAATTACTTATTCAAATTATACGAACTCGGAACTTTCCCGTCATCTGTCTTGGTGGTTTTGGAACTGGAAAGGCCTAAAAAATGTGTATTAAGGTATTGAAAAAGTAATACTGAGCCGAGTAATCGCACTTTCCAATTTAAGGGAAGCACGTTACTCATTTCTTAATTGCTAAAATAGGCACTTGTTAATGAATTTCAAATTACCGTAGCTATATCACACCATGACCATTTATTCAAGAAATTCGTATGATTGGTAAGGATGAATGAAAATCCATCTATCTCCGACCAATACTAGACACACATACTAGTGGAGAGGTAACTGATCAGTTAAGCAACTCAAACGATGAATCACCTGCTCAACCCGACATCCCTGTGTCTGTTTTTGCATTGCCACGAGAAGTTGAGCTTGCAGGTCCTTGTAACTCTTGGTAATCTGATCCAACAAGCTTCTCAGCTTCTTATTCTCATCATGCTGTCTCCCTAACTCTCCTCGGAGTACTCTCAGCTGCAAAACCAAATCCTCTAACTTAGAAATAAAATAAAAAAGCTTGTGAATTAATAGCATCGGAAACTCAAAAGACTCTAATTAAGTACCAACGTGAAAACTCACTTCATTATCATTTGGTTCTTTGGCATTCGCTATTATTGAAATCCCAGAACTTGAAGTTGACAGATTCAATCCAGTCTGTAACACATGAAATTAAGTCAGTAACAAGCAAACACAAATACGTACCTACTGTGCTCATACATTGTTATGTAGTAAATACAGTATCGTCATGGCCATGCCCTTAAAACCTAACCTTTCACAAGTGTGTGATCACATATAAAGAGTAATAAGTGGACAAAAATAAGGTGAAAAAATTCAAGAGCTAGGTAAATACATTAAAGAAACCTTACGTTTAGGCTAGAATCAACCAGACTTGATGATCCAATATTAATCTTCATCTCTTGATGCTCACTTGGTGATTTACCATTCCTATCAGTAGAAAAGAAGTCAACTTCTTTCATCGTGGGCTTGGCATGATCACCCGAACTATAATCATTTAAGTGATCCGATACACCTGGGTTTTGCCGTAGAAAGTCGCCCGAGTGCATGAACACCAATTCACGACCTTGTTGATCCATGACTGAAACGAGGGGAGGGAGGGGGGGGGGGGAGAGAGAGAGAGAGAGAGAGAGAGAGAGAGAAGAGATATTGTGAGCGTAGTGGTTGTGTAGGCCTTTCAACGAGAAGTATTTGTATTGTTTAGTTAGCAAAAGACTAAAGAGAAGGGAGGGATCAAAAAAATAATTACAAGTCCCTAGAGAACCCAGCCGTTATTTTCTCCAAATTGTTGACATCATTGTTGTGTTAGTTTACACGTGGCATTATTAGGGAGGGGGACCATGCGGCAGCCGTGCAACTTGTAACATAACATATTAACTACTTGATAGCATGTAGGAGAATTGGGGATAACTTGTGCCATTAGCATACAATTTTTTTTTTTAAAAGGCTATTTAAAATAGCAGAAAAAGTTTTGGTAAAATAGTATATTTTGGGATGTTATGGTTTTGAACTGTAAACATGATAAAATTTTAATTGATATTAAAATTCATAACCATGACATCAATTAAATCCAGGACTAATTGGTCGACCAGTTCAAAAATAATAAGAAAAATTACAAAACTATCAAAACCAGAGTCCTAAGATGATATTCTTAAAATCTAAAGATTTGATGGTCGGAGTAGCAATTCTATAACCACTTTAAGAAAAACAAACTCTGAAAACTTCTATGAAAATTTGAGTTCAATCCAGCGATCATATCAAAAGTTATGACTTTTTTTAACCATCATTATGTTCTGGCGCAACCAGATCTTCTCTTAAATATAGACCTATCACAATAGTCTATAAATGCATTTGATAGGCCATCCATGTAATTTGTTTGAGGCAGATTCTCATCTAGTTGTGGCAGCTTTCACACTTGACTGCTCAGAATCACTTATTATTGCAAGTCCGACTATATCATTGACACTCTTAAAACATATTTGAAAGAAAAAAGTTCATAAAATTATAGTTTTTATGTGAAACGATCGATCAGTTTATACAATTGGATCAACCGGCCGACCGGTTGAGCCAAGAAATTGGTTGTGAGGCTACATGTTAGTTTGTCACCTTCAGAAGCGCGACATTGTGAAAATGTGTTATTTTATCAAATATTTTACAAATGGTGTTATCTTGCTAAAATTTTTAACTTACCATGCTAATTTAAAAAAAAATAGATATGAGAATTAGGGTAGCTAGATTTTTGACATAACCATAATGATATTGTAATAGCGGTTGCTTTTAAAAGTGCTTTGCGTTTGAAAATAAATCAAAATATTTTTTTTATTTTTTAAAAATTTATTTTTGACATCAACACATCAAAATAATTTAAAAATACACAAAAAAATTAATTTAAAGTAAGAAAAAATCCAAATTTTCTAAGAAGCGCGATGTTGCCTCAATAACAAATAAGCTTAAAATCTATACTTATAATTTTTTTTTTCTCAATGCTTGTTAAAACAAAATTTCAAATTTCAAAAACAATATATTTCTATTAAGATAGTTTACAGCCAAATTTTCAGAGAATTATATAAAGTAAATATTTATGGGATAATATTAGTCATTGAATCTCAAATATCACCATAAAAAATAGTTATTTTGATTTATTAAATTTTGAAAACTGAGACAATTTAATTAAAAAAATTGAAGTATAAAAATCTAAATATAAAAAAATTACCAATTTCAAATAACTAATTTTGCAGTTAACTCCTAGAGTCGTTGTTAATGATAACGGAGTGCATGGGGTTTCATTTAACGGAGATTAAGGTTGAGATTCAGTATGGTAAGGTCTTCCATATAGGGGTGGGGATGACATCTCTAGAGGTTAACGTGGTTGACGACAAGACTTTATCTTATGGTGCTTAGAATAAAAGGATGACGAGTCCTACATATATAAAGAGAGTAACAAAAAAGAAAACCTAATCTCATTAACTTAAACTATATATATATATATATATATATACTAGATTGACTGCCCGCGCTTTGCTGCGGGCGATTTTAGGTTATGAATGAAAATGTGGTTTTTTTACCAGAACAAAAATAACATCCATGAAAAATAATAATTGCTAGGCAATGATAAAAAGAACTGTAGCCAGGTATAGTATCAAAGGTTTGATAATATAGATAAAATTATAAACAACAACAAAATGCAAATAAGTTGATAGATTGTTGGGCACTGAAAAGACAATGTTGTTTGCAAATTATATTAAAATTGCAGAGGCAGCAATTACCTTATTGTTTTAGAAATCATAATCCAAGTCATTAGTAAAGAAATTGCTAGTGCTGGTAAGAAAATGAAATAAATTATGTCAAAAAAGAGAGGAAAGGATGTGTGAAAGGGATGTGTTGTAGGCATGTGTAACATAAAATAACATAGAAGAATAACTTGTAAAATAAAAGAAAAAAAGTATGCTATAATTTGATTTGATTCTTTAGCTAATGTCTTTTTTTTTTTTACATGTTAAATAGCTTTGACAAAAATATTTTTGGTTTTTATGAAATTTAAGGTTGAAAATTCAGTCTATATTTATGAATTATATAAAGTTAAATGTGTGGATGAGGCAAGAAAATAAAAATTTAGCATATTTATTTTTTTACATATTTTATTGTTAGACATCTTATTTTTATCGTTACACTAATATGTGTTGACAAAATCAAATCACATGACCGCTAATAAAGATAAGAAGAAAAAAAAACAAAGAACAACATAACAACCATTAACAAAACATGAAAAAGCCTTAAATCCAAGATCACAAAGATCTGAATTGACAATGAACATAATTCCAACAAAGACAAATTGACATAACCCAAAAGAACGTATTATGCAAGAAAAAAAATCAATAGCACAGTGAAAGCAAAGCAAAGTTGAAAGAAGAAGAAAAAAGTAATAAAGTGAGGCCAGTGCGTAAAAAAATGAAGATGAAAAGGTAATAAATTGCATGCCAAATGATGATTAAAAACTCTTACTTTTAAATCAGAAAATGAAAACACATTCTGGTGAACCTATATAAGGCTTACCTAATCCTATCCTAAATCCATAATTAAATTTCATCTTTCATAACTGCATCATCACAACACCACCCTCAACCTCATGATAACCCACGCTAGCCTGCGGTAAATCAAATCAAGAACAATCAAATATGTAATATTTTTTAAAACCCTTCAAATAAAAGGCCAAATAAGTAACGCCAAACAGTTTTAAAATCATCAATTTCACATTACTTAATCAAAGACCCTAAAATCTCAAACATCTAGCAACGGACACCACAAACATACCTAGTTCCATCATCTTCTAACTGGGCCAAACTGACATACTCTCCATAATCACGTCTCGAACCGGAACTCGAATTCCCATCACTCCCAATCCCACCATCTCCTCCTCCTCCTCCAAACCCAACTCTCCTCCTTCTCCTCCTCCTGTACTCCACACAAACACAAACCATATGCAACACACATTGCAGCCCGTATCCTAAAATCCACAACCTCAAAGGCACACAGGAGAAGAACTAATGATAGAAAAGAAAAAAAAAACAAACACATTGTAGTGTCCCTGCATTTTGCTGCTGGTGATCTTTGTTGGAAAGAAGTGATTGCTAGGTAGTGATGAAGAGAATTGAAGCCAACTCTAGTATGAAAGGTTTGATAATATAGATTAAGATATAAACAACATCAAAAGTGAAAATAAGCTACCAGATTGTTAAGCACTTAAAGGACATTGTTGTTAGCAAATTATATCAAAATTACAAAGGCAGCAGTCATGATAATATAGATTAAGTTACAAACAACATCAAAAGTGGAAATAAGCTGCCAGATTGCTGAGTACTTAAAGGAGATCGTTTTTTGCAAATTATATCAAAATTACAAAGGTAGCAGTCATGTTCTTGGTATAGAAATCCAAATGCAAGTCATTTGTAGAGGAATTGCTAGTTTTCCTGCGATGCAAAGACAATAAAATAAATTATATAAAGACAATAAATCCAAGTAATTGTTGTTTGTATTTTTTGGACATGTTAAAAAAAGAAAAACTTTTTTTCTCAAAGAACTCCAGCATCTCATTGTTGTGATTATTCCTTTAGGAAAGATGAAAGAGGGGAGCATTTGAAATCATGTGAGAAGAAACGAAACAAAATTTTCTTGTGGCATTAAAACATAGTGAAGAAATTGAGTGCAGTGTATGCATGGATGGTGTGCTTTCAATGCCTACAGCACCTGAAAGAAGGATTGCAGTCCTGCCTGAATGTGGATCATCCATTGTGCATATCCTGTGTCAGGAATGGGCGTCATGGTTCCCCAACCTCTGGGATGACTTTAATTTACAGCATTTACCAAGAAAGTAACCATATTTGTTGCAATTGTTTAAGTAACATATGCACATATATAATTGTAATGATTTCTTCTTTATATAAGTATTTATTGTGTGCACATAATAATTATGTTTTTTTTAATATCATATTCTTGTTAATATACATATATCCTTTACTAATCCATTGGTTTTAATGAAAATTATTAATATTGATATATAAATTAGCCAAGGAATGATTTTTTCTCTTTTAAGAATTGTATTCAATGTTATAATTAGCATGTAAAGAAGAGAAGAACTCATCAATTATAGGTTGTGAAGTGAAGAAAAACAGGTAAATGTAAAATAATAAAAGACAAACAGAATTAGAAAATAAATAACAAATAAAAACAGAATTAGAAAATAAATAACAAATAAAAGGCATGTTGGACAAATTGGATAATGATTTATAAGAATGTGAGGTTAAAAACCAAACCTTTGAAGATGATGAGGATGTTGTCCTTTGTTTTTTCGAAGGTGGAAGTGAGTGATCAAATGTGTCGGATGTAGCTATGTTTCCCAAGTTTCCTTGGACTTCAATTGCTTTGTCATGCTCATCTTCAGGACTATTGTAATCAAAGGAGTGAAAGAGATGCATGCAGAAGCATCATAGGTTAAGAACCATCAAATTTAGCATGTGTCAAGGACAAAAAAAAAATGTAAAGAAAGTGTGGGGAAATGTAAACTTGCCTAAGTTGCTGTGTTGCAGCTTCAAAATCAAGTGCACGTCGTGCTTCACTGTTTATGCTTGTTTCCTTGTTTGGTGATATGTTATGAGGTGGTGTCTCCAAGGAATTAGGAGCAATGTTGAGTTGTGTGACAGTATTTTGTGGAGTTGATGGAGCTATGAGAACCTGTTTCATAGAGCTTAATGGAGTAGATGTCTTGGATGTAGCAGATGATTTAGGTTCTGGAGTTGGTATTTCTAAAGGATGGATGCTCTTATTTGTGGTGTCGCCAAAAATATTAGTAATGATAACCTCACATCTGTTGGTGATGGATCTGAAAGCACCAAATCGAAGCTGAAAAATCATGCTTTTGTTCAACTTTGCTGCCATGGCAGGAGGAAGAACTGAGGGATCAATAATTTTTTTATCATAGACATAATGGTGGGTTGATGATCCAAAAAAGTTCTCCGCAGTTTTTCCAAATAGAAGAAAATTAGTGACATCTTCTCCATCGGTAACAATGCATTCTAAGCGAAACCTATAATATAAAATTGATGACATGTTCATTAATAAGAAGTTTATGATAATGTATCCGAGGAATATTTTTTTTTATTTAACAACTTAATATTGCTTTAGTTCTGAAATTAGATGAGTTACCATGGAACTGGAAGAGAGGTGATAGCATCATGATCCATGCACGTGTAATTTTGTTCGCCCCCACTAAGTTTTTTGTTGCATTTTGGACAGCTTGGATACCACCAGCCATTGGGGAAATCAAAGTCAACAATCGAAGCTTGACAGGTGAATCTTAGATGCTGGTAATGGAAAGGAAATATATGTTTCAGGAGTGTGGCTAAATGAAATTTAAAAAAACTAATTATATGAATAAGGTAAAGCTTGTTATCAAAGCTAATAATAAAAGGGTATAAAAAATAACCTTGTGCTCATAAGGATTCATGCAAAGAATCTCATGTATTGTTCTCCTATTTTCTTCGATTTGTTCCTCTATCGATAAAACAACATTCGATGATGAAGGGAGTTGTTGTATTTCAACGGGTAGTTGTGCAAAGCTGCGTGTACAATCGATTAAAAAAGATGGTGAAAAAATAATTAGTTAGAAAAAAATTGATAATGGTAAAGCATAAGAGAGATGGTTGATGTTGGAATAACTTACAAATGTTTATATGCTAAGCATTCTGGTATGTCCGGATTGAAGTACCAAAGAGAGGCGGCTGTACTGTTAAGATTTGGTTTTCCTTGTGAACAAAAGAGTTTTTTGTAATAAAATGAAAAGGGAATTAGTTGGATCAGAATGACAACAAAAATCTTAAAAAAAAATATTTTTAGACAAAAACTTAAATGGAAATTAAAATTACCCTTAATTGCTAATTATATATAATTTAATTCAAAGGCCAAGGAAAAATAAAACAACATGTCGAAAATCCTTTATTCAACAGTAGCACATTAAATGACCATGCCAAATCAATAAACAATTTAATTTTATATTTTCAAGCATAGAAGTAATAATCTTGATTCCCTACATTATTTCATTAGCTAACCTAGCAATTAACATCCAAAAGGGAAAATCTTCAACATAATGTTATTTCTTATTCTTAAGCATATTTCATTTCGGAATGCATCTCTTTAAATAACCTCCAACATGAGTTCAATCAACTCTTTTTTAAAACACATATCACTAAGCATGAGTTCAAGCAACATCTTTTAAAAAAAAACACATATCAGCAAGCATATATTTTCCGGCAAAGCAAAACAACACCCTAATCTCAAGCTATGATGCAAACAAAGAATAAGCATTGATTAATTTAACTTAAGTTCTTTCAACAACAACAAAGATATTTTAAAAAATTTAGTAGAAAATAGCTTGAAAGAAAGAATGAAACAACTAAAAACCAGAACACTGTTTTAAAAAAAAAGAGGCATGAAAATACCTTGTTAAACATTTCTTGAAAGTGGATAGCAAAACCAATAGCCTACACGATTAAAGATTCTGAGAAGTTCCATAAAAAATAAAGCAACCTGTAAAACAAACATTTTTAGATGCATAAATCCACTAATCAGCCAAATCAGCACCTAAAATCTAGGTGGAAAAAAACAAACAAATTGTTTTTCTCATATCTGAAGCACCAATCAACCTCAAATGCCTCATCTCAAATAACATTTTTTTTTAAAAGGGAACAAAACAACGTGAAGCCTAACAACAATGAAGCAACCTTAGGCTTTATGTGAGCATAGTGCAGAAAAAAAATGTTATTAGATAATGTATGCACTATGCTGATCATGTTACAAAGGAATGAGATAACACAATACAACTCACACATTACCTAGTAAACTGGAAAAAAAAAACATGGAAGCCATTCAAAGGCATACAGATAAGATGACAGGAAAAGGAAAAAAAAAAAACTACAGAAGCAAATGAAAAGAATAAGGGGAACTGTAATTACTGAAATGAAAAAAAACAATGCCACATGACAGCCCTTGCCAATTAAAAAGACCACATGGATTAGAGCAAAAAACTCTCAACTATAAAAAACATGGACCCAAAATCAAAATCAAAATTGCATGGACAAAGTAATAATTAAATAATGATGGGTTTCAGTATAGAGTCGGTGTTTTTATATAATGATGGGTTACATTAATTTTGTATGGACAAAGTAATATTTAAATCACAAACATGTATTTATTTGGCATATGTGGTTTTACAGCCTATGGAGCACAACCTTTTGTTCTTGAAAATGGATGATCATGACATGCAATTGTTTTTTTTACCTTTATTTCAATATATTTCTAATACTTTATCAACAAAGTATTTCAATATATTTCTAATACGTCAATATATTTCTAACATTTCAAAAAAAAAACAAAAAGAATTAATCTGTAAAAAACAAACATAAAATGGAAAAGAAAAATATAGCAACAAAGTTGCAAGCAAAAAAAAGGTAAAGCCTGAAAATAATGGCGCACCTGTAACTTGAGTGACACAGGAAAAAGATGGTGTTGCAGCTAGAGATAGTTTAACACTAATTGGAATAGTATGCCCGCAACAAATGGTGAAAAATAGAAAGCCACCAAGCAAATTTGAACTTGAGAGATGGAAAATAACAACAATAAAAAAAAGACATGCGATTATGAAAAATAAAAGAAAATAATTATGAAAAATGTGTTCATTCGGCTGCAAAATGATAGCTGTTGCAATGAAAAGAAGCAAATGCAACAATAAAGAAAGTGAGTGGAATTTGTTACAATAAACAGAGTTGATACCAAATGAACAATTTTTTTTCCAACCAAAATCTTGCTGAAAACCAATTCAGCCACTAATCATATGCAATTCAATTCAAAGCGATAATTCAGCCATCAATTACATGCAACTAAAATTAATTAAAGTCATGGCAATTAACAGCATAATTTCAGAAAGAGAATTTTCTCTATGCAAGTGTTGTTAAAAACAAAAGCAGCCAGCAATCACATGTAATTGAAGTGAAATGTCTTGAAATGAGCAATGTATGTTCGTGGAGAGAAAATAGAACCCAATAAAACAATAATGGTTAAGCATAAAGTTGTAAACCATTTCAGGCAGAAATCATACATAATGAAATTTAAAGTGTTAATTTAATTGCTAACTATATATAATTTAATTCATAGGCCAAGGAAATATAAAACAACATGTCAAAAATTCTTAATTCAACACACAACACCTTAAATTACCATGTCAAACTAATAAACAATCTAATTTTCCGTTTTGAAGCATAGAAGTAATAACCTTGATCGCCTAAATTATTTTATTAGTTAACCAAGCAATTAACACCCAAATAGAAAAATCTTCAACTTATTATTATTTTTTATTCTTAAGCGTCTTTCATTTCGGAATGTATCTCTTTAAATAACCATTAACATGAGTTCAATTAGTTTTTTTTTTTTTTAAAAAAACACATATCACTAAGCATGAGTTCAAGCAATACCTTTTTAAAAAACACATATAATCAATCATATATTTTCAAGCAAAGCAAAACAATACCCCAAACTCAAGTTATTAAAATTTAATTAGCCTTTGAGTGACAAAACTGTTCAAAGTAGAAAAGACAAAAGTGAAGATGGTGTAGTTGTTCGTCTCAACCAAAGCTTTTTGGTAACACAAATTGTCTAAGAAAATGACAGCGAGAACTGAAATTGCAAGCAAAGCTAGTTCTCTTAATTGCACACAAAATTGGAGGGAAGAAATTAAGGAATAAACCATCAAGACCAATTGAAAAT
Source organism: Populus nigra (assembly GCF_951802175.1). Taxonomy (NCBI): domain Eukaryota; kingdom Viridiplantae; phylum Streptophyta; class Magnoliopsida; order Malpighiales; family Salicaceae; genus Populus; species Populus nigra. The sequence goes on along the minus strand of NC_084855.1, from coordinate 14,661,126 downwards.
TAAACAACAAATCCATTCATTTTATGGAACAAATAAATTAATTAAAAAAAATTGTCATAGAATCAAATGTATCCAGTCAAGTCAAAAACCCTAATTGCAATTAAAAATCAATGTGAAGAGAAATTACAATACGATCTTGCAAGGTTTTGGCTTTTTCAGCCACGACTTGATCGGCTTGGTGAACAACAAAGTTGTTCCCTACTTCCACTGCCTTGCTCACATAGAGAGAATTGAACACAAACTGATACAACATACTTGCTTTTCAACGAATGAAAACTTAAGCACAAAAAGAAAATTAAATTGTCCCTGGTGCTATTAATCTGAATAGCTATGACTGTAAAATATTAAGATTCAAAATATGAGCTGAGCTCTTCCTCTTGAGTCCATGAAAACTAAATTCTTATCCAAGACTGAGTTTATATTATTGGGCTTTTCTTTAAGGTAGAGCTTATGAACAGTTGGAACCGTATATATTGCATGAGACTTGAGTTTCTAGGTTTTCGAGGGGGTTTTTTATATATAGTTAAATTTGAATTTAGTTTTAGATAAATTCAGATTTAGCTATTAATTCAACTTAAGCTCCTTCTACAACAATAAAGATATTTAAATAAATTTAGCAGAAAATAGCTTGAAAGAAAGAACAAAACAACCATGAACCATAACACTGTCTAATAAAAAAAAGAGGCATGAAAATACCTTGTTAAACATTCCTTGAAAGTGGATAGCAAAACCAATGGCCTACACGATTAAAGATTGTGAGAAGGTCCACAAAAGGTAAAGCAACCTGTAAAACAAATATTTTCATATGCATAAATCAACTTATCAGCCAAATCAACACCTAAAATCAAGATAAAAAAAGCCACAAACAAACTGTTTTTCCTATATCTCAAGTACCAATCAACCTCAAATGCCTTATCTCAAATAACAAATTCATTCATTTCAATTCATAATTCTTTTTTAAAAAATAATTTTTTAATCCAAAACCAGATGGAACAAAAAATACTTACCCTAAATCTCCTGTGTTGTTGATGGAATTATTTTTTTTTAGGTGCTAGGCTTTTAGTCCAGGTTATGGAGAGGCGTTTTAAAAAAAAAAAGTAGTGAAGATATACTGAGGTTTTTCGCTAAAACTCTATGAAAATTTGGTGGTCTTTCCATTCTGCTGCAATTTTTTTTTTTAATTCCCTAAAGCATGCAACACAATTGTCAAACTCTACAGGTTCCCATGGCCAAACAGTGTTAAATGTTTTAGAAGATTAGGCTCTGTTTTTTCTGTCCCAAATACACGAACCATTTTGGGAACAGAGTTTGTTTCTTTTTCTTTAACCCCCCTCATTTATATCCCACCAAACACAAATATTAAACGAAACTCTTTGGGGGCTGAGAGAAGGCTAAGGTAATTTTTGTGCTTGGAGGGTTCTTGGGGGCTAATGCTATTAACTTTGATTTGCTGAATGTTTATAGTCAAATGAGATAATAATCAATTTTAAAAAAATTAAAATATATCATTTTAAAAAAGTCAAATAGAATTTCAACCCGATAATTCAACCTATAGTAAATTAACTCATTAGATCTAAGCCAATTTCATATTAATTTTTTTTAAATAAAACAATTCAGGCTAGAAGTTGAGGCGATGAATTCTCAAGTCGTCATTACCAAAACTCTAAAATATATGGGATTTCTACCATGTCGGCATTGTGCCCCGCTTTTCATCTCTTTTGATTATTACTCTGCTTTTTCTTTAAGCTTAAAGATGCTCTGCTTTTTCTTTAAGCTTTTTTAAGTCATTGGCTTGCAAAGAGTTTAAGAAACAGGAGAAGAGGCAATTAGCTTGCACGATTGGTTTTTAATGCTACAAATAATCGTTCAATAAAAGTAAAAAAAATTAAAGACAACTAAAAGGAGCCAAATCTTAAAAATACAGTAAAGAGACAATGGACAAATCTGGCTTTCAGCATTGACATGTCTAAACAAACCTCTTAGTACAAAGTTTATAACTTGCAACCCAAATTGATTTGAAACTAAAGCTGAGGAAAAGCATAGAATAATCTTAAAAAACTAACCTTTGTCTTAGTAGAACACGGGGAAAAAGTTAGGAGCCAGCACATCCAAAAGCAGAGCTTGAAACATTATATATCTTTGCAGAAAAAAGGAAAATACATGCCTACCAACATGATAAAAAGCAACCAACTGGATGTCACAAAACAAAAGTGATTGCTATGACCAGATATGAAACAGAGCTCTTAAAAAATATTCCAATAGGACAACCAATCACCTACCCAAGTCAGAACAAAACTAACAAATCAGCCCCCTCACCTTGTCTCCACATTTCCCGCCCAAGAAAAAATGATCAGATATGAATTAGAGCTCTTAAAAAATATTCTAAAAGGACAACCCATCACCTACCCAAGTCAAAACTAAGCTAACAAATCAGCTCCCTCACTTTCTCTCCACATTTCCCGCTCAAGAAAAACACTGCACATCACAATGGCGGCAACATGCCAACCTCAACGTGCATTAAATGTCTGTCAGTTGAAACAGCTTAAAACCACACTCCTTTTTTCGTTTCATCATCATGTTGAACCAACCCACTCCCAACTATCTCAACTGAGACATCCAAATGCATGCCCACACCTTAATTCTTGGAAAGAAAAATGTACCAGCACAAAGAAATAAAAGCAAACCAGCCATGTGTAAATAAGAATTATAAAAAGCCTTTTAATCCATGCCAAGCCACTTAATAAACAAAACTTCACTGTCAAGTGATATTTTGTAAAAAAGGCAAACTGAAAATGAAATTAATTTTAAAAAAACCAAAACTGGTCAGTCAATCACTGCAACAATATATAAAATCTAACCAAATTACTAATCACAAATAAACTCACCTGCTCTCTCAATCAAATCTAACCAAGTGGGCGTTGCATTTAATGTAGCATAATAAGAACACATACAATCCAGAAGAAAGGACTCCTAAAAGCAAGCCAGATTTTCTGGTGGCGGCCACGTCTCTGCAGACTAAAGTCCCTTTCCCTTATAGCCTAAGCCATCATGAAATCCAAGCCATCATTCACCCTTCATTTCCCAGTCTTTCCTTTTGGGAGCTTCTGTCCACAGACCCTGATTTTTCCACATGTAATTATAATATTTGTCCGTGAGGGCCCAACCAGCAAGAAAAGGAAGGAGCTAAAATTCCCTGCCAAACAAAGCTCTATAAGGTCAGGAAGAAAATCAGTCTTAACTAAAAGCTTATCGAAGCCACTTACGGATCCGGATCCCATTCTTTTTGAGTGAACGAAGCGCAAGCTCCGCCCAAACCTCCTGGTGAGAACTGAAATCCCGATGCAAACTGAGATCTTGGAGTGAAACCAAGACGATGTTTCTCTTGGATAAAGCCACCAGCCAAATAAACCAACAGGGAATAAATCTCCATGAATCCCAACTTAGCGCGAGAAAACACCAAAGCAAACCTTCAAGCGATAAGAATTGCTCGAGTCCACAGTAATTAGTATTTTTTTTTAATTTTAATTGAGATGGATGAACGTGCTCTCTGATTTGTTTTTGAGGCGTTCTCTGATGCATTTGTATCAGAAAAAACAAAGACATGGAAAGATGTAACCTGAAAAAAGAAAAAAAAAGATACATGGTAGGGATACTGTCAAGTATCCAAGAAAACAAATGAAAAAATAGTGAAAGAAAACTGGTCAAAACCTATCGCAAGAATGAATTCTAAACGTAAACAGTGCAATCCACAGTAATTCTAGAGACAATCTACAGTGATTCACTGATCTCTTTTAGTTTTTTCTTAATATATATATATATATATATATATATATATATATATATATATATATAAAATCTTCTATGCATTAAGATTAAAGATAAAGTGCCTTGCTCTTTTCTTTTGGAAAACTTCAATTTTAAAGAGTACCTAAACATTGCTTGTATAACACCCATTTAAAATTAAGGCACATTAACTAATTGATATGATTTTTATATGAAAATATAAAAACATGTCTTTCTATATTATCTTGTTTCCTAACCTTTCATAAAGAAAATTAATTTTCAATTATAGTTTTACTTTGTTCCTAGTCTCTAACATACATATCTTCTACAACAATTAATTCCATTAAATTTAACTACTATTTTTATTGCACATGATAGTTTTTGTGTAAATCGTGAATGGCACAAAAACAAATAAAAAAAATTCATATTGAGTTATGTAATGACTTGATCCTTTATTTATAGAGATACATAGATAATTTAGGATTCATCATGATTTCAGTCAAAAAAAAATTCAAATCAAATTTAGAATAAATCATACTCCATTATTCTACTCTTGGTCCGTAAAGTATAAACTATGAAAAGCACAAAAACAAAAGCAAGAAAAAAAATCCACTTTGAACAACTTTATAACTTGATCCTTCATTTATTGATATTCGTAAACAGCGTAAGATTCATCTGAAGTTAATTAATAAAAAAAATTCAAATCAAATCTAGAACTAGTCATGTTATATTATAATACTCCTCGTTCGAGTATAAACTATGAAAAAAAAGAAAGAATGAGTCCAAGACAATACTCACTAACAATCTATCTATCCAAGAATTCTACAAAAGGATTCACTAGTGTTTCACGTTATCAAGGATCCTATAAAAGGATTTGCCAAAGTTCTAAGTTTTCAAGGATCCTCTAAAAGAATTCACTGAACTTTCATGTTTTCAAGGATCCTCAACAAAGGTTCATCAAAGTTTCAAGTTTTTAAAAGTCCTCTATAAAAATTCACAAAAGTTTAAGTTCTCAAGAATCATTCGAAAGGATTTACCAAAGTTTCAAGTTCTCAAGGATTCTCCAAAAAGATTTACTAAAGTTTCATGTTTCAAAATGATTTTCTTTTAAAAGGTTCATCAAACTTTCGTGTCATCAGGGATTACCTAAAAAGATCACCACCTCAAATTCTTGAATCCTATAAAATATATAAATCTAAAGGTTAGCATTCAAGAAAATTGAGAGAGTTTAGAGACAAAGATAAGAAAATAATAAAAAAAAAGTAAGACAAGAAAAAAAAGTGAAATAAAAAAAATCTTCTCTCCAAAAATAAACCTCCAAAAACTTTTGAGAAAAAAACTCCTTTTCATAAAAAATTCATCAAGTAAAGTAAAGAAAAAAAATTAACCTAAAAAATTCATTTATGAAAAAAAAACAAACATTGATGTGACATTTATATCTTATTATTTTAAAGGCTTAATATGATTTCGCTAAATTTTCAACACTATATATTTGAGGACATCGGTGTTGTGTATATATATACATATAAAGTGTCTTGTTATACTAGGAGATAAATTTCTCTTTGGAATCAAGTATGTATTTGAACTAGACATACTTTTGATCCCACCGCAATTACAAGTCAAAAGAGATAAATTTACTTATTTTATCATAATTGTAAAAGTAAATTAACCTTGAGGGGACATTTGTAAACACTAAAATTTCAACAAGCGCCCATGACTCAAGCTCTCTGTGACAAAAAAAATTATTAACACTATCAGAAAATACCGAGGGAATATTTCCGTCAGTAAATTTCCGAGGGATTTTGCCGATGGAAATATTCCCTCGGTATATATCGAGGGAATTACCGTGGGAAAAAAATTAAAACAAAGAAAAAAAATGATGACGTGTCATTTTTACCAACGAAATTACCGATGAAATAAATTCCGTCAGTAAATCCGTTGGTAAACTGTGAACATTGTTCATCATGTCAATTACAAAGGGAATCACCGAAGGAAATTTCCATCGGTATTTTCCAGAGAGCTCCAGAATTGTTCACTTTCCAATTGCACTGTTAATTGTTGTTCTTTACGGACAAAATCACCGACGGATTGAAAAGTCGTCGGTATTATTTGGCGGTTTTCTGAAAAAATTCAATTAATCTAAAATTTTCATTTAAATATTACAAACAGAATCACTGACGGATTGAAAAATCATCGGTAATTGTTGGCAGTTTCTAAAAACTTTTTACAAAATTAAAAATTTAAATTAAATATTACCGATGGAATTACTGATGGAATAATTAAAAAATATTAATATTCAATTATCTGTCGGTAAATCCATCGTTAACGCGCCCAATAAAAAGTCTATATCCCCTTATTTAACAAGAGATAAACTCATTTCTTATAATTCTTCTTCTTCTTCTTCTTCTTCTTCTTCACTATATGTAAAAAAAACATCAATATCTATTTTTTTCTCTTCTTTTCTCTCCTCATCTTCTTCTCTTTTTCTCCATGCTCGGGTATGTCTTCTTCTTCTTTCTTCTTTTATCCTCTTAATTTTTTTTAATTAATATGCTTTACGAAAAAAAAATTCTCTCCATAGCTTCACTTGCAACTACATTAAGGTAATATTTTTCTTTTTTCTTCTTTTTTCATGATTTTTTTCACTATATTTGTTTTTTATTTTATTTTTAATTGTTTTTGTTCTTAATAATTGTATAAATTTTGTTGTGAGATTTGTTTTTTCATATGAGAACAATTTTTAATTGATTTATTTATAGAGATTTTTAAATTTTTAGCGATTGCAACTTTATTTTTTTCATATGAATTTTTTTAGTTGAATTTATTTTTTTTCATTTTATTTATTTGTTGCAAATTTGTTTGAGTTGATTTTTTTATTTTTTTTCTAAGCATTTTGAGTATATAATATACAGTGTTGATTTATGTTAATTTAATTATTTTATAATTTTATAAAATGAATTTTTTTAAAATATTTTTATATAATTACCGACGATAATTCCGTCGGTATATCCCTCGGTAATTCCATTGGTAATTAAAAAATTATTACCGACGCGTCTGTTCCGTCAGTAAATCCATCGGTGATTCTATTACTAACGGATTTACTGACGAACAAAACATTACCGACGAATGATTCACCGACGGATCATTTCCGTCTGTGATTCTATCAGTAATATAATTACCGATGGAATATGTGTCTTACACTGATAGAAAAATTCCGTTGGTAAAACTGTTAAATCTTGTAGTGTAAGGTTTGGACCCAAAATTAAATTAAAAAAACAGAGTCCAAATACGTTTCATGCTTCTTACTTTAATTTTATAAAATATCCTTGTGACAAAGGATATTTGAGGTAAATTGTATCTAACTTGTCTATAGATAGATAACTAAGCCACAAAATCAAACACAATGACAATAGAAAGAGACTAAAGACTAAGCACAATACTTAAAAGTTCTATAAAAAAAAAAATTAAAGTTCATGAAGGAAGCAAAGGATCAAAATCATTTCCTTCATCAAATCAAACCAAGAAAACAAAGGATCATAGTCTTTTTCTTCATCAAATCAAATCAAGAAAACAAAGGATCAAAGTCTTTTCCTTTGTTAATTCAAATCAAGTTAAGATCTCATATAGTTAAAGCTTTTGGGCTTGTATGAATATTCTTTATCTTCATCAAATCAAAGCAAGTTAAGATCTTACATGGTTAAAATTTTTAAGCTTGTGTGAATACTCTTCATCTTCATCAAATTAAGTTAAGATCTCACACACTTAAAACTTTCGAGTTTATATGAACATATTTTCATCCGAAGCAAGATCTAGATCTAACAGTTAATCAGAGAATTTATGCATGTGAAGAGCACTTTAAGAGAGTTTCAACTTCTTCTTTCAATCAAATTCATTACTATAATTTTGACATCATTTTTAATATATTTTTAAAACGTAAAATTTTGTATGTACAAGTGTATAAAATACATTGTGCTTCTATATACGTATACAAATAGTTCTTTTATAATATAAGTTATATTTATATCTTGTCATTAAGAAACATTTGATAGGTCCAAACTTTGAAAAAGGTTTTTAAGGCATTACTGAAAGGAGAGTTAAGTTATGTCTTTAATTTCAACTTCACATAAGCACTAATATTCAATTCCATTGTTCATTAATATTGAACATATTGTCTTCCCCTACAAATAGGGCATATCCTATATTTGATGCTGCCGGGCTGGGACCTATAAAAATCCCGATAAAAGAATTAGGAAAACTCCTTGCATTACATTATATTGGAATTCTTGGTATCGATTTATGACCATTTGTTGCATGGTCTTCCTTCTACCAATTCTTAAAGTCTAGGCGTTTATACGGCTGTTAATTAACTTCTGGTCCACTTCCCACTAATCCAAAGAAGCAAAGAAATGTAAACTACTCCATCATATATATTCCCACTGTGCCAACTGATCTACACCTTTGCTGGTTCTTTTTTTCCACACGCTAACTGATCGCCTGATTAATATTTTCGTTGAAAAATTGTGTGTTGACTTCGATCTTTTCATATTACAATGCAAAGATCTCAGTATTACTACTACATGTCTAAATATACATTATATCTATGCCTATTTATATTTTGCAGTTTAATTACTCTGTCTGTGTAGTAACTGAGATCTCTCTCTCTCTAATATTCTCTTTTAATTACTATTTATAAAAATAACATTGACAGAAAGAGATCTCAACAATTACAAAAGCTGTGTTCACAATGATAGGTAGAAATGTTTAATTAATCAATAAATCGGTATCTTATCAACTTGGTTTGTCAATGGCATTTTTTACAAGTTGCTTGAAATGTTCAAAGATCTCAGGTGCACGTGAAAATCACATTTAACTAAAACAGCAGGGAAATTTCATTTCAATATTCCTTGACAGATGTTTTTGATTGGCCCAAGAAAGGAGAAGATATGAATAAAATTGTGAAAAATAACAAATAACTATTGATTAGGTGTTTTAATTTCTAGCATATTTGCTTAAGAAAGACCCGAATAAGATTTATTTTTTATTTATTTTTAAATTAGTCCACTTATATTCTTATATATTTTCCCTTTCACAAGAGTTTCTGGGACGCACTACTGCAAAAAAGATATATCACTTTGTGAAAATCCTTTTTAAATGATTAAGAACTAAATATACAGAACAAAAGGAAATTATAATTAACCTCCACTTCTAGTGGCAAATATCCAACTTCCGTATTTTATTTTAGATAAATTCCACATCTGAACTTGAAACCGCTCTCTCTCTCTCTCTCTCTCTCTCTCTCTGTATATATATATATATATATATTGTATGCATGCATGGCAAGCATGTAATAGTAAGATTTTAAAAGTTTTCATGCTTTTTCATCACATATTATTATAATCAAATGTAATTGATTGTCAACAATCTCAGTTTACTTGGCCAGGATGTGGAAAATTTTGGTCAATCGTGGAAGATGCTGTATTTGACACTGTAACTAAGAGGTGGAAGGTCCTTCTCGTGAGCTAATATAATAAAAAGCATTGAGAATGATCAGTTGTCTCTAGCTCTGCACAACAAAACAAGGCCGATCTTTATTTTCCATGTGAAGATATCCACAAGTCAATGAATTCTAGTTAAACAAAGATAATCATATCTCCGTCCAAATCTTCCTTCTCGATCTATCCATTGTTTTGAAAAAGAGGCCTGCTAATCCAAATTGTCATCACATTAAGCCATTGAATTATTCCTTTTGTGATTGTCCACTTGGATTCAAGTTTTTTTTTTTTCTGTTTTAGAATTTTTTTGGAAATAGTCTAGAAGAAGCCTGTTTCTGTCAGCATAGCAACTTTAAATACTTGTAGGTCTCCTCGATAATCTATATCTTTGCCTTGAAACAAAACAAAAATAAGAGCAAGAGGGATTAGAAGTTCTTAAACACTTGCTAGGATACACACACACACACACACACTATTCCCAACTTACAGGAGATATTAGAATCGTCTCTTCCGTGAGAAACATGGGTGTAAATTAATTAACATTCATTCTCTGTCAAAAGGGAAAAACTTGAAAAATGTAAGCATGCTCATCACAACTAGCAGCCTCAGAGACTGGACGGGCCTTCGACGACCAATCTCCAGACCTAGTGATGAAACTCTTACCTTGAACAGAAAAAGAGATGCGATGTTTTTGACTTGTATGGGTAGTGTCCAGATAAGGAAAAGAAAAATATGGATTTAATTTGTATAGTTGGAGAATAGAGAAGGTAATTCAGCATGGGAATCTGAAACAGGGAAGGGATGTTAATGGGATATATTGGGATGGTTACTAATTAAGGTTCGTGGTCATGTCACATGAAACGTGACTGCTTTTGAGTCAACTCATAACGACATACCAAGAGATGGGAGCCCAAGTAAAAGAAAGCGGCGCCCCATTGAGCTAGCTGGAGCTCAAGAACAACAGCTATATACCCCAGTAAAAGAGACTGTCTTTACGTGTCTAATTAGCATTAAACAATGACCCAGCCAGCAGGGCATCCATCTTTGCCTGCACGTTCAGTCTCCAATATTCAAAGAAGTCGAGACTGATCAAGCTTCCAGTGCATCATCATCTGCTTAATTAATAGAGTGTGAATAGAAAGATGATAATAAAATCATTAGGCAATGTTGAGGTCAAGATTGAATGCTCAAAGTGATAAAAATTAACGTTGTGAATACGCGACTAAGCCTCGTGATCTCAAGACATTTCGCTACACAGTAGTTAACCTTTAATTAACTTGCATACAAGCACTCAGCTACAAACTCCAGTGCTGTTTACATAACGTAACGTAACAAAACCAAACTCAGCATTATCTTTCATATATGCTTTTCACCCTACCGAACTTGTGGTCCAGTTAGGTTTGTAGGTGGACGTGAATCCATTGGACTTTGTTCTCAAGGGAGGGTTTTTCTAGAAAGAAAGGGGAGATTTTTTTGTGCTACAGTATTGATTACACCTTAATTTTCGTTTCTGAGGAGGAGATTTAATTTTATTATTCTGGGCACATCACTCTGACTCTGTCTAGCTCCCAAATTCATTTAGCCATGTGCCTATATGGGGTCGAGAATCATGTTCCCCCAGCCGAGTGCCGACCTCCAACCCGGAAGTTCGTACGTGGCAAGCATAAAATGATATCCTTGAGGCATGATCAGATTAACAAATAAACTAAGAGGCGTGCTGATATTATTGTGGACAAAGACTCATTAACATTGTAGATTATAACAGTGTGGTTACGTTTTTACCTTTTATCTACTAAAGAATCGGGGTGTGTTGAAGGGTTTTTTTGGTTTTTGGTCATTGTGGCCATTCTGGCTTTTGGGCTGAAGAAGAGATAGGAGAATCACATAACAAACAAAATATTGAGAAGAGTAATTAAGACGCATCAGAGAAGAAAAAAGGCTAAGAGAGGGTGAAGATCATGTTGGTAGAGGTGTCAAGTTCTTCTTCTTATTTTCTAATCCAAGGCGCTAAAAGAAGGAAGGGATGGGAGAGAGGTGCCAAACTGTAACAGTCCGGCAGCGTATAAAGGAGCAAGACCAAGTTGAAGCCGGGGAAGAAATGAGAGTGGTGTGTTGGAGAAGACTTACCTGCAGCAAAAAGATAAGGTGAGCACGTGTATGATCAAGATTGGACAAGAAGAACTTAAACCTGTAAAATAAGAAAAGCTGTAAGGCTCAAGTCCAAGAAAAGCTATAATAAGAACTTCAGTAATTTTCCCTTACTTACCAAGTTCATTACAAGTGGTATCAGAACCACGATTCTCGGATGGCTGAAGGAACAAGAGTTTCACAACTAATAGAAACAGTATCAAGGATGAAACAACAATAGGAGACGCAACAACAAAACCAGCAGAATCAGCAGCAAATATTGGAAGACATAGTTCAGCAATTTAAAAACATGTCTACTAGGATGGATCAGATGGCTAAGGCCCAAGGAAAAAGACCCATGGGCTCCCCTCCTAATTCTCCCACCAGGTCAGTCAATGGAAATACAAGGTATGAAGTAGTACCACAGGAAGGATTTCAGCAGGTTCAGCTCAAGTCAATCAGATTGGAGTTTCCCCAGTTCAATGGAGATGATCCTATTGGTTGGGTATAAAAAACAAATCAATTTTTTAACTTTCACAACACTCTAGGTCAACATAGATTGTTTATAGCCAGTTTTCACATGGAAGGAAAGGCCATAACATGGTATCAGGAACTAGAAGAAACTGGAATTCTCACCAGTTGGGAGGCCTTCGTTAAGGCACTTCAAATTCATTTTGGAACCTCATCTTACAATGACCCCATGGAGGCCCTTATAAGTATCAAACAGACATCAACAGTAGAGCTCTACAAAACCCAATTCAAGATGCTTTCGAACCGAGTCAGAGGGTTGTCTGACTCTCACAAGCTCAACTGCTTCCTAGGTGGATTGAAGGAGGAGATAAGAATGGGAGTACGGATGCTAAACCCCCAGAATTTAGTGGCTGCTTATGGATTAGCAAGGATGCAGGAGGAAAATCTGACAATCATGAGGAAATCATGAAGACCTAGTGCTATGGGGTTTCAAGGCCGAAACCCAACACCAACTCAGCCTATGGCTGAAAATAAACCAGTTCTAGTACAGAGACTCACCCCTGCACAGATGAAGAAAAAAAGAGACATGGGGCTTTGCTTTAAATGTGATAGTAAGTGGGGACCTGGCCATAGGTGTGGAGGACCCAAGATATTCTTGATAGAGGAATTAGAGGAGAAGATGGAGGATAAAAATTTTGTTCCTGAAGACCTAATTGATTTAGGAGACCCTTAGGAAAAAGGCAAGAAGGGAATTGACATATCCCTTCATGCAATCATTAGAAGTCCCAATCCTAAAACTATGAGGGTGTTAGTTAAGTTAAGTGGCCATAATTTCATGGCTTTAATTGACACAGGAAGTACACATAATTTCATACATCCAAGGGTAGCAAGAAGAGTAGGGATGAAGGTTTTAAAACACAAGCCTATTGGGGTGAATATTGTAGATGGTTCCAAGCTGTGGAGTGAGGGAAGCTGCTCAGATATCAAACTGATGATTCAAGGAGATCAATTTGTCACTCGGGCTTATATCATACAGCTAAGAGGCTGCGATATGGTGTTAGGAATCCAGTGGCTCAAAAGTTTAGGGCCCATTCTTTGGGACTTTTCAGCCTTAAAAATGGAATTCCAAAAGAAGGGGAAAATGGTCTTAATTTGTGGAATGGGAGTGGAGAAATCATAAGTAAACTACAGCCCAACCTTTTTACAAGAATTGAGAAGAGTAGAAGAAGGACTGATGTTGTAAATTTGGGAGCTAGGATCAGTCCAAAATAAAATTCCAGAACAGATTGAGAATCTGTTACTAGAATTCATGAAAGTTTTTCAAGAACAAAAAGGAATCCCACCTAGCAGATCACATGATCACTTTATAGTGTTAAAAGAAAGTACCTCCCCTATAAGTCTACGTCCTTACTAGTTAGGAAGGCTGAGATAGAAAAACTAATTAAGGAGTTGTTGGTAATGGGTACCATAAGACCCAGCCAAAGCCTTTTTTCATCGCCAGTCCTACTAGTTAGGAAGGCTGATGGGTCATGGAGAATGTGTGTGGACTATCATGCCCTTAACAAGGAAACTATGAAAGACAAGTTTCCCATACCAGTTGTGGAAGAATTATTAGATGAACTACATGGTTCTCAAGTTTTTTCCAAGTTAGACCTCCGAGCAAGCTTCCACCAGATTAGAATGAAGGAAGAAGATGTCCCCAAAACAGCCTTTAAGACTCATGAAGGGCACTATGAATTTCTGGTGATGCCTTTTGGCCTCACAAATACCCCTTCCACTTTTCAAGGTTTGATGAATGATATTTTTCGACCCTAACTCAAAAAATTTGTGCTGGTTTTCTTCGACGACATTCTAGTCTACAACCATAATGTGGAAGAGTATGAGAGACATTTGAGGATGGTATTTGAGACTCTAGTATGATATAAGCTATTTTTCAAACAGTCCAAATGTAAATTTGCAAGCAATGAAATTGAATATTTGGGGCATATCGTATCAAGTCAGGAAGTGCATGCTGATCCCAGCAAGGTAGAGTCAATGATAAAGTGGCCTAAACCAAACACACTCAAATCACTAAGGGGTTTTTTAGGGTTAACAAGTTACTACTGCAGATTCATCAAAGGTTATGGGACGATTGTAGGTCCATTGACTAGACTACTGAAAAAGGGGGCTTTTAAATGGGATTCAGAAGCAGACCAAGCCTTTGAACAATTAAAAAAGGCTGTATCAACCCCCCCGTCCTAGCACTACCAGATTTCAACCAAAGTTTTATAGTAGAGTGTGATGCCTCAGGTATAGGACTCGGTACTGTGCTAATGCAAGGGGACCAAACCATTTCTTATTTCAGCAAGAGTCTAAAGGGGAGGGAGCTATAACTATCCACTTATGAGAAGGAATTTTTGGCACTAGTTACTGCTGTTCAGAAGTGGAGGCCTTACTTATTGGGCCAAGCCTTTAAGGTTAAGACAGATCAACAAAACCTCAAGTATTTATTCGAGCAGCGGGTTGGGACACCCACACAGCAGAAATGGTTATCCAAATTAATTGGATATGACTTTGTGGTCAAGTTTTGAGCAGGAAGGGAAAACCTAGTAGCTGATGCACTCTCTAGGCAAGAGGATACTACAGAAAAAGGTACACTATGGGCTATCTCTACCCCAATTGTTAACTGGGCTGATCAATTGAAAGATCGTTATAAAACTGATCTAGAAATTCAAACTATCATGCAACAATTAGACCAAGAGACCATAGGTTCCTTGAAATATCATCTTAGGGGAGGGATACTATACTACAAACACAGAGTCTACATAAGTCAATCCAGCCCTATAAAAAATGATATACTAAATTATATTCATGACAGTCCAACCTCAGGGCACACAGGTTTTGAGAGAACACTAAAAAGGGCAAGTAGAGATTTCTTTTGGGCAAGGATGAAATCAGACATACAAACCTATATAAAACAATGTGAAGTCTTTCAGAGATCAAAAGGAGAAAACACAAAACCCTCCAGGCTCTTACAGCCCTTACCCATACCCATCAGACCATGGCCATCCATATCTATGGATTTTATAGAAGGGCTGCCAAAATCTAATCAATACTCAGTAATAATGGTAGTTGTGAGTAGGTTTACCAAAGATGCCCATTTTATTCCCGTATCCCACCCCTACAGCGCGACTAAAATCGCCAACCTGTTCTCACAGAATGTAATGAAGCTTCATGGGCTCCCAAATAACATAGTATCCAACCAGGATCCTACCTTCACTAGCAAGTTTTGGGGAGAATTATTCCAAATTCAAGGGGTCAAGCTGCTGATGTCAACAACATACCACCCCCAAACCGACGGGCAGACAGAGGCAACCAACAAAACATTGGAAGGGTATTTGAGATGCTATTTAGGTGATAACCCGAAGGGTTGGTCCAATTGGCTAACAATGGCCAAATACTATTACAATACCAGCTACCACTCATCCCTCAAATCTACCCCGTTTGAAGCAACCTCCGGCTACCCGTCCCTAAGCCTCATATATTACATCCCTGGTTCAACCAAAAATCAAGCAGCAAAAGAACATTTACAACACAGGATAGAGCAGATTGCAGAAATCAAACATAACTTAGCTCAAGCTTAGGAGAGACAAAAGAAACAAGCAGATAAAGGAAGAAAAGAAATCCAGTTCAAAGAAGGGGAATGAGTTTACCTCCGGCTCCAGCCATACTAACAATCCAGCATGCCAAGAAATAAAAATGTGAAGTTAACATATAAATATTTTGGGCCGTTCCAAATCTTAAAAAAGGTGGGAGAAGTGGCTTACCAACAAGATCTTCCCAAGAAAGCCCAAATCCATAGCACCTTCCACGTCTCACTATTGAAGAAATGGGTTGGACAAGGAATCATTCTTGAACCAAAGCTACCCATTCTCAAAACCAAGCTGAAATATCAGCCAGAACCAACAGAGATACTTAATCGAAGGAGCCAAGTCTCAAGAATGAAAATGAAGGAAGAAGTGCTGTAGGACAACCCAAAGAAGACGCCGTTTGGGTCGATGAAGAGTGGTTAAAAGGTTCCTACCCTCACTTTGAGGGCAAGGTTTTTTAAAGGGGAGAGAGTTGTAACAATTCGGCAGTGCATAAAGAAGCAAGACCAAGTTGAAGCCGGGGAAGAAATAAGGGAGGCGTGTTGGAGAAGACTTACCTGCAGCAAAAAGATAAGGTGAGCACGTGTATGGTCAAGATTGGACAAGAAGAACTTACGTGGAGGGCTGAGATGAAGAAGCTCTTGCGGCTGACAGCTGGCAAGGGAGTAAGTTCAAAAGCAAATAGCAGTGTTTTGGAGAAAAAAAGGAGTCCAAATACAACACAGATAAATAAAACAGTTGTCAATTCTATCTATTATTCTTAATTCTCAACTAACCGAGAATTACAATAAAAAGGGGGAGGAAAGGGCAGCAGATAAGCAGGAAATTGCTTTGAAGCAAATCTCATTCACCTAGGAGGCCCGGGCTACCTCGAAGCTGCCTAGAAATCTAGATTAGGGTTTATCAACATTGCATTGTTCTTTCAATTCAAGTTCTTTAAAATATTTCGTTTCAGTCGTTATTTCAATTTCCCCAGTTTTCTTTTTTTTAAACCTGTAAGGCTCAAGTCCAAGAAAAGTTATAATAAGAATTCCAGTAATTTTCCCTTACTTACCAAGTTCATTACATAAACAGATAAATGAGAAAGAGGAAAAGAAAGTCGCAATAAAGAAGAGAAAGCTGCGAATAGAGGACCTTTCTATCATGTAACTGATGCTGATGATGGGAGTGCTAGTGGTGATTCTTTTACCATAAGGTAGAGGATGTTGGATAGAAAAGGAAAAAAAATTGTGTTTCATCTGAAATCCTGGCTCTCTGATGTTGTTTTTTAACTACCCATTTGGATATGATGCTTGCAGTTTTTCAACTAAGGATGTTGTTTTTTAAATACCCATGGAAAATCAAAAGATTTCTTGCCAACCAAACACGACACAAAATGCCTCAAGTCAAAGGAAAAAAAGCTTTTCTTTGAAACTTGCGTGTTATTAAGATCTTTCATTGCATCATAAGAGATTCCAAGGATTCCATAGTTTCCAAGTTTCATAATAGTGAAGAAAATTGTTATCGAACAGTACCAAGGGCTTGCACACTTTCTAAGATTTTGTCCATAACTCTAATTGCATATTAAAGGCCAGAGAAGATTTATATGCCACATGAGTTGTGTTCAAACTACAGTCATAGCTCAAGGTTGAGGCATTATATTTTGTTCTCATCTTCATCTGCCTAACTCCTAAATCACTATAACCAAGATTTTTCCCAGAAGCTACTAAGAATGTACAAGAAATAAATGATATGATAATTGCAGTATTAAATTTTGATTTGTTTGACAATGCTGCTGAAAAAAGTCTAATGCAGATAGAGAAGCTTTGTTCAAATTCTTATAAATTTGCAGATACCTGTTTTATTTGCATCATGTCTAAGAAGTATAAGAATATGGAAACCTTAGAAATAAGAAAGTGAAAGGTGAGAAAGCTTAGGCATTTTGGAAAGGTAGGTTAGAATATATTGCCTAGATATATAAAAAAAATTATCCTTATTTTTTGAATTATTATTTTTTATTTTGATTTTTTTTTTAATTTTCTCTTTTCAATTTATCCTTCAACATTGGAATGATTTGAAATTGATTTTTATGGTTTTTTCAAATATGATGCTTTTAGTTTAATGACCCATGTCACATGTTTGAAAAGTTAATTAACATAGGCTGGCATTGGTTTTTTTTTTAAAAAAAAAATAAGCTTTATGATTTTCATCATTTTTTTTATATAAAATTATTATTATCTCATGATCTAAATTACGGATTTGGTAAGACGACCTAAGTTAGCTTGACCTTAATTAACGAGGTTACAAGTTTTTTATGCTAACTAGGGTTGTTGACTCAAACTAATTTTTTAGATCATTTTTTTACCCAATTTTATTATTTCCGTATTTAATGGGTTAAGAATTGAGCTACATCATTCATCTTTTATTGAGAAAAATATTTTTTTCTCAAGTTATCGTAATTATTTTTTTTAATTTGATTTATCTATTGTCATTACCTATTGACCCATTTGATCTAGTCAGGCTTATAACCCGAGTTATAACTTTCTTCTTTGAAACGCCTTTGCGAAACCTAAGCATAATTTTTTTATGCAAGAAAAAAATCAAGTTTTTTTCATAACATAGCTAGTTAAATACTATTAATTTAACAATTAAGAAAGTCAAGTAATGCCATGGATCATGGAGTTTGAGCAATTCAATTGTGTAAAGGAGTTGAACTATTGAAGTGATGTAAATTTTGTTCCTAATCATATATATAAACTTACAAAGAGAGGTTTTTCCTCTCTTTTTTCTATTTTCTTTCCACGTCAACTTTACTTGTTTCTCTCTCTCTAATAGCCAACCATAGGGTGGTGATGTTTTCATACAAAATAAAGTTATATTTATTGTAGTTCTCAGACCTAAACTAGGAAATGATTCGAAAAAGAACTTGGATTACGTGCGAGGGCAAATTTTAAAAAGAAAGGAAATATAAAGGTTTGGAATAATGATTGGTAAATAATATTTATTCCTACACCCACTTCTTTAAGCATTTTCTTTTTCATTTAAAATTGTTTTTTTTTATTTCTTAACGTTAATTCTTGAACATCTAATGATTGGGTATTTTTGTAATTTTCGTTATTTCTTAAAATCCCTCAAATTCTTTTTTCTTTCTTTCTTTTTTAATACATACAAGGTTAATTTTGAGATTTTCATAATACTTTCAAGGAAATTGTTAGGGTCTTAACTAAAAATCCTAATATTAACAAATTACTAAAAGGTATAGGGAAATATTGTTCTCCATGTCACTATAACTTTCCTCATAATTCATTGTAAACTCTCATAATAATTTTTTTTCATTTTAGTGATTACACTTTTTTTATCATCAATTGCATCCTTATATGATCGAATTAAAAGTTAATTGCTTCTAATTTCTTAAGGAATAATAGAATTGAAAGACAATAAACCAAAATAAAAAGGAATGAGAAAATAGATGGTCATTTTAAAATTGACTAAAAAAGATTACTTTGATCCTCTTAATTTGCAGCAAACCTATTTTTATCTCTTTAATTTTTTTCAAAGTTCATTTTTTGTTCAAAACTTCTTCTTCTTCTTCTTTGTCTCTAATTTGAGGTAGGAGAAGAAAGTCACCAGATTTCACTGATAAAAAAAAATCAATTGACAATGATTACAATCACCTAAATGATTAATCTTGGTGTCTAGATGTTTCATTTAATGACAAGAGCTTCAATAAGGATTATTTCACCTTCAAATAGCTTGAAAAATCAGATATGAACTTGGAAAAGTTTTTGGATAACAGGTTGATTAGTTGTTTTTGGACATTTTTTAGGATATTTGAAAGTGTAAGCGAGTTTATTTAGGTCTTTAGAGTGTTTCAAGTGTTTTTGGTTCAAAAAAAATGCTTGAAAATGAATCATTTAGATGTAAAACACCCTCGCCTCGACTTCACAGCAACCTTTGGTTGCTGCAATCTGTTAGAGCAAGCAATGTGTTATCTACCTCAGCATGTGACATGTCGCCTGCTATTTTTCTCAAAAGAATTTGTTGTTCACCCAAAAAAAAAAAGATAAACATGCCTAAACACGTGGGCTACCCCAGGTCCACGAGCACCTGGGCCTTTCTTTCCTTATTTTTTTTTTCAATTTGATCATTCACAATTGAATCTTTTCATCCTTTTATATTTTTTTGATTTTTAGTTGGGCAACACAATTTATCTCTATTTGATATTTGTAGATTTATCGCGATCTCAAACAAACATCCTAATATTTATTTGGTTCTTAGTTTTGCTAGTGTCTATTTTTCTTATCATATAGTTAAATAAAAAATATTTTTTTTGGTTAGGAATCGAGCTTTCTATTTTGTTTCGGTTATACAAATAATTCTTAATTTATTTAATTAAATACTTACATCAGCTTTTAAATTTATGATTGAGATTTGTTTATCTAAAAAAAAAACATGTATAAACCACTATTATTTTTATTTTTTATGTTGAAATAAAAGTTTATTTAACTCGCAATAAAAGTTTATCTAACTACTATTTCCTTTAAAATTAATTTTGCAAGTCTTACGTTATATCACCTTACCTGTCTCATTTTTGTTTCTTAAACTTTAGTTCCACGTCAATTCTATTTTTCATTTTCATTTTCATTTTTTTTATTTTAAATTCTATAGTATGCCATCCCTTATTCATCATCTTTAATATTTATTCTATTGTTCTTGTACTATGTGTTCCTTCTCTTTTACCGAAACAACACATCCTCTATGACATTGAAAAAACCTAAAACATATGAGAAACCCTAAATCCAACGCTTTCCTCGTCTTTCTCATAACAAAAAGATACCCTTTATTCCTCTTGTTTCATCACATTTTCAGAAAATTCTCAGTTTGTCAACATACTAATAATTAAAAATGGCAATTGTAAGATTACAAAGATTCTTTTACAACTAACACTATGAGATTTCATAATTTTACCGATGGACCGAATTCATCGGTATGAGTTTCAGACTTTGTCGGTAAATCTTTTACCGACTACCTCGCCAACATAAAGTGTCCGTCGACATGTCTTTCGTCTGTAATTTCCCATTCCATCGGTAAGACTGTCAGAAAAAAAAAATTCACCAATGGTTTTACAAACAGAAAATGCGTGCAAAAAACAATTCCCACTGGAAATATTCCGTCGGTGATAGTGGCATACAAAGTAAATATTTTTCAACTCTCATTGAAATACCAACAGAAATTCCAAGAGTTGAGCGTATTGTTGTTTCAAGGCCATGAACTCCTTAGACTAGGTGCTCGATACTAATTGAGAGCTTCCGACGGTTAAGACATTACAAGTAGCCTGCAAGTTCTCGGTCGTAGTGTTGGAGAATCCGTACACCTGATTTTTATCAGGTCCACCAGATGATCCTACCTCCATCCACAAATTAGGATCGAAATCCGGATGGGTTGAAGGATCGTCCCCATCTCTCCCTCAACCAGCTATTATAGGTCTCCTGAAAATGAAAAAAAATTTATCATATTCAATTCAAGAAAAATAATAACTTAAGAAATAAAATGGTTGAACGAACATACCATGAAGTGTTGTACTCCCTTTTGGCGGTCTTCACTCTGCACATGCGTCTCTACAAATAGCTCTATTGGGCTCGACTCATATCCAAGTAACGTAGCCTCTAAGAAAAAAAATTAATTAAGTAACAACAAATTAAGTAATGATATATTTTATTTAAATTGATCTTACCATCTGTTTCACATGTGCAGCAAACAGAATACAGTCGCCGGTGTGTGTTGTCACCGAACCATGAATTTGCTGATTCCAGTTGCTAGCATCGAACAATAAGCGTCATGTGAACCGTTCAAACATCATGTGTTTAATATATTGCGACCATATATCTCCCGAGATGTATAACGGTTTGAAATCCCTCCAACTCGTCATGTTGTTCCAGCCTTAGAAACTGTTATCTCTCGCGTTTTTTTTTTGCCTTTTTTTGTGCTTCAACCTACTTCCATAGTGACAAATTAAAAAAAAAATATATCGTTTTGTTTTCGATGTTACATAGTTGCTGCGTGATTTTCCCACACTCTCCTCACAACAATGTCAAACACGTTGTCCCAATCGAATTTGTGTTGTGTATAAATAATTTATTTAAAATAAAAATAATAATTTATTTACAATTATAATAATAATTTATTAAAAATAAGCTAGAACTTAGAAATTAACACCAACCTAAAATTTGTCAAACCATGCATCGATATAAGGTCTCCATTCAAGATGTCTAGAAACCTGACTCCATTGAAATAATGGAATCTCCATCGACAATTTAAACGTCGATGATATTACTCGGGCAACCTCAATGTTTGTGAACCTAAAAATAAATTAAATTCATGAAATATTGATTAGTTGTTCATAAATTATATTATAATTAAAAAAAACTAAAACCAAAACAAACTTACATTGAAAGGTCGTCCTTTCAATATGCCTCGTACTTGCGGGTGAATTGATTCCGTTGTGAAGACACACCGCCTCTGCGCTGTGAAACCGGACTGGAAAAGGCAGCATCGCAAGTCGGCGAAGGTGCCTCTTCTTGATTGATACCTAAGGACATATCACCCTCACTGCTAGAAGAACTAGCTGCGACCATATGTGAGCGACGAGCTATTGATTTCGTTCTACGCATCTACACAATTTTATATGAATAATTACATAATTAAATTCAATTATTAAAAAAAATTCGGCAGCACCTCTCCTATACTGGAGACAACCGAAATTTTTCAAACCTGCAAATATTGACAATAGCCACAACCAATTGACCGCATTCAAAAATTTTATTTATAACATAACATCTATACAAATAACAATTAAAATTAATACAAATAATTAAACACATATCATGCAATAATAGAGTAAGATTGAGATAAAATAATTAGATTGAATCCTATATTTTCAATTACTATTTAAAAGGAAAATTCAACAATAACAATTAAAAATCAACAAAGTATTCAATTAATATGGCAATACAATAATAAAATATATTGAACAAATTAAAAAAAAAACTATAGACTTTAGGAATGAAAAATTCTTACCTTAATAATGTGTGTATTTCAAGACTTTATCTATATTATAAAAATACACCAAAACAAAAAATACATTAAAAATACAACAATAACTAAAACAAAGAAAAAAAAATCATTAAACATATTAAATAGAAATATATACCTTTTAATTTGCTGAAGATTGAACTAGAGATTACAAGCTAGAAAAACAAAAGCTTTGAAGGAAATGAGAGGGAAAAAACAAAAACGAGAGAACTC
Source organism: Populus nigra (assembly GCF_951802175.1). NCBI lineage: Eukaryota > Viridiplantae > Streptophyta > Magnoliopsida > Malpighiales > Salicaceae > Populus > Populus nigra. The sequence continues at coordinate 14,638,340 of NC_084855.1, read as the reverse complement.
TCTCTCAAACGAAGTAGATGAAAAATGAAATGAAGGGGCAGTTGCTAGGATTTATAGCGCAGTTTTACCAACGGACTATTTAAATAATATTATTTTTAATTATTTTGTCAGTGTAATTTTCAAAATCTGTTGGTAAATTTTGAATTTCACAATAAAAATTTTAAATGACCCTCCAGAATTTTCACAGTCCGTCGACATATGCACGCGGTGATAGATGCATTAATACCCTCCCTTTGAAATTTGCACTGTCCATCAGTAAGTTTGTCGGTATGAACTGCGCTGATAAATAACGACGGATGATATCCGTCTGTAAGGACGTCAGTGATGATGGCATTTACAGTAAATATTTTTGCAACTCTTTATATAATGCCAACGGAATGTATTCGTCTGTAGAGTCATCAATGATTGTGGCATTTCTAGTAAATATTTTTGCAACTCTCTGTGAAATGCCGACGGACTGTATCCGTCTGTAGAGTCGTCGGTGATTGTGGCATTTCTAGTAAATATTTATGCAACTCTCTACGAAATGCCAACAAACGTGCACATAAGGACTACTGTTCTTATTTGTAACTCCATGCACGTTGCTAGCACTAGAAGTTGAACCAACCACCATTTCTCTCATGCTCTTATTACGAACAAAGAATTCTCCATATGCATACCAACACAAGTAATCCTTCATAAACCCTTTGTGTAGAAGATGTATCATTACAATATCTAGATCCAGAAACTTTTTTTTTACACTTCCTACATGGACACCTAATACTGCCTCCAGTAAAATTTCTGGGAATAGATATTGCGAAATTAATAAAACCCTAAACCTCATTATAATAATCCATCCTTTGCAATTCTTGGGGTGAATCTCGATACATCCATGAACTTATATCGAACCTCTATAAAATTATGATGACAACATGTATTAATTAACTATGTTAGGTAAATAAATTTGCAAAAATATTAGTTTACCTCAAGATTATCCAACAAACTAATTAAAACTTCTCATAAATATTCATTATCAATTATCAAGCTTTATACAAATTTATACATATCAATTTACCGAAATTACAACTCCATAATAGCATTGATAAAAATTAAAACGGACCTGTTAAACAAGCTATTAATTATTTCACCACAACACATGTAATTCGGTAATTCAATAAAGTTTCAACAATTTACAAACAAATACAATTTTACAAAATCAAAAACAAACCATAATAAGTACAAAATTATACATTCATACCACAAGTTTGTTTGAGAATAACAATAAAACATGTACATATATACACTAACAAAATACATATACTAAAAAAAAATTGTATTTAAATGTTAAAATTAAAAAAAGATAGATTTACTTATAAAAAATGATAAAATCAACAATAAATCAAAACACAGATGTTGTGAACACAAAACTTAAGGAAATATGACTTGTGTTGAGAAGAGGGGAATTTTTTTGGAGGGTTGGTTGTTTGCAATTTGGGAGAGGAGAGTTGAGATAGGGAAAAAGAAGGAGAAATAGTGGAGGAGACAGTTGGCAGAGTGGTGATATATTAACTTTTGCTGATGGAATCACCGATGGACTTATTCTGTCGGTGGTTTCGTCAAGCATTCTGATAGTGAATTGGTCACGTCACTGTATGAAGATCCTGTTTTAAATCCCTCGGTGAGTCCATCGGTAAAATCGCCCGCAAAACTTCCACGTCATCAAACCATTTTTCTTCAAATTCTATCTATTCTGTTTATAATGTTGTCGGTAATTATCATTGCAAGTTACCGAAAGAATTATTCTGTTGGTTTGAGGTGAATTTCTGGTAGTGTAAAATCTTTCCCCACCAAAAGAAATTTGTTTAGTAATTGATATTTGACTATAAATTTGTTCGTGGTTTAGGTTTCATTCGACCACCAACGATTATGGGCTCTGCGTTGGGTTTTGTGAGGACTGGGTGATTTAATGAGTTTTGCAATCCGATTAGGTTATTCATTTTACAATCTGCAATAGAAGGAAGTTGTGAATGTTGTTTTTACTCTTTATTAATTGTTGATGTTTAGGATTGAATTTTTTATTGATAGTTCAAATTAGGGAAGATGAAGATATGAAGTTTCTTTTAGGCTAATAAGTAATGAGACCAAATAGATACTTGGGTTCGATTAGTTTTATTAAGTCAAAAGTATTAATTGACTAAAGTAGCAACCTAATGGTTAAATTCTAAATTTCAAACTTTTCAATTAAGTCGGTTAGGTTAAGGAGGTGTTTGGGAGTATAGTAATGGTTACTTTTCAAAGTGATTTTTGCTCGAAAATGCATTAAATTAATTATTTTTTACACCAGCACATCAAAACGACCCGAAAACATAAAAAAATAATTTTAAATAAAAAAAATTAAGTTTCAGAGTTTTAGATTTACAATAAGATATAATTCAAGTGATATCAGCTAGCAAATGGATCATTCCTTTCCAAGGGTGTTTGGTGTTGGGATTGGATAGTGCTTTTCAAAAAAAAATATTTTTTGTTTTAAATTTTTTTATGTATTTTAATCGTTTTGATGCATTGATAGTAAAAATAAATTTTAAATAATAATAATAATAATAATAATAATAATAATATTTTAATTTATTTTTAGATAAAAAACTTTAAAATTAATATTTATTAGTATCCCAACACCTCTAAAATTTGAAAGGGAAAACGATAGAATGGGAGAGCCAGGTAGGATGTCAAGTGGTATTCTCATTTTCAAGGTTGTAGACTTTATGTTAAAGCCTCTCTTAAATTTCTTGGTTGTTTAATTAAATTTCAATGGGGCTATTTCGTCCTTTTCCTGTTTAATTTATGTGTGTGGAATGGGATATTTGGGTGAGGTTGACTCAACCTACCCCTGGCCATAACTTATGAAATTTCAACAGAATCATTTCAACTTATTGAAAAAATAGCCATCACCAATTTATAATTAATTCCTGAACAATACCAATTTAAAAAAAAATATAACGTATTGAAAAAGAGAAAAATATTTTCTTTATACTATTAATTTACGGGACACCCTCATTTAATTACTGTAATTATTGACACCATCAATATTCGCACTACAACAACAATCACTATCACCTACCCCACCCTTCTGTTACCGACCATATTATTACAACCACAATTTTAATATATATTAATATAATTATTATTTTATTATGATCTTATTATAAAATTTTTAATAATCAAAATAATATTTTTTTTATTGTCATTGTCATCACCACAACAACTATAACCATTGTTATTGTACGAAAACTTTCATTATTATCATCAATATTATATTATTAAAATTACCACCACTATCATTATTATCTTTATTATAAACATTATAGCTCTCAACTTACTACAAGAACAACTTATTTTGTATATAATTTTTTTATTTTTTTACATTTGAATAATAAAGAGTAATCACTCTCTGAAAAGATTTTCCATGAATAGATATATCCCTAGAAAGAATATCTTTAAGTCAGCGTTACTTTTGTTCTAGACTTAATTGTGGGATTAGCAACATCTTTTCAAAGTGATTAACTTAAGCATTTAAACACAAGAGTACAGGTGGGTTGTTTTAGCTTAGAAAAGACGTTGAAGAATAATGGTTTTGGACAGGGACGGAAGGACCTCATGCATACAAGGGATTAATGTAAGCGAATTTGTCAACAGAGAGGCCGCCCCCCCTCATTGTCATCTAGCAGCTTATACCACTTCTTTCCAGGGAGGACCACCCGGAGAAGACCTCTCTCTCCTCCTTCCATCTCTCCGTCTGAAGGTTCTTTGAACGATCGATGACTTGATCTACACATAACTTGCTCTTTACGGTCTTTTCTTTTCACAGCCACCCTTGCAGCCTGTGAATTGATGGGATCCTCGTCGTTTCCATACCTCACTTGGCGGTCTTGACACGGAAACTTTGTGAAAATTCTATGGAATGGCTGGCCCTAGCTAAACAAATATATAGGTACAAAGGAAATCTTCAAACGTCAAAATATAATAGACTTTCATGTGGTAAGAAATAATTTATATTTATTTATTTGATGAGTGACTTTATCTTATTTTATTTTTTGAGAAAAAACAATTGTATTTCTCCAAAGAAAAAAAAAAGAGAAGAGTTTTTGGTTAGTTTACGAGAAGGAAGAAATTAGCATTGTTTTCTAATCCTCTCTTCCTTTCTTTTTCATGTTTCAGATGGCCTCGATCCCCTTTATTCATTTACGTTCAATATGCAATGAATCAAAGCAATTTATTTCCAAAAATTGATTACATGAACCCTATTATGTTGATCAAATTAATCTATTATAAGCACTCACCATAAGAACTAGTGATAATAATGAATGAGTGTAGCTCAACTAGTCAGACTCTAGATTTGCTTTCTATAGATCACCGGTTCGAGTCCCACAAATCTCAGGATCACTGAAAGCTTACATGGTCATTAACTTCAGGGTCCGTGAAATTAGTTGAAGTGCATGAAGCTAACCCAGACATCCACATTAATAAAACAAAATAGTAATGAAATCTACTACACTAAACAATCAAATACATTTCGTTAAAATGAAATTTATGCATAAATCCCTTTCACCTATGTTTGACCGAGTTATTTCTTTTGTGAACATCCAACTCTATTATGCATGGTTCACAAATGTCAAAGAATGTGTCCAATGATAAACTATAGCCTGTTTGGAATTAATTCTTAACTTAATTAAATTCAATTATAATATGCAATTTAAATTTAATTAATAAATTAGTTGAATTTATAAGTTTTTAAAAAATAAAATTCAATTCATTTTATTTCCTATATTACTTTTATCTTATTTCTTTAAAGATCTCTAAAACAAAAAATGAGTAGATGGATATTTTAGAAAAGTTAGTTTTAATATGAAATTTTTTAAAAAAAGTTATAAATCAAAGGAGTTAACTTTTGATTTTCTTTGATATAATTTTTAGATATTGAATTTTATTTTTTAAAAAAATTAATATACCCCTTTGATTCTTTAAAATAACTCAATGCCTTGCCTCCGCCTCGCGTCGCAAATGGTGAACTATGTTATGAACTTTTCTTTAGTCTTCAATTTAAATGAAAATCATCCTTTTCAAAAAATAAATATATAGATGAAAAGATAAATCATGGATATCTCCCTCTAGCCCGTGGATTTTCTAGGTAAGTCCGAGCCCATTATGATATCTCGGCTAGCTGCCCATAATTGTGAGCATTGATAACACTGGGTCAAAGCCTTTTATCGAGCCCTATTCCGTTTTCACACTGACTTCTTTTTACATATATATTTTTTCTTATAACCGGAATATTAATGACATATGTTGATTCATGCACTTCTTAAGAGGCCGGGAGTATTGTATGAATTATTAACAGCTAACAGCCCAATACCCACTAGAGAGATGAGCGTTGCCTTAGGAACAATGTATTTTATGTTAGCAGAGATTCTTAAGACCAATAGTAACTGCGATCGAGTTGAACCCGGAGAGCATGGTGCTGATGCACCCAAAAAGAGGGTCCGGTAACGTAGGCATATGCAATAAGATCGCACATCACATGCTCTTTGTTTGACTTCTGAGCCTAAAGTGGTGCTCTGTGGCCAGTGGGAAGAAACTGCTCAGTCAGAAATCAACGTATATAATTAAGCATTAAACGACTCGCTGGAATTGGATGGCATTAAGAAATGACAAGCTGGGTTTCAGTAGCGACTAAAAATAAACTATTGTGATTGGTTTCGACATTTCCGCTTAGGTAAAGACTATAGAGGAGATCATTAATGGGAGAATGTGATATCTAGTTAGTCAACTGCAAACCATTCGAAAAAGGGATCTCTTGAATCTTTTTTATATGTATAATACATGCATAGCACCGTCGGAAAAAGAATCGCACGTATCTGACTTTCTTTATGGAGTTTTTGGAACTAAAATACATAAACAGAACTATGCTTAACACATGTATAAGAAGCCTTGCTCGCCTCTTTACATCCCATTTTAGCAAAGACAAGATGGCATCTCCTGCTTATACTTTGTTGTCATTCGCTTTTTACACCATCTTCCTCTCGTCTGGATCATATAAAGCTGAAGCTTGGAGATTCAATGACATCTCTTCTCTTGTTAGTAAAGGCCTCTTTGATTCCATATTTCTACACAAGGACAACAACGCATGCCCTGCTAAAGATTTTTACACGTACAACTCCTTCATTCAAGCATCTAGATCTTTTCCTCGGTTCGGCAGGACAGGTAGTTCTATAAAGAGGAAGCGAGAAATTGCAGCTTTTCTTGCTCAAATATCCCATGAGACCACAGGTGGGTGGCCTACCGCACCCGATGGACCATTTGCATGGGGTTTGTGCTTCAAGGAAGAAGTGAGTCCACAAGGTAATTACTGTAACTCAAGCAACACTCGATGGCCATGCTCCCCTGGGAAATCCTACAAAGGAAGAGGGCCTATTCAACTATCATGGTAATATATATTCATTCGTTAAACAAGCATTGCATTCAGGATCCATGTTGATTTCAATTTGGTATCAATATTAACAAGGCTTATTAAATTTATTTTGCTGATGCTGGGGCAGGAATTACAATTATGGACCAGCAGGCAAGGCATTAGGATTTGATGGGCTTAACAACCCAGATATAGTGTCTAACAACTCCTTAATCGCCTTCAAGACAGCTCTTTGGTTTTGGATGACTAAGCAGAGCCCAAAACCATCTTGCCACAACGTCATGATTGGAAAATATAAGCCAACAGCAGCTGGTGTGGCAGCTAATCGGACTGCCGGCTACGGGTTGGTGACTAACATCATCAACGGTGGTCTTGAATGTGGAATTCCTAACGATGCGCGAGTTAATGATCGGATTGGGTTTTTTCAGAGATACGCAGCATTGTTTAATGTAAGTACTGGGCCTAACTTAGATTGTGTAAATCAGAAGCCCTTTACTTAGATTTTTTTTCCCGTTTAGGGCAGTGGAATGCTGTTGTGGTTGCTTGTTGCTATGATTAATTAAGAATCATTTTGTGACTATGTGAAAAATATCGTTAATTGACTGAACTGTGCTTTGAAGGTAATTTAGAAAAGTCAAATTGTTGATATAGCTTTTTAAATATTATAAATATGTATTTTTATACACACTTCAATGAAAAAAATCATTTTAAAAATTTATTTATACTTTAATATATTTAATATTAATATTTTCAGCTTTTTGTTCCAATATAGAAAAGAAGAAATCACTCGCTTGTATGATGAAATTCACCTCTACCATATCTAGAGGTGAGCATAATTCAGTTTAACTGAATTTTCAAACCAAGAAACAACCTGCCTTGGTCAATTTTGTTCGACTCTTTGGATTTTGAAAGACTATCTAAAAATATTTTGGTTAAAGAAATTTTAGAGTTTGGCTAATCAAATTGACCAATTCATCACATCACAACTACATATACAATACAAAATGAACTAGAATACATAGATTTTTACTAAGCAAAACACAAATCACTCACACTTATTTTATTGTCATAGCCGGTTTTTTTTTCCTTTTTGATTTCTGGAATTCTTTATTTACACTTTGGTCATTGAACTTTAGTTCCTTACAATCACATCCTTGCAAATTACATTAACATGATTTTATATATTGAATTATTTTTCGCTTTTCATGTTCTTGCATATACATAGTGTCAAAAAATATTTTGACATTAAACTAAAGGCTGGTATTACAAAATATAATTTTAGGTTGTAGTTAAGAAACTGAAAGAACAATGACCAAAATTAACATAAAAAGAGTCATTTTTATTTTCACTATTCAAAACGCACATAAACTTTAATTTGGCTCTTGAAATTTCAATTTATACATATTTGGTATATGCTATTTTAGGTGTTTATGTATCGGTTTGAATTTTTTTTTGTCTTGTTTCAATCCTTGTTTATTGAGAGAGGAGAGAGAAAGTTATAAAAAAAAAAGATAAAAAATTCAGTCGATCACATTCTAACCGTTAAAAATATCAACTTGGTATTAATGGGTTTGGCTTTCAAATGGGAGTTTAATAGAGATGATTTTTCCCTTCAAATATGATGGGGAAAAAAAAGACAAAACATGACATGAAGTTTTGCATTCAGATTGGTTTTTTATTCTTAAACTTACTAGAGGGTTTTAATGTTTGAAATAGATTTATCGATATTTTTAAGATGTCTTTAGATGGAAAAAAAGATTAAAATGAGAGGGAAAATGCTTATGGAATGGGATTAATCATGATAACCAAAAATCAACTTTATAAAATTAGATTCAATTTAATTGAATCCATAGTTTGGTGTAATAGGTTATATTTTAAACTACATTAATTTAAAATTCAATAAGGTTGGGATTGGAATCATATACAAAAAGAAAGGGATAGGCACAAGATAAAAATATCATGTTTGATTCATAAAAACGGGATCAAATTTCATTTTTATCTCTATCACAAGAACAAAAATGAGTGAATTTTAATGTGGAATGAAAACAAAGACATAGAACATTATAAAATTTTATTCCAAAACTATCTTTATAAACTTTACAAAACTTCATGTCATGCCCTTCACTTATCAATCTTAACAATTAATTTCACATGAATTATTTTTTACTTTTATATTTGTCTAAACAAAAATATCAAAAATATAAAAGAAAAAATCATGAAAAATAAGAGATACGAAGATAAAAGAAAAGAGAGAGAAATTATCAGCGATATAATCTAGTCCTTGTTATGGTCAATACCAGAATCAAATGAAAGTTGTCATACTTCTGAAATCATAGTTCATAGACATCACAATTTTACTATTTCGCATTTGAAATTGAAAAATATCTGGATTTGAAGCTTTAGAACTAAAAACTTTCAAATCAAATTTTATATTGTTTTGTTGTTTAAAAATGCTTTTTAAATTTAGATTTGGATCTCAAAGAACAACGGGAATCTTTAAAAGTGTTTTTTAGTGAAAAAAATGTTTTAAAACAAGATAATATGTAATAAACCATGTTATCACCCACAAGTCAACATGGACAAAGATCTCTCTCTCTCTCTCTCTCTCTCTCTCTCTCTCTCTCTCTCTCTCTCTCTCTCTCTCTCTCTCTCTCTCTCTCTCTCTCTTATTTTTAGATACACAGAGAGAGTTTAGGAGAAGATATAGTTAGAAGCCTCGAGATAACATTGATCCGATAATGGAAAATGCAAGCAAGAGATTAGATGTTAACATCTAAGCCTTGGAACTCAAAACAATAGTGTTGAAAAGCCACCTCACAACAATATTATTTTCTTGATTTTCTGTCAAGTAATCAAATCAATTTCAAAATTCAAATTATCTTCAATTTAAGACCTTTGCATTATATAAGAGAAAGATACATCAAATTAGAGGCATGTTGATTTTTATTAAGAATTGGACTTAGTACTTGGGAGCTCTAGACCACCTCAATTTGATACACCAATTTCTTTTCTTTTTTATCTAGTCCATTGTTCTTGTTTTTACTATTTTCAATTCAATTAAAGTCTTACAATTTAGCCCTTCTTAATTATATGTTATTCTCTGAATTAGTCAGGCTTGCTACAATTAGTAATAGATTCTAGCGAATAATGGATGATGGAACCCAAATGTCATAACTGTTGGACATAATAACTATTATGAAACAGTAACAAGATAACAAAATGACACCACCAATAGACATAACAAAAAGGTTTATAAGAATTGGTATAACAATTACCGTAGATTACTGAATTTCAAAGAAAAAGACATGTTAACTCTCCCCCTAATATGCCTATCAACTTTGTTAATGGACATCACAAGCCAAGGATTAAAGCATAGAAGAACCCGAAAATCCATCTTAGACCGATGAAATTGGACTTTCTTATTTTGACAAGGAATGTTCAATGAGATGGGCATAAAAGGCCAACCAATTTTTTAATTGTCATAAAACAAATCCTCATAAAACATTATTTATGGTGAGTTTTAACATGAAAGGGAAAGTTATTGCATGGTTCCAAGAGATGAAGGAAACCAAATTTATTACTATCTAGGAATCTTTTGTGATTCTCTTGGTATAATAACCTCATAAAGGCTCTCATAAGCCTAAAATTGGACTTCCTTATTTTGACAATGAATGTCCAATGAGGTGGGCATAAAAGGCCAACCAATTTTTTAATTGTCATAAAACAAATCCTCATAAAATATTATTTATGGTGAGTTTTCACATGGAAGAGAAAGTTATTGCGTGGTTCCAAGAGATGAAGGAAACCAAAGTTATTACTATCTAGGAATCTTTTGTGATTCTCTATAAATAAGGTTTGGTATAATAACCCCATAAAGGCTCTCATAAGCCTGAAGCAGATATATTTCATTGAGACTTATATGTCTCAATCGAGATAGTTTTCTATAGAGCTCGTAGATTATCAAACTCCTATCATCAAAGTTTGTTTTTAGGAGGGATTGAAGAAAGATATTAGGGTTGGGTTAGGATGTTAAACCCTCAAAACCTTATTCCAACCTATGTTCTTACAAGAACACAGGAAGAGAATATTTTTGCCATGCAAAAAAGTTGGAGGCCCAATACAAGTAGGTCACTTAGGAAGTTTAATCAATTAGATCAGTCTAGAATAGAGCCCAAGCCTAATCTTCTCATTTAGAATTTATCACAAGCCCAACTTAAGAAAAAAACTGAAAAAAGGTATTTGTTTGAAATATAATAGCAAATGGAACTCATGTCATAAATGTGAAGGTCTAAAATTATTTTTGGTTAAAGAATGTGAGGGGGAACAAAGAGAATATGATTCAACCAATATTAGAGATTTAATTGATTTATAAATCTTATTGTTGTTAGTGAGGAAAACGAGAGATCTCTACATGTTATTCAAGAACCATAAAAGTTAAAACAATTATCAATAACCAATCCATTACAATCCTAATGGATAATAAAAGTTCCCACAACTTTATCTACTCAAATATTACTAAGAAAGTATGGATTGAAGTGGAAAATCACAAGTCAATTGAGGTAAAGATAGCTCACAACACTAGAATCCAAAGGCAATAGAGTTATTCCGAGTTTAAATTTGAAATCCAAGTAACTCAATTTCAAGCACAGGCCTTGGTTATCCAATTAGGGAGATTTGACATGGTGTTAGGAATCTAGTGGTTAAAAGTCCTAGGGCCTTTTTTATAGGACTTTTCAGGTTTGACCATGGAATTTTAATTTAATGGGCTCCAAGTCCACCTTAAAGAGTCAGGGGTCTAAAATTCTGAAATTAACTGCAAGTTCAATTTTATTTAAGAATTGAAAATTAAGGCCAAGGGGCTAGTTATTCAAATATAAAGGATGAAGACCGAGCTCTAGTCTAAGGTAAAGCTACCAAACCAGATAAACTTACAATAAAAAAATAAAAATTGAAAAGATTGCTAAGGAACTATTAGATTTGGAACAGTAAGACCCAACTAAAGCTTATTTTCTTTACCAGCTCCTCTAGTAAGAAATTTAGATGGGTTATGAAGGATGTGGATAGATTACTAAGATCTCAATAATGAGACTATCAAAGATAAGTTCTCTATACCTATAGTAGAAGACTTATTGGATGAGTTATGGGGATTACACTATTTTTTTAAGGTAGATTTAAGATTAGGATACCACTAGATTCAAAGAAGGCCATAAGACATCCACATAACTGCTTTTAGAACTCATAAAGGGTGTTACAAGTTCCTAGTTATGCCATTTAGGCTAACTAATGCTCCTTCTACATTTCAAAGCTTAATGAATAAGATATTTAGACCTTTCTTTGAAAAATTTGTGTTGTTTCTTTTTTTATGACATCTTAGTAAATAGCAAAACAAAGGAAGACTATGTGAAACACTTGAGGGTTGTTTTAGATAGATAAAATGGAGAATACAAAACCCTTAATGTTGCTACATTCTCTCTCTATTCTACAAAATATAGGATTTTTCACTACTTTTAAAAATGAATTGATTCATCACAAGTCTCTTTATTTTTAATTCTTTGTTAAAATTAGTTTTTTTAAAGGAAATTATATTTTTGAATTAAATTAAATTGATTGATTAAATATAAACATGAGATGCTCACTTCAGGATATTTTGTTTAGTTTGTTATCCAGATCATTACTCTAATAGCTTATGTGGCTTCTTTTAGTGTTTTTGTGCAACGTTTTATAGTGGCATTAGAACTATTTTGATGAACTCTTTCTGGTAGTGAGGCAGTGTCTATGGTGAGAGATGGTTAGCCTCCAACGAGCTTTTATTTCTTCTCCTCCCGTGTATGATATTAACAACTCATTTTTTATAGTTAATTATTGTCATTTTTTTCTTCACTCTATTTGTTGTCAATATCTTTTTTTTAAAATCATATTATTAAATTAACTTAGTTTATTGAATTTAATCAAATCAATGAACCTTATCTCATATTTTTCTTGCTTCTTTGAAAACGTACCATTGTCTGAATATTTTTCTATGCTAGGAAAAATTTAGGTCAATCCACAATATAGTAGGGGCCACCTATCTTGTTATCTATTAAACAAAACATAAATTAGTCTCATCTCTCATGTATCCTACCATGTTGTCCTTGTTGTATAATCTCTACTATATTGTACATAATTTTAAACCTAACATAACATAACCAAATTACTTAAGTATTATATTTGGAACTAAACACACTGAATACTCATTATAAACACAGCTAAAATGCTTAAAGTTAATTTAACTGTTCATATGAATAATGAAATTGGTTGATAATTTTTTAATCAATTGTTTACAAGATTCATATTTCTTTAATTGATTGGTTACAAGATTTGTGTTACAGCTCAATGGTTAAGGCGTGGAAATGACGTGAGGTTACTGGTTTGAGAATTGGAGGCGCCAAATTCTTTTCTCAACTAAAAAAAAAACAAGTTTAATATATTATTTTTAGTGTTTTATATCCAACCTACAGGCGTAGCAAGATAACCTCGTAACTCACTATACTAGTAGCTTCTCCACGCCCAAATTACTCGACAATTCTCCTATCAAACTTGGGTTTCAGAAGTGGTCATATATATATATATATATATATATATATATATATATATATATATATATATATATCGGCGTTGAAACTATATAAATTTGATAGCTAATTTTTTTAAGGCCACGCTAGCCTAATCATTACACAAGATGTGGTTACTTGTATAAAAAAGATAGGTTTAGTGTCGGCCCCAGTTTCGCGAGAAATTTGATAGATTAAACAGCTCTGCTAGGAGTCGTAAGATTTAATTTTTTACTATTTATATCATAATAATAGGAAAAGTATATCCTATGAGAAATACTAATAATATACTTTCTCAAAAAAGAATTTTATAATAGGAAGTAGCAAGTGGTATCATATCAATTGACAAAGAATATGATAAACTCTGAAAATCCTTAATTTACAACAAAAGACCCAACTTTTGTTCTATCATCCTCAACATATTCATATGGAGTTACCTAGCTGTCCACTACCTAGTTATTTTCGATTCACCATATACAAGTGCATGTCTAGGGAGAAGAGGAGACTGCATATGAATCATGAACCAAAATCATAGGCTGTCTGCCCTGGTGATCTTCAATCTCCGCACAGAAGGTAAGAACACCCTGCAAATTATAGAAAATAAATTAATATTAAGGCATTTATGTTTGTAGCTGCTCTCTTGCTACTTTGTGCCAACAGAGAAATATGGTTTATGATTAAAACAAAGAAGAAGATTAACACGAAGGAACTTACTCCCATGGAACATCCCCAACAATCAACCAATCGCCCTCTTTGTCTTCATATGTCAGCACATGGCATTTCCCGGAATGTTCAACATCCATTTCAGGCCCTGCTTAATCATCTTCAGCTTAATTATTATATACTCTCCATTAATAAAAATAAAATAAAATTGTATTGCTATGGAAATGGATCAACGGAAAAAGAAGACACTTAACAGAGAATGCTAGTGTTGAACATTTCGTCGAGAGTCTGTATCAAGTCATGGTAACCATCGTGGGCTAATAGGTTCAGTTTCCTTCCAATTTGAATGCCTTCCATGTACACCTTGACGAATAAGGTGGAACTACTGCACTCATTTTCTTCTGATGTTACTGCCTTCCCCGGAGACGGCTTGATCGGTGGCCAATCCAATAGCTGCTCACTGGATTGATTCGTATGAGATCACCAAAAATTAATAATTTAAGAAGATTACCAATAAGTTTCTTCAAATGGGAACTATTCGTAGAGACACATGTACCTTGGTGTAGAAGGGTTGTCCTGTCGAGAGGTTGATATGCCAAGTCCAAGCCTTAGATCTGTGCTAAGGTCCCTCTTTACCTGAGGGAAAGAAGACTCGCCGGAGACAGATGGGTAGCTGCTGCTTTCGAAAGATGATGAAGAGCTAGAGGCAGCTCCTCTGCCCATTTTTGGAGATGTGAAGCTAATGAAACCGCCACCTTAGGCTCAAATACATAGCATAGAGAGCATAACACGTTTATGAGTACTAATATAGTGAGGAAAGGCATCTCCTCATGCAGCTCACGGCCCTGATATGTTGTCCATGTAGCCGGCATCTACACGTGTCAAGTTGAATCCTGCTTATAAGGTGTCGTGATTTTTGTTCGAGCTTAAATTCAATGTGGTTCATGTGCATAAAGTCTACATATATCGGTCGTTTATTCGCAAATTATTTTACTTTGTAGGCCTATTGTAGTATTCTCTTTGCTCGGATTTTCCCAAAACTCATCATTGGTTTATAGCTCAATGATTCTCTAGAAGAAAAGGAAATTAAAAAGAAGTGCGAAGAGACCTCGACCCTTCAATTCTCCTATACAATCTTCATTCAAGAAATAATCATTTTGGCTCCTAAATTGAGATAATTGATAAAGTATTGTAGGGTTTTTTTTTTTTTTTTTGAATGTAGTGATAATATTAGAAATTATTAGGTGTTTTCCAAGCAATACAAAATGTACTAGTAGTGTAAGTGTATGGATTGATTGCTCACTTAACAAGCTGAAGTCATGGGCATGATCATATCCAGGGCAGGACAGTTGAAGTAAACTATTGGTGTTGCAAAGCGTTTTAATGACTATGTTAAGAATTATTTTAACATTGGAAAGATGATTCTGCAGGCATGGTTGATGAAGACCAGCTCTTGAGGATAGTTGAAGAGATGAATGTAGACAAACTAGCTAGGGATATTCAGATAGGATACAAAGGCATCGGTATTCGAGGCCCTTCTCCTCCACACAAAAAAAAAAAAAAAAAGAAATACACATTGAAGTTAACACACAATCTCATGCCAATGTTCAATGGATTGGATTATCTAGCTGCGCTTGAAGGCCTTGGGTACAGTTACAAAAATTTTATTTTTATTTTTATTTTTTTTATTAATATGATCGGGTCAGCTTGTTTATACCTCGACTAATCCAACGAATCTTGAAGTTAATAACCATGTAAACTTTCAATGATCCTGAGGCTTATTTATTGGATGTATATAATATAGGTGACAAAGTCATGAAGTCTGGATAGTGGCTATCGATTATGAATTAAATGGTGTTTATAGAAAGCTTCAGATTCACTAACAAGGATAGCTGTTATATTTGTATCAGCAGTTTCATATAGTAAAGGATCAGAATCAATAGAGTGTCCCGTATTTGTGGCATCGGATGACAGGTCTGAATGATTTATATCATCATCTGAAAGTGGTGGTAGAAAAAAACTAAATATAGACTCCCTGTATTTGTTAATTATGCTGGAATAAGGGTAATATGCAGTGCTCCCATCAAAGCGTACGTTCCTAGTCACCAACAGCTTCTATGAGTTAGGATAATAGCATTTATATCCCTTTTGGGTAGTTGAATAACCCAATAAATATATATTTGATAGCTCAATGGTCTAATTTGTCCCGTTACGAGGGTTAAATGTGTACATAGCATGAACACCCAAAAACTCTAAGATGCATTAAATTTAGAGTTTTTCCTGTCAACAACTCAGCATGAGAGGTAAAATTTAAAGTTTTACTAGGTAACTGATTTATAAGATAAGTGGTTGTGAGTACCCCTTGTGACCAAAATGTTTTAAGAACATTCATTTAGATTATTAGTGATCTTGTTTTTTCTAGAATGTCTTGATTTTTTTTTCTTTCTGCTACTCCATTCTATTATGGAGTTCCCACACAGCTAGTTTGATGAATAATGTCATGCATGTTTAGGTATTATGTCATGATGTGTGATATATATTTGGTGTCATTATTTGATTGTACAGTTTTTATTGTGGATACGAATTGAGTTCTAACTAAATTACAAAAGCCTTGAAAGACAGTTGCGACTTTATTTTTAGATTTCAGAAGATATAGACAAGTATATCGTAAGTATTCATCAATAAATGTAATGAAATACTTATAGCCATTGAAGGACATTAAAATTAAACTCTAGACATCAGAATGTATCAAGTTAAAAGATTTATTAGAACAAGAAGTAGAAAAAGAAAAAGGTAGACATGTAGATTTGATAGATGATGGACATCATAATTTATTGAATTATCGTTCAAATAAGGAAATAATTTATACAAAATAGGTTTTGAAGGATGAGCCAAATGTTGATGTCATGGTTTTAGTTCAGAATCTAGACTAATATTGCAGTGAAGTCCCTTAAAGATGCAAGAGTCTATTTGAAGATAACAAAGACCTTAAAAGAAAAATTCCTCACTAATCATCTTCTTAATGGCTAGATCCTGAAATAGAATAGTGTGAGAAGAGAAGCTAGAAACACAATTCAACATTATAGTAATTTTCTTAATTGACAGTAGCTTAAAAAGAAACAAAAGAACATATAAAATAAAAGACGTAATTATTTAAGAAAGTAGTTTCACTTTCTCTTCTCAACAATGAGTATTCTGTCACCATTGGCAATTGAAATTTGAGATGACAGAGACAGGATTTTAAAGCCAAGTATGAGAATATGATCATTGAATATGTGCAATGGCACCAAAATCTATAACCCAACAATCATGTACATTACTTATTGTAAAAGCTTATGTAAAGGCATTCAAAATACCTAGGATTTCTTCAGCTAAAACACTTTTATTAGTAGCAAGAAATCCTGCAAAATTTCCAAGCAATGCAGAGGAGTTGTTAGTTTCATTTTTATTCCGCTTTGCTTGAAGATATGCTGCAAACTCATTCATGAGAGTTACGGCACTAGAGATAAAACTGGACAATTCATTAGTTGTTGTATTGGTCATCATATTAGCCTTATATCCAAATGTTTAAGATCTCTTCTAGTCTTCCATGTTATCTCTTACAAACTTTTCTTTCAAGTCTAAATATAAAACCCAACAATAATATGCAGAATGGCTGAGATTATTGCAATAGTTGCACTTCAAGTAAGATCACTTACCTTCGTTTCTTTTGTATTCAAACATCTAGAGTTTGATAGATATAATCTAGCTTTAGATATGTTAGTTTTGGTGTGTACATTCATGGCCCTTCTTTTGGTTTCCTCTCGCTGGATGGTTGCACAAACACTTGCAAATAGTGGAGGTTCTAGATTTATAAGTATATGAGATCTTCATATTCAGGAGATAAATTGGCCAACAATTGGAAAAACTTGTCTTCTTCAGCTTGTTTCAATAATATTGTAGGATCAGTAGTGTGAGGTCTATAAACTACTAGCTCATTCCACATGTTTTTCATGTTTTCTAAATATTGAACAAAATATTTGCCTTCTTGTTACAGACATGAAATGTCCTTCTTCAGCTGAAATACATGTGCAACATTATTCTGATTCTCATAAATCCCCTTTACTTCCTCCTATAAATCAACAACAAATTCTAAATAGCTAAAGATTTCTGTAATATATGGTTTCATGGTGTTGAGTAGCCATGATTGAACCATCTGATCATTTGAAAACTAAGATTTATATTGAGATGACTTGACATCATGGGCAACATTGCTTTTGTCAATGAAGTTAATTTTAGATCTTTCTCTAAGAGCTAACAACACAGGCCTAGACTAAGAAAGATAATTGAAATCGCTCAACAATACTGAACACATACATTGATTTGTGTTGACATCAGAATTGTTTGATGGAGGAGGAACAACCGAGGTCTCCATCCCAAGTGAAGAGACAAGTGGATACTAACCTGCTCTGATATCATGATGAAAAATAAACAGAGAAACAAAACTTCTGCAATCTAATTATATCTTCGTTACACGTTATAGTGTGTGTGTATAGAGAGAGAGAGATACAAGTCTGCTTTATGTTCTTGATCTAGAATGACGTTAAAATACATGTAATCACATATTCAAATCTCTTAATTGTTGGAATAGCCTATTAAATCTATTAATTCTGCATCTGCTAAGTATGCTAAGCAATCTGCTAGCAAATGCAATTATTCCATTCACATGCAATCTAGTCGTCCTAAATTGGAGACATGTAATCAACTAATTTTGGGAACACAAGGAAAAGGTGTAAAAGGAAGGAAATACACAAAGCAGTGATTACATTCTTCCTTTCTTCTTCAATTCAATGTCTCATTCACGTGTAAATCCATGGGTCAAATGCTAATCTCTGATTCAAATTTATACTCCATCTTCTTTAACGCAGGGGGGAACATGAAATCTCCGCTTGGGATTTCAAACAAAACACACGGGGAGAAAAAGAATAGGGAAATGTCCCCCACCACCCCTACCAATGTTGCTTAGATTTGACATTATAGGACCTTTCCCTTCCTCCAACGACTTTTTGGTTTTAACCCGAAGGCATCAGCTACGAACCTTACCACTCTTTCCAGAAGCCTCAATGTCCTTAGTTTCCTATAGCAAACCCTGTCATTTTTCTCTCCTCGCCTAGCTGTGTGCTTCAATGCATTCCATCATGATGTCTGCGCCTTTTGAATGTTAATTCTATTCAGTCAAACTTCAGATTGCCTTTAATTCTCCATTCAAGCATGTCTCCAGGATTAGGCCCTGGGTGGGGCAGGATCCCCTCTTTGAGCTCTGCTTTACAGATCCTTTTCTCCAATCAGCATGACTTTCTCACCAAATTTGTTTCGAAATACGATACAGTTGGAAAAACATAGCCGCCAGGGTAGTTACCAGGCTAGACTACGGCACCCTATGAACATCGGGCTCCTATAGAGTTCAAGCACGTGTACAATTTTTCTTTTCTGCATATTTTTTTTAAAAAAAAATTAAAATTATCTTTTCTATTTATTTGAAATTAATATTTTTTAATATTTTTATATTATTTTGATGTTTTAATATTAAAAATAATTTTTAAAAAATAAAAAATATATTATTTTAATATATTTACAATCAAAATATACTTAAAAAAATAAATATGGTAACACTACCATACTGTCAAATATCCCTTCAACAACATGTTGTGCCCTGCTTTTTGGAAATAAACTCAGCTGTTTGCGCTTAACAATTTGTAAAACAGCACGTAGAATTAATTGTGGTTCCTATGCCTGTTGGTATAGACTAACCCTGGGTTTAGTTGATTTCGATTATATTATTCTTTGTACAGTATTTAAAAAAATATTTTTTAATTAAAAATATATTAAAATAATAATTTCTCGTTATTTTATCTTATTTTTTACATAACACATTAAAATTATAAAAATATCTAAAAACATTAATTTAATATTTTTCAAACAAAAATAATTTAAAAAAAAAACAGAAGCTATTGGAAAGCCATACAGTCACTTGGAGGTGTGCGGTTCCTTGGAGTTTAAAATCTATTAAGGCCCATGGTCAACTACGGTCCAGGAGAAAACACATCATTCAGTGCCAGTAGCTGCCACATTTGTGGTCCTCCATGCATAAGTGGGAGAAATGCCTGTTTAAACCTGGTGTGACTGCTGTTGTTATCGTTAAGAGCCTGACGCTACAGGAAGATAGGTTCCCAAATCTTAAGCATTGTGCTAACTGCATTTCTGAACATGGTGTAGCGATAAGAACAGAGTTATTGCTACTGTCACTAATGATAAAACCTAAAGTGGATTTTGAGTAATTACAGAGTCATACAGAAGATCTAAACAAAGAATAACTAAGCCAATCAAAACTTCATGCAACAGCTGTAGAGAAATCGCTTATCTGATCATTCCTACAGGATACCAGAACACTCGACTCACATCTGTAGTGATCGTCCAGCATCTGACACTATTTGTTGGCATACTGGGTGAGGAAATCAGTTACCTCAGCAGCAACTTCATAAGCTCCTTCTACACATCGGCCCAACGCAACACCAGATACATAGTTCCCCCCAAGAAACAGCCCCTGCAACCCTTTAGCCTTGAGAGCATCTCTTGCAGCATCTAGGATGTCAAAATGACCAATTAAGAACTGAGGAATGGCTTGTGGCCATACTCTCACCCCTAATACAAGAGGATCTTTCGCGTTAGGATTTATAAGCATCTTTCTCAAATCACGATCAACTGCTTCTACAAGTTCACTCTCTGTCTGCAAAAGACAAAAAAAGTGATGATAAGAAATTTACCCATAAAACAAAAGGTGACTGAAGAATATGAATCTCAGAGAGGAAGTGATTACTGTTACTCTGTCAAAAAGAGGAAAAAGAGACTTTAGGCAGTATCCCATAAGATATAATTGGCTTACACATAAACCAAAAATCAGATAATTTAAGTAAACAAGACCTTTGGTACACAAGCCATAGCATAGATATGATAGCTACAATGAACCAGGGGGGACAAGATCAACCACAAAAATTCAAACTGAAGTTGCTTTGTTGGAAATGAAACCCATCTGAGAGAGATGGATGAGTGATTAATACCCTTTGGTCATTGGGTTGGTTATGGGAAATGAATGGATTACAAGCTATTATGGTAAGGCACAATTTTCTCAGCCATTGGTTCTTGTGGAACCCAGGAATTCCATAATTTTGAAATTCAATCCTGTCTAATTAACTGTAATGGGATAGAAACATTCTTTTAGAATTTATAAGGCGTTCCTGGATCCACTTCCAGGGCTTCATTTGGATATCTCTCTTTTCTGATATTCATTTATCAGGCGTTTCTGATATTCTTTTCACCATGTTGTTTCATCTTTTTCCTTTTAGTTCTGATTTTGGAGGAAGACTTGTCCTCCATCCTGTAAATAAGACTTCTGATCTACTTTATCCGAGTACAATTTTCTTTATGAAAAAAAAAAGCTGATAAATGTATATGAGAATTCAATGTTGAGTAGGCAATTGTTAGGACCCAACTAAGCATCTTTCTGGAGAACTAAGCTAAAAATACTCTGTGCATGAGCCTATGAGATCGATAATTTATCACCAACCCCACCATCATATTTCTCCTTGGATCTGTGTCTAGGATCATTCACAACCGAAATCTAAATGTTTCTATAACTGTCTTACCTTAGACACTATTCCAGGGTTAGTAGCTCCTCCAATGTAGTTCAAGAGCAAAATCCTTCCAGTAGGAGCACGATTAGGAAAAAGAGATGAGCTATATATAGTTCCTGCGGAACACGCAAAAATTCACAAACAAAATTAAACATTGTTTTTTTGGTAAACTGTGGAGTATTTTGTCATTATTTTCAAACTTGAATGGTGACTTCTAGGTGCAAGACAGGGTTTGAGATTGTGATACAGTAATGGCAAATAATTTTCGCACTAAAACGTATGTACCTAATGTTTCCACCCCTTGGCTTCGTGGATGCAGCTGACCAAACCCCTTGAGCTCACCATCTATTAAGCGTTCTGGTCTTATTGCTTCCTTTGGATATGAAACAGACACTGCTGCTACTGGTGGGTAATAAAATTTTGATAGTGCATCTGCAGCTGTAGCCTGTAAACAAAGAGTAAACATGGAAAGGATTAACTGCATATTTTGGAAATCTCTTTTAAAGAAAAAAATAAAGGAACTGCAAATAAAGCCTCCATTGGTCAGTTAAAACAGCCAGACACCAATTATTTTATTAAGCCTTATTATTGGATATTTTGGTTAGATACCACCAGTGCTTTTACAACAGATTACTAAAAATTTGCACATATTTGAATTAGGCATCATGGAGCAGATTATTTACTTAACAAAAATAAATTTCTGACACCGTAAGACATTTGGGCTAAAATAGGATGACTCGTATTCTTGAATGTCTCATGGGGAGATATGCATGATGTTAGGATAGTAGAAACCAATTCTAGGAGTAACATTGTCACAAGAGCACAACAGGCCATTAGCATCTATCAATAAATTTAGAAAACAAATGTAAAAGAAAGTCAGATCCATGAATGATACAAACAACATTCGAAACAGATTTTCTTAGAAACCTGTATGCACTAATTCAACCCTATTAGTTTCCTCACTTCAAGAACAAGTTGTAACTTTCACTAATTATAAAGGCACACAAAATCAAACACTGCTAGCATGGAAAGAACTTGGCCACAATCCAATTGTGATTATTCACTAACGAACAGCAGCAAAAAGGATTGATTTGAAATAGGGTAAAGTCTTCAAGAATGAAACATACAGAAAGCGGATGCAGTAGAGTGCTTGCAATGTGGGATGGAATAGTGAAGACCACGCTTTTGCTCAGTAGAGAAACTAATCCTTCAGGTGTTTCATATGTCAAACTATATCCACCACTATCCAATTTAATGACGCTTGCCAGCTTCCAAGATAATTTTACATTGCTACCCAACCTGCCAAAATCAACATGGCTAATTAGTACCTGAAAATCATCAAACCAAGAAAAAAAGCCACGAAAAAAACAATTTCAAACAATAGCACAAGGGCATTGACTGAATCAAATAACAATGGAGGAACTTTGCTCATTGTGAAGAACGATAAGTATCCTTCAAACAGAAAGTCTGCTTTTCAAAAAAAGAGATTCGGTAGGCGCACCTTGTTGCTATTGCATCAGGCAACATAGCAAGTCCTTTTCTAAAAGATCCAACAGTTTGGCCCTTTGGTGTTGGTAGGCGCCTGAAAGATAATTATGAGTTAAGAAACTGAGGATAAACTAACAAATATAAGATAATAAAAAATGATTCAGTCCAAGCATATATTATTACGGGTCTCGAGGTGGCTTGGGGTTTTTTCTTCTCTCCTGGATTGTTTTGAAAGTTCCACCAATGATACTACCACCAGTTTGCTCCAGGTTCCAAACTTTTCCAAAAGCCGCTTTCATGCTTAGTTTGGAAGGATCACCCGCATAAACACCTGTGTACTGCAAAAGTTTTAGGTAAACCCAGGAACTACTCTCCGTATAAGATAAAACAAATTGTAGTATAGATGTTCTTGGCAAAAACAAAAAACAGATTAGAGGAATTCAGTGTGTGACAGATCTAGTTCATCTATTATGCAACAAAATACTGGCTGGGGGTTTCCAGATCGTATAGTCAGTGGAGTTAGATGGATGACCACATTGTATTGCACACAATATTTGTGGGAAGGAATAAATAAATTGTCTTGCATGGCCTAATAAGAATAAAGATACAACCATCAGAGAAAAATCAAGTTTAGCCAATTTGACAAAATATTAGAGTTTCATTTTTCTTTGTCATTCGTTATTGAAGCAGACAAATACAAGAAATACATGATGACTAAAGAAATAAAGGAAAAGGTATTGTGAAACTAATTAATAACAGGCATCAACAATGCTGCATGTGTTTAACATCAACTAGATTATACCATGAAGTGACGCGCTGGCTTTGAGCATGGTAAAGTTATAACGAACAGAATTGGGCATCATATTAGAAGTTATACACATTGGTTGACAGCATAAGCTACTAATTATCACCTGAACAAAAAGGCTCAATCAATCGCTCGAAAACCTCATCACCAAGGTTACGCCGCACAAACTCTTCAACTGATTCTTCATGTCCCTGTCACCTTTGTCAAAGTCTAAAATTACGAGAAGACTCGTTGACAAGAACACATAAATATGCACCATTACACTATCATTTGATGTTCTTATCAAGTGCATATTATAGCAATTAATTAAAGTTAAAAGGAGAACAAACTGGTGGCGGAGGCCGAAGTCCAAGAGCACCAAATCCAGCTCTGAGTTTGCCAGCAATACTCATCAAGTCGAAAAATGGCAAGTCAGTAGGCTTGCCTGGTACTGGCCTTAACTTCCCATTCCACAATACAAAACGGGGCGCATTTGGATCCCCTAGTACCAAATCCTCTTTTAATCCACTATCCACCTGCACACAAATTCAACCAATTCAGTAATAAATAAACTCTTAAAACTCCAAATTATATAAAGCATTGATTGATTATACATGAAACTATCTGCAATTGAACTAGAAAAATAAGATAAAATAAAATCTGACTGGTAATTGAAGAACTTACCACCATAGTGAGCATAGGATCGGAAGGCTGGAAACTGTTGGGGCCCTCTTCCCATAGATAACCATCTCTTTCCAGGGTGGTAATGTTGCCACCGACGCGATCTCTGGCTTCGGTGACAATCACATTGGGAGCAACATCCCGGTGTTTGGTTGCAAGAGCCTGGGCGATACAGAGCCCACTAATGCCTCCTCCGACAATGACACAATCCGCCGCGGCAGAATGTCCGCCGTTGGACTGGGCTTCGCCGTTGAGCTTCGACGGAGTAATTGTAGCTGACTCTTCGGTTAGGGAGCATCGGAGTTTAAAGGGTCTGGGAGTGGAGAATTTTGAGAATGAGGAGGGGATGAGAGAGGGCGTTGTTGGACGGATAAGAGAGAAGTCAATGAAGGTAGTCATGGCGGGCGCGCTCGCGGTTTTGAAACCAAAGAAACCACCGGAAGCGTGCTGTTATCTTCGATGAAAATTGGAAGTGTTTTGCTTCGCTTATACGCCCGCATCTCAATCCGCTGTGTTGTGCCTTGCGATGACGCATGCGTCTGTAACCACTTGTCTTTTTTGTTTTTTATTAATGCGATCCCTTATTTAATTAATTATTTTTATATCAACCCGAGGTTATTAAAATGGTTGCTTCATATAAGATCGGTGGAGGGTTATGAAATTTGGATTGTAAGATCTTAATAGTTTACAAATTATATATAAAACATAAAAATTAATAAATATATTTATGTTGAAAGTGTATATTTTTATCAATTTTTCAAGTTATTTTGGTAAGAAAAATATTAAATTTTATTTGAAAAAAATTGAAAAAATATGGAGGAATAATAAATTGAAATCATATTTGAAAAAAAAAAGTAAGAGAAACAAGCACAATTTATAGTGATGCAAAGCCACTTCATGTTTAACGAATAAATTTTAGTATTTAAAAAAATATTAAAATTTAGTTTTTTTTTTTCATATTTCATTCTCCTTTTCCTCCCTCTTTCAACTTTGTTTTAAAGAAAAACACATGTTTTAAGCACACTTTATTAGAGATGAGAAAAAAACTGAAAAACCAATTAAACTGAGAAAATCAGAAAAAAAAAAAAACACCGAAAAAACTAAACCGTGAAAAAAAACCGATTAAAATTTAAAAAAACCGACCAGTTCGGTTCAGTTTCGGTTTTATAAGCCTGAAACCAAAAAAACCGAACTGAACCCAAAACAAAAAAACCGAGCCAAACCGAAAAAACCAAGTCAAACTGGTTTAAACCAGTTTTTGTCCTAGAAAAACTGAACCAAACCGAAACTGGTCAGTTTGAACTGGTTTCGATTCGGTTGAGGTTTTTTTAAAAACAAATTTCGATTTAGTTACTTTTTTTAATAAAAAACGAACCAAACCGAAAATGATCACCCCTATAATTTATAATGATGTGAATCCACTTCATGCTTAATGAATAACAAGGTGTCAAAAATAAAATCGTTTAAATCCCGGTGAGATTGCAATTTTAATGACCTTACCAAGTTAAAGAGATAATTTAGTATGATTTCAACGGAGATCAATTGTTTAGCTGACTCAACTTGTTCAACTTATTTTGTATCACAAAATCATGTGATTCTATAGGTTGAATTGTAATTTTAATAATTAATGAAGTCATGGAAACTTATATAGGCTTCTACGCTTCCATGACTGTATTTTAAGGTGCTTTTCTACGAAAAAAGGTTTTTTTATCAAGAGGGACCTTCTCATATTTAAATCAATAAATTAAAGGAGAAAAGAAAAACATAATAACAAAAATATAAAAAAGTATATATTGTTGTGATTGTTGTATTGTAATGTGACTTATGTTATTACTTGGTAATTAGAAATATATGCACACATTGGTTATATGAGATTACCTTATAAAGTGTAGAGTTGTAAATATCATATGAAATAATGATAGAGAATAATTGTTTAGGCGTAGTACTAAAGGGTTAGTCATCGTGACTATTGATGGGAAAGGTTGACGTACAAAGGTGATTGGCAAGAAAGATCAGTGTCATATTGATAAGGTGCATGTTGTACTTATATAGCTATTGATGATAAATCTAGGTGCAACACTAACCTCTTAAAGGTCGTAACATTGTATTTTGGTGTTTGTTAATGTTAAACTCTTTGAAAATAAGATTAGGAGTTGGGTTGAGGTCCATAACTTAACGAATAGAGGTTGTTCGCTTTGGACAAGGCCCTTTAATGTACAAGGCTATTCCTTTCACAATCTTTCTCTTTTTTGTTCCATTAGCTACCCCTTGTTTTGGAATTGTGTGATTTGAAAGGCTCATGAATTTCTTCTCATCAAGTTATGCGGGAAAATGTTTGTGACCGCCAAAGTTATATAATGGTAAGAATTGCACCAATAACAAAGGAGGAGTAATAAAGATATAAGATATTGTCAAGATGAATGTTTAGATAGCTCATTATTTAGAGACATAAAGATTTTGTTGGAAACATGAAGACTTTATATGAAGATTTTGTCTAGAGATATAGATATTTCATTAGAGACATGGAGATTTTACATGAAGATTTTATTTTAGAAATATGAAGATAAGCAATGTCATGGGGAATAATGTATGGAACTGTAACATCCCCATATCCAGGATTAAGTAACAATCTTACGTCAACTGATACAAAAAGTAATTATATATGTGTGTGTGTGTGTGTGTTCCTATTAAATTTTAACGAAATTTTCACTAAAAGTTCAGCAGAGTATCCCCTATATTGGGAGGTCCCAAGTTATCGATATTTAACCATGTTTACACTTCTAATATGCCACATCTCATAACTCAATCACGACCCAATTGTCCTGGGTTTCAATCTCACAAACATCATGGTCATCACAACCATAATATTTATAACATACATTAAACAACAAATATCATTATAGAGAAATAAATGAGATATATACACATGGACACATTCATATGAAATTCAAAGTTAAGATTATCTATTCAAGTTTAAACATTGATTATACAAATTAAGTTATATGAAGTTGTAATATTGCAAAATACAAGGGTATACTCCCTAGAATCTAGAATTACAAAAAGTGAACATAAGTTAGGATATACTCCCGTGGTGCATGCGAGGGTCCTAGAACAAAATATATATTATTGAAATATGAATATCACAATAAATATAACAACACAAATATCCAACAATTTTAAAAAGGCAAACATGCATTCATATTTTATTCATTTCTCCTTTCTGGTTTTCATTGGAAACTCTTTCTCATTCAACTACTAAAAATCATCCCATTTTTCATTATCAACTTCCATTCAAGATTTCATAAGATCAATCATGATTATTTCCGCTTAACACATTATCGATACCAATTTCATTGGTATCATCATCACCCTGTAAAAGTCGATACAAGGTGATCCCTTTACCCGAGATCCTAATATACACTAAATGTATGCTAGTCAAAACATGATGATCCCCTTACCCAGAATCCTACCATACACTACATGTATCCTAATCCATGCCCCATATCACACTTCTCATATTTTCGTTGTTCGCGATAATTTCATCACTTAACAATTCAGACAACAACCTTTCACCTCGAATACACATACATTTAGAATACCATCCAAAATATTGACATCATTACGCAACTTTTCTACTTTCACATAATATCCAACATTCAATAATTCACATTTCACATCAGTAACATATTAGATTATGGAATTCAACTAGAAAGAATAGGTGCAGATCATCCACCTGCAGTAAAAGCTCTACTCATGCTCCCTTGCTGCTACTGTTGCACCACACCGGTGGTCCCTTCTAAAATCATAGGATCATTTCATAAATTTTCCTCATTCAAGAATATGTTTTATAATAATCATATCAACAGCTAATATGTCTTTCTTTTAATCATTTCTTTCTTTATATTTTACGTTTTTCTCATTACACCCATTAATGTTGTCATTCTTCATCCAACCATAGTTATCATTCATTTCTTTATATTTGAATTGTTACTGTTTAATCTTAAACTATCACTATACAACTATTACTGTCTAGACCTTGGACTATTACTGTCTAACCGTTACTGTCTTGACATTGAATTATTACTGTCTTGACATTAAACTGTTACTGTCTAACCATTATTGTCTTGATATTGAACTGTTATTGTCTTGAACTGTTATTGTCTAGTCATTGAATTGTTACTGTCTTGAACTGTTACTGTCTAGGCATTGACTGTTATTGTCCAATCGATACTGTCTAGACATTGAATTGTTACTGTCCAACTGTTACCATCTAGACATTGGACTGTTACTATACAACCATTACTATCTAGACATTGAACAATTATTTTCCAACTATTATTGTCTGAACTCTCCTTAGATTTTTAACTATATACAGAGTTCCAGAACTCCATTTCAAGCAAAATTGGTCTCGTTGGAAAGCTAAGACACAAGGCTACAAATTCTCTGAAGGAAGGAGAACCTAGTTCTGCCCCTAAAACAATCAAAATTGCTCATCAACAAATCAGACTTGTTGCCCTATAGGGTCTGTCATGACCCAGTCTCGGTTGATAACCCATAGCTGAAGTTCTATAGGTCCAAATTGAGCAAGATCAATTTTCTTAGTTAGCTAACATCCAAAACTACAATTTCTATGAGGAGCCTGATTCTAATTCCTTCATCCTCATATCTAAAATCTTACCGAAAATCAGGAGACAAGTCTGTCCAGATTCATCACCCCCTTCCCTTCACACATAACTTTCACAAACTACTTTTTTTCTGGGTAAATTATCATGGTTTCACGTCCTCGATCACATACTACATATGAATTAACTTAATTTTAACAACAAATACTTTTTCCCCAATTCAAGCCTAAGAACCCTAATCTATAATTCAACATCAAAGCATCAATTCCTTATTGAATTTGAAATGAATTATAAGATCATGTTTAGAACACCTTACCCGGTACGAATTTAGGTTTTGATCTTCAACCAGTTGAAGATTTTCAACTCTCTTCCTTTCTTTTCTAATGACAGTCGACCCTCCTTTTTCTTTTCTTGTTCAATTCTCTTATTAATCCATTGCTAACAAGTGTTTATTCCATCTATGAACCTTTAATCTTGGACGGGTTCTTGAAATTTTAGTGTTTCTCTCTTGATTTTGCAAGAATGGATACAAAACTCTCTCTTTTCTTTCCTTATAGTTGTTGTAGATTTTTGGTAAGGAGAGGAGTATTTATACTCTATAATTTCTCTTATTTGCACTTAGCCTCCATTTCCTTTAAGTGTATTATTTTCTTCAATTAAATCCAATCCTCAACATTACCGGGTTTATTTATAATGTCTCGAATTATTTCGCCTGAAAATTTATATTCAAAAATTTCTAAATTCCTGTTTTTATTTAACCATATACATGAATTTCTTTACTTTTATTTCCCATGTAGTCAGTTTTGCAATTTAAGCAGCCTTTATTTTTCTCAGGGTTTACAGGAACTACTTAGAGAGACTATATTTTTTCCATTGAAAAGCTCAAGAGATTCTCTTACATAAGTGAAGATATAATCCTTGAAAACTATATGATCTTGAGTAATGTTTTATAGGATGCAGTAACTTCTTTCTTTTTCTGTTTGGGTTGCATTTTCTTCTTTACAAACTATTAGAGATAAACTCTAGTAGCTATACTTTTTATCTTTTTTTTTCATGACATGATAGTGTTCAATGTCATGTTCAATATCATGGTGAAATAAACAAAATTTATCAGAGTTTTTTGTGTTCACGCCATATTTCATAGAAGGTGGATATTACACGAAATTGTTTTTAATGGAAATCAATATCAACAAACGTGATGGTCAAAGTTATGGTCATGAGCTCAAGAAACATCAGTCAATCATGAATTGATGTGTTCCTCTTGGATGCCCTAGAGTTGCTAGGAGATTAGTAACATTTAGGAGATTTTATTCTTTGTAGTTGGAATTTAGGACCTTGTCTTGTCATGCTCATTTCTTCTACTCAAATATGGTTTTTCATTTCTTATTTCAACTTAAGAAGATTTTGGTTAGGAAGAGAGTACAATCATTCCTACAAAGAATAGTAGTAGACTCCGCTAATTAGGGTTTTAATGGTAATAAGCTTAAGTAGACTTTTCACGTTGAATATTTTCTCATCAACCTTTGATGATATACTCTGATGCACTCATCTTCTCATCGTGTGATGAAAAAGAGCTTAGTTATGCTTTTTTTAGTTGATATACTTGAGCTAAAATAGAAAATAAGTTTGGTAATGAGATCGTGAAAGTAAAAAAACAGATTCAGACTTCAAGCTATAGCATTATGCTTAGGCACATCAATTGGATGTTATTAGAGAGACTTTACACCTAACATAATTATCTTGGATTACAAGCTCCAAATAGCTTTTATACATTCTATGTGCTATCTTAGTTTAGTTGTAGTTGTTTAAGTTGGCTTTAGTAGATACACAATATTTAAAAGGATAAGTTTGTAACATTCCATGACAGAAGCCGAGGGTGTATACAAACAAATTGTATTCTTTATAAAACCTTGTTTGTTTCTAGAAAAACATTTTTTTAGAAACCATTTTTTTCACTTTTCCATAGTTAGAATTTTTCTTAGAAAGTAGTTTCCCACCAAAGAAAAAAACTAGCCTTTCAAAAGAAAAATATTTTTCTTTTCTTATCTTTGTAAAACACTTTCCAAAACACTCCTCTTTCCTTTAATTGGTAACCTTGTCAAAATATTTCTCTCTCAATATGAAAAAAAAATTATCTAAAAAATTAATAAAAATATTTTTGGATCTACTTATCATTAACTATTTTATCTTTTTCAATATGAGAAAAAAACTATTTTAAGGTTTAAAAAATAAATAAAATATTAGTAGATTTTACTTAAAAATATTTAACAAGGTTTTATATCTATAATATTATATTTAAAATATTTATATTATTTGTCTAATTACATTTTATAAAAAAAACTTTATATAAATATATATTATAATAATCTTTTTTCCACCATTACACTTTTATTTCTCATTCTAAGTAGTCAGATAATTATATTTAATTTAATGTTATATATATTAAAAAATTATTTAACATATTATTTTCAATGATATAGTTAAATGACAAAAAATATATTTTTTTTAAACTATCAAATATAAAATAATAATCAACTTTCCAAAAATTTTCTTTTCATAGAAATCACTAAAAAAACAGCAAGTTACCATTTTGACCTTTACAATATAAGCAAGAATACAGGGGCATTACTGTCTATTCGAGAATCATGGCGCGATACGCACTCTAAACAAGTTAGAATCAGCAGGCCGTTTTAGATTCATGAATAACACATTTTTAATTTCCCGCCTCGTTCGGTACCCGCAACACTACTGTAGTGTTGTTTCGAAATCAATCCCCCCTTCTCTGTCTCATTCCGCCAAATCTCTCCACCGCGTCTCACTTCTCTGTGATTCTCATGTTAAAAATCATAAGATAAAATCGAGCTCTCCGATTATCACCGCCGAATAATCCGTAAGCGACTTCTCGTATTAATTACCGTAAATTTTAAATCAAATGCTTCAATTTAACACGTACTGCTCAATCTTGCTCTTTTTTTTCATGACTAGATGATCTGCTCTTACTGTACTGAGTTCTAAATATGCGACTGATTATAGTTGTTTTTTCTAATTTCACTATCTTAATTTATTCTGATATAGTAATTAATCTCAGAAACTCGAAACCTAACTTCGTTCAATTCGAGATTTCGTGCGCTTGAAATTATGTAATGAATAACAAATTAAGTTGAACCTGCAGATTATTAGGGTTCAGAGATATCCGTAGAAATTTGTGATGGTTTGTGATCTACTTGTATGAACAGTGAATTTGTCACTAACTTCGTTCATAATGGATTTTTTGGTCCTGAATTATTTCTCTATTTGACTAATTTGCTTGTTATTTGGGCTGCAGATTCTTGCGGTATACATTTCATACCTTTTTGGCTGAAGCAACATGATGGAGGTGGATACACGGCAGAAATTACAAGATGTAAGTGGTGAATACGTGACTCTTAGGACTATACTGCTAATGGAAAGTGTTTCTACATGGTTTCTGCTTATTAGCTAAAGCTTTTTGTCTATTTTTATAGTGAAATGTATTATTTGTTAGAGAAATAGCAGAGTGATTGTTTTATGATACAGATGAGATTATCTGCTTGTAAAATCTTGTGTGATGAATATTTTAATTTTGCATTGCATGGAATGTTCAGCTGCATGTTGCTGGTCCCGGTTGAATTTTATTTGTGCAATTTGGAACCTTTGGTCTGCTGGTGAAATTTTCTTAGTCATGAATTACCCTTGAATTAAATTTAAATACACAAACAATATTCAGGGGAATCGGATTGGAATTCCTAGGACCAGATGATGTCACTGTCACCTGTTGCCACTTGGTGAAGTCTTGTGAAATTAGATATTTGACAACTTCTAAATACACGTTTCAGGATCAAATGAGTGACTGTCGCAGCTTTGGCAGCAATTGTCGTCCATCTAGCCAGTCTAGAAAGATTTCGATTGGAATTCTGATTGACTCATTGTGGAAGAAAGGATCTGGAGGCACTAAGGAAAATGAAGCTGCAGTACCAAACACAGAAAGGGTAAATTCTAAGAAAGAAAGTTCAGTTGAAGGTAAAAATAAGGGAAAAGGTGCTTTTGATGCTACTAAAGGCAACCAAACTGAAGCTCCTGAGCAGGTCCATTCCCCTTGGATTACTACAAGATCCTTTCACCAAAAATTGCCAACTTCTGAGGGTGTCCTTTATGCTGTAGAAACTTCCAATTTACCAGGTTCTACTGGAAGAGGGAACAAGATTAGCAGAGTAAAGAATGTGCCTGTAACGCACTCAGTAGAGTTTTTTGCCAACCAACCATCAAATTCACATTCTGGTGATATAAAGCAGAAGTTTAGTGGATTCACCTACAAAAGGAAGGGCGGAAAGTATAGAAACTCAAATTCAGAAGAGGAATTTACATTTGCAACTGAAAAAGAAGGCTCCGTGCCAGATATAGCAGTGACTGATGATAAGACAGAAGAGAGAAGAACTGAAACTTTGAAAATGAAACTATGGGAAATACTGGGAAATGTTTCTTCACCGAAAAGTCAGCCATCTAATTCTCAGGCTCATCAGATTGGTGTCAATAATTTAAATCAGAACCAAATTCTTGATCAAACAGATGATGTAGTTGTCAAGCCTAGACAGAGCTCAGATACCATAGAAACTGATTCTGAAACTCCTGATCATACTATGAAGAGACCAGTGACTTGTTCCTTGACCCAAAAAAGAGCTTTAACCAAACAGAAACCAGAGAAAACTAAAGTTGATCCATCCTCCAGTCACAGGCAAAAAATTCAAGAGAAGGATGTCTACTCCTTCGAAGAAGGATTGCTTGGAAAACAAAATGTTGCTGTCAATGATGGCTCTTCAATGTCTACAAGGAAGAAGGGCCAGATAAAGTGTTTCAGCATCAAACCACGTAAGATTCACTTCAGTGAAGACAACAATGGAGATGAGATTCAGGAAGGAAGTCACAAGAGTGAAATATCACTCCCTGCTGAGAAAATGTCTTCTCATAGCAATAAAATGGGAAATATCCATGGTTCTCAGAATAAGAGAGACTACTGTGGACCAAAGAATAGAAACAAAGAAAGAGATCCCCATCAATCTGCAAGGAAAACACCTTTCCCTGCTGAGAAAGCATCTTCTCTTAGCAACAAAATGGGAAATTTTCATGGTTCTTGTAGGAATAAGAGAGAATACACTGAACCGAAGAATAGAAACCAAGAAAGAGATTCCCATAAATCTGCAAGCGAAGACTCCCACCAGTCTTTATGGACACTCAGGACTGGTCAACAGAATGATTTTAGCAGCTCCGCAGTACCTGAACATGGGGATCAACAAGAAAAATTTGATACTCCCTCCTCAAATAGCGCTGTTGATCCTCCGAATGATTTCCAGAGTCCACCATTCAAAATCAATTCCTGTACCTTAAGCTCCCCCCCAAGCTCAATGCCAAAATCTGACCAGATAAAACAGGTTTTTGGCAGTCCTGAACAAGCAGTGAGAAAATTTACTGTGGGAAAAATAAATAGCTTCAGGACTTTGTGGACTTCAAAGGCAGATTGTTTTGCCTCAAATAGTCAAACAGAATCGCCTGTATCCTTAGCTATTTTGAGGGCTTCAATATGATAGTGTATTATCATGTTAGTGATGTATAAGGTTAAGTTCTGTTTCATTTTGCCTATGTGTTTCCTTATTGAACTTCAGGATGTTGCAGCAGAAATTATGGATTCCCCACCCAGAAAAACATCACCTCTTAAGGGGGAAAAAGATGTGGAAGGTGGTCTTTTTGAATCATCATCTGAAGATGGATACTCTGAGAGCTCTGAAGAAGGTTCACCAATTTTTAAGGGTAACGACTGTTTTATTCCTCCTGCATGCTTGTCATAGAATGTTCACCAAGTACTAAGGGTGATCATTCTTTGTTCTCAAAAATATCATTTTCTTTATTCTCTCTTTTTCTCACCTCCTTAATCATGGTGTGCAGGTCATAGAGAAGGAGATAACTTCTCTCCAGAAACTGCTACTGCTGTCAGATCAAAATTCATGCTTCATCCAACTAAAAGGCTCCGCAACCACAATGTTGAAGAACTCAGAAAATTTAGTCCCACATCACCCTCTCCAACAGGCACTTCTTATAACATAGTTACACTTTCTGCTCCATGTCCACGGTGTTACTGCCATCATCTGACTTTTTTTAATCTGTCCTTTCTCTGTAAAATAAATCCTTAGGCATTGTTGAAACTGAGCTCACTCCTGAGATTTCAGAACAAAACCAAGGGAATGAACTGGAAAGGTATTCCTTTCTGTACTTAAGACAGATATGAGAATTAATTGGATCCAAATTATTAAATACCATCATGTTTTTAATTTTGCATGATTTTTGGGCATAATCATGTTTCAGGGCCATTATGCTGTTCGCCACAGCTTTAGAAAACTTCAAAAATAAAATGAAGTTGGAGACTAGAAAGAAATCCTCGGACATTTTGATGTCTGTCTCAGAGGAGATACGTCTACAGTTGAAGAATATTGAGTCGCAAATCCAAACAGATCTGTAGGTTTATTGAAATTAATTGATTTTCTAAATGTAAAAGTCAGTTATCAGGTCTAATCTCAATAATGTTTTCAGGGGGAAGCTGTCAAGTGTTAATAAATCAAAAAGGAGACGCCTGGAGTCAAGATTTGAAGGTAATGAATTTCATCTGCTACTGTACAGCTTCATGAACTTATCTTAAATGTTTGCTGCTATTTAAATTTATTAGAATGTTATTGCAGTAAAAGCATATCTTCAACTTTTTATTGTTGAATATGATGGTGTATTTTTCTTCTTCTTTAGGATTCACCGAACATATTTTGAATTCCCATTAGCCATCTATTTGCAGTGCAAATACATATTTTATAACATCCAACAGTCCCTTTTATTAGCAATCAAACCTGGCTTAGCACCACCTGTTTTGAATCACTAGTGCATTAGACATGAAGATCCATCAACTGACAGGTGAGGTACACCATCAATACCGAGTATGCAGTTTTTTTATCAAGAAATTTTCGAGTCTCATATTCATATTGCCAGGGATGTAAACTAGCTTCAGAATAAGAACATTCAAATTTTTGACCAATTCCTGTCTTAATAACTTTGTATTTCTTCTATGAAATCTTGTGTCTCTGATCTTAGTTTCCCTTATCACTGCATGTCTAGGTACTATTACATGTAATGTAGGATTAGTGGTTCTAGAACCATCAATGATTGGTAAACCTGTGGATCCATTTGGAACTCATTTGGAAATAATGCCTGAATGGTATTTCTTTCCTATATTTCAAAGCTCTGCGATTGAAAATATCTTTTTTAGGAACCAGACCGCAATAAGGTGGATTTCACTTTCTTTACTACTAGTAGGAAAGTTAGAGAATGGAAAAAACCACAACTAAGGTGTCTTCTATAGCTCCATCTTGATTGATTGCCATTGAAGGCCCCACTGAACAGAAGTAATTTAGAAAGACTCTTCTTTCTCGAAGGTGATCGGTCATGGTATCTGCTGTCCGCTTCCCTTTCACCACTGGCATCTGAAGGTCTTCAAGCTGTCAACAATTGATTGTTTTATCAACATAACATAGTATTAGCAACTCATGCAGATCCATACCAGGCATACATGTTTCTTTAAATAAAAGGTTCTGTGGATTTGATAAATTCTAATCAGTCTAACTCAGCCTTAACTTCTTAAGGGTCATCTAGCTGTTATGTTGAATCAATTCATTGTCTTCATCTTGCCGAAGCTTTAATAGCTGGTGTTCTGATTCCTTTTTTTTTTCTGTGCAGAACAACAAGAGGAACTAAAGTTGATACATGATAAATTCAAACAAGATATTTATCAGCATCTCCAGGAGTGTAAAACCACGCTTGAAGGACTAGAATTGCACCAGATTGACTTCAACGGAACTGTGAAAAAGCGAAGTATGTGAGCTTATGTTATAGCTAGTAAAAATTTTTGAATAAATACATTATTGAAATGTGTTTGATTGATTTCATATTATTCCTAATTTTTATTAAAACTTTTTAACTTCAGTTACACATACAAGCATGTGAGTTTGGACGTCATGATGCTTGTGGTGGATCTGTGATAATTGAAGTTTCAAGTTGATCAACAACTTCAAAACATTTTTAACTGGCTTCTTTATTTTTAATTGGTTACTTGTTCATCCAACATAAATTAATTGTTGACTTGCAAAGTTTTCATTTGATGTAAATGATTTGGGATAGAAACATGTCAGGGCAATTATTTGGTTGAAGATTAATTGCAGTCATATGCTCCGTCTCTTTAGTGTTTTGGACCTCCACAGGAATGTAAATAGGTGCCTACATTATTTATTTATCATTCTGCATCAACAAAGTTACTTCATCTGCAATGCTCTTATTTATTGTGGTGGTATGACTTAAGTTTTGACACAACATGGAAGTATCTAAATGCCATTAGCTTGATCTAGGGCATCCTAGATACACTAATGAGTCACAGTCTGGTAACAACAGAAACAGAGTTGAATGGAGATGTACCATGTGTGGAAACTCTGAAATACCCTAATGTTTTATTTGTTCTCTATCTCCATATTGCAGAAGCATCACACCAGAAGCTTCTTATGCAAGCGGAAGAAGCAGTGAAGACACAGCTAGATGATGCACAAAGAAGAATCACAGCTGTGCAAAAGGCAAGTCTGCTTCTATTTTAGGAAATATGATCTTCAGCATTTTCTAGCATCTGGGTTCTGGGTATATTATTCCTGATAATTGTATCATTGCATGCTCTACGGCCTTTGCTTGTGTGGATACGTAGCTGTTTTTTTTTCCTCCATTGTTATGACATTAATTATGAAAAGATGGCAAGACACCTAACTGTACGTATCTATAATGGTGTGAGTTTACATTCGTGGGGGTCACAGCCTAGAAGCTTATGAATTAGTATTCTTCATGCAATATCAATCTATTAGTGGTTGAACCTTTAATGTTCATAATTACACCTATAGATTTGTCAAGTTGTTGCCTATCGAAGGTTATGTCCTCGTGCATCTAGGATTATGCCCAAAAAATAATAATGTTAGTGTTTATAATTGAAAGAGAGCTTGCGGAGCTAATGTGAACCTTCCCTGTCATTCATTCATTGCAGTTGGCAAGGGAAAAGACGCTCCAGTTGAAGTATGTTGTAGCCGAGTGCTTGAATGAGGGTGTTCTAAGTTGACGAGGTTTTTTAGCTGATGGCTAACAAGATGGGGACTTTGTACAGAGACCAGAATTAGGAAGAGGCCGAAGGTTTTACGAGTTTCCTAGAGGTTGAGCCTGTAAGCTTTTTCTAGGTTATAAGATTGCACATCATGCTGTGGAATTGTTGTGACAGCCAAGTCCCTCTGGCAGGTATTTTTGTCATACGTCCACGGTGTTGCCGTTTAGCTATATAGCAAACCATACTGAGATTATTCATTTAATAGTCAACCTCAGATTAGATAGCTTTTTTTTTCTTTCCTAAGCTGCCTGCCTTTGGACGAGTTAAACAGTCCATAATGGTAAAAGTATGTTCCAGAATTTTCGTTTCTGAAAATATAGAGCGTAGCTGTGCATGAGAATGATTGAGGGTAGTCCAATTTTACAGTCTAAGTCACTGCATGCACAGAACATTTTCACTAGAAATGAACTTGACAATGATCCTATAAGTTGCTTCAGGAGGCACCTGTGAGTCTTTCTTGACAATTTGCTTTCTAATTATAAAGTGATAGTAGGTTCAAATCTTTCAGACTACTTCTCAATAGAAAGAAAAGGAAAAGGTTAAAAATTTGTGAGAGCTTCAAGAGAGTATTTG
The DNA here is from genome assembly GCF_951802175.1 of Populus nigra. Classification (NCBI taxonomy): domain Eukaryota; kingdom Viridiplantae; phylum Streptophyta; class Magnoliopsida; order Malpighiales; family Salicaceae; genus Populus; species Populus nigra. The sequence goes on along the minus strand of NC_084855.1, from coordinate 14,599,589 downwards.
ATGTGGGGCATGTGGTGTGAAGAGCTCACGGATAAGTTTGATAGACAAAAAGCTCAAGAAGACGGTGTGGAAGGGCAAGCATGCATTGTTGCTTTGATGGGTTATAATTGTGCCTGATTGATGCAAATCATGTAATCCGAAAAGCCAAGTCAGAGGCCAACAAATAGCGGAGTGTTGAAGGCTATCCAGGTCATTTTTGAGGTTAAAATCCATTTCAAAGATTTTATTTTTTTTTTAATCTTTTTGTGATCTGGATTTCTTTATTACACGCTATGTCAGCATTTTGACATGCTTTGCTGGGATAAAACACAAGTTTGTAGATATTCCATGTACATCCATTATTAGCCAAGAAATTCCTAGGTTGTAATATATGATAATGACATGACAAAGAGAGGTGACCTGGGTTAGCCTTTTGACATTTTAGAATCCAGCAAGGATATATTCCAATTTAAAAACGGATAGTTTCGAAAATTGGCTGCTGAAAATGAGAGAACTCCTTGGCGTGCTGTATACACCATTCATTGCTTTGATGGTGGGACCTGCATCCTCTTATCATCGTTTGTAATCTGTGTTTTCATTGGCAATCAATCCTCGTCTGATTGTTGAATTTTATAGGCTGTGATTTTGTTCCGTCGGTCGGTCGGTGTCCGGGGAGGGAAAAAGGCGCATACCAGATAGGAAACAAAGAGGCACGTGAACCACCACGCGTCTGCACGTGAAGTGCAAACCTTTTATTTTATTTTTACGGAGAGATACGGATTTAAATTATTTTGTAAGACTATTTAATCTAGATTTATTATTCGTTCTCGTTCTACTGCTTTGAGATTGTTTGAAAGTTTACATGAAAGAGAAATAGAATTGAGGAAAGCTCTTAGGGTCAACATGTATGTTTAACAACTAATATTTGAAAATTAATTTAAAATATATATATATATATATATATATATATATATATATATATGTATATGCTTGACAACTCATTGGATTGATGATAAGTGAAATTTACATAAAAAATTCTAAATTTTTATCATGATTTCAATTATAGAGGTGAGATAATTAGTCAAATTATTGAGAATTATTTATTAGAGTGGGAGATTAATAAAGTTTTGATTATTGCAATAAGCAATGCAAGCTCTAATAATTTGATTATTGTATATTTGAAGAATATGTACAAGATTAACCAATTATTATATTATTAAATGAGTATTTATATGTTATGTGTTATGCACATATTGTAAACTTTATTGTGCGCAAGGACTTAAAAAAATTAATGTTTTAGCTGTTAAAATTCAAAATACAGTTAAGTTTGTAAGATTTAAAATACAGAGGTTGATTAAAGATATGGTATAAGAAATCAATGTGTTTTGATATTATAATTCAATGGAATTCAACTCATTTATATTGGAAGCCGCTGAAAAATTTGAGAGGATATTTATAAAGTTAGGTGAAAATAACTCTATGGATATAGGTTATTTTATAGAAGTTGATTCGAAGAGAAATAAAAACAAAATATAAGGACACTTAGTTTTGAAGATTAGAAAAATGCTAGATTTTTGGTGAAGTTCTTAAAAAAATTTTACATGGTTACATTGAAATATTTTGATTCGTTGCATGTTACATCAAATTCTTTCTCCATTGAATTTATTTACATGCATACAAACATATCACAAATATGTAGAAATAAAGATAATCTTTCATGTAGAATGAGAAAGAACATGATGTTAAAGTATGAAAAATATTAGAAAGATAAAAAAAAAATAGAATTTCTTGTTGTATGTGACTATTGTCTCAAAACCACATTTCAAACTAAAATATATGAAATTTTATTTTAGTAAGTTATATGATGTTGAAAAGGCACAATTGTTAACAAAAAATAATAAAAAATATTTTGGTGAGTTTCTATAATTTCTATTTGAAAGTTGATGAGAGTGAATGATGATATGAACAATGGTAGGACATCTATTAGACACATAACATAATGTTAATGCTAGTAATGACATGGAGGTAAATGATATGTCAAACACTTTGGCTCGATTTAAAAAATATTTAGAGGAGAAAGATAGTATGGAGAGTAGAAATGGGATTGAAAGGTATTTGATTGATAATTGTGAAGATCTCAATGAAAATAGGTTAAATATTTGAGCTGGTGGAAGTGTAATGCTTTAAAATATAAGAATTTTTCTAAGGTCTCATAATCATAACATGTTCTAGTTTTTTGTCTTGAAAGTTATTCTTGTATCGAAATTGCTTTTGAATCAACCTTTAACATTAATGGTCATATACTAAATCAATTTTGAAGTTTTTTATTTCTAGTAACAGTTCAAATATTTATTTATTGTCAAAATTGGTTGCATTATAAATCAATTCCAATTGACATTAGAACCTTGATAGATGATATTGAAACCTACAAATACCTCAAGTAATTTATCTTATAAACTTACATATTTTATTTTATGATTTATTAATTAATGCATTTTCAATCTATCATGTATAATTTGTTAAAACGTTTAACATTCGAATAATATTTTTATGTTTAAGAAAAATCTGACCCGAAGGGTCAATTATCTAGTTACAAGATCATAAGAAAAGAAATGGCAGGACATGAACCGACTGGATCAAAAACCAAATATATTTATCAACTCTTCAGACAACCAAGATTTATGAATGGTCAAATTAGACATCATAATAGTTTACATTTTTCTAGTGTATATACATGTAAAATACGCAGAGAGTGAAATCGTTATATACATGACCACAACAGCTTTGACCAAATGACCGAAAACTCGACATCATATTTAGCCAGTGCATATGATCATAGTACCATTCCGGTACGGAATTCCTTTAATTATGCTGCTTCAAGCATCGCATGCTTTGAATTTTTAGTTCTCGTCGGGAATGGAGACTTCTGACTTACAGATTCCCTAGCTGAACCATCATGAAGCTTTAAATTTGACAAAGCATCAGTTAGCGAGTCAGTGGATCCCAAAGCATCCATTTCTCCTGATGTATTGCCAGCCTCGACTTTCGATATTTGAAGATTTTCACTTTCTAATTCCAACTCTAGCTTTTCTAACTCCTCTTCTATATCTTCATCTTCAATACCTGAGATTGGATTTGATTCTGCATTTGACAAAGAAAAAATTCTCAGACAAATCTAAGAAACTAAATTTGCTGAAATGGTAATGAATTTTCCAATTGGCATTAGCTATAGTTTATGTCCAGGCATAGAGGGAAGGGGAGACAGAGGATACCTAGAGCCTTTTCAACTTGTTTTTGTGCATCAATACTCTCCTCAAGTTCTTCTAAACAGTGTTCAACCTCCTCTACCGTTATCTTATTTTGTTTCATTGCTTCAGCTCCAATTCTGATGGCCTCAGTTACCTGGCACAAGGAGACAAGTATTAAAGCCAAATGATTTTCCGCGGTGAAACCTTGCTAGGTGGCTCCTTCAATTTGCAAAAGCTGAACTCACCAGTTCATCATTAGATCATAGAACTTGATTTGTCATCAGAAACAATTTATAGAAAAATGGGTTTTTTAAAAATAAAAAGAAATGGGAGAATGTGTTGATGAAATAACTAAGTTGACATCAAGACAATTCAGACTTCAGAGTTGCAGCAGAAGCTAATTGCAAAAGTTTACCTTTTGTGTAGATTCAGCATTTGCGATGACATTCAGAACTTCCTCCACTCTGTTCAAAAGTGACGTACACCTTTCTCTACTCTCCGAGGCCAACTTCATCTCTCTAGCATGCCTCAGGGCTACTTTCTTGTTTCCAGAATTTAAAGAAGCTAATGCTGATTTTCTTGACCTGCACAGAGAATAAACTGAATCTGTGAGACAGGAAAACTTGTTTCAACTAACCTATCAAATTACCACATTAAAATGCTGCTTAAAAAACAAACCATACGAGATGAAAATGTAGAAACAATTAATCCTAGTAAATTAGCATGTACAGTCAACAGACACGTCCACTTTTCCTGTTAACAAAGCTGGCCACATTTTTCAAGAACAGGCATAGGACTAGACATCCCAAATTGTTCAATAAATGATATACCAGTGTGATGATCACTTGAAGATATGGGTGAAGCAGAATTTTATGCTAGTCCAAGTTCACATGCAGGACATCGTCATCAGTTTTTAGCTTTAATTATAGGCGTTTGCCACATTAGTTAAGATCTGGGATAAATAATTATATCCAAGCTAGCTTCAATCCTAGGGCAAAAATGTACTAGTGTACAAGTAAAGGGAGAAGCAAATACATTTCATATCGTCTGTCAATCACGTCAATTTGGTCCTCAAGCTTTTGCGCTGTCCAAATCAAGTGCAGGACATCCAAATCTAGACTTGAGATGGCGGGAACCGATGCTGATGAAAGGGAAATTTTCACTCCCTGCAAGTAAGTTATTTAATTACTCTCTTTATTAACTGAAATGCAATGAATAGCAATTCTTCTTCTAATATAATTAGGTAGAAACAAGCCTTTGGTTAAGGTTGTTTTATGCATTCAAAATTTAAAATGTAACTACGTTTATACTAACAAAAGTATATATTTTTATAATTTCATCTCTATAGAAAAGTAAAAAGAAAACCATATTTTAATACCTCTATAACCTCCTTAGAAATTGAGAAATATTGTGCTTTCCCAAGTCCAGATAGATAACTCAAGAGAGGAGCTGCCTCAGATGGTCCTCCACACATGCCCTGGAACTTGCTCATAGTAATAATGCACGACGAAGTCCAATGACTTTCAGATAAGCATTTGATAATCTGAGCAGTTTTATCCTAGATATCAAGAAAAAGGATTCTCAATAATGAAAACATCAGCACTATATAGAAATTCAAAAATTCCATAAAAAACCCTCTCTCTTCTGGCACCGTTTAAGGTGCCTACGATCATAAGCTCACGAAAAGCTCTGAACCCATCATTTACAATTCCAAGAACAATGCTGAGAGGTGCCAATCAGCTTTTATTCCAAAACCCAGATGAGAGTTAAGAGAATAAATAGCTAGCTACCTTCAATAATGGTGTAAGAAAGAGATGATCTTCAAGCATAATTATTTCTGGAGTAACAGGTGATCTGACCATCAAATTTCTAACTTTTCTGAATAACTGAGAGATTCGACCACTACTTGGGTCTACAAGATCCACATTTCGCACAATATCGCCTTCATTATACATTAAGCACTGCAATATTAAAATAAAATAAGAATCGTAATTTAGAGTATAAAAAAATATAGCGAAGGAAGTTAATTGACTAATTACCAGTACATGATCAAGGCATAAAGGCGTTAAACCTCCACGATTGAACCACTCCTCCTTTACCTTCACATTTTTTAAATAAAAAAAATATTAGTATTAACTCTTGATTAATGAAAAAAAAATTAACAAAGAAAGAACCTGAGAAGGTTGAATAATGAAGAGGTCGAGATGTCGAGCAATTTTGAGGATTAAATCTTTCCAGAACAAGTATTTGGGTTCCCAATCGGATCTTTGCCCACTAAATGCTTTGAATCGGGCTGTGGCCATTATTTCGTCGTCCCAATCGGGGACTTGTTTTCTTATGAATTCCTTCACCGACGACACGGAATCCATTTCTATTCTATTCGGAGCTGCTGCTTGTTGAATTTCAATTCAATTCCCGCTTCGCTCACCGAAATCGAAAATTTGAAGGAGAAAATTGGAATTTTCAAAGGAACCGAAACTTCAAAATCCCGGGTCTGGTTTGATTCTGTGGACAGCGAGCGGTACTTGCAGGAAGGTTGGATTGGGACTAGAAGATTTTTAACTAAACCGACACCGTTTGAGGTAATTGCAACTCCAATGCGGCAACTTCCTCCAGCCTAAAAAAAAAAGGCTGGGAGAACTTCCAAGTTTGATAAAATCCTGTAACTTAGGCTCTATTTTGATTAGGGTGAAACTAGATAATTGTCCGGGCTACTTGTGTGTAGATTAATTTTTTTAATATAAAAAAAATCTAGGTTTTATTAATATATTTTTAATTAAAAAAAATTAAAATCATATAGGATTAACCCAATATTTTAAAAAGAAAAGTTAGATTCTAAAGAAAAGTTTTGGCTTTAAAAGAGGAGCATCTTGCTTTTATGTTATGTTGAGCTTGGCTATTTATGTGTAACATCCTATGATTTAATCTCATAAAAAATAATATGTAATACACCAACGAGTAATGATTTTATTTAAAAATATCTTTTTTTTAAGACTAAAACTTCTAAATATAAATAAATTATTTTTCTTTCTATCAAAAAAAAATTTTAGAAACATGTAATGCAAGTTAAGGATGATATCTGTAAAAGAATTGGATACATATTGTACCCAACATCACGGCAAGCTCATAAAAAATAAAATGCTTGTTTTAGATTTAGAAAATAGGGTAAAAATAAAAAAAAAATCATCACCTAATATTATAGTCATTAGCAACCGTAATTAGTCTCTAGAAATTTGAGGTAAGGAATTGACTGTGTTAAAAAGAAAATACAATCACCCTAAAACATCTTACATGAGATAAGATGCATTGTTACTTGTTTTTTATTTCTAATAATTTATTATGCCTAGTCTATTGATGTTCTATCTAGAGGGTAATAGTAAATAAGTCTATTGTTATGAGTTAAACCCTGGATTGAAAGTTAAACCAGATCAATATATGGTCTGGTTTATTTACGCGACTCCTAGTTATTATCTTTAAATAACATTTAGTGAATTGATAGTTCTAAAGTTGATAACTAATGATCACAACTTGTGATTAATTGTTGATCAAGTCATGTTAGACTTATTAAACTCAGTCTCAATCCTAAAAAAGGTTATTAAAAGGTATATCGATGAAGTTCATCTATTTTATAGCACTTGAGTTTCACTCATGATATTTGATAAATGAAGACTTAATACTCTCAATTCATGCTCAGATGTGATCAATGAATATTAGATTGAAAATTCAATACTCCTAATTTTGTATTTAGTTAATATTATACTAGAAATTTAATATTCCTGATTTTGTTATCGATAAGTATGAGATTGAAAATAAAATTATTTAAAAAATTAAAAGGATGTGTTATTACTCTTATTATTCAGAATAACAACCTACATTGAATTCATTTACCCTAAATACTTAAAAAGAATAACAAAACAATATTTTGACATGATTTCATAGAAAAAAAAAAGGATAGGTTTTAAAAACTTAAAATGTTGTCCCAATGGACCTTTTAATATGAGTTAAGCTTAAATGAGTCTTATAAACTTGTTACAAAACCCAAAAAATAGCATGTAACATGATAAATAATTTTTTCTTTATATATATATATATATATATATATATATATATATATATAACATTCAAATGATGTTTAATGATGTAAAGTCATATGATTACTTATTCTTTGTAGAGATTCTTTAAGTTTGTTTTCTTGTTTTTAACATTTTAGTAACTAACATCACCTTAATCTTAAATCTTTAAGTTCTAACTCATTATTTGTTGTTGACATTTGTCTTTAATTATGAACTTTGCAGAAAGATATACTTTTGAGAGCTTTTTTTCTTCTTCTTTTTCCTGCTATCTTTTGAAATGCTAGTTTCTCACTCATCCCTTGCCATTTTAACTTATCCTCTTTCCTTTTATCTCTTACACCTTATTTAGTTATTTCATTCTTCCCTCCATCAATTTTATTCAAACATATTACCTCTCATTTTATTGTATATCACATTCTATCTCAATTACCATCAAGTTTCTTGTAAAAAAAAATTAACTAAAAATTAATTTAAAAGATTTACTTTATTATTTAAGTTAAAGCTAATAATGGTGTTAATCTCTAGAAATAAAAATAAATTATGTTAGTAACAATTAATATCATGATGATGATTATTAATAATTTTGGTAGGAAAATTAATTGTTTCAAAAAATCATGATGATGGTTATTGCTATCATTAATAATATTTTGTTTTTATTTTATGAAGATTAATTATTCCAGACTAAAGAAAATTTTATAGTTTTTTTTCTTATTTTGTGACCAATTCGTGGCAACAAATTTGATCACAAATTCCCATATAGAATAAATATAAAACAAAAAAACATAATATATAAAATTAAGAACGGATCACTATCGTAAATGAAACCAAAGTATTTGTTAACTAGATTTCTATTTTAGACTTAAAAGAAAATCCATAACTGTATTCAAATTAAAACCATTTTATCCAAAGTCAATTGTTTTCTGGCTCAAGAAAATAGATAATCGCTACTGCAATATCAATCACTATTAAAATATAAAAGAGCTATTTGGCTAACCAGACTCGGTTCAATTGTCGGGTCAAACCTTACAGTGTACAAAAGAAAGACTATACAATCATGCTCTATTATTCAAGGATCTAATTGTTCCCTGAATGGAGGTGAATGATGTGATGTGAAATTTAATTTGACTATGATTCTCCACTATAAACAGAAGGGGAGATGTATACAATCCAAGTTAGGGGGGATAAACTAGGGTTTAATCCTCCCCGTAATGCTGCCTCTCTTCTCATTAAAGTCAAGTTGCTATTATAATGAATCTCTCAATTTCTTTAATTTTTATTTTCAGTAATTGTTTTCTCTTGGATTAGCCCTCTCCACGTAATCGATCGACTCGAAAGATCACCAGAGGTGTTTCCCTTAATTATTGTGGTTTGAACATAACCACTGTCTCTTAGCGAAAGAGACATCAAATTTATTTTTGTTTTCCAAATTATCATGATTAAAGCTGGCGATGGGAGTCCAGGGAAGGCTTGAGAGAAACACATGATGCAGATGCATGTGCCTGTGCTGCTTGCGTCCAATGCCTCTGGGCCAGCTGATTAGGGATGCATGCCTTGGGGTCAATCTCGAATAGACTCCTTCTCAGTGCTTAGGCCTTTCAGTACTCCAGGAGGAACGTGGTGTGCTCCTACAAAAAAATGTGGATGTGTTCCTTTTGGGCCAAACTTACAATAGTGATAGAAAGCTGTCCTGCCGCAGCCGGGAAATAATTAGCAATTCAATGTATTGTTTCTTTCTATGTCTTAAAAATATTTTTCAAAAAATTTAAATTTTTATTTTATTTTATTTTATTTTATTTTATTTTAAATTAATATTATTTTAGTGTTTTTTAATCATTTTGATGTACTGATATAAAAAATAATTTTTAAAAAATAAAAAAAAACATTATTTTGATACATTTCCGAGCTTGTTTGAAAACGCGACGCAAACCGCGTTCCTTTAAATTTTGAATTTTTTTGGTTAAAAATTAATTTTGTTAATGTTTTTATATATTTTTAATGTGCTGATATTAAAAATAATTTTAAAAATATATATATATATATATATATATATATATATATATATATATATTATTTTGATTCATTTCTAAATAAAAAAATATTTTAAATCACAACTATTACCACAATCTCAAACAGGTCCTGTAATAGTTAGTTTCAAACAGGTCATAATCTTACCAGTTGTTTTTTAAAAGTTATTTTTTTATCTAGAAATATATTAAAATAATTTTTTATATTTATTTGTATCAAATTGATGGAAAAATATATTGAAAAATTAATTTGAAAAAAATATTCAAAAGGTTTTAGAATAAAGGGCAATCGTACTCTCAGACACTATAGTAGCATTTTCCAGAGGGATGATAGCTGATCTTTCTTGTCATTCTTTTTGAAAAGAGATGGATTAAAGATAATGAAGCACGAGAGGCTACCTCTCTTTTTCTTTTTCTTTTTTTGGTTCAAGGACGTATAGAAAAATAATTAACATTTGAATTGTTAAATAAAATGCTCATCATTATAGAAAAAATATAAAATACTTGACGTTTTATATATAAACTACTTTTTTTTTATTTAGTCTGAAAACTATATCTTTAAATCAATTTGGTTGTTGCTCTTAAGAAAAAAATCAATGCGGTCAACTAAAAATTAAATTCACCTCTGCAATCCAATAAAACTATAACAAAAATAATAAATGTTTCAATCGTTAAAGTAAAATATTGAACACTTTAAATATTCTTTTATAACAAGGTCGGTCAAAAAAATCTAAAAAATAAACAAAAAACAAAAATAATAATTTGGTCGATGGTGACAGCTGACAAGCTACCCTATAATTTATTTGATATTATTATTAAAATTAAGAAAGTTTTAAAAGTATATAAAACTTAAAAAATATTAAATTAATATTTTTCAGTATTTTTTAATAATTTTAATATGGGTGTGTTTGTTTTTAGATAACTTTTGTGGTTGTAGTTTAAAAAAAATATGGTTGATTGTAATTAGATAGATTTAGATACGTGTTCGGTAAAAATTGTGGTTAAAGTTTATATGCAGCAAAAAACATGTATAAAATATTTGGTAAAAGTGTGGTTGCGGTTGCTTTTCAAAGTGTTTTTTTACTTGGAAATGCATCAAAATAATTTTTTTTATTTTTAAAAAATTATTTTTGATATCAGTTCATCAAAATGATCTGAAAAACACTAAAAATATATCAATTTGAAGCAAAGAATAAAATAAAAAAATTTAAATTTTTTCAAATACGCTTTTGAAACACTAAAACAAATAAAGTTTTACGAAACTCAATTAAAAAAAATATAAAAACTGCTTCACAAAAATTACGTTTCAAATTTAATTTTTTAGTAGACTCTGCCGTACAAAACACAATTTAATTTGTTACCAAATATCTTGTTGTTTTACTGCAAACGTAAAAGTCGATGAAAAACAAACACTGCCTATACTAATACTAAAAATAAAAATTTTAAAAAATATTTTAATATATTTTTAAATAAAATATCCTTTAAAAAACTTTACATATATGTCTCGTGAGCTAAGCTTTGTAATGAACCTAAAAACACAAGATTGAATTGCTGATGCTACAAGATCAATATGTACCTTATTGGATAAAAAATAATTGATTCTACAACATGACATCAGAATTGCAATTCTCAATTCCCCCAACAAAGATAGTGTTTGGGAACGCGGTTCAACCCGCGTTCCCAAAAAATTTGAAATTTTTTTTTTATTAAAATTTAATATAGTTTGTATGTTTTGAATCGTTTGTACATGTTCGGTAAAAATTATAGTTAAAGTTTATGTGTAGCAAAAAACATGTATAAAATGTTTGGTGAAAGTATGGTTGCGGTGGCTTTTTAAAGTGCTTTTTACTTGAAAATGCATCAAAATAATATTTTTTTTATTTTAAAAAAATTATTTTTGATATCAGCTCATCAAAATGATCTGAAAACACAAAAAATATATCAATTTGAAGCAAAGAATAAAATAAAAAAATTTAAATTTTTTCAAAGGTGCTTTTGAAACACAAAAACAAATAAAGTTTTACGAAACTCAGTTAAAAAAGCATATAAAAACTGCTTTACAAAAACTATATTTCAAACTCAATTTTTTAGTGGGCACCGCAGTACAAAACACAATTTAATTTGTTATCAAATATCTTATTATATTTGTTTCACTGCAAATGTAAAAGCAAGTGAAAAACAAACACGGCCTACACTAATACTAAAAAGTGAAAAATTTAAAAAATAATTTAATATATTTTTAAATAAAAAAATTCTTGTAAAAAACTTTGCACATATATCTCGTGAGCTAAGCTTTGTAATGAACCTAAGAACACAAGATTGAACTGCTGATGCTACAAGATCAATATGTACCTTATTGGATAAAAAATAGCAATCAAAGTATAGGGTAGGAGGATGATTGTGCTTTAATTTAATATTGCCCTCATACTCTTAACAGTACTATAGAATCTTGAATGCAATCAATTTGCATCTTTCTTCTCTTCATTTCTTGCAACTTTTTTTTTTTTTTAAATTATTTTAATATCTTGATATTAAAATAATTTTTAAAAAATAAAATAAATATTATTTTAATATATTTCTAAATAAAAAATACTTTAAAAAAACAATAACTAACCTAATATTAAATAATATCCTTCTTTCCTTCTATCCCACGGCACTCTAGAAACGTAAGAGCCTGGAAAAGGAAACCGTGTTATAATTTTCTAGCTCCTACCCACATCTAGTTTTCTTCTTTGATTTATAAATACTAACTAACTTTCTATGAAAAACTAGAAGCAACATAATTGATTCACAATTTCTTCAATAGAAACAACATAATTGACTTCGTTTGCAACGTGATCGATCCAGTCGTGTGGATAGCAATGTATGTCTGTTTAAGAATATAATTGTGGTTGTTTTTTAAAGTGTTTTTTATTTATAAATGTATTAAAATAATATTTTTTTATTTTTTAAAAATAATTTTTAATATTAACGTATTAAAATTATTTTAAAATATTAAAAATATATTAATTTAAAACAAAGAAAAAAATAAAAAATTTTAATTTTTTTAAAAATAATTTTAAAATGCAAAAACAAAACTGAAAAGTTTTTGTTGGCCGAGAACAATAGCGAACAGTCACCGTCTTTAATGTGTGGCCTGGAAAGCATTGAGAGAGAGGGGGGTATTGAGTAATAATTGTTTTTTAAAATAAATTATTTTTAATATTAATATATTAAAATAACTTTAAAATATATAAAAAAATTAAATTTAATAAAATAAGATTTCAATCACGTTAGCGTACCCTCATTCCTCCCGTGTGAAATGATATGATATTTGAAAATCTGCAGCAGGCCCCGATTAGGATACCAGAAGTATGAGAAGGTACAGGTGATGGTGCATTGAGCTAGCTAGCCAGCTAGGCCCCGAATCTCTATAATTTTATTTTTCGGAAATTTCATCGAACAAACAAATCTCAATGATCTATCGGACCCGCTTATATGCTTTTCTAAATAAATAAATAAACTGACTTGGATAGAAACAATGTGCTTATGTGCATGGTGTTTTTTTATTTAACTTTTAAATTTAATATTTGAAACCTGGTCCGGTCCGGCAGGTCGATTCGAGACCTAGGACTAGAATTGGGCGGGGTTAAAAAAAATAAAGAAAAAAAACCCGGTGTGACCTGGTTGACCTTACAAGTTGACTCGGTAAGACCCAATTATAACCTGTTAATTTTTTTTTTTACTAAAACGATATCGTTTTGATTTTAAAACAAAATAAATGAATTGACATGGACGACCCGGTCAAAACTTGAAACCCAGACCTTAAACCAGGATCGGATCTAAAAATTATGTTAAGTATATTAAAAAATTTTGAAAAATTAATTTAATATTTTCTTAAATAAAAAATAAATTAAAAAGCATCATGGAAAGAAAAGGCTAACGTTCCATCTACCAACCCATTGACGGAAGCCATACACTAACAACGTTTGATCCAAAAAAATAAAATAAAAAAATAAAAAGAATCTGTCTATTCATGCAGGCGTTAAATCTTGGAAATTAATTCAATCCTAATAGTTGTTTGGGTGACCTAACTTCCTCCCTTTCTCGTTATTGAGCCATTTATTTTGGCAATTTAATGACAAAAAAAACCCTTTAAAAAGTCTAAGAATTATTGATTCTCAATTACTTTTTTAAAAAGAAAACCATTAATTATTTTGTCCAAAGTCACTTATTTGCATCTTATAGTTTTCCCAATTCGTCAATAAAAGCACTCTGTTATCAGTTCACTTAATTAAGCATATGTGTTTTTAATTTCAATTAATTAAGTACATTGAGATTTTATCTCAACTAATTATATTCTATACTTTAAAAGTTGCAGGGAAAAATACTATGCAAGTACTATAAATATAAACTCATTATATTATGGATCACACTATAAACATAGAATATTTGTACTATAAACGACACTGTAGCACCAGAAAACATTGTTTTTTTTATTTTTTAATCAAAAAAATACTATTAGATCTGGCTTACAGTCAGACAAAAAAAAAAACATTATATGTACTGTATATATTGTTTGAACTGTGAACAACACTATAGGATTAGGGGCGTTATTTTTGTTAGTTTTTAATCAAAATAATATTGTCAAGCCTGGCTTGGTAATCAGAATCAATATTATTGGACCTGACGCTCTATAATCTTTATATTTGTTTTATATTTTTTAAAAAATTATTAATGATTTGCTATTGAACGCAGGTTAAATATGCTAATTATCTTTATTAAGCAATCTTTATTTTTTTAATTTAGATGATTTGTATTTAATTGACTGAGATTAAAAATATAAGTGCTTAATTAATTATGTGTGGACAACAAGAGAGACCTGAAGTTACACGTGGAAGTACGGAGAAGATATGACGTCGGATTTGCGTTGGCTGAGGTAGTTGATGGGTCACCCGTAGGAGACACAAGCGTGTCGAAGAGAACGCCACGTATTTGTTTTGTTTTCGGGATAGTTCGGGTAAAAGCAAAGCTTCTTTGGGCAATCATTAAACCGTTACGACACATATCTTCTCTTATCTCGGTGGGTTTTGTGGGGGCATCATAACCTCTGTAAATAACTTCTTCTTCTTTTTTAAGAAAAAGAGGAAAAATAAAATTTATTAATTATAATACTTTTAAATTTATCAAAGGATTTTCTAATAGAAACCGGCAATATAATATTTCTCTGGGCAAACTTATGAATAAATAATGATATATAATATTACCAATAAAATCACCGACATGATATTTCTTGATTTTTTAATTAGTTTTATTCTTTTAATAATGTTATCAATAATAATTATTGAGAAAACATATTCCGTCTCTAATGACGTTGACTGATATTTTCCATTGTTATTGTTATTGAATATTCTGTGGTTGCTAATTGCCAAGTTTTTGATAGGAATGTATCATCTGATGGATGGGATGGCCATGGATGGGGTCTAGTTAGACTTATGTAACTTATTATTAATATTAAGACCCCAAATACCTTATCTAATTCCCCCATTTTCGTTCAGGAGGTTAGATTCGAGAGGGTTCAACACACTAGAGTAATGAACCTGGACAGCCCAAGGTTTTCGACCTCAGTAATGGATGGTCGGATCTTCATGTCATATCTCGACGATCCTTGTTCGCCATGACCTCATATCTGGTCTCAATCACCCATCCGTTCAAATTGTCAGTGGACTTTTATAAGTTCGCAATCTTTATCAGGTCATAGGGATGATAATGAGTATTCTTGAATTGAATTTTCTGGTATTTATATTTTCTATTTTCTATATTATTTATTAAAATAAATTTTAGATATTTATAAATTATTTATTTGTATTTAATAGGTACTATTACTTATTAATAAAAAAATATATACACACACACACATACATATACAAGTATGGATATATCATATCGTATTAAAAGATTTAAATATTTTACAAATATATTTATATAATATAAATAATTATTATCATAGAGATCAACCCGAGGTAAGACCAATGTTAAAGAGGGTGTTTGGTATTGCGGTAGCTGTTATGGTTGTGGTTTTAAAAAAATTGTTTTATAAAAAGTACTTTTAGTTGTGGTTGGTTTGAAAAAATATGTGTTTGGTTAAAACTATGGTTGAAATTGAGGTTGAAGAAAAAGTAGTTTAATGTGTTTGGTTAAGAATGTTTTTGAAATTGAGGTTATAAAATAATTTTAAAAAATATAAATTAATATTGATGGTTTTTAATTTAAATATTGTGGATTTAACTATTGCGGTAACATCATGAAATAAATCATACTTTATATATATAAAATTTATTGTTAAACTATCTACAATTCCATTACGTACAAAATTTATCTGACAAGAACTACAGTTTCCATAATTTTTTAGCGTGTAATAAAATTAGATAAAATATTATCATGTATAAAATTCACTCTAAACTAGTTTTTTTTTAAATTAACAAAAAAAAATTAACACACTAAAAAAAATATATAAAAAAAAGAAAGTTCACGCAGTGCAAGTGAACAGTGCAAGAGAATTGCACTGTTCACTATTTAAAACATGAACAGTGCAATTTTCTTGCACTGTTCATCACTTTGCCCTGTTCATGTTAATTGCATTGTTTATTGAACAGTGCAATTAACGTGAACAGTGCAAAAAAAAGCAAGAAATTCTAAAAAGCAAGAAATTCTTGCTTTGCAAATACTGCGTTTCCAACACAGAAAAAAGGTGGGACCCAGTGAATAGTATGCCACATTTTTATTTAACCAAACGGCTGCAACTGCATTTTAAATAAAACGCAGCCGCAGCCGCAGGGCCAAACGGGCTCAAAGGTCGTGATGGTTTGACCTGAGACAATATAAGATAAAAAAAAATTATTATTATAATCTTAAAACTCAACTCGAGAGTCGTCTCAAGGCAATACTCGACTCACAGATAGAAAGCTTAATTTGGGTTGATCCCGATCAACATAAGGATTATTATTATTATTATAGTTTTAAAATCTAATTTGAGGGTCAATCTGAGGCAAGATTTTAGTCACGGGTCGAGAGGGGCAACCCGGGTTAATTCAAGTCAATTTACATATAAAAATTATTATTATCATAATTTTAAAACTTGACTTGAAAGTTGACTCGTGGCAAGGCCTAGATCATTAGTTAGGAGGAGCAATCCAAGTTGAACCAAATAATAAAAAAAAAGAAACCTTATTTTGATTAAAAAAAAAGGTCAATGAAATTTTTATTACCATGTTCTTATATGTATACGATAATTCTTCTAGGAAGAGAAAGCTAAAGAATATGCTCTTAACTTGATGTTTCGCTGTCATATTATATATATGAATATGAATATAGCACAAAGACTATTCATGGAATATTTGCCTTTCCACAAAGTATAGATAAGTAGTGAAAGCATATTTGTTTCCTTTAATTTCTACACTTTCTTTATTCATCTTTACATGATTAATGAAAAATCTGAGAATCCTTCCATGCCGCACGGTAATTAATATAAAACAGTGTTGAATTTACTAAGACATGGTCATATTTTAAATAATCATTCCATATTAATATAATAAAACTACTATTTTACCTATAAATATTTGCTTGTTTGGAAGTATGGTTGCGGTTGTTTTTCAAAGTGATTTTTATTTGAAAATATATCAAAATAATATATTTTTTATTTTTTAAAAAATTATTTTTAATATCAACACATTAAAATAATTTAAAAATATTAATTTAAAATAATAATAAAACTTTTTAAATTTTTTTAAAAATACTTTTAAAACACGGACATGGACATGGACGTTTTCAAATCCCCCTTTTAAATACAGCAGCAAGATTCTTTTTCCTGTAGGGTAAAAGGATATTAGTACCCTCTGCCTTTTATTAAATCCAAACTTTGGAGATATGCACAACTGTCATGAGAAATCTTGATTTAAGTTTACTGGTTCAGCCATTAACCCAGTTAAACGTGATTTTGATAAAGTGATTGGAAATACTTCTAACATATTTTTTATTTAAAAAATATAAAATTTATACTTTTTATGTTATTTGATGATTTTGAATATTATCATAATAAAATAATTAAAAAACATCAATTTTATATCTTTTCCAAACAAAATAATTTTAGAAAATATTTTAAAACACACCTGCAATGTCAAACATTGCTTAATCAAGTCGATTAAATGGAGTGGTACCTTTTCTCGTGATGTGATCAAACTTTGGATTTTAAAATCAAATAAATTGTATAAAAATACTAATTTTAAAAAAGTTAAAAAAAATTAAATTCAACTTATGTTAGGACTCGAAACCTGTAATCTTAATTAAGAGTATGGGACGAACCTCATAAAAAAAATCTAAAAATATATAAACTAAATAGGATATAAAAAATAATTAGAAATGGATGAAATTAAAAAATAATATATATTAAGAAAAAAAATAAAAAATAAAAAACAATTAAAAAAATAAAAATCAAATTTAATATAAGAGTTGAATAAAACTAAATTATAAGGGGTATAATTGAAGAGCAATAAAAACAAGTAAAAAATAACATAAATAACAATTAAAAAAATAATAATCAAATTGAATATGTAAAGTAAATGAAAGGATAACTTTATATGTTAGCAAAGATAAGAAAAAAATTTACCGAAACTCAATCATAGCTCTTCCATGTACACGTGTGGCATTAACAGAAAAAGAATAATATCCCGTAAAATAGCTTTTGGCTATACGATGATATTGTAAGCATCACTTTCTTACTAGTTACTAGTGCTATACACGCTAGCAGTTTTATTTCTTTAAATAATATTAAATAATGCTAAAAGATCAAATCATCCCCAAGACAACTTCATAACCATGAAAAAAAACCATTTTGAAAAAAATAAAAAAAATAACTAGATATAAACTTGATAAAATTTACTTTTAAAAATAAAATAGTCTTTACACTGCACTTAAAAATTTAAAAAGACTAAATAACCCCCAACTAGCCTTTTAGCAATTTCATTAAATGAGGATAATTAAATCTTTATACTGTACAAGTAAAAGATAAAAATATCTTATTACCCCTCATCAATTTTTTTGACAGTTTTTACTTTTACAGTAACATATCTTTTCACTTCGTATTTGAAAAGTAAAATTATCAAATTATCCCTTATTAATTCCATCATAACTAATAAATCTTAAAAAAATATATATCAAATTACCTCAATCTCAAACTTATTGTGTTCTTGTTAAAAAGCTATACTATTCTCATCTGTGATACATTGCGCCCACAATCAGTGGTTTTTTTCCCCCGCTCGGACAGAAAAATGAAATGGAAATTCGACCAGTAAGTAGTTGCATACTTCTATCGTAGGAGGGCAGAAACGACACTTTGTAGCAAGAAAAAGAACGACTGTTGAAAATAATATAAAGAGGCTGTCCACTAATTTCTAATAAAATCCTGTTTAATATTGCGTTTCAAAAATATTTTTAAATAAATTTATTTTTTATTTTACTTTAAATTAATATGTTTTTGATATTTTCAAATCATTTTAATGGGTTGATGTCAAAAATAATTTTTTTAAAAATAAAAAAATATTATTTTAATATGTTTTAAAAAGATAATTATACTTTAACAAACAATCACAATCACACTTCCAAAAGATAAGAAACACCTTTAGACACACACACACTAGTTATCTAATCCGTGCTTCTTTATAGGTTATAATTTTTTTTTCAAAAAAATAATGGGTATGTAAACTATTTTAATGTGTTTTTTACATAAAAAAAATCAAAGTATAAATAAAAAATCCTATGCAAACATTTAATTAAATAAATTGATAGCCATATCTATATAAATAAATGAAAAAAAACCGTTAACAATAACCAAAAGAGAAATATAAAAAAAATTAAGAGATGAATATAAATTAAGATATTCAATCACACAAAATGAGACATTCACCAAAATGTGTTAACCGAACTTATTTATTTTCAATAAAAGATAAATTCACACCGTAAAAAACTTGTAACCTAAAAGATAAACATAAATAAAATTGACTAAATAAATTCACTCTCTAAAAACACATTATGCAAGGCCGAACACATTAGAATTATTATTTAAAAAAGAATAGTTTTTTATTTTGAAAAATAAAGCTCATTTGTGTGTGTGTGTGTGTGTGTGTCTATATATATATATATATATATATATATATATATATATAAAAGAAAATATAGATGAATTAGAATAATATCTTGAAAAATCAAACATATATAAAATAATTTTAAAAAGGCATGCAAAACCAGCGACTTAGGTCATAATATTAAGATAAACCTATAGAAAAGAAATTGAAGAAATTCACAAAACTAATACTAAAAAAAAAACATTAATGCAGAATGATAAGATCATATGAAGTCGAATGCCTAACAAATAAAATGTCAAAAGATAAAACTAGGAAAAAAAACCAATCACACAAAAAGATCTTAAAAAATAAAGGTGAAAATAAAAATAAAATAATAAAAAGGCAAACAAAAATTTTCAAATGGAGGGCTAAATTAAATTGAAAAATATCTTTAATAAAGAGGGAAAACAAATGAGGGTTAAACTTAAAAAAATAAAACAATAAAAAATTTGATTGAAAGATGAAATTGAAAACTAAAAAAACTTTAATAAAAAGTCCAAGGAAAAAAATAAAAAATCAAAAGAATAAAGACTGATTATTTTTGTAATTTTTTAATATAAAATATGCAAATATAATTTATTTTTGAGCAACTTGGCTATATACATATAAATAAAAGTGTATTTTTTATGTTTTTTTAATATAAGATGAAATCATCATTTCTAATTAATTAATATATATATATATATATATATATATATATATATATATATATATATATATATATATATATATATATATATATGAAAAACCCAAAATTAAATGCAAAATCAAACACACTCTCCTAATGTTCCAAGATCAAGATAAATCACAAAAATCATCTTGAATAACGTTACACCCATAAAAATCAAATCAATGTGTGGACCAATTTCATCAAACATTAATTCCAAATTAGTCATATAAATCATAGAAAGCAAACACACAAAAATGATTCATTAAAACTCTTTTAAAGGTGCATGCTTCAAAGTCTTGAGAATTAGATCTTCAATAGCAAAGAAAAATGAGGATGCAAGGCTGCTGCTACTTTTCACAGTTGGGTCAAGTGTTTGCTGCTCCCGGTTTGAGCCAAAGAATAATCCACAATTGAAAATTAAAAAGAGCTAATGCTCATGATGGAAACCCGCTGCTGTTAAGGAATGAGGGACTTTATTGCTACTAAATGAGAGGCTCTGCTGCTGTTGTCAACTGAAACAGGAAAGAGGAGATGCTGATGCTGTTTGCTGATGTTGCTGGAGTTCACGTGGTGCAGAGCTTCTGGAGTAAGTTGATGTCGCTGGAGTTCACTATTGTTGTTGAGGAGCAGTCGGTTGAAACTCCTGCTGTGGCTAGGACAAGGAGGTGCACGGTGAAGCTGCTAAAGACTTGCTGGAGATTCACGGTGCTGTGCAAGAACTACTATTATTGGCGTCTGTCTATGAGACTGTGGAGCTTCACTGAAAAGAGAGGTTAAGCGTTGCCTCTGCTGCTGAGAGGTCACGTTGCTGATATAGGGGTTGTGCTGCTACTGGAAGACTGTGTTTTGCTACCGGAACGGACAAGGCGAAGCTGCTGTTCGTTGTACCGAGATCCTGCAAGAGCTGGAAGTAGCTGCACTATTATACAGAGAGGAGGAGGTCATTGTGCCATGGAGGAAGAGTGATGGGAGAGAAGAGTTAATTATTTTTCTCTCTTCACTCTCACGGTTTTGGTTTTTGCTTTGTTTTTGGAGAGAATCTGGGAGACAGTTTTGGCTTTTTTTTTTTTTTTTTTTTTTATTATTGGTTAGCCTCCCCAATTGATTCTCCATTTTTTATGCGTAGTACACCTACCTATCTATTTATCAATTAATTTTTTATTTTTTTTAATTGCTTGGTACCCAAACAATTAAAAAATTCATTTTAATTTTTTTTATTTTTTTCTTGTGTATTTTTGATATCCTTGTCCAAATATTTTTTGTTTTTATTTTTATATTTTGATGCTTTTGAAAAAAACCATGTCAATATGGACTCAATATGAAAAATTGATCAGAAATGAGTGTGTTAAAAAACAAATATGTCAAAAGTAAATTTTAAAATTTTTAATTTTTTAAAAAAGAAGTTGAAAATGCCAAAAACAACACCAATACATAAAAAAATATATTTTTATTTTTTTGTTGTTTCTTGCTATTTGTTTTGGATTTTTTTTTTAAAAAAAAGTATAAAAAAAGTGTAAAAAATCAGGTTATGACAAGTTATATAGAGTTGAGGAGGTGAAGAAGTTTCCTAGTTAATAACTAATTTTTAATTATATAACTTTAAAATTTTCTTAAACTAATCTCATTCTAATGACTTATACATTGACTTTCACCTTATAGAAAGGTTTCAAGATCATTTATGATCTTTTTTATACTATTAATGAGCTGCTATGTCATCATTCCAACATGAAAAGATGAGTTGGACTCGTGCTAGTTTGCTGATAGATTTTAGACCAGATTTAAAACATGTCATTCTCTCTCATCTAGATAGAAAGATTGAGATGTTTTGTTTTCATTTCAACTTGAATCATAATAAAATTTTGTCTATAGCTTTAAATAGAATCCAAAGAGTATATAGGGTCCAGTTTGTCAAGTTTGCTTTGACCAATCCTAATCCCACTAGGATTTCTAGTTCAAGTTGAATTCCTAATACAATTAAGATTTTTACTTCTTAGTTCCAATGACTTCTCTTAATATGCTCTTCATAGTTATTTGGTTGAAATTGTGCTAAAAATACTTTATTTAACTTTTTTTTTATGCTTCGTGTCTCCGTAACAATGTTAAGAGAAAAAATAAAAATAAATTTAAGTAAGGTATTGTAAAATATAAAATATCCATAAAAGACTAGTAATAAGGTACTAAAAAAGCAAAATAAAATGTGTATCAAACAATTTGAAATAAGGTTAAAAAGGTATCTTTTGAATCAAAACTTCTTCATCTCTTTTTATGTGATATTTATCAACCAAAATAATTGTTTTGTGAATAATATATTATAAAAAATATAAAAATAATTAATTATATGATAATGAAAAAAAAATGTTCATATGAAAGATAATGAAAAAAGGTTAAATAAAACAAGTCCTAGCTTCCTTATTTTGGAGAAGAAAGAATATATATATATATATATATATATATATATATATATATATATATATATATATTCTTTCTTCTCCAAAATAAGGAGGCTTGAACTTGGATTCAATTTTTAGAAAAGCTCTTGCATATTAAGAACAAAAAATAAAGT
The DNA here is from genome assembly GCF_951802175.1 of Populus nigra. Taxonomy (NCBI): domain Eukaryota; kingdom Viridiplantae; phylum Streptophyta; class Magnoliopsida; order Malpighiales; family Salicaceae; genus Populus; species Populus nigra. Next base: position 14,576,875 of record NC_084855.1, on the reverse strand, counting down.
CTACTCAATGAAAATGGGGTTAGCAATTTATTCTAAAAACATGGGTAATTGGCATATTTAATATCAAATTAAAAGTAAAGTCTACTCATTTTTAGGATTAATTTTGTTGAAAATTATTTTTCAACAAAAATACTTTAACATGAAATATTAACTTGTTTAAAATAAATTATGTGTGAATGAGAAATTGATTTTAAAAAAATCTTGGTTGACATGTTTTATAAATCCAAAAACCCCTAGTCTCATATTGAAAGATTACAAGATTTTCTAATAACTTATATATTGGAAAGTTAAAAAGTTAAAATTAGGCTCTAATGACACCAAAGTTTTTAGAGAGAAAATGCTCTATATTAAGTGAGCATTGGACTAGTGCGCTCACTCAAGTCTGAGGATGAGTTTGGATTTGAAATTATTGTAAAATAATTTTTAGGTTTATAAAAAGTTATTTATTACCAGCCCATGATTAAACAATCTGAATAGTAACATTTCTCTAACTAAATAGTTTATTTTCATAGAGAAAATGTATGTTTTTTTAAAGAAAAAAACCGTAATTTTTTTTTATAGGTAATTGAGATAAAATTGCGAGAACTAATTCTAGTAATTCCACATCAATTTTAGTTTCAAAAATTAGTATAAAAATGAGTTTAGAGGAAGATGTTCTACACACTAAGCAATTGCTCTTCTGCCTTCTTCTCATCTATTTTTCTTTAGTATTTTTCGCTATATTTTCTCCATTCATTCTAGAGCTTAGGTTCAAGTTTTTCACAAAGAGATTTTTAAATCTATTTTCATAAGTTTATGGATCTTAATTAATAGTGCAACTAATAAGGTGATGTTGTCGGTATCTTGAAAGACTAATTACATTAAATCTATTTGCACCAAACGACGAGTAATAAAACTTTAAGGATAAATGATACAATCCTTGACACTAACATAATATGTATCTCATTTTGTATTTTAAGTACTCTAACAAGTAAGTATACTAAAGATTTATTTAAAATATTATTTTCTTTAAAATGTATGTTTAAGACCTTAAAGGTATTATATGTTCTTAAGTTGTTAGTAATTCAATGTTAAGTTTACAAATTAAAAAAGTAAAGATACTTTTTTTATATTTATATAAATCCATCAAGTTAAACTAAAATTTATCTTTTGCATTGCACATAACAATCTTAAAGCTTTATCTATTTTTTTAATTTGTCTAATTTAATTTTTGTATATGTTTATATGCTTGCTAGTAACTTTGTTTTACAAGCTTAAGTTCCTCTAGTTTATTATTTCAATGAATTTAATTTATATGTTATAATTTGAATTAAACCTTTTATAGAAATCACAAATCCCTAGATCTTAAACTTATATTTGAATTAAATTGTTTAGTTCAATAACCATGTTTAATTTTTTGTTATTTTATTTACTTGCTACCTACATATGAAAAGACAAAAAAATTTAATTATAAATATTTGAATATTATTATAGAAATCTTATAATGAGTTCAAGTCAGGAAATGGTTATTACAACAAATATTGTTTAAACAAGTATTACTTTGATAGGGAGGATTCCACCATCATATTTTATGGTGCAAGGTGAGAAATCTAAAAGTTTAATGAGTTGAAAATAAGACATGACAACTTAAGATATTGTTCAATCTACCCACCTTGGATTTAGCAAAGTTCATTATTGAAGAATTATCAAAGTTTTCAGATGATGAATTTGATCCCACTTAGAATTTTATCAATTTTATATGCAAGAAATACATCTTGAATGGATCGGACAACATATTATATGATGTTTATAGTTTAATTAAGAGCACAAAGATATCATGAGAGGCTTTGGACTGAAAGTACAAAGCCAAAGATGTTAGTATACAAAGGTTTATAGCTGGAAAATTTATGGATTTCAAGATGGTCAATTCAAGGACTCTAATAAATCAAGTTAAAAAGTTCTAACTCATCTTACATGATATTTAAGATAAAAGGATTGTTCTAAGTGAATTCTTCTAAGTGGCTACAATTATTAAAAAACTTGTCACTATCTTAGAAAGTCTTTAAAAACTACTTTAAATATAAGTGTAAGAAGATGAAAGTTAAATTCCTTATTTTACGGTATAAGATAGAAAAGGTAATAAGTTATATAAAAAAACCCCGAACTCTTCTAATATGACCGCCAAAGCAAATATAGTTAAACAAGTGGTAACGACCCATAATAACAAAAAGAAAAGCTTGTTGTGAAAGGAAACTGAATTACCAATAAATTTAATGACAAATGCTTCATCTATAATAATACTAGACGCCAAACTAATGATCATAGAATAACACTTATAATGACAACCCTAAAAGAGGAAGGATTGCTTAAGCCAATGTCACTGATATTAATAACCTTATAAATGAAGTGTTAGAGATGAACTTGATCGTGGTTGTCTCCGAAGTCAACTTGATCAACAACTCTGAGAAATGATGGGTTAATAATAGTACAACAAGACATATATGCATCAATGAGGATGTTTTCCAATTACAAATATATGGATGATGGACAACTAAACATGGAGAATTTGTTAACATCAAATGTATTAGATGTTAGGAATGTCATGCTAGATATGAATTTGAAAAAGCTTCTCAACCTTAATAATGTGCTCCATATTGTTGGAAATAGGAAGAACTTAGTATATGACTCATTATTGAGCAAAAATAGTATTAATATTATCTTTTAATATGATAAATTTGTACTTATTAAAATTAGAATGTTTGTAAGAAATGTGTATCTTTATGATGATCTTTTCAAAATGAGTATAATGACCATTGTGACAAAGAATGAGATGAATAATAATAATAATAATAATAATAATAATACCTTTTCATCTTACTTTTTTGAGTCTTATGGTATGTAATATGGTAGGTTAGGATACATGAATTATAATTCTATATAAAAATTAATTAATCTTGAATTATTACCAATTATAGTTTTTTTTTTAAAATCACAAATATAAAATTTGTGTAGATTCCAAATTCATAAAGATTTTTGTTCAAACAATTAAAAGTAGTTAACCTCTCGATTTAATTCACTCCAACATTGATGATTTAAAATTTATGCAAATTAAAGGTGAAAAAAAGTATTATATTGTTTTTATAGATGATTATACAAGATACTATTATACCTAAAATCTAATATTAAAAGAAATGATGAATGCCATGTTAGTAAGTTCAGGAGCACATCAGAACTTGTAAAGGAGATAATTTTAATTTTCAATTATATACTTAATAAAGTATCTCATTAAAAGATAGTCTTCAGTATATAAATTTTGAAAATGTAAAAGACCTTATAAATGCCTCAAAATATAAAGGTGTCTTGCAAAAGTGACAATACCTAATCCTAAAAAGATTAAGATAGGACCTAAATATATGGATTATGTTTTTATAGGATATGTTTATAATATTAGTGCATATTGATTTCTTGTATATAAATCAAATATTAATGATATTCATCATAGTACAATAATAGAATCAAAGAATGTTACATTTTAAATTTATTTTCATTTAAAAAAGCACAAGAAATTTGTTCATTTAAGAGACAGAAGGCTTGAATAGTCTTCATCAAATAAAAGATGATGAAGTTATGCCAAGAAGGAGTATGAGGAAAAAATAAATATAATATTTTGTATGAATTTTCTAATATACTTGTTAGAAAGTAAACCTCGAAACTATTCTAAGATAATATTATGTCCTAAACCTTTATATTTAAAAAACACATTCAATAATGAAATTAAATCTATTATACACAAGCATACATGGAAATTAGTTAATCTCCAAACCAAAAGTAGACCATTAGGTTATACGTGGAGCTTAAAAAAAAAAGATAAAAATTGATGGAATTATTGATAAATATAAAAAGAGACTTGTTAAAGGATTCAAACAATTTTTTTTTTATTTCGACATGTATTCATCATGTCAAGAATAACTTTTATACAAATATTAATAACCATCATAACTACTAACAAACTTAAAATAAATCAAATAGATATAAAAATAGCTTTCTTAAGTGGTGACATAAAGAGGTTTACATTATACACAAGCATACATGGAAATTAGTTAATCTCCAAACCAAAAGTAGACTATTAGGTTATACGTGGAGCTTAAAAAATAAGATAAAAATTGATGGAATTATTGATAAATATAAAAAGAGACTTGTTAAAGGATTCAAATAATTTTTTTTTATTATTTCGACATATATTCATCATGTCAAGAATAACTTTTATACAAATATTAATAACCATCATAACTACTAACAAACTTAAAATAAATCAAATAGATATAAAAATATCTTTCTTAAGTGGTGACATAAAGAGGTTTACATTGTACAACTCCAGGGGTTTGTTGTGAAAGGGTAATAAAAAAAAGTTTGTAAGCTTATTAAGTCATTATATAGTTTAAAATAAACACTTAAACAATGACAGGAAAAATTTGACAAGGTCATGTTGCAAAATGAGATTAAAATAAAGGAAGTTAATAAATATGTTTATGTAAAAAACACAAGTAAAGGTTATGTTCTTTTATGTTTATATATACGACATGCTAATTTTGAGCATTAATAATTACATGATTAAGTCTACCAAGAAAATATTAATTGATAAGTTTGACATAAAAAATTTAAGTGTTTCAATTGTCACACTAAGAATAAGAATTACAGGGGAATATACTGGATTTGTATCATTTCAATCTCATTATGTGAAAGTAACATTATTAAAACACCAGTGGTCATAAATGCATATAGGTCCAAATTAAAACAAAGAGAAGGAGTACACCAATTAGAATGTTATTCGATAGTTAGGAGCTTGGGGTATGTTATGAACTACACAAGACCAAATATTGCATACTTGGAAAAAAATAAATAGAGTACTCAAATATTTGAGGTGCATATTGGATAATGAGTTATGTTATTCTAGTTACCCAGCAATACTAAAAAGGTATAATGATGCAAGTTAGATATCCTAAATTAAGAATTCAAAATCCACTAGTTGTTATGTCTTTGCACTTGGTGGAGCAGTCATATCTTCAAAATACTATAAGAAAATACATATCGCAATATCCATGAGAAAATCAAAGTTTATTGGTCTTGATAAAGTTGTAAAGAAAGTTGAAACTTTGGAATTTCTTTGAGGATATTTCATGTTGACCTAAGTCAATATCAATAATTTGTGTCCGTTATGACAATCACTCAACAATTAGAATAGTATAAAGTAGCATGCAAGTATAATGGTAAGTCTAGATAGATACATCATAGATATAATGATATTAAAGACATGCTCTCAAATGGAATTACTTACATTGACCATGTAAAGTCAAAGGAAAATATTATGGATATGTTCATTGAAGGTTTAACTAGACAACTTGTTTATTATTCATCAAGGAGAATGGTATTTAAACCTTTAAATATGAAACAAAATGTCATGATGATAACTTTACCTATTTGACATACAAGATTTAGGTTCAAATAGAAAACTAATTTATTTGGTATTCTCAACAGCATTAAAAAATAATTATTTCATTTCTATTTCGATAATGAAAATGGTGTTACATACATTATAATAAGGGTGAGCCTCACTCTTAATGATTTTCATATATTGGTTTACCAAAGCTTTTAAATGGGAGGCCCTAAGCTAAGTGAGCTTTGAGTTTCAACCACATAGGTGCGCTCACACGGTTTGCTTAGGCCTTGACTTAAGTTTGAGTTTATTATAAAATATTTTTTATTCTTAGAAAGAACTATATGACGAGAATTAATTATAGTAATTAACATAATTAGTTTTGCAATAGTTCAATTTCAAACATCAGAATAAAAAAAATATTAAAAGTGAGGTGTTCTGCGCACCAAATAGTAGCTCTTGTGCCTTCTTCTCCTTTATTTTCTCTGATATTTTTGGTTTTTTTTTCTGGTATTCTAGAGCTCAAGTTCAAGTTTTTTTGTAGAGAGATTATTTTTAGTATGTTTTTTAAAGTTCATGAATCTTAATTAATAGTGCATCTACTTAAGATGATATTGTTGATATTTTAAAATGTTGATTGCACTCCATCTATTTATACAAAGGAAGAAGCAATAAATTCTTAATGATAAAAGATACAATCATTAACATCAATATAATCTACATCTTTTTTTGAAGTAAGTATACTTAACCATTTGTTTAAAATATTATTTTCTTTTAAATATATATTAAGATGTTAAAGATAATTATGTGTTTTTAAGTTGTTAGTATTTCAATGCTAAGTTTACGAATTTACTCAGTAAAGATATTTATTTTATGTTCATGCAAATCCATCAAGTTAAACTAAATTTTATTTTTTGCATTTTAGATAACAAATGGTTGGATGGCTTTATTTAATTTCATCCTCTAAGTTGTCATTCTTATTTAACTGGGTTATTTGACAAGCATGCCATTGATTTAAAAAAGTTTAATAAATATTGTACAGATTTAATTAATGAGATAATTGAGGGTGGTCCGTTGCATTATGAATTGCAATAGTATAATAATGTATTTGTTCTCCACGGTACAAGCCAATGAATGCAAATTCAAGAGTAAAATAATCTTTTCACGGGGTTCATTTGACATTATCAAATTTATCAGGATTAAATTAGTCTTTTTATTTTTTTTAGCACAATAAAAAGACTTAATTAAACATAAAAATAATAATAAATAGCCTAGCATTCAGAGGCTTCATATTCTTTTCACCTTTTTCAAAACAGTTAAATGATTAACTTACTCTTAAGAGCAAAACAAATACTAAGCGTATTGTTAGGGTTTTTTTCATCTTTTTTTCATGGTTTTTTTTTTATTATCACATGTATTAAGAGGTTATTTAGTAATTTAATAAATATAAATATTACAAAGAAATATGGTTGATGCGTGCAATGCACACATTAAAGTGTGCTTGCAGGGTTCAAGTGCTGTGTGCTACATTTCGCGGTGGTTGAAAGATTGATTTTAGGGTGGCATTGGAATCTCCTAAGTGTCTCCTCCATGACTGGGCGGCACGTGTAATCAATTGACATCCGGTTTGGTGCTGATAACCTTTTTTTCCTTCTTTTCTCTCTATTTAATTCCATGCCAAACCATGTATTTTTTTAAACCAACCCTTCAATTTGTTTTTTTCTTCATATTTAGCCAATATTTTTTTGATGATTATTTATTTTATTTGAAATAATTTATAAAACTAGAATTGTATCTCAATCTCATCCTCCAATTTCTTCATATATCATATTTGATCCTCGTCTTTTTAATTGCTATTTTTTTTTATCATTTTCTTGATTTATTTTTTTTTCAATTTTTTCCTTCATTCTTTTATTTCATTTAATATTTATACCAAATTTGGTTCTTATTTTTTTATTACTATTTATTTTGTTTTTTTAATTTTAGATTATTAGGAATTTTGCTTTGTGATTTTTTTGGGTTTGTCTTCTATGGGGTAATCTGGTCTCATGACCCAGGTTATAGGTTTTAAAGATTAGGCTGGTTTGACTTTGGTCTTTTTTTAAGGTTGTTTTTTTAAAATTAATTTTTTTCTTCAATTTCATCCATCAATATTATATTATTGGGCCATCATCTTCGTGACTTTTGTCGCTTTGCTTTCCATGTAATTATTCTGATCTCATACACTACCAGAAATTCGCTAAATACCAACGAATTTACCGACGGAATATTTCTGTCGGTATTTTGAGGTTGAAATTACCGACGGAAATTTTCCGTCTGTAATTCAGTCTGTAATTACCGACAAAAACTTTTCCGTCCGTAATTCAGTCGGTAACTACCGACGGAAATTTTTCGTCGGTAGTTACCGACTGAATTACGGACGGAAAAGTTTTTGAATTTAAAAAAAGGCGGGTCGCTAACGTGGAGGTTTTGGCGGGTTATTTGTTGCCGACGGCATCACCGATGGATTCAAAACGACAGCCCGTACAGTGATGCGACCGGTTCGCCGTTTAAATTTCCGATGGACTCACCGAGGGATTTGAAATGGCAGATCCGTACGGTGACGTGTCTATGTTTCCGTCAGAATCATCGACATAATCACCGACGGAGTTTCCGTCGGTGAAACCGTCGGAAAAAGTTAATATATGACAACTCTGCCAACCCTCTCATCCCCTATTTCTCCTTCTTCTTCCTCATCCCAACTCTCCCCATCTGCAAACAACCAGCCCCCCCTCCCCCTTCAAAAAAAAAAAATCTTCCTCATATCAGCACAACAAGTTATATTTCTTGAAGTTTTGTGGTCACAACATCCATGTTCTGATTTACCGACGGATTTTATCAATTTTTGTAAGTAATTATATCTTTTTAAATTTTAAGATTTAATTAAATGTCAATTTTATTATTTTTTTAGTATATGTATTTTGTTAGTAGATGTACATGTTTTATTGTTATTTCTCAAACAAACTTGTAGTATATGAATGTATAATTTTGTACCTGTTATGGTTTGTTTTAGATTTTGTAAGATTGTATTTGTTTGTAATTTGTTATTTCTTTATGGAATTACCGAATTACATGTGCTATTTTGAAATAATTAATAGCTTGCTTAATGGGCACGTTTAAAGTTTTATCAATGGTATTACGGAGTGGTAATTTCTGTAAATTTATATATTTTAATTCGTATGGACGTTGATAAATGATAATGAATATTTAATATTTATAAGAAGTTGTGAATGGTTTGTTGGATAATCTCGAGGTAAAGTAATATTTTTACAAGTTTATTTACCTAACTTAGTTAATTAATACATGATGTCATCATAATTTTATAGAGGTTCGATATAAGTCATGGATGATCGTTCATGGATGTATCGAGATTCACCCCAAGGATTGCGGAGGATGGATTATTGTAATGGGGTTCAGGGTTTTATTAATTTCGCAACATCTATTCCCAGAAATTTTACCGGAGGCGGTATTAGGTGTCCATGCCGGAAGTGTGAAAATAAAAAGTATCTGCATCCAGATGTTGTAATGATGCATCTTCTACATAAAGGGTTTATGGAGAATTACCAGTGTTGGTATGCACATGGAGAAGTATTTGTTAGCGAGAGTGAGAGGAGAATGGAAGAAACGGTGGTTGGGTCTACTTCTAGTGCTAGCAACGTGCATGAAACGGCAAATGACAGCACTAATCCTTACAGAAATATGGTTATGGATGCAATGAGAATGAATCAAGGTAATGGCAGTCAATGTCCAATCGTAGAAGAAGAACCTAATGTAGATGCAGCTAGGTTTTTTGATTTGTTGAAAGATTCTGACGAACCATTATGGGATGGCTGCACGAACCACAGTAAATTATTGGCTGTAGCACAGGTGTTCACCATCAAGTCAGATCACGGGTTGAGTGAGGCCGGGTATGACAAGATTATTGAATGGGCAAGAAGCATTTTACCTGAAGGGAACAGGCTGAAAGAGAACTTCTATGCTGCGAAGTCCATGATGGAACCCCTCGGTTTAGGATACCAGAAAATTGACATGTGCCCTAACTTCTGCATGTTATACTACCTTAAAAATGTTGAGATGACTGAGTGCATGACATGCGGGCATTCCCGTTACAAACCTAGAACTGGCAGGGGAAAGACTCTAGTGGCATATAAAAAACTTAGATATTTCCCGATCACACCTAGACTGCAGAGGCTATTCATGTCATCAAGGACTGCTGAGCACATGACATGGCACCAAGCACACCATGCGGTTGATGGAGTGATGGTTCAGGATGAGAACGAAGACACAAGTGTGCGAGATGAAGTCTTTCAAGTTAGTGAGGTGATTGAACCATATCGAGTTGCTCCTTCGATTGAATTCGAAGAAAATTCAAATTTTCATGTTTTCGATGATAGTCTTGTTGATGTTGACGCAGAGGAGTTAAATTTTGTTTTGAGCTCTAGCGGACAACCAAATATCGATGAAGAAGATGATATTCATATTGAAGATTGTGATGAAGGTGATGACAATTCAATTGATGACGAAGAAGAAGAAAATTCTGACTAACTACCAAAATGAAGCCCTGTGTAAAACCCTTTTGTTCATGTAATTTAGATTATGAATGATATATATATTTTGAAACACAAAATATTTATTACTTGAAATAATTAGTTCAAATGCCACAATTATGAGATAATTACTTGAAATAATTATTGATCATGGATGATATATTTTGTGACATGAAATAATTACTTGAAATGCCATCCGATCACCGACGGCGACACCGACGTCCTTAAGTCCGTCGGCATTTCACAGAGAGTTTGGAAATAATTACTTGAAATGCCACCCAATCACCAACGGCGACACCGACGACCTTAAGTCCGTCGGCATTTCACAGAGAGTTCGGAAATAATTACTTGAAATGCCACCCGATCACCGACGGCGACACCGATGGCCTTAAGTCCGTCGGCCTTTCACAGAGAGTTCGGAAATAATTACTTGAAATGCCACCCGATCACCGACGGCGACACTGACGGCCTTAAGTCTGTCGGCATTTCACAGAGAGTTTGGAAATAATTACTTGAAATGCCACCCGATCACCGACGGCAATACCGACGGCCTTAAATCCGTCGGCATTTCACAGAGAGTTCGGAAATAATTACTTGAAATGCCACCCGATCACCGACGATAAATACAGACGTATTTAAATCCGTCGGTACGTTGTCGGCGGGTCAATTTTACCGATAAAATTACCGACGGACCGCACAAATTTCAAAGGGTTGCGCATTAAATGCGCCTCTGACCGCGTAATCTTGCCGACAGAATTACCGACAGACCACGGAGGGGCATTAAAAATTTTGGTGCGAAATTCAAAATTTACCGACGGAGTTATAACACATCACCGACGGAATAAATTAAAATAATAATTAATTTTATATCCGTCGGTAAAACTGGCTTCTAACCTACCCCGACCGTCTCTTCAGTTCATTTTCTCTTCTCCTCAATTTTTCACCATTTTTTTCCTCTCCGTTCTTCACTCCGATCTCAAGCTTTTTTTATCGTGAATCTCCATCAGATTAAAAGGTTAGTGTTTCCTCTATTTCATTTTACTTTCATGGTTTTTTTTTGCTATTTTTTTGGTTATTTTTTTTGTTTTGGTGTATTTTTTGTAATGTAGATAAAGTCTATAGTTTTTTTTGCATAATTCATTGCTAAAGTCTATAGTTTTTTTTTTGAATTTATTGAATATTTTTTATTGTTTTTTTGGCATAATTATTATTAGTTAATTTGTTGAATATTTATTGTTAATGTTGAATTTACCATAGAATTAGTAATTGAATATGTTGGAATAATTATTAATTTTACTTTATTATTGCATGATTTGTGTTTAATTTTTTCCATTTATTTTGATTGTTATTCTAGAGTTTTTTTTAATTTATTGTTTTGTTGTATTGGCATATTTATTGAATAATTACTTGAATTGTAATTCTTAATGTTGAATTTACCTTAGGATTAGTAATTGAATATGTTTGAATAATAAGTATAGATTGGGTAAATTAGTTGTGGCTATTGTTAATATGTGCAGGTTTGTGGATTTGGGTAGTATCCGATATAGGGGAGGTGCTGTCGAATTTTTTTTTAACATTTGAATTTAATTATATAATTATTTGTATAAAATTGTGTAGATGCGTAGAATGAAAAGCAGAGCTGGTCGCTCACATACGGTCGCAGCTAGTTCGTCTAGCAGCGATGATGATATTTCCTTAGGTGCCTCTCAAGAAGAGGCACCTACACCACCTGCGTCGTCAACCGATGCTGCCTCTTCCAGCGGTACTTCACAGCGCAGAGGCGGTGTGCCTTCGCAGCGGAATCAATTTACCCGCAAGTACGAGGCACAGTGGAAGGACGACCTTTCAATGTAAATTTGTTAAGGTTTGAGTTTTTTTTTTAAAAAATTACAACATAATGTATGAAGTAATCACTATTGAATTTATTTCATTTATTTTCAGGTTCACAAACATTGAAGCCGCCCGAGTAATATCATCGGCGTTTAAATCGTCGATGGAGATTCCATTGTTTCAATGGAGTCAGATATCCAAGCATCCTGAATGGATGCCTCAAATCAATGCATGGTTTAACAGGTTTGAGGTTTGTATTAATTTATAATTTTCAGCTTATTAATATAATTGTAAATAAATTATTATTTTTATTTAAACTTGTTTATTTATACAAAGCACAAATTCTGCTGGGACATTGAGCATAACACTGTTGTGAGGAGGGTGTGGGAAAATCACGCGGCAACTAGGTAAGATCGAAAACAATACAGGATTTTTTTTAGACAAAAATTTATGTTTCGAAATGTAATTTTTGGTTGCGTGAAGCAGGTTGCGTGATTTTTGGTATGAAGCACAGAAAAAGGCAAAAAAAACCGCGAGGGATAGGGGTTTCCAAGGCTGGAACGATGTTGCGGTTTGGAGGGATTTCAAACCGATATACATCCCGGAAAATATATGGCCGCACTATCTTGAGCACGTGACGTCTGAGCGGTTCACACGACGCTCACAGTCCGGTGCTGGCAACCGGAATCGGCCAATTCATGGCGGGGTGACAACTCACACTGGCGGCTCCGTTCCGTTTGCTGCACATGCGAAACGGATGGTAAGATTTATTTAAATGAAATATATCGTTAAATTCAGTTGTTGTTAATATATCTTTTTTCATTATAGGTTGTGTCTCTTGGACGTGAGCCGAGCCCGATGGAGCTGTTTGTGGATACGCACGTGCGTTGATAACCGTTCTCAGCATTTCATGGTATGTTTGTTCAACCATTTTATTTTGTAAGTTATTATGTTTATTGTATTGAATATGATGATTACTTTTTTTATTTTATTTTCAGGAGACCTATAATAATCGGTTGAGGGAGAGATACAGGGACGATACTTTGACCCATCCGGAATTCGATCCGGATTTGTGGATGGAGGTTGGCTCGTCAGGTGGACCCGATAAAAATCGGGTTTACGGGCTCTCCAACACTACGGCCGACAACTTGCGGTTGACCTGTAGTGTTTCAACCGTTGGGAGCTCCCAATCAATATCGAGCTCCCAATCTAAGGAGTTCGTGGCTTTGCAGCAATTCACCGAGAAATACGATAACCTACAAGCGGAGTACGCACAACTCAAAGCGTCTCATGCACAACAAAGAGCGGAACAAAGAGCGGAGTCTGAGCACTTCAAAGCGTCTCAAGCACAACAAAAAGCGGAGTATGAAGCAGCTCATGAACAGCAAAAAGCGGCTTATGACTAGCTTTACGAAATGATTATGAAATTATCAAATAGCGGAACATGTGCGCCTAATCCTTTTTGGCCGTATAACCACCAGCCTCCGCCAGGATCTCCTCCTCCTCCTCAAGCTCCATCATCTTTATATTAATTTGTAATCAACATTATTTACCTTTAAAACTTCATTTATTATTTTTCTTGAAACATATTCAGTTTGTAATGAATATTATTTAACTTTGTTTTTTTTTTTTATGTTTAATATAAATTTTATTTGCATAATTGGTTTGTATTACAATTAATTTATATAGTTTTATATTATATATCCTAAATAATTTTTTAAAAACAAATTAAGAAAAAACCAAGGATTTTACCGACGGATTAATTCGGTCGGTATTTTAAACACTCACCGACAGAATTACCGACGGAATTAAACCGTCGGCATTTAACAGTAGCTTCCACAATCACCGACGAAGTTACAGACGGACATATTCTGTCGGTATTTCATACATTCACCGATAGATTTACCGACGGATAGTTTCTGTCGGTTAATCACAATATACTGACGGACTAAAAATCCGTCGGTATATTTCAAGCGGGAATCCTTTTTTTTTTGGTGCGCAAATTCCGTCTGTAAAACCATCGGCAAATGTTTTTTTTGTTTTTCCGACCAATATAGCGACGGAATGGGGGATCATCGACGAAGGGAAAGTCGACGGACGTAATCCGTCGGTGAGTACGTCGGTAAAAAAATCACCAATGAACTTCTAATCACACACCGACGGAATTTTTCCGTCAGTAAAACTGTGAAATCTTGTAGTGATATCTCGAGTCACGAGGTAGTCAAGTTAACCTGAGTTGACTCGAGGTTTTTTGTTATGTTTTTTTGTTGATTTTGTTTAAGTTTTGTGTTTCATTATTTTGTTTGCTTGGGAGTTCACCTCCATTGTTTTATTAGATTTTTTTATCCGGTGTTATCCCATCCTCACAATAAAACTATGAGTTTGTCATAATGAATAGAGTCAGGTTTTTCTTTTGTCTTTTTTAAAAATAATTTTTTTTTAATTCATCATTTTAATGTTTGATTTAACGGTAACTAAAATTTAGAATTTTTTTTATTAGCTGTGTTTTTTTTTATTGTTGTTGGTATTTTTTTTATAATTAAGTTAATAAAGTTTATTGAACCTATTTGAATCAATTGGGATCCGAAATTTTTTTATTTTTTAAAACCATTATCATCACTTGAGCTTGTTTTTTACATAAAATTTTTTTAACTTAACATATATCGTAGAGTGTAGTTCTTTTAATCGCCAAGTCATTAGGACTTTTTATAAATGGTTTCTCGTTCAAAATGACTTCGTCTTACAAAGAGTAAAGCTTTATTAACGTTTTCAAGCTTGAATTATCGATCCTGATAGATTGAACGTCGTTTTTATATGGCCCAAAAGCTCAAACCTTCGTCATTTCTCTCCGCCATGAAACTGTGCAGCGGGTTATACTGTTCACCATGCAGCAGAGGCTGTAAATAAAGGAAGTGTAAGAATACTTCAAATTGGTTACAGAATAAATGGTTCATTAGTCCCATATGATCATGATGGAAGTAAAATGCAGCAGACTCCCTTGCGCCATGGCTCATATATATAATGAAACCACCCTCAGTCGTGTAAATGAGATTTTTGTTTTAATTTTTATCTGGTTAAAGATTATGTATTAAAAAGAACACGGGGATTAAAACCACGCTGGCCGTGTTTGCTGGTGGGGTTGGCGGTGGCGGGCAAAACTATATAGCCGGTGGTGGGCCTGGTGGTGTTGGTGTGGCATCTGTGAGCTAGTGGCGGTGGCTTTCTTAGTGATTAATTAGCTAGAAGATTAATGGTGTGAGCGGGTGATGAGTTGACCTGTCCTCCGGCGACATTAAAGATTCGTTTTGACTAGTAGGCATCACAGCAACAAGAAAACTGGTCAGTGTCAAGAAATTTCTTCAATTTGTATGTCTACAAATGAGCCAGAAAAATAACTAAAGATGGATATTCATCTTGACAGAGAACAATACTATCTGTACAGGAATGGTAAAATACAACCTCTACGTACTCTTTAATTGTCAATCAATTTTATGTACTGATATTTGGCTGCATCACATTAAATTTCATTTAGCAGAAATTAGAGACATTGGGGGGTTGCCGTGTTGACAAGGGATCCCTATCTTGAATATTTTTTTTTCACACGTGAGGCCAAATAAAATAAAAAAATATTTATTACATCAAAATATCAACCCTAAGTAACGTTCATATTACGTTAATATTAAAAATAAATTTTAAAAATATAAAAATATTATTTTTATAAATTTTCAAATAATAAATACTTTAAAAAATAATCTACCACATCACTAGCAAGCATATTAAATGGATTTCATCAGAAATGGCAAGATAAATTTTTTTTATTTTTTTTAAAAGAAAATAACCGAAACAATTTGTTCTTTCGACGTAATGATGAAACTTTTGTAGGTGATCATGATTCGGAAGAATTGCCCCAAAAAGCTCAGAATAAAGAAGTGACAGGAAACCTGTTTCTTTGAGACACTAGAGTTGTTATGCACAAGCAAAGCAATATTACACACGGTCCCGTTCATTGTTTCTTTAGGCACAAAAAATTTTCTGATACTGTGGCCTGAAAGGATTACACAGTAAATAATTCTTTTGCAACTTATCTTGTTTTTTTGTTCTTTGAAATATCATGGGGCAGCTGGGCTTAATTTAATATCCCAAGATTTTATTTCCTTTCTCTAACTCTTTTCATAAATTTATAATCTTCACTATTAATCCATTAGACTAAACACTCATGAATCATCCAGGCTTCTTTAACTCGTAAATATTTTTTTTATTTAATGGGGGGTGAGGGTTGATAATGCATTTGAGATATAATTTTTTTAATATTTTTCTCCTTTTATGCCTTTTCAATTATATTTTGATGATTTTGATAAACACAAGTTAAAATAATCTAATAAATATGATAGGAGGTGGATTGGAATAAAAGGGGAAATACCAAATATTTCTATATGACCTGAGGTAATCATACCAAATAGGTAATCATACCATCATATGATACTTCACTATTCTATGATGAAATAGACGTGGATTGAGATTATTTATCAATTTATGATGTTTATTTTAATGATGATTATAATATTAATTATGTCATTAACAATAACACTAATAGTAGAGATGATATCATCAATGATGTTTTCATTGACAAGCTAGAAAATTGAGTGTAAAGAGAACATGACCTGTTTGGGATTGTGATAGCGCTGACGGTTCGCTTAGAAATGCATCAAAATAAAGTTTTTTTATTTTTTAAAAATTATTTTTTATATCAGCATATCAAAACAATCTGAAAACATAAATTTTTTTTTTCATTTTAAGCAAAAAAAATTCAAATTTTTTTGAGAATATCGTTTGCACTGCGTTCCTAAATACTCGCGAAATGTTCACAATAAAAAATAAAAAAAATACCCTCGTTGATTTAGACTAAGTTGATCTTTTTATTACAAGTTTTATATAATCATAAGGTGCTTGACAAAATGATTATATGGATACAATAAATGTTGAAGGAACAAATTTAAGGTTTGCAATTCATTGCTCTAGAAGTTAATAAAAAAGAAATAAGTTGTCGTTAATGTTTCTTATGCAAAATTTAACATGAAATGACTAAAGTAGATATCTAGAATTGTTATATACTTGACGCAAAGAAAGAAAAAGAGTTGGAGAGTCTTGATTAAGCATCTATGAGATTGAGGCAAGTACGGTTTCAATTAGAACATGAGTCTCTTCTGACCTAAGAAATATTTATAGTATTAAGATTGCTTAATTGATCAAGGGACATGTAATTAACATGCAACGTTTTGAAGTATCTTTTTTATAAGTTAAGTGGTTTTATAGTGGACCAAGACTGTGAATCATTTTTATATAAGGATCTAGTGTTTTAGTTAGTACTAGATATAAGGCTCGCTCTATGCTGCAGGCCGGTCTAAATTTTTTTAACATAAAAAAGAATGTTAAGGCAACACAAGCGTTCCTAAAAAGTGGGTCATTGACTTAATTATGTTTAATAAACTCAACTAATTCGAATAATATGATTAATAAAATGCAACGATGATAAATAAACTAACAAAGAAATTGACAACCCATTCGAGCCTATCCATGTTAGCATGTCAAATCTATGACTAGGTTGTGATACCGGGTAACCCTATAAAAAAAACTGAATAAAAATATGAAGCTCAATTATTAAATAATAAAAATGTTGAAGGGCAAAACTGAAAAAAAAATAATTAAAAAAAAAATCCAAGTCAACCCGGGTTAACTCACTAGCCTCATGACTATTGGCATATGATTGAGTTAACCCCATTCAAAGGAAATAAAAAAGAAGAAGCATGAAGACCGGTTTCCAATAAATTGAATATTGAAGAATGAAATTGAAAAAATAAAATAAAAAAGGACCTAAAAAACAAAGTAAACCCATGTTAACCTTCAAAATTCATGACATTAGTCATGAGCTCAAAACTAATTCCATAGAAGGTAAACCCTAAAAAATAATGAAGGAATATTTCAAATCATCAAAATAATAAGTGATGAAATTAAAAAACAAATATAATAAAAAAAATCTAAAACAAAATAAATAACAATTAAAAGAATAAAAACTAAATTTGATATAAAAATAACTCAAAATCAAATGTTAAAGGATGATATTGAAAACAAAATTCAAACAACAATCGAAAGAATGATGACCAAATTTGATATAAAGATTAAATGAAACTAAATAACGAGGGGTGAAAATGTAAAAAAAAACAATAAAAATGAGTTAAAAACACAAAATAAATAGCAATCAAAAGAATGGGAATCAAATTGAAAACAAAAAAATAAATTAAATGACACTTTTTATATTTTGGCAAGAGGATAGAGGAAAAAAAAGGGAGAAGAAAAAGATCATCGGAGCTCACCCACCACATTATCGTGCACACACGCTGCACTAACAGAAAGAGGATAGCGAGGCATTTTCAACGTCGTAGCAGAAGGCTATGTTTGGAGATGGGATGAAAAAACACTCGCCACCCACTCGCAACTGCCAACAAGTTTTTTTTAATAATATTTATATTGATCAAAAGACTAAATCACCCCATACCAACTTGTTTATTAAATAAAAAACAATATGAAATATACGAAAAAGCCCTTGGATATAAGTTTATTATTATTATTTTTTGTTTTTTAGGGTAAAATAATCTTTCCATTGTGACTTTAAAATATAAAAAGGTTGATTTCCCCCATTCAACCTTTTAAACAATGTTGTTTTTTAGACAAATATAGGCATTACATTATGCATTTGAAAGGTAAAAAGACGGAATTGTCCATAATCAATTTCATAATGACCAAATGACCCTTAGAAAAAGACCATTCTAACCGAACACCGAGGCCATTGATTTTTTTAAAGGATAAAATAATAATTATATTATTGTGGTAAATAGTAATATGTGCATAAAAGCACAATAAATTCTTTATGCATTAAGTTTTTTTTTTAAAAAAATTTAAAAGATGTTACTATGGTATAAAGTAACAACTTTCATATTATGATAATTTATAAATTTTTTTCCTACTATTTAGCTCAGACAATAAGCTTTAGCTATATAACCTATCTTTAGTTTTTTTTTTTAAAAAAAAACAAAATAGCACTATTTAAGAACATTTTGGTAAAATAGCACACTTTAACCTTTTGCGCTCATAAAACATGATATTTACTAAATATCGCTATTTGTAAGAGCGACAAGATAGTTGTCACGCTTTAAAAGAGCGACAATTAAATATGTCGAGCTTAAGAAGTGTGACAACTTAACATGTCACGCTTTAGAAACGCGACATGTCATGAAATTTAAACCCCTTTATAGATTGAAGAACGCAGACATACACAACCCCTCTCTCTAAAAATCATCGTTCATTACCTTTCTTTTTCTGAAAAAACCCACCAATCACTTTCCCCCTTAAACACCCATAAGTCGAACTTATTTTAGTCTACAAGCATTCTAGGACATTTTTCTTTTCAAAATCCACTTTTGTTATTATTGTTGCTGCCGCCGCCACCCCAACCCTTTTTCTAGTCCTACAAGTGAGGTAAACATACTACATTATTATAAATTTGTGTTTGATTTAGTTGAAATGAAATCATTGTTTAGGGTTTACGTTGAATTAATGATGAATTAGCTATGAATACCATCAATTATGATTAAACATGAAAATAAATTAAATAAATTATAAATTAATTATTTTAATAAATTATGTGATGCGTTAAATTTTGGATAGGTTTCTAAAATAGAGATTTTGGGTGGATTAGCTGGAATCAGCTAATAATATTAGCAACTACGCTTGATGATGTCATGCAGTAGAGCTTGAATATGGTATACACAAACATATTTGTAATGATAGGTGGTGCACAAGTAGAGTATTTTATAACAATGCAACACATGAGTTGTCATTTTATCAGAATGAGCTAGTTAGGCAGCAGCTGAAATTGTTGCTGGATTTTCGTGGAAAGGCTGGGAGGCTACCAGAATTTAATTGATGTCACAGTTCTGAAATGCAACATCAATTAATTATCATGTTTCTGAATTGCAATATTAATTAATTATCACGGTTTTGAACCATAACATTTGAAAGTGTACTATTTTATCAAAATTTTTACTACAGTGTCAATTCACCTATTCTTTTAACTTTCTAAGCTAATTGTCCAATATGCCCCCTTATCTTTAGCCTTTTTTTTCCTACATCATATGTCCCTGGAAGAATCATAAAACAAAGAATATTAATTGACAATCATCACAGGAAATTTATACTTTTTACCTCTATTGGAAGGACTATGTATGAGCATTCACTGAGATCTTGAACAGCTTGCGAACTTCCGTCCGTTGGCATTGAACTTACTTAAGTTACAAGCATAGGTTATTATCAACCATTGTTTAAATTTCGTCCAAAACATATAATACAATCAATGAGATGCCCCACCATTTTTGCAAAAGACATTATTTTTGAGGCCCCCTCTGATTAGACGTATGTATGCGACTCAGGCTGTACTGGTAATTCATTTCCACTTCCTGACAACAAAATGAAATACATAATCATCAAAAAAAGAAAATGAAAATAATATTAAGGGAGCAGAGAGAAATGGAGAGGTGACTTTAACACCTTATTGATGGTGACTTATCTCTCTTGAAGGCTACTCCTTATATTAACTCAACTCCCTTTCTCCGCTGATGCTTCATTTTTCCTGGCCTCTCTCTCTCTCTCTCTGCTTACATCTTTTCTACTAAAGCGCTCCTTACAAATCCATTTCACAGACATCTGTGTTCATTGCTGACACTTCACCTAGGATTCAACAAAAATTGCTGTTCTAGGAAAGCTATCTTTCCCTCATTGCAGGGGAGTCTTTCTCTAAATGGGGAGGCACTCTTGTTGCTACAAGCAGAAGCTACGGAAAGGCCTGTGGTCACCTGAGGAAGATGAGAAACTTTTAAGTCATATTACTAAGTATGGTCATGGTTGTTGGAGTTCTGTCCCAAAGCAAGCTGGTAAGAACAACTTCACTTTCTTCATCACTTTGTTTACGGTATCCTCTGAAACTAAAGTGTGTTTTTGCAATCTTCAGTAAAAAAAGAGTGCCCAGTTGATGGGCATTAATCAGATTTGTATTGAGTTCTTCAGGTTTGCAAAGGTGTGGCAAGAGCTGCAGACTAAGATGGATTAATTACTTGAGGCCTGATTTGAAGAGAGGCACATTCTCACATCTGGAAGAGAACCTCATAATTGAACTCCATGCGGTTCTAGGAAACAGGTATTCTCACTACCCATAATTCGTTACCCCTCATTTTGAATGTCTTCTTTTTTCTCATGGAAGCTGATACTGTTGAGCTTGTTTATATGAATCCTCAGGTGGTCTCAGATTGCGGCGCAGTTGCCTGGAAGGACTGACAATGAAATAAAGAATCTGTGGAACTCTTGCTTAAAGAAAAAACTTAAGCAGAGAGGCATTGACCCTGTCACCCATAAACCACTTTCTGAGGTTGAAGATGGAGAAGACAAGAATCCAGCTGCCAGTAGAAACCAAGATAAAGCCTCTGCAGTATCCAATACTGAACTCAACCTCCTCAAAGCTGATCATTCTAAGCCATCAGGAGCAAATTTACAAGAAAAAAGATCATCTTCAATTTCTCCTCATGGCAATCAATTGGAGAGGGAAAGTACTTCCAGCTTCAAGGCCATGAATGACAACAACAACACCACCAATGACCATGGTAACAATAATTTGATGACACCAACAAGCAACAAGGACCTTTTCTTGGATAGGTTTACAGCTTTCCTCCATGAAGGCTCCACGAGTAATTGCCCGCCCTCGGGTTTTTTGGGACATTTCCCTCTTCAGCAATTGAATTATGGATCCAATGCCAGGCTCGCGACGAACTCAATTCCTTCTCTTTGGTTGAGCCAAACCAGTAAAGCTTTTGGCATGAATTGTGAATTCTCTTCGACTATGATACCCTCCATTCCTCCACCAGCTGTAACAAGCTCATTTATTTCTTCTTCTATGGGCTACAAGCCTTCCATTACTGTTCCACCAGACAATCCTTCATTGCCCTCTTTTACAACCAACAGTTATCGGCCGTGGGAAACCGGTGCTCCCAGCAACAATAGTAACAGCAGTACTGGAAGCAATGGCAGTACTGAGCTGCAAAGCAACAGCTCCTTCTTTGAGAACACCATCTTTTCTTGGGGATTAGGAGACTGTAGCTCAACAGAAAAGGAGGCACAGAACCACTTGATTGGAAGTCAACAGGAGGACATCAGGTGGCCTGAATATCTTCAAAATCCATTGCTCATGGCTGCTGCTTTGCAAAATCAAAATCAGCAATCCTTGTACAATGAGATAAAAACAGAAACACATCTCCTAACAGAAAATCCAAGTGGTATGTGGCCTGATAACCAGCAGGAACAAGAACCTTTACAGAATCCTGATATATGTCCGAAAGATATGCAGAGAATCACAGCATCTTATGGATATGTTTAGCTTGCATTGGTATATGGAGCCTCAATTTAGAGGAAATATTAATTAGAGAGGCTTGAACAGAAGCTTTTTTTCATTTACAAGTGTGCGTGCCATAGATTTTTCTCTTGTACATAGGTCTGATACAGTTAAAACATTTCTTAACCTCTGGTTTTGGAATAGTTGTGAGCAAAACAAATCCTTTTTGTTAGCTTTTTTACTTTTGGGTGTGGGGTAGAATTGCAGAATAAGGCTACTACTTCTTGTGTATGTTCTCTTCTTTGCCTCATTGCATATTCATCATCATGTTGCAATTCTCTCTGTAAACAATCCAAAACAAACGTTATTTGTCAAAGGGTTTTTTTCAATCTTTCTTCTTAGTGATCTGACCATCCTTTTCAAATTGGATAATTTAGTTTTTTTTTTCCATTTATCCAAAACCTTCCTCTAGGAATTGGTAAATTGATAATCAGCTGAACCTGAAATCTTTTTCTCCTGTATATATCACTATCCTCGATCGGCCCCGGGAGACAACTGATACTAATCACTTGAACAGCTGCATTTGTTCACTTACAATTTAAAGAGCACAGCACTTGCAATACGTCTCATTCCTTTAAGACTCAAGAAGCCATTCCTCCCCGCTCCCCTTTTCATTTGCATGCGCGCGCCCCACACACACACACACGCAATGAACATAATCACACATGTGAAAGTGTGCAGATTAATATGGCTGAAGAAGAGAAGAGGTGAGGGTACCATTTAATAATAGAAGCAAATTAGGAAAGGGAAACAGAGAGTTCTTCACTTTCTAGTCCGTACATGGGGGATAATGACTGTCAATCTAACAAGGGCCATATGTATATGTACATATGCTCATGACCTCTAGCTTTCTTAAAACACTAACATTATCTTAAAAAAAACATTTTATATGTAAAGCAAGAAACTTCCAATTCATGTGAAAAGATCTGTCAAGTCTATAGTGAATTAAAGAAGAAATTGTATATCTGTACACGCACATATATAGCAAATCACTGTCATCTACTTGTCAGCATTCTGAAGAGAGTTGTCCTTTTACGATACTGGTCCAACGCACAACTGATACACTGATATGAGACTACACACATTTTCATTACCGTTTATTGGCCGCAGTTGAAATTTGCTTGGGATTTAAGAAACGAGCCTGTAGAGTTAAAATCAGTTGAAAATGCTAGGGCTCCTTCCTTCCTTCCTCGGAAGTCTTGATGAGAAGGATCATATTGTTGACATAAGAGTGAGGAAAGGAGGAGGAAACTCCCTTGCTTAACCAAAAGAGATCGATATCTTGATAGCACTTGTATATATCAACTTCAGAGCACAAGCACACTTTCCAGTTGTTTCTACCTTTTCATAGGCAGCAAGTTCATAAGATCAGCTAGAGGGATTGGAGGAAATTGATGGGAAATTAACATTCAAATGAAAATCACTAGTGACATTGATGGGTCTGGATAAAAGGAAGGGCAAACTTTCTCTCATCAGAATTCCAATGATTAATGGACAACAGAACTAGTTGTGGACTGGATTGGACTGGGTCAGAGGAGGACCCACTATAGACATATAATCCTTCTTACGTGACTCGAAGCGAGCCGAGGAAGATAATCCTTTGCGCAGCCGCATGGACAGCCATGCCCTCCTCCACTCTCAGCTCAGCAGATGGATCATCAAATGAGCAGGCCAAATTATTGGGCCTTTTTGTTTCATCTGTGAATTCTTTCAAACTAATAATTGATGGGTGACCACCGTTCAATTATTTGCCCTTGGAATTTGGCTCTAACACATACTCCCCACCGTCCCATTTCTTTCCCCAAGGCCACAGCACTGCAGGCCTTCATAAATTAGTTTAGCTCAGTACTCCCTGCCGGTAAAAGCAACTATATATATATATATATATTGAGCACAAGGGCATACACATTAAAATGCTGATAAGGGACAATATAGTAATATATGTTATATTTAATTTTTTGTTAAATTGATATGCTTTCCATTTGTTGGGAGTTCCTTAGAGCTCATACTAACTTCAAGAAATGTTGTTCATTCTTAAATTATTGACAGTAGAACGAACAATATTCTAAAGAAAATAGAATTATTCGCAGTTTTGGACCATAAAAGAAATAAATAAATAAATAAACGAATTATTTCCAGTTATGCAATCCAATTATTGAGGAAATGACTGAATGGCAATAAGATAAAACAATTGTCAGGAAATTACGAAGTCAATACTATCCAACAAAAAAAAAAGACCTCTAGTCCTTGATTTGACTTTCAAATTTACAAGAATTTCAAATCCCCAATTATTTTGTTTTCTTTTCGGGAAACCCTCTAATTAAAGTCGAAGAACACTCACGGTACTAAAATTATGCTTGTGAGGTTTGTTATAATTTTTTTTTAATTAGAAATATATTAACATAATATTTTTTACTTTTTTTAAATTATTTTAAATATCAGCGCATTAAAATATCAGAAAATATCAAAAAAATATTAATTTAAAATAAAAAAATAAAAAAAATTTAATTTTTTTAAAAACACTTTTAAAACGTAAAAATAAATAAGTTTTAAATATATTTATTATTATTATTCTTAAAATAATTATCTTCTTTCATAATAATAATAAGAATAATAATAATAATTTTCTTCCTCTGACTCCCATTCTTGCTTTGCCACTCAATTTTCTATTTTTCTTGAACCATTTCTGAACTTCAGGCCATGTGATGGGGTGGCGTTAAAATCCAATCAAAAGACAGAAACGGAAAAAGAATTGTCAAAGAGTTTAAATTTGAAGAAGAGGGAAACGTGCTGAATTGTCGAGTGGAGAAAAAGATAACCATTATTATTAATTTTAGTGCAGTATGTGAGAGATTCATTGTTGATTCAAATAGTACAATTACTATTTTACCCTTCATTTCTCTTAACAATTGTATTGTCACTTAGGGTAAAACCGTATTTTTATGGGATTCAAATTTCATTTGAGAATATCGGGGACAAAATTATCATTCTGTGTATTTTATGTACAGTGAAAATACTATATTGTCCCTAGGACTCAAAAGATTTGGTTTTCAATCTAGGAGCGTTTGCATCTTCACAGGTTTATTTGTATAGTGAAATAACGTTTGTGTCCTTTAAGTATGAGAAATATTGACTTTTGAGTGCGGAGTTGTTATGTCTTTGCATACTTTATGTATAGTAAAATTTCACTTTTGTCCTTTGAGTTCGATAAATTAAAGGCTGTTTGGGAAGGTAATTTGGTATTTGTATCATGGTTTTTTTTGTAATATTTGTATGCCTTTAAAACCATTTTAGTAATTTGTATTATCATAATATTAATAAATTGATAAAGTTAGCCCATGCGTGCCATGCATGCATAGGTGCATCATCACTCCTTGCTCTATTCAGGTGGCGCATGGGGGCACATACGGTGGTTAAAAAAGGCTGATTGCCTATTCACTCGACACGGAAGATGGCAGATCATCTTTTAGGGTGGCTTGTGTTGTCATTTAAGCGGCGGCTCAACGACGATTGATCTTTTTTCTCCTCCCTTTCTTTTCTCTCTCTCTCTCTCTCTCATGCCTCGGTATACGTGCAGAGCTTTGACAAATTCAATTGTGTTCTCCTATTTAAATTTGTTTTGGGTTTGGTCCTTATTCTTTTGATTTTTATTTTTGTTAGATTTGATGCTTCTTTAAGTTTGTTTTGTTTTTAATTTGTCCTTAATCATTTAATCTAATTAGATTTTTTTTTATCAAATTTAGTTCTCATTTTTTTTATTGCTATTTTTTTTTTATCCTTTTCATTATTATTATTTTTATTATGTAATTGGGAGTTTGATTTAATTTTGTTTGGTTTCCAATTTTGGTCATCATTTTTTTTATTACTCTTTTTTTTATATATCCTTTTCTTCATTTATTTTGTTTTTAATTTAGTCCTTAATTAGTTTCTTTCAATTATTTTTGTGCATTGTTTAATCCTCATTGTTTTAATTTTAGTTATTTTAAATTTTATTTTTTAATCGTTTGAAATTTTTCTGTGTGGTTTTTTCATGTTTGCTTTTTACAAGGTAATTTCAGTTTCATAACCTAGTCCACCAGTTTCGACGATGAACCTAGTTTAAGTTCGATCTTTTTTAGGTTTTTTTAAATTTTAATTTTTTTTTCATCATTTGACATTGAATTGTTGGGTCTTGAGCTTTTTAATTTGTTCAGCTTTCCTTTTTGTTTGGTTATCTCTTCCTCATATCTCAGATTGAAAGTTAGTTGAGCAAACCTGGGTTGACTTGTTTTTTTTTAAATTTTTTTTTTCGTTTCCATTGAATTATTGACCCTTGAGTGTGTTTTATTAAATATTATTTAAAAATAAATGCACGCGTGATGGGTTATCCCGAGTGCGGGGTGGTAAAATTAACTCGAGTTAGCTTGCATTTTCCTACTAAGTTTTTTTTTTATTTAACTTTGGTATTTTTTGCTAATTGCTTCTTTTGAAGGTTTGAATTTTGTTTCTTTGATTTTTTATGGGTTTTTATTTTTTAATTTCATCGTTTTGCATGAAATAATTTGCCCCTGAGCTTTGTCATTTTTTCGATTTTCTTTCTATTTGTTTATTACGATGGTGGGTTGGTAAAGTTAACTCGGGTTACCTCGGAGTTTTTTTTATTGAACTTTTTTTTGTTTGCTAGGTGCTTCTTTTAATTTTTTTTTTTATCCTTATCTCATATTACGGGTTGTAAGTTTATCAAGTTAAGTCGAGTTGACTCGGGTTCGCTTCTTTGACATTAAATTTTTAGATTTTTTTTCATCTTTGACTTTAGGTTATTAGGTGTTGAACTTTGCAATTTCTTTGTGATTTTCTTTCTGCGTGTTATTTCAGTCTTATATCGTGAGTCATGCTTTGGTAAATTTAACCCGATTTTTCTCGTGTTATCATCGTTTGAATATTATTTTTTTGGCATGAGAAAATTTGGACAGGCCCGCAGCATAACACGGGTCACCATTCTAGTTTTCTACTAAATAATAACACATCGTTTTGTCTAAAACGCTTCACCTCACTTATTTGTTACGTATTTTTTTGTTTAATATTATAGTTTTTAGTAATGCTATATGTATGGGAAAAAGGCTGATTTTCTTTTTATTATTATTATTATTATTATTCTCTTCTAGAATGCTTAGGATGTTATATATGAAACAAATTACAACAAAATACATGATTATAAAATGATGAATTGATCAGTGCAATCTCTCTCTCTCTCTCTCTCTCTCTCTCACACACACACACACACACACACACACACACACACTTCCTTTCTTCTTCTTTTATGTGATTTCAGTACAACCTTCATTGTAGGCCACCACCAAACATAGCTTTGTATTTTAGCCACTCCTGGGTTTTGTTTAGGCTGGTTCTATTATATTGTTGCTCGCAAGAAGTGGTATTAGAGTCATTGATCTTCGGATGCAAGCTATTGCTCATGACACCAAGTCCTAAGTTCTCAGAAGGTTAGAAGAATCATTGGAAGTTATGAACAATAAATAATCATAAAATATAGGCAAGTTATGAAATCACTAAAAGTTACCAAGTTTGTTAAAGAAACTAAGTTTAAAAAGCTCGAAGAACTCATTAGTGGGTTGTCCCATCAGCAAAACACTCTTTTACAGAAGTTAGAACATATTTCTAGTGAGCCCAACACTAAGATTGACTATCTAGCATTCAACCAAGAGGATTTTATTACAAAATCAAGTTAGGTTTATGATGGTAGCTACTCTACCTATAAGGTACACAAACCCAAAAGAGACTTTTCCAATTTTGATGGTGAAGATGTGTATAAGTGGTTATATAAATGTAATCAATATTTTAATATAGAAGAAATTGTTAAGGCTAAAAGACTTATGTTAACTTTCTACTATCTAGATGGAATGACCTCGTATTAGCACCAGAACTTTATGAAAAAAGCAAAAGTGATCAAAGGGTGACTTGGGATGAATATATAGAGGCAATATGTTGTCGATTTGAGGGTCAAAATGATCCACTAAAAGAGCTTAAGAATCTTAGATAGATGAGAGATTTAGAAAGTTATATTATGAACTTTGACATACTATGGAATAAAGATGAAATTAGTGAGAAGCAAGCCTTGGTATTTTTTTTAGCATGATTAAAAGTGAAAATCATTAACTTAGTTAAGATATTTAAACCTAAAGTCTTAAATCAAGCCTACAACCTGACACGTTTATAAGACAACACTTTAGCCTATAAAAAATTTCACCAAAATTACAATAAACTTGCCTCATTAAACACCAACCAAACAACTCAATCTAGGCCTAGCAACAACAACAACAACAACAACAACAACAACAACAACAATAATAAACCTTATAAAATTTCACCTATGTTAATATATAATAATCTTAAACAACCACAAAACAACCTATTACCCACTTCTAACCCACATCTCCTATACAAACCTACCATGAAACCCATTAAATTTGTGAGGAATAATGAGTTAGATTAGAGGAGAGCCAAGAGATTGTGTTTTTGGTGTGATGAAAGGTATATGTACCAAGCTATAAATGTAGAAATAAAAAACTATATTTCTTATGTATAGTGGATAGTGATAGTAAGGAGGTAGATGACGATAAGAATATTATTAAGGAAGAACCTAGTCTTGAACAGGTGACCCCTCACATATCTATCAATACATTGAAAGGAGTTACTAGTTTCCACACTCTCGGGATGATTGGTAAGGTGGATAAACACCCGTTCTTTTATTATGTTAAACTCAAGAAGTATCCATAACTTCATTGACTCCAACATAGCTATCAAGTTGTAATGCGACCTTAGAATAATCAAGCTATTAACAATGGAGGTAGTTAATGGGGGAACAATGTTGTTTATAATTGTTTGCAAGAATTTTAAGTGAAATATACAGGTAGAAAATTTCATAACTGATATATTCATTGTTGAACTGAATAGTTGTGATGGTTAACAACTTTAAGAGACATTGTATCAAATTAAAAGGAGATGTGGATGTCTTTTAATTGGTAATGGTAGGAAATGATAATTAAAGGGGATAATCCCATCAAGTTACAGACTATCAAATTTAAAAAGTTCAATAGTCTACTAGAGAATTCTACTCGAATAGCAGAGGTTAACTTTTGCAGCCTAAGACTAATTTCAGAAGTGGGTGATCACTTGCATTTGATGTTTGTTACCTTTTTACCTAACGCCAAAGAGAACCCTGCTCTAGAACTAATACTGAAAACATATCAAAACCTATTTAAAGAACCTAGAGGCTTACCACCACTAAGGCTACAAGATCATTCAACTCCTCAGAAAGATGGAATTAATTTCAGGCTTTAGAAACACTTTGGACTCCAAAAAGATGTGGTAAAAAAGATGGTGTCTGAAATGTTAGAATATAGGATTATATAGCCAAGTCACAGTCCTTTTACTTCCTCAATTGTCTTAATGAAGAAAAAAGACAATTCATGGAGACTTTGTATGGATTAACAAAGCATAAACTCATAATCAATAAAAAAATATTATATTCCTCTGATTGATGAATTATTAGAATAATTAGTAGGCACAACTATCTTTTCTAAGATTGATTTAAGGTTTGACTACCATAAAATTAGAATAAGTCACAAGGATATTTCTAAGACTACATTCAAAACCCATAATAACCATTATGAATTTTTTGTTATACATTTTAGCTTAACCAATGCTCCAACCACTTTCTAAAATTTGATGAATGAAGTCTCTCGTAAGCATCTCAGGAAGTTTGTCTTAGTAATACTCTGATGATATTTTAATCTATAACCAAACTTCCAATGACCACTTAAGACATCTACAAATTGTGTTTAAGTTGCTATGGTCCCATAAATTGGTTGTTAAAAATAGTAAGTGTATTTTCTGTAGTGACACAATAGAGTACTTTGGGCATATTTTATATAAGATAAGGATGGCTACTAACCTTAAAAAAAAAAGGCAATAGTGGACTGATAAATTTCCAACATCATCAAACAACTTAGAGGGTTCTTGGAGCTAACTGGTTACTATAAAATTTTTGTTAAAGACCATGGTTCTATATATAAACCCTTAACTAATTTACTTAAAAAATATGGGTTTGAATAGGAATGAAGAAGTTATTCCAACATTTAGACTTCTTAAGAAAGTAATGACTAAACCATTTGTTCTAAAATTGTCAGATTTGAATAAATTGTTTATGGTAGAGTTTGATGCTTCAAGTGTGGTATAAGGGTAGTTCTTATGCAAAAAGGACTTATAGCTTTTATTAGCATAAGTATTTTGTGTATGAAAGGAAAATGTTGACAATATTCCATATTATAACCAAATGGAGACATTGTTTATGGGACATACATTTTAAAATCAAGACAAATCATATCATCTTGAAGTATTTATTGGACCAAATGGTAACTTTTCCCTCTCAATACTTGTGGCTAGCTGAATTGATGGGTTATGACTATGAAATTGAGTATAAAAAAGGAAGAGAAAATATAGTCATTGGTACACTTTCTAGAATCACTAGTATAAAGTTATGTATTTTGGAGTTATCTACCATTTCAACCAATCTTATAGAAGAAATCAAAGCCTCATAAGTGAAGGATAGTATAGGTTATTATCCCGGACCTTCACTAGGATCCTACATTCTATTTTTACTGCAAATGGATCAATAACCACTTTAACATAAAAGGAAGGTTTGGTTGGTAATGATCTTGTATTGCATTAGAAACTAATATCATTTTATTATGATGTTGCTATGGGAAGGCATCTAGGTGTCATTGTTACTATTAAGAGTGTGAAAAAGTTATTCTACTAGAAGGAACAATAGAAGCATATTAAACAATTAATAAGAAAATGCCTCGTATATCAGAAGAATAAGGTGAAAATATACTTCCATTAAGATCATTACAGCCTCTCCCCATTCTAAAAGCACCATTCATAGACATTAATATGGATTTCATTGAAAGCTTGTCTAAATCTGATGAAAATGAAATCATTTTGGTGGTGGTGAACCAATTTAGCAAATATGCACACTTTACTGTCTTTAACTCATCCTTATACTACTTCATCAGTGGCTAAGGTTTTTATGGATGGTGTTTATAAGTTACATGACTTACTAACTATCATTGTAAGTAACCGAGATCTAATCTTTCTTGGATGGTGTTTACAAGTTACATGGCTTACCAACTATCATTGTAAGTGACCGAGATCCAATCTTTCTCAGTTAATTCTGGAAACAACTTTTAATTCACTAAGAAGTTGATTTACACTATTCTATTGCCTATTACCTCAGTCAGATAGTTAACAAGTTTTTAGAGAATTATTTATGATGATGCATAATAGATGAATTACCAACAAACTAAATCAAATGATTATCTCTAGCTGAGTGGTGGTATAACATCAATTTTCATACCTCGACTAAGGCTACTCACTATAAGATATTGTATGGGCTTACTCCACCAACTCATATACCCTTTTTCCCTAAAGATTATATGGTGGAGGCTGATGATAATTACTTGACCACTAGAAAAGAAATGTTAAGACCAATTTACAATCTGCTCAGCAAATTATTGTTCACGTGGAAAACAAAAAAAAGGAGTGAAAGAACATTTGAAACAGAAGACCTTGTCTTATCTCAAATTGCAACCATATCGATAAAAAAACTATAGCACACAAAATTTCGTAGAAATTGGCATCAAAACACCATGGTCAATACTTGGATTTGGAGAGAATTGGCTTTGTGGCATATCGTTTGGACCTGCCCTCCTCCGTAGCAATACAACCGGTGTTCCATGTGTCACAACTGAAGAAGCATATTGGCAACAAAGTGGTTGAATCTTCTCCACCCCAATTTCCCAAGGCGCCAACTCTTCAACCTCAGGTTGTTCTCAACTGCAGAATGGTTAAAAGGAGTAATAAGGTAGCAACCCAGGTTTTGATTCACTGGAAGAACCAATCCCCATCGGACGCTACTTGGGAATTTGTGGAAGAATTCAATTTCAGGTTTCCTCAGTTCTCCCATGAGGACAAGGTTGAATCGAAAAGGAGAGAACTGTCAAGAGTTTAAGAGGGAAACATACATAAATTATCAAGTGAAAGAGATAACCGTTATTATTCTCAACTAAATAACAACGCGTCGTTTTGTCTTAAACACTGCACCTCACTTACCACGCACCATTTTGTTTAATGTTTTAGTATTTAGTAAATGCGCATGTGTGGAAAAAAGGCTGATTTTCTTTCTTTCTTCTTCTCTTCTAGAATGCACAAGCTATTATATATGCATCAAATTGTAACAGAGTGCATGATTATGAAATGAGGAAAGAACAATGAACTAATCAGTGTAATCTCTCTCTCTCCCCCCTTTTACGTGATTTTAGTACAACCTTCATTGCAGGACACTACCACATAGAGCTTTGTAATTCGCATTATTCTCTTCAACACAGTAATTTCTTAATGCAAGAGAAACTGCTTACAAATTTTCCACGGGATACACCACAATTGGCATTCCTAATTATGTGTTCAGGAGTCACTACCTCCTGCTATACTTTCTCGTAGAAACGAAATACTCCAGAAGTTCACAATAAGAATGCTTGTGATGATAAGACACTAGGTCATTAAACAAAAGGGATGTAGCCTACCCAGGAAAATTATAGCAGCATCGCATCCCTCAAGTAGACCTCATCCAGTGCCCAGGGGAGCAGAAACAGAAGTTGGGTGTTATCAAAATGTATTTATCATCCTCTTCATCTCGGCAGACCTCCTGGGATCTAGCTCTTCAATTGCTCTCTCGGTGAGAACATGCTTGATACGACACATTGACTTCCTCACCTGAATTTCATTGTTCATTCATATGGAACAGAATTTCCCATTAGGTTTCTTTTACTTAATCGTCTTTGCAAAATATCAAAACACAGGTGAGAGTACATGGCAAGGCAGCTTATAGTTGTCCTAATTCATCTGGCATGAAAGCAAGCTTTTTAGTTTCTAAATGCATCGGCTTCTCTATAGATAACGCAAGGGAGAACAAAAGGGAGAAAATGATTATGAAACACATTAAGCCCATGTTTGCATGCATATGAAAAGCCAAATCATTTCCTTGGTCTTTCTGACTAGTAAGAAGAATAGGTGAGATTTATTTTTAATGATTCACTGGTTTTAAGGCTAACATAGTCAAGTCAGTATTGGTGCAGGTAGATAAAGGAAAGCATTTGAGCTGAGAGAAACAATAATGACACACTCGTATCACTATACAAGCAAAGAAAATTTGATATACCTTGGGTAAGCGTTCTGGATTGGGAAATCTGAAGTTCTGGGCATGAAGCATCTGGCGTTGAGTCATCAGCATGTTTTTCTCCTTCAACATAACATACCATAACTTATGAAGATCATCCCAGGCCTTTAAGCGTAGTTCAGAAGCTTTCCAACTTCGCCCTGGAGAAGGTACAGGTTAAGAGGAAAACACATTCAGTAAAAATAACTCGTTTTGCTGAGAGGAACAGAACATAGAGTTTTCATAGATAAGACAAAGTTTTCTAAGTTGATTAAAGTACTTTGTATTACACTTGCAAAGAAAATGCCATGATGTGCAGAATAAGAAACCATAAAATTGTCAAAAAGAAAATAATTTACACTTGGGGGATTTTCAGTACATTCAGAGGCAATTTATCTGCGAGGTTAATATCATATAAATTGATATTGAGTCTTTGCTCTATCATTCATTCACGAAACACAAAAACTAGGTATAAGAACCATGCAAGTGCACAAGTCTAATATAGCAGGCTTCAAAATAATATCAAGTCATGCAAATATGTACTGCTAATTTATCAGTTCAATTGTTCAAGCCAAGAAAATTTTGGACCTTAAAGCACTTGGACTCATGAACTTTTTGTCACACAAATTGAATCGACAATAAAGAAATTGCAGCAAAAATATATAATTGCCCATACAACAGTTTATTTTATAGTGCTCATTATCACAATCCCACACATCCAATAAAATAGGTTTCAGAGTAAGCCAGTCCAACAAATGCATCCCAATCTTTCCCAAAATCTTATCTTGATTCCACATGGCTTGTTGTAAGGCCCTTCTATTTCAGCTATGCCTGTATGTAACACTATATATATTTTAAAACCATGTGCTCCACCAGATTGCCTAATGGGCAAGATGGTAACAAGGAAATAACTCTGGTAAACATTTTAGAAAATGAAGAATATCTTGCATTTATAAAACCATATATGCATCACCTTTGATGACAGAATCAATCACGTGAAAGGTGATCAGTTTGCTACAACCAGAGGCGTTTGATCCTACGTATACATAAATGATTGGATATTATACTGATATTGTGCTTCAATTTTTCCTTTTGTTTTCTTTTCAATTTCTTAATCTTCATGTGTTGAATGCTGCTCTCGTTTCACTAATCAGAAAAGAAACAATAAATTGTTTACCAGCAATATGATGAAATGAAGGGTGGTGTGGTACTCAATTAGTAAAATAAAAGAAGAGAATAAGACCATCATATCATACCGTATACAATCAGTTTATCCTCATCCTGGCTCCTGTCAAACTCAAAGAAGTCCTTAAGTGGGTTATGTCCAAATGTAGCTGTAGCAGCAGCAGCAGAGGCAGCGGCAGTTTCAGATTTAGCAGCAGCAAGGAGTGTCCTCCCAGTAAATCTTGTCAAAAACATGATTGAAAAATCAGATATCTGCACACACAATTGAGCAAGAAAATGAATTAGGGAAAACCAGAAAATAAAGACAAAGACAAACACTAGAAAACAAATCGTTTGTGGTGATGGGATATATCAACATTTGGGCCTGTATTCACATATTTTGGACCAAATATGCGTTGGCATGCAATTTTATTATAAAAAAATAAATAAATAAAAAGAAAGCCATCTGAGCTTTTAAAACCAAATCATTCAATTTTTCAATTAAAATCCTTCTAATCAACTTAATCAAAATATAAATGAAAACGGCAGCTGGGATTTATGATGCTTCTGAAATCCAAAATAGATAAGTGTGAATCCCACGTCAAACAGTTAATACAGATTTGTTTTTAAGAAATTATCCCAAGTGATTATAAATTTCAACAAAAGTAAAATTATGCCAAACATAAAGCAAACAGAGAACAAGCAAGTGGAATTTTCTCAAAAGCCCAACACAAAACAGACTCTTTTCAAGCATTTTCAAACACAAACGGCAGAATCATCATTAGTTACTCAAAGCCCTAACTGTTCTCGAGTTCCTTTTAAACTGAAAATCATCAATGAGAGATACCGAAACCCGAACGACCCTAAAGCTTATTAACTGAGTTAATGACATATTAAGACTCAATTCATGCTTATGAAAGTTCCGATCATATTCGAACAATCACCCATACTTACTCCAAGGCATTTCAAAATCAAAGATATTTGTACCTAAAGTCATCCTCTAACTAAATAACTGGTGATGGAAGTGTTATGGCATCAACAGGGGATGCAGGGAAGTCAGTTGAAGAGGCTGGTCGCCGCTTCGGCTGCTGGGGGTATTGGAGTGGCTTTGCAGGACTGGGGTTTTATGGTGGAAATGGGCTTAGTTTTGGACTTTCTACAGATGTGTGCTATTTGAAGATTGTGGAAATGGGCCAGGTGAAAAGGTTTGGGGTTTTACATCTTATTTTATTTTTTCGTAAATGCTACGAAAATTAACATTAAGTCGGATAAAAAAAAATTGATGTTTGTCGATGCAAGTGTGTTTTAAAGAAAGAAAAAAATCAATATCGAATAAGAATAATTAATATCAAATGATAAAAACAAAAAATAAAATAAGAAAAAGAAACATTATTCCAAAAAAATAGCTTGATTTCGCCCATGTTAATCCGCTAAACCAATAAGTCAGGTTATGAAATCAGGATAACCTGATAGAAAATAAAACAAAGAAAATCATGAAATTCAAATTTTAAAAAGATTAATATTAAATTATGAGATGGAAAAAATAAGTAAAAAAAAAAAAACTGATGTTAACCCTTGTAAGCTTATAAACCTCATATACGTCATTTGATCAAAAGCATTAAACATAGAAAATTCATGAAGATCAATTCTTAACAAATTAAATATTAAATGATGAAATAAATAAATAAATAAAATCAACCACATAAAATGATCTAAAAAAATACAATAATTAAAAGCACAAGAAAATGTGTTAGCCCACTTGAGTTAACCTGTCATACTAACGGGTCAAGTCATAAGATCAGGATAATATTATAAAAAAATAAAGAAAACCATGAAGCTTATTTAAAAAAAATTTAATGTCAAGTAATGAGATTGAAAAAGAAAATAAGTAAAATAAAAAAATAATGTAAACCCGTGACCCGAGCCATTTGATTAGAATTACCAAACTTGAAACAACCATGAGAGCTAATTTTCAAGAAATCAAATGTCAAATGGTGAAGTTAAGAGAAAAATCAATCACAAATAAAAAATAGCAATTAAAAGAATGGGGATCAATTTTTTTAAAAAAATAATGGATGGACAATTTTGGATTTAAAGGTGAAATTGAAAAGAAAAATCAATTTCATAAAAAGAATTAAAGAAGAAACCACCAAGAAAATAAGGGTCAAATCTAAAAATATAATAAATTAAATTTTTTTATTAAAAGATAAAATTGAAAACAATTGAAAGTTTACAAAAAAGACAAGAAACAAAATAAAGAAAAAAAATAAGCAGGACCAAATTGTAAACTAAAAAATGACAAATTGATCACAAGTAAAAAAATGAAACCAATTATCTAATTTTTTTTGCTTTCAAGTGTAGTGAAGGTATTTTTTTTATTCTAAGAAAAGGAAAAAGACCTTTGTACTCCCAAACAAAGCAAAAATAACAAATTGATCGCATGTAAAAAGTCATTTTATCCTTAATCTAAGTTTTCTTGGCTAATTTGATGAAGGGCAAAAACTTTAATTTACTATTACAATCCAATAAAGTTTGTCTAGTGATATAATGTATTTTTCATGCCTTATATATTTTTGGTAAATTAACAATATTAATTAATTAATTAAAAAGGAATATTAAAAAAGACAAAAAAATATTGTAACTCTTCTTTTATTCATCTCTTTATAAATAACTATTTAGAAACATGGTGCCTTGCGCGTGTTTCTTTATAATACTTTATTTTTTTTATGGTTATCCAACTTTAGTTTCATTCATTTTAGTTCTTAAAAGTTTCTTTGTTTTTATTCTATATTTTTTCATTCTCTTTGGATTGCTTTTTCCATATTTCCTGGATGTTTTAGATTGTTTCAGTAGTGAATGATATATCAATTTTACATAGAAAAATATAAAATAAAAAAAGGGTTAATTACACCAAGCCTCCTATAGTTTGCTTCTTTTTTTTTTTTTACTCTACCTCTATTTTTTAAAAAATTATACTTTATATTCGGGTCAAAGAAATTTTTCAATTTTAATACAAAAACCAAATTATTTTCACATATAACATATTAGAAATGATTTCTCTATCACATTACCACTCATCTAGCTAGATCTGCATTTTCTTTTTCTTTATTTTCTTTATGTTTAACTCATTCAAACCCTATATATGATACTATATTTAGGGTTGTTAGGGTTGTTGTGTTGCCAACAAGAGGAAAGAAAATGAAATATGGGTTGTTAGTTAAAGATTTTGACAAGATAAGGGAGATCAAGGATTCAAGATTTAGATATTGAAAAACGTGTGCGAACTAAGTTAAAATGATCAACAGAAAGACTTCAAATCCTAAGGCAATGTGACATTTATACATCATGAAGTATCATTTTGGTAGCTTCGCAGTGATAAGAGGCAAACATGTGAAATTTTGCATCAAAACAAAGTTGTTATCTACAAACAAATCCCAACAAATTTATCAATCTCCATATCATGTCGTTGGAATTCAATATCAATATCATCATCTATTAGCAATAACAAAGTCAAATAACTAGAAGATGAAACATGGATATTGTGAAGAGACAATCCTAAACTAGTTGAGACTGATTGCAGTTGTAAGAAATCAACAGAGGAAATCTGGAAATTATTCTATAA
Organism: Populus nigra; assembly: GCF_951802175.1. Taxonomy (NCBI): domain Eukaryota; kingdom Viridiplantae; phylum Streptophyta; class Magnoliopsida; order Malpighiales; family Salicaceae; genus Populus; species Populus nigra. Next base: position 14,538,496 of record NC_084855.1, on the reverse strand, counting down.
AAAGTCTTGATCCCTTAATTTCTTTCTCCAAGACCATAATTCCATTGCACTTCAAATCACTCATCACTGCCACCATTTATACATTACCAGAAAATTGGCAAAAACAAGCGGAAATACTGATAAAAATATTTTCATTGATAAATTATAGTGACATTTACTAACGGAATATTTCATCACTATGCCTTTTAATATTTACTGACAAAGTTTTTTGGTTAGTGTATACCGAGGAAATTACAGTTGAAAATGAAGGAATGAAAAAAAATGACGTGTCATTATTACAGATAGTATTACATACGAAATAAACTTGTCACTAATATCTATCGGTGAATCTATTGGTAGTTTTTAAGTTATAACCTGGAAATCAACTCCTTTCTCCCTATCCCTTATTTTTTTTTTCTTCTTCCATTTTTCTAAAAAACAAAAGAGCAAAAGATCACTAGCTACTCGTTCAGTTTATGTGATTCTAAAAAAGAAGGAAGCTGGAAATTTTCTCCAGCTTGCTGGCCTAGTCATATCAATAAACAAGAGTGTTGTATTATGTATAAATTATGTGATACGTTAGTTAACTAACTCCCGACAACACTAGCCTCCTAGCAAATGGAATGTTCCTTAAGAAGTCAAAACTCATGCACTACATCACCATTACAGGAATTTGTTTGCTTTGTTCTATAACCTAGTGGCATCGGTTGACCCAATTTAATGGAGCATGCCCAAGAAAAAAAATGAAAAACTATATTCTACTTTTTTTTTATTTTTTTGAAGTTTTTAAGTAATATAAATCTTCAGATTGTTTTTTTAGTAGAGTTAAATTTTTTGAATCTCGAATATCCATTATCATCAGAAAAAAAATATTGATAACTCAATAATTTTTTTTTCTAAATGTATTTCATGTGAATAGAAATGACATAGAATAATTGTGTAATTTTGATTGTGGAAGGCACCTTATGGCTCATGGTCATCGCAAGAGGAAGTTAACAACATAGGGTATCTTTTGGTTAAAAAATAGACCCATATAGGTGAACAAAATGAAATGTTGGTAGGGACAACATTTGAAAAGCAAGGATGACCTATCTATTTAGGACTTAACTTAAACTAATTTTATATCGAAATAGGTTGAAAGTTGATCCAGTTAATTTGTGAGCTGGTCTAAATCTAAGTGAGACTCAATTTACCTAAAAAACTCATAAACAACATTTTGTTAAAAAAAAAATTAAATTACATCATTTTGGATTTAACCAGGTCAACTTGAGTCGATCTGCTAACCTATAATCGAGGCCTTGAACTTCATGGTTTGGTCAAAATTAATACAAAAGCTAGACTTCACATAAAAAAATGATTGTTCTAAGGTTGATTGGTTGTTCATAGTGAAATCAAACTTAGGGGTCATGTTCAAGTTATTTAGGAAGATAACTGTGATTTAAATGTGGTAAACAATGTCTTTCAAATTGATAAGTTAGTTGATGTATATCGAGTTACTCTGTCTATCGATGTAGAAGAAAATTTAAATTTTTGTGTAGCTGAGAATATTTTTATTGATGTTGATTTTGATGTTGAGGAGATAAATGATGTTTTGAATGAACAAGCATCAATTCAATAAAGAAAACTATGATGGACATGTCGATGATAAAATTAAAGAAAAAGATATTTTTGATTAAATTGTAAACGTCAATGTGTAATGAAATTGACTTTAATGTAATTAGAGATAGAATTACCGATGGACTAAGTCGGTCAGGGAGTTCTAGAGAGTTGAAAAAAATTACATGACTTTATCACTGACCATTACAAATAAAATTACTGACAGACTAAAGATTTATTGAAGAATTTTAGATTTAATTAAAAATTTCAAGTTTTAATTACCAGACACATCTTCTTGTTTCTTCTCTCTTTCTCTCTCTCCCCCCCCCCCCTTTCTTTTCCCTAAACTTTTTCATCATTCTTCCACCACGCATCCACAACTTGTGCTTAATGTTTTGCCTTATGATGCTCCTAACTTGTGCTCTTTTTTTTTAATCCATGCAAGCAATTGTGTAAGCCTCACTGAGTTGGATTAAAAGGTAATGTTTTTCATTTTCTTCTTTTTATTGGGTTTTATGTGTTATTTTTATGAGTTTGGAGCTTGTGTTGCTTTATGATAGCTTTTGCTCTATTTTTTAAATTTCCTAAAAAACCATTATCTGATAAAAAAAATCCATTTAGTTTTTGTTTATTTTACATTATATGTTTTTTATTGTTATTATTGGTGTTGGTAGTTTTGATATGTTTGTGTTAAAATTTGACAATTTAGGGTTTCAGGTTAATTGATAAAAAAAAACTAATTATAATATATTTTTAATAAATAGTGTATTTGTTGGGGTTGAATTGAATCTCAATTTAAAGTTATGTCTAAAATTTTAACAAGTTAGGAATGAATTAATTTAGGATTTAGGATTTGGTGAAATTTGAAAGAAATTGATTAGAAAATGTTTTTCATAAAATAATTATTTTTTTTATTGTTGTTGAATTCAATCTCAATTTAAATTTTAATTAGTAATGCAGGTGATAAGAGAAAATAATATTTTGATTTAAGGTTTAATGTTAAATTTGAAATAATTGATCAGGATGTGTTTTTCATAAAATAAATTGTTTTTATGGTTGAAGCCATCTCATTTTAAAGTTGACATGGGAATTACCTTGTTAGAAAAGATTTATTTTATAGTTTAGGATTTGGGGTTAATTTGGAGGGAATTGATTAAGGCGTGTTAAATAATGTGTTTGTTGGGGTTAAATTAAATCTCAATTTAAAGTTTGATTGGTAATTTAAGTGTTTGGAAATAATTAGTTTTAAATGTTATATTTTCTTTTTCAATTCACTGTCTTGTTCATCTTATAAAATAATCAATTTATAAAAAAATATTAGTCTTAAATAAAATCAATTGATTTGTAGCTTTATTTATTTATGCATATTTGTAGTTACATGAATTTTAGGTAGTCTCTTGTATAAGGGAAGTGTTGTCGATTTTTTTTAAAATATATTTTTTTTGTCTTTTTTAATCCTTTTATTTTAGTTTTATTTCTTTTAATTTTTTTCTAGTCTGTTTATTTGAATTTTTTTTAAAAAAATATTAAACATAGCACTGATAAAATTACTTACAGACCAAGAATGTTAGAAAGTTCTAAAAAGTTGAAAAACATTACATGAAATGCCACTGATAATATGTTTATCACCAATGGATTTTGTCTTTTAGTAATATGAAATAAATCAACGATAGAATTACAAACGATTTTATCTGTCAGTGATATAACTTACTCATTGATGGAATTACCGATAAAATGATGCCGGTAATATTTTTTATTTAACACATTTTGTTTTTTTATAAATTCATCGGTGTTTATATTGCTGACAGGCTGACTGACATAATAAAAATCATCGATAAAAAGTTTCTCAACAAACATTAAAGGTCCATAATGCCATCAGTTAATGTTTTTCTAATAGAATTACTATCTAAATAGTGATGGAATAATCTGTTAATAATATATAAAATTATAGTAGTGATACGGCCCAAAGCAAACCCCACCATATAAAAGAGAAATGGGTTATGATGAAGTTGTTGTACTAGATTTTAGTAGATAATAGGTGAAGTAATAAACAGGTAAAATTATCTAGTAAGTTATGTTTGCTAAATGTTATCATTGGATTTGATTAAGATTATTCTTTTGGGTCATTTCCATTTTGTTATCTGAAGCACAAAAGTTGGGTTTTTTAGGAAGAGAATAAAAGGTTTATATGAAGGGGGGGGTAAAAGGGGTTAGTGGAAAGAGAGGAATGGACATGGTTTTATCTAGGTGTTTTTTTTTGTTGTTGTTGTTGTTAGAGATCTAGGTTTTGGATAAGAGGGTAGTGGCTAGGATTTATTTCTAATTCAATGATAAAGTTGAAACATTTAATATAAGAGTTTTTTAGTCATTAAATGAGATATAATAACAATTCTATAAATAATTCGGTCTTTTGGTTAACTTATTTTTAATGTTTGTTAGTGGAGATTTAAAGCATTATAAACTTGTAAACTTTATGATGTAAAATGTAATTTTAAAAAAAGTGAAGATAAAATGAAAAAATGAGTAAACTAAATAAGACTCAAGTGTAATTAATTTAAAATAAAATCAAGAACAATAACCAGAATGGATATCTGTCAAATTTTCCATGTTTATTGATACCAAGCGAGTAGATCTATAGTTTAATCCCTCAATTTTAATTTTTTAAAGTTTGGTCCCTTATGGTTTTAGAATGTTCATTTATGTCCCAAAACTCATTTATTTTATGTTTCAGTCCCTCGAACTAAAAAGAGAAGTGAAAACGTCACTGAAATATTCTTAGGAGAGATAAAGCTTTTAGGTGGCCAAACTCTTGCCACCAATAACTTTAATTTTGGTGTCTATGAATTCATGTTTGAGAGTGAAACTTAATGTAGATGATTTTCACCTTTATGATATTGGAAAAATCGGAGCTAAAAAATGTTTTTTTATTTTAAGCCGATTAGAATGTGTTTTGTTTTTAGAAGCGAGTTTATAGTGGTTCATGAGATTTTTTTCATGTTTTTGGATTAAAAAATAGTTGAAATATGGGTTTTCAGGATCCCAAAACTTGAACCTTGATTTTCAAGACATCAAAACTGCCTTAGAATGTATAATTAGCTAGTGAATGCTAATTAATAAGTTTTTATTAATTTTTTCATCAAATGATGTATAATGGAAATCTACATAACATAAATTGAAGAACATTAATTATTGATATACAAATAATTGGTGACACTTGCATGTGAGTTGCAAATACTTGAAATGTATAACCGTGTTTTTCCAATGATGGTGATATCACATTAATTTTAAAGTTTTATCCCAATTAATATAAAAATTTATGAAGAACTTTAATATCTATTCCAGTCCTTATTTTTACATGCATCGGGTCATTATTGTCAAAATTACGAGTTGACTTGTAAAATGATACGAGTTTTACGAGTCAACATGTATCTAACATCTATAATCATACTAAAAATTTGATAACCAATAAAATCAAACTTGACTCATGCAAAATTAGTAAAATCAAACCGAGTTTACGAGTTAACTTTTGGAATTAGCTTTGACTCAATAGTTACAAAATTTAAGAAAAATATATTATTATTTTTTACCATAGCTATAAATATTAACAAAAAGACTCATTTAAACAAAACAATTTATACCATTTATATTCTTGCCTATATTTTTATTTTCTATCATCCAACATATAATTTCAATTCTAAAATAATCAATTATATTAAAATTTAAAATATTATTAATTGGATCTTATTTTTTAAAATAGACATTTAGCTATAGTCTAATCTTATATTTATCACCATGAGATTAAATTATATATTTCGTTTGAGAAACTCTTCCTATTAAAGAAAACTCATGTCAAAAGATAGCATAAAATTTGTATATGTATCTATATTTTTTATATTTCCCTCACATTTATTAAAAAGAAACTCTTTAATATTTACCATATATTTATTAAAAAGATAAAATTATATTACAATTCGCATCAAACTAGATATGAAAAATGTTTTAAAAGGTGGGAAAAATCTTGAGTTTAAATGACTATTGCTTTTCACTACCTCACTAAGCAATGGATTTGATTTGCTAATTATTATAAAGTACTAAATTGGTATACTTCTAAGACTTGGTCTCTTGCACTTAAGTTTTTCTTCCCACCAAGGTGACACGAGGCCCATTTACAGTTGCAAATGACAAAATGTTTCATGTCACCAGATCCATCCACTTCCTATTAAAATTACTAAAAACCCTTTCAATTTGTTGAAGCAAAACACTTCTCTCTCTTTTTTTTTTTTTTTTTTTTTTGCAGTGAAAAAAATCTCCAACGCCGTCCTATCAACTTTACTTCAACTTTCCATCCTTTAATGTTCTGTTCTCCAAAATTACAGTATCTCAGGATAGCAACAAAATGTTTAGTCAAGTATTGTATTAAAAAAAACCCCTTCTTGACGGACTTTTCAGGCATGCCCAAACAATATATCTCCCTCGAACAACAATCCATGCCTTTGGAGCTCATTTCCCCGCTCCCTTTCTTACTTACCAATGCGCGTGGTCGGTAATTAATATTTAAATGTAAGAGCATTGCATCTATCATCAAGTTTGAAAATCGAGGCCATAATATCTTGCAATATATATATATATATATATATATATATATATATATATATATATATATATATATATAATGAAATCAACTCTCGTGTAACACATTGATTATTATCACATTTTCTTATTGTAATTTATATTTCAGGTGATATATCAGATTGATGGAGCCATTGTAGTGTATAATGTGGACATTACCACGTTTCTAGTGGGAATGGATAGAAGGTCCAACCGTTATCTCTTTTTTTAGTGGGGTTAAACCTAGCTTGACCATATAGGTTGGGTCTAATTCAGTCTACATAACCTGATCACTAACCCGGACTAAAGACCAAATTGCAACAAAACTTGCAGGACGTGATTATAATTCACGTTCTAGAAGCTTGTACCGTGGGGAGTTGGTACATGTGTTACTAAACTAGAATGGAGCTCACGATGCTATGCCAAGAAGGTTTTGTTTGGTAATGAGTTGGACTGCGATGTTGTTCGCTATGTTGAGAAGAGTTCCACATTGGCAGGTGCAAAGACTGAAATCACGACGATTGCTAATGGATAATGTCATAATGCTAGTGTAGAGAGCTATTGGACATCTTTGTTGGACAGTCTTGTGCCATGATTGATTTTTAAACTTTGATTTTCTTGTAATTTTATCCTTGATTTTACCTAAATAAATTTGGAAAAATTAAATCTGGTTCTCTAAAACTCCAATCTTCTCAATTAAGCTTAAATTAAGCTTCCAAGCTTATTTTTTCACCAATAAAGTCCTTAATAAAATTAATTTGACATGTTAAAAGTCCAATCAAGTGTTTGCACTTAATTAAATCTTTTAATTTGACCCAGATTAATTTTTAAACTTAATTGAACCTTTAATTAGGCTCATGATTAAATCTAATTGACTTATTGAAAGTCTAATTAAGCCCTCTCACTTAATTTTTATGAAGATTTATCCAATAATTATTTAATTTGACTTTAAATCTGTATTGTCCTTTAGTCTTGGGTTTAAAATTAGACTTCTAATTTTGTTTAAAATTCTAGCTTAGTTCCTCCATACATTTGAAACCCTTCTTAGCCAGCTCTTGTCAAGTTGTCAATCTTTTTTATTTTTAGTTTTGTTTTAGTTTTATTTTTTTCAAAAGAAAATGGTAATTTTGGAGGGAAACCCAAAATTGAGTTATAACCATTACCCCCTCTTTACAATGCTTATGATAGAAAATCTTACGAGAGACTTTAAATAGTAAGCTTCTAATGAAGAAAAAAAAAAGAGATTATGGTTTGTGGATTCACTAGATCAAGAAATGATCAATCCTTAAAAAGTATTAGAAATAAGAGCTCAAAAGCGTGTAAGAAAAGAAAAGAGATAGGCATAGAAAGCGTACTTAAAGGAAAATGGATAGGGCAAGAAAATGCATTATCTGGGATACGAGGACTAGAAAGCGCACTCAAAGGAAATAAATAGAGCTAGAAGACACATTATTTGATGAAAGAGGACTTCAAAGTGCACTTGAAAGGAGAGAGATAGAGCCTGAAAGCGTGCTATTTGATAGATGAAGGTCTGAAAACACACTCGTAAGGAAAGAAATAAGGCTTGAAAACACATTATCTGATAGATGAGGGTCTGAAAGTGCATTCAAAAGGAAAGAGATAAAGCATGAAAACATAATATTTGATGGATGGATGCCTCAAAGCACACTTAAAAGAAAATAGATAGGGCTTGAAAATACATTATCTGATAGATAGGGCTAAAAAGCGCACTCAATAAAAAATAGATAGGGCTAGAAAGCACACCATCTAATATATGAGAGCTAGAAAATACACTTAAAAGGCAAGAGATGGGGTCTGAAAGCATACTACCTGATGAATAAAGGCCTACAAACACACTAGAAAGGGGAAAAAAAAGGGCTTGAAAGCATATTATTTGATGGATGAGGGCTTATCCAAAAGCTTACTCAAAAGGAAAGAGACAAGGTTTGAAAGCGCACTATCTAATGGATGAGATCTTAAAAATGCACTTGAAATGAAAAAGATAAGGCCTGAAAGCGCACTATCTGATAGATGGGGGCTAGAAAGCATAGTCGAATAGTGTTAAATATGTTGTCTTTAAGAAACTTGTTTTGAAATATTAAGAGCCTTGTTGTGGTTAGAATCTTACTAGATTCTTTTTGTTGGAAAAGTTTGAATCTGACAAGGATTTTTTTTGTACACTTCCTAAAAATATCCTCATTGCTTTGCATATTAGATTTTGTAACATTGTCCATATCAATTGCCTAAAAACATTGTGTTACTATTAGAAAAAAAGAAAAAAGAAAAAAAGAAGGCATGCTAGTTTATTTGATATAAAAAGTAATGGTTTTAACTAAAAAACTATAAAATGTTTTGGCATCTTTGTTGCACTTTTAACTATAAAAACAAATTTAAATTTAATATCAACATCTAAAAGTTCAAAATGAAAGTATGCCATTAACATGCCACACCCACTAAGGTTTAATTAAATGAAAGTACTTTTTTATTTTAACTTATTTTTTCCTTATTGTTTTGACGGCTCAATCTAGATATATTTTTTACTATTTCATTCTCAACCCTTCTAATTATATTCTTTTTATCATATCATTATGTTTCTAATATCTAGAAAAATTATTAACTTTTATGGATATATTAGATTAATATATAAAATATGTTTTTAATTTCATTTGTAGAAAAAAATAATTTTAATTGATATACAATTTGATTTAAAAATATTTCTCATCGAAAAAAACTTATAACGACTGCTATTATAGTATTCTTAGAATATCTATAATTAGTGAGAGTTTATGTATTTCAATATTTTCTTCAATTAGGATTCGAATTTTGTGAATTATGGTAGTAATAACTAATGTTGACAATTTTCATTATGTGTCTCGATCATGCCGAATTACCTTCCCTAAAAAAAAAAAACTAGAGTATTATTATTATTTTTTAATTTTATTCTTTAAAATTGCATTGATTTTGATTTGGTCTTTTTTTTATTTTTTTAAATGAGGTTATCGCAATCTCAAACAAATATCTTCCAATTGGATTGATTTCTAATTTTTTTTATCATCTATATTTGTCATCACACCATTAAGTAAAAAATAGTTTTTAAAAAATAAAGTTGTTAAATCCAATGGAGTTCATGATCCAGATTACAGGTTTGACGGGTTAAATCGCGAAACCCGGGTCGATCCAATATGTCACATTCTCAATATGAAAAAAAATATCATCTTGAGATTTTTCTTAAAGCCAAATTATATTTTTTATTAGATATCCAAGTTGTCTTTGGACTCTTCAAATCGATTAGATCACGTTAGAGCAACTTCTATGCTGATTAATTTTAAACTCATGCTAGGCAAGGAGTTAATTCGAGAGATTTCAAGGATGACCCGCTGGACTGGGGCTCCTTTCCCCTTATTTGTTTTTTATATAAATTTTTTCTTCCAATTTTTTTCTTTCAATTGAATCCTTTTTTGCTTTTACCTTTTCAATTTCATTATTTAACATTGGATTTATTTTGAATTGATCTTCATAATTTATTTGAGTTTGCCTTTTATGAGATTATTGCAGTCCCAAATAAATATCCTGATAATTGATTGATACTCAATTTTATGAATGTCTATTTTTATTGTTATATCATTAAGTAAAAAAGTAATTTATTAAAAAAACAAAGTTGTTAAACCCAGTGAAGTCCATGATTTGGGTTACAAGTTTAGCTAATTAAACTATAAAATTTAGATCGATCTAATATATCGTAGTCTCAATATAAAATATAAAAAATGTCATCTTAATTTATTTTTTAAAAATTAAACCATGTTTTTAACTAATCATTTGAGTTTGTTATAAGTCGACGGAGTTATGTTAAAATAATTTTTAAACAAATTAATTTTAAACTGAAAATAAATAAAGAATTCAGTAAGAAGATTTTAAGATTAATTAGTTGGGTTAAATTTAATAAAAATACCAAATATCTTTTTAGAACTAAATAATTTTTTCACATTCAATTTTTTTTATGCAATGGGAGCGTAGCGCGTGACAGTGTTAGTGGTTATGTCTAATTAAAAATACATGCATAATAATATTCAACCCTTGCGTGCTTGAAAGGATCATGACCTCAAATTTTAGGTGGGGTCCAGTCGCTAAAGAGCAATCCTAGCCACATAAACTCCGAGCCGGCCTGAATCATAAGTTTTGTGCGTGAGATTGGCCTCTCCAGATATATTTAATGTTTATTGTGATCAAGAAAAAAGAAATACGTGTACCTATCCCAATCACTCTTCTTGCCATACCAACCGTTCATTTCCATTGCCATCAAAAGAGATGGCTTGAGATAGCAGCTAGTCAATAGATCAACGGTCGGCGAGCGGCAGTGTTTACCATGCCCATTAAGCCATGCTCTGTGTCTGTTTTATCAATATTCTTGGTCCAAAGCACATTGTCTAAGTAATTATATAGAATTTATTATATAATCTTGGCAGATAAAAAGGTGGCTAAAGAAATTATATAAAAACAAGATTTTCTAGAGCAAAAGCAAGAGTTCCTGATATGTATAGGAGTGAGATATGGGGACCCACTCACTCCTCTTCAATGGAATGATGCCACGTGGCGTGTGCGTTTGGTGCAATAATTTAAGCTGGTAATTTTGCGTTCGTGTCGTTGGGTGGACCCCGTTGGGCCCTAGGTGCTGTAAACCCTCCACTCCCTTGGCTTTGAGAGGAGGAGTGGAATAAACGCGGACAGCTGTCCACTTAAACGCGGTTATATACATCATCGTCATCAACAGCAGAAACATCATTATCAAATCAGGCACTGTCTGGTGGGCCTGACGGAGCCAAATTTATAGAATTACTCTCCACACTGCACATACTGAGGAGGGTAATCTTGGAAATGCAAGTGCAATTTAGAATACTTGTTTTATGTGACTGAAATGTTTTACGTGATTAACATCTGTGTATGGGTGAGAATATTTAATGTCACATCTCAACTCAACTCGCTAGCTAGATTTTCTAAAAGTGAAGAAGGAAAGGCAAATTGGCAGTCGCTTCAAATTATTTTTTATATTAATGTTTAAAATAAATTTTAAAAAATAAAAAATATATATTATTTTAAAAAATATTTTAAGAAACAAACTCGATATAAAAAACGCTGTCCACTTCAAAACCAAACCACAAAAAACATGGGCAAACAGTGTGAGAAGAGATTGAACAAGGGCATCCATGTGAAGATCTTTTGTTTTTTGTTTTTCTTGCAGTTGTATTATTCTGTGACTAGCCACAGGCACGGCAAATCAGGGCAAATCGAGCTGATATGAAGTGGTTGGTGGTTCGTCAGATGGACCCGTGAGCATTGCCTGTATTAATCTCCGTTTGGCCATGTCCAGGACCTCGTGCAGGCATGTCGTTATCTATATTCCTTTCCTTTGGTTCACAATTGCTCTAATGGTGTAGCTAGCTAGTCGTGTCGACCCATTAACAATAACGAATCATACACTGCTATTATCTGTGAGAACGTGTCACTAACTACACCGATCCAGTTCGTCTATTATCTTTAACCTTGCCGTGATGATTTTTTCACTGTCAGAATTACAGTGTTAGTTGAAATTGTATTTTTTTAAAAAAAAATTATGTTTTGAAATCATTTTACTATTAAAACTAATTTTTAAATTAATAAAATATTATTTTAATATATTTTTAAACAAAAATACTTTAAAATACGAAAATACTTCTAAACACTCAGCCTACGAAGGGTCGCATTAGCGCTTAAAATGTCGCGTACCCTATTCATATTACCAAAACAGCCCTCCCAGTCAAATCCTCCCATACGAGAAAAGATAGACACAGAGGGACACCTGGAAAGGGCATATTAGGGATGCAAACAAACAACATTGTATAAATACGAATATTTGGTCCGGGAATCATGTTTACACTTTACCTCATCGTGGAATGAGAAACGAACGATTCACAAAAATCCAAAAGCAACAATCATTTACTTGATCACTCCTACAAAAAGTACTGCACTTTCTCTTTCGCACTTCCTTGAAAAAATTGAAACCCTTTCACTACTTCACTTCTCCTTCCTTTTCCTGACACAGATACACGTTTGAATTTTGATAGCTGGTGATCCTCAGTACTTGTCAGTTGGCAAATGGCTTCTGATGCGAGCATGGCCACGCTGTCTTCTTCTGTTCAAGAAGATGATCAATATGATCATGATCATGACACGGATGATGGGTATCACCCCCCTAGTCTTCATAACTTGTCTAGGCTGTCCATGTGTACAAGTTCCATGTACACTAATGAAGACGATGATTATCAAGATTGTGATGGGATGACGATGTTTGCGTCAAGACTGGCTATAGAAAGTTTCGATGCTGATGAGGAACTCTCTGATGATCAAAAAGAAGGTAATCACAAAAACATACTGCACCTCTCTTCTGATTCTGATAAAGAAACAGGCTGCTACTCGCTTCCAGCAACACCACCTCGTTGGAGAAATCGCGGTGGCTTAAGAAATCAAGTGCAATTAATCGGAGCAACAGATTATGCCAGTGAAAATGAAGCTCAAAAGGGTATTATGAGGCAAAAGATGAGAAAGAATTTGAGGAAAAGAAGGGTCATAAGAGAAAGACGGATGGACAACAGCAATACGAGTTTTAAAAAGAAAGAAGAGGAGATCACAGGGCTGAGTAATTACGGTTCTTGTAATAGTTTTAGTGGGGAGAGTGAAGGTGGTGGGTTGGTAGTGATAACAAGGCCAAAAGGAGGGAGGAGGTCATTGTGTATGGACTTGGAAGAAGTGAAGGCTTGTAGGGATCTTGGGTTTGAATTGGAACATGAAAGGATGCTGGAGATGCCTAGTAGTCGTGTCTCTCTTTCAGGATCCACTCTTGACACTAGTAGTGGTGGCGATTCTCCTATTGCTAACTGGCGCATCTCTAGCCCTGGTTAGTGTACATTTACGAGTGTCTCTCTCTTTCTTTCTGTGATAGGCTTACAGATAACAAAAGATAGAATCCTTGTTATGATTTATGGACCATAAATTGAGATCATGGGTGATTAAGAGTTCTGAATATTGTCAGCACTGTCACTGATGATTCTTGACTTAGCGTGATTCTTGACTTAGCGTATTATAAGGACCGTTGAGTTTCACCTAACTTTTTCAGTGTTTCTCATAGTGATCTGAAAGTTAAGTTTTTGTGTCTGATTGAGAGAGAAATTTCTTGTGTAGGTGATGATCCGCGGGATGTTAAGGCTAGGCTTAAAGCATGGGCACAGGCAGTGGCAATGGCGTCTGCATCTAGACATGGTGGCATCTGACTGCTGATGTTTGCGGATTCTAATCTATACTTTTTTTGTTTTCACTTTCTTTTGTGGGATGAAGAGAGTTTACCTTACTTGTATTAAATAAATTAGTTTGAAAATATACTTAATTTATAATAACAAGTTTGTAGTCAAAAAATAATTAGTATGTATTGATAATTTATAATTACAAAAATATGTTAAACGAAAGATATTTTTGGAAAAATGAGAGTTATACATTTTTAAACATATAAATTCAAGACAAAAAAGTTTAAATCAACTATTCTTAAATTAAAATAAAAAAAATACTTATTTGTTGAAACACTTTAAAGTAATAAATTTTTTATTATCGTCAAGGATGAATCATTTATTCTTAAGATTTTATTGCTTCTTATTTATGCAACTAGAATGCATATAATATATCTCATAAAGTTCCAATAATACACCACATGATTTAAATGTACTTCTAAATTTAGATCTTTGAATAAAAAATTATGAAACTTAAAAATCTGTCAACAACATTAACCTCAATTTTAGATTTGGAAAGAAAACCAAAGCATAAAATGAAAATAAAACACTTAAATATGAGGTAAGAAAAAGTGTAAAAAACTGAAAAATTCTTAGATTAAACTCTTCCTTCATCCCCTCCTCTCTTTTTTAGTGAATTTTGAAAGCTAAAATGTTAAATAATTAATAAGAATTAATTCCTACCATTATCAACATTTAATTAGCCGCTATAAATAAAGAATTCAATATAGAAAAACCAAGGGTTCTTTGAGTAGAAAAAGCAAGGGTTCTTAGAGATTAATTTCTCATTTACCTATAATTTGTTTAATTAAAACAAATTTCCCCACATGAATGCAAATTTTCTCATCAGTTTGAAAATGACTCAAAGATTTGTTGAGAGATATTGATTTGATAGATTACTACATCAGAATATATAGATTTTGACCTTGAACCTTAATTTCTTAATGAAATACTATTGAATTTACTCGGCTAAATAATGAACGCGATGTCTTCAACTATTTGGCCTTTTATGCAAACCATGACAATAGTACTCACACAATTCTCTATCTATAGATTTTCTTTAGTTCTCATTGTTGTGTTTATTTTGGTTCTAAACAACTATTAGATTCATGAGTGCTTTAGATAATTAAACCTTTATCAAAAGTCTCAAAGAAATAATCATATTTCTCACTCATATAGATCATTTTTCATTAAGAGTATTTTGTTATATTCAACTTGGTATACCAAGATATGAAAATTAATAGGAGCTTAACTCATCCTTTATCACGCTGCAATTAACACTTATTTCATCATAGAAACAAGCAGGAAATAATAATCTCCTAGTGCTATCGAGAATGTTATATGACTTAGTTTTCTATTTGAACTTAGATATTGGGATCTTCAATCAACTAGATATGGTTACTATCATTACACTTTTTTCATCTTTCAAAAACTTTAGGCTTATTTTCCCTATATAAGAATTACACAAAAGCTCTCTTGACAAACCTTTGATTAGCGGATCCGTAATATTTTCATTTGACTTTACAAAGTCAATGAAAATAATTTTATTTGAGAGCAAGTGTTTACGACATATATATCTAGACTTACAATTATGCATACCACTTTATGCCTTTTTAATTGCTGACTAATTGTCACAATGGACATAAATAACTGAAACAAATTTTGGCTAAAATGAAATATCCTCTAAGAAATTTCAAATCCTTCCAGCTTTCTTTTCAGCTTTATCAAGAGTAATAAACTTTGATTATATCATGGATTTAATGATACACATTTGTTTAGAGGATTTTTATGACACAACTGATCCACAATGTGTGAAGACATATCCTTAGTGTTGGATATCCAATTAGCATTATTATACCCTTCTAATACTGCTAGGTAACCAGTATAATGTCGTCCATAGTTAGCGATGTAACTCAAATATTTGAGTGCCCTTCGTATTACTTTTTAATAATCCATAGTTGGATTACTTAAAAATCTACTCAATAAGCAACATCAAGTCTTGTATGGTTCATAACATACATTAAACTCTTAATTATCCAAGAATATTCTAATTGGTTCTATTCTCTTGCCTTTATTTTTTGACAAATAGACATTTATGTCCATTAGTGTGTTCACAATGTTATTGTCATCTTTAAAAAAATTGTCGAGAACTTTCTCAACATAATGAAATTAGAACAATACCAATCCATCATATGTCCTAGAAATATTTATTCCTGGTATGATATGTGCAACACCCAAGTCTTTCATGTCAAACTTGTTTAGTTAACATTTTCTTAGTAGACTTGATTATGTAATCATTACTGCACAAAATAAGCATATCTTTCACATAGAGATATACAATGATACAATATTTATCTGTGTTTTTCACATAAACACATTTATTAACTTTTTTAAAATTTTAAATTTATTTGATAGCATAACCTTGTTAAATTTTTCATATCATTATTTAGGTGCTTATTTCAAACCATATAATGAATTGACAAGTTTACAGACTTTCTTTTCTTTTTCATTAACAACAAACCCCTCAGGTTGTTCCATATTAACCTCCTCATAAAGGTTGTTATTTTAAAAAAAAAGTTGTTTTTATATTTATTTGATGTATTTTAAGCTTATTAATAGCTACAATGGCTATTAACGTTCATATGAATTATTCTTAACACATTTGAGAATGTGTCAAAATTTTAACACCTTTTTATTATTTAAAACCTTTAATAAGTGTAGCTTTATATCTATCAATAATGCCATCAATTTTAATCTTTTTTTTTGTATAACCATTTATGGCCTAATGGTTTATTTCTGGTAAGAAGATCTACTAGTTTTTATGTATGATTATTTATAATGGATTTAATTTTACTATTGATTGTCTCCTTTTAATAAGAAGCTTCCGGACATGATAAAGTACAATAAAAAAAAATATCTCTAATCTTCTTCTTTAATAATAAAACGTAGAAAACAAAATGGATTTTAGCATCTTCTAGAAGTTGTAATTTTTAAGCCACAACTCTAACATTTTGAATTACCTTTTAAGGGGCATAAAATTAAGGACTAACCTTGAAAGATTTCTTTAAAGCAACATTAGTATGTTTGCAGGGTTGCAATTTCAAATACATAAAATCTCCTACATTGAATTCCTTTTTTTGATATACCCTTAACAACTACTTGTTTTATCCTATACCTTGCTATTTCTAATTGTTTATGAAGAAATTGATCCATGCTCACCCTAACTTGAAGTATTTCTTCCACAATAGCTACTAAAGAAACCTTTTGTGTCACAATCTCTCTATTAAGAGGAGAGTATCCATATAATGCTTGAAAGGGGCACATTTTAATAGTTGAATGATAACTAGTATGTACCATCATTAAACCATTGTCAGCCACAAATACTATTTATTAGGATTGTACATCACTATAAATCTTACGTAGATTTCTAAGCATTGGTTAAATCTTTCAATCTACCCATATGTTTAAGGGTGATATGCAGAACTTATGAGTAACTTAACTCTAAGCTTTTTTAAACAATTCTTTCTAGAACAGACTTATGAATATCTTGTCTCTATCAATCATAATTGAGGTTAATAATTCATGAAACTTATAAAAGTGATCCAAGAATGTCCGAGCAATATCTTGAGTAGAAAACAGATATGCTAATACAATAAAATAAGCATACATCATGAATTGATCCAATACTACCATAATAGTGTCTTTTCCCTCAAACTTTGGTAGTGATTTAATGAAGTCCATTGTGATATTCTTCCATGTGCCACCTGATAAGGGTAAAGGTTGTAACAGTTAATGGTATATCACTCTCTCCAACTTTTTCATGGTTGACAAATAAAGCAAACCTTCAGCCTCTTATAGGAATTTTAAACTCCAACATAACCTCGCATATAATATTCATGAGCAACATTTACAAATCTATTCCTCAACATTTCATTGTTACCAATAAAAGTTATGCTCTTATACCTCGACACTCCATTTGACAAAGTACATTCTAGCCAACTATTCATATTCAATAATCTCTTAGTTACCATATTGTTTAGCTTAGGATCCAATTCATATGACTTGTTAATTTCTTCATACCATAATGGTACAATTGTTGTCATAGTATAAATGTTATTGTGCTCTTCATGTCATGACTCCTTACCGGTAATTAAACTATTAAGCAAATCATCATTCCTTGATAAGGCATCTGCAACCAGATTCTCTTTTCCTCTCTTATACCATATAACATATCTCAAAACAAAAAACTTAATTAAGCCTTTTCTTTGTAAGGGTATGTGTATCCTTCGTTCCAATAGGTATTTTAGACTTTCATGATTAGTATTTATGATGAACTAATCATGTTCTAAATAGGGTCTCCACATATCAATTATCATTAGAATGGTTATGAATTGTTTTTCATATATGGATAACCCTATATGCTAAGGACTTAAGACTTTACTAATAAAACTTAAAGGCATTTCCTCTTGATTAAACACAACTCTTAATTTTATAACACAAACATCAGTTTCAAGCATAAAAACCTTGTGATAACCAGGTGAAGCTAACATTAGAGCTTCACACAATGCTTTTTTAAGTTAATCAATCTTGTGCTTTTTTATTCCATTTGAAGTTGTCTTTTTAAATAATTCAGTGAGTGGATTATTGATGATACCATACTCTCTAATGAATTTTCTTTAATAACCTATTTATTAAAGGAATCCTTTTAATTCTTTGATAGATATGGAATAAACTTGGATCTTATATCTTCAATCTTTTTAGAGTCAGTTCTCACCCCTTTAGAAGAGATAATATGACATAGATATTGTACCTTTTCTTTAAAGAGCGAACACTTGGACTACTTAATATATAATTGGTTACTTCTTAATGTCACTGACTTAGTTCTAAAGGGGTTGATATGCAACTCCATAGAATAACTATATATCAATATGTCATAAAAAAACTAACACAAACTTTTTTAAGGCTCTAACACATTATTCATTAAAGGTTGAAATGTTGTAAAAGCATTAGTCAAGTCACATAGCATTACCTTGAATTTGTAATGCCCATGGTGTTTTGAAGGAAGTCTTTTCCTTATCTTTCGCATTTATCCTCACTTGATGATAACCTAACCTTCAATCTGGTTTTGAAAAGAACTTAAATTCATTTAGTTCATCCACTAACTCATTTGTGAGAGGAATTGAGAATTTATTCTTGATAATGAAGTTATTTAACTATCTATAGTCCACACAAAAATTTCATGTACTGTCATTTTTTAACTAAAAGAGCTGGCGATGCAAAAGGGTTGCAACTCTACCTAATGACTCTATTAGATAGCATATCTTTCACCAATTTCTCAATCTCTTCTTTAAGAATGAAGGAACTCCTATAAGGTCTGATTTTAGCAGGTTTTGCACCACGTATAAGAGGAATTATATTATCTAACTTCGTTATTGGTGGTAAATACATTAGTTCTTCAAATACAATCTTAAACTCTTCCAAAAATGCTTTAACCTTTGCATTCCTAGTATTTGAAGTAATCTCCTTAGCGGTAGTGATAGAAAATAATTGTCCCACAAAAACCAAAAATATCTTCCTTTAAATCCTTATAAACCTTTTTAGCTGTAATTAAATGCAATGTAGCCTTATCAACTATTTCTTTAAGCTCTATTATTCTATCATCTTTCTTAAATGAGATTTTCATCTTAATAAAGTCAAATAAAACATGACTGTCTTCTTAACCAATCCACACCCAAAACCATGTCACATTTTCCTAACTTTAACAATCTCAAATCAGTAAAGAATTCATGCCTTTGCATTAACTATGTGAACTTTGGACAATAAGTATTGCACTTCATAAGACTATCATTGGTCACAATCATAGCCAATACAATAGTTTTCCTAACCATAACTTTGATTTGTATATAATGATTATCTCATCTATAAAATTATAGGTTCTTTTATTGTCAATCAAGATCACCAATTCTCTTCCCTAATAGCTTTATTTGATTCTTATTGTATGATGGGCATAGCTTTCTGTAAAAAACCATACTCTTCAATTGCATTTTCTTTCTCTACATTAACTCTATTATTACCCTCTTCCTCGGCTTCCACAAACTCCTCCCCATTTTCTCCATTGCTTTCAATCATATGTATTCCTTTTTTGTTGCATCGATGGCTTGGATTGTATTTTACTCCATATTTATAGTGTTGCCTCAGTCGTCTTCTTTGCTCATAAAATGTCTTAGGATGTTGTTTTAGGCTTTGAGATGTGTCATTTTTTAACTAGATTATAAGGTTTTGAAGGTTGATTTCCTATCTATGTACTTATACCAATTGAAACAATTGATCTGCTAACCAATCTACGTACTCTTTTAAGTGTAGCTAAACTTTATTCCTCCTATCATTGGCTTGTTCAAAAGCCTGCGTCAAGGTGATTAGTTTTAGATCTTCAATATTAGTTTAAAATCTTTTTTGAAACTACTTATTGAACTAGATAAATAGTATAATTCTAGCAAAATAGGGTTCAAAATAGTCATAAGAGATTTGTTCTTCAAACTTCTCTATGTATTCCTCTTTCTGGGGTCAATTTATTGAATTCTTCTACCACATCTTCTCTATTTCCAAACCTCATACAAATTTGTTTTTTGAACTCATCCCATTTACCTACATCTCTACTACTTAAAACAAAGTTGTCAAACCAAACAAATGCCCTCCCTTTCAAGTATATGGACGCACACAATCTCAACCTATTAGAAAACTATAGTGAGGTGCAACTTAAAAAACTTCCTGCATCTCCTCAGCTAACCTCCAAAGTTTTCTCCATGAAATGACGTTAACTCCATTCTAGAAAGAGCCATATTATATCCCATCTTGTTTCCTTCATGAGAATCCATCTATTTCATTTTTATGTTACTCCTTGGATTTGGAAGAATTCCATCAGATACCGAACAGTTCCTACCATTAAACTTCTCATCTTCTTGATTGTTAACAATGGTCTGTAATGTTGCCAGGATCGAATCCAACCGTGCATTGAATTGATCATTATTTCTATGTTGTTCCTCTTGTTATTTCTGACTAAGTTCTTCCATTTGCATGAATTCATCATGCATGTTCTGCAATTCCTCGTGTATTCACTGTACTTGCTCTTCCAATTTCTTTCTCTGTTGTTCCAAGGCTCTGACCTTATTGTTTTCTACCATGGTTAATGATTGAGTGTATAAACAAGATTGAGGGTGGATCTTTGGCAGCTCCGATACCTAATTGTTAGCTCATGAACAAACAAGAGAAGATTTTGAGAAATTGAGAGAGGAAAAGAGCAAAAACGAGGGAAATATTGAACCTGTACATCGCAGAACTTTCTTGTGTTATTTCTTGAGTTGCCTGCACTATATACAATAAGATTCCCTTAAAAAAGAAACTATCATTCTAACAAACTCCTAACTATTAACAGTTCTAACTACTAACTAACACAATCACATGATAGTTGGTTAGTTATCCAACTATTATTCTAAGTGATATGACTCCAGCTTCTTTTTCTTTCCCATGTTTTCCTCCAGCATATTCTTTAGTATCACGTGTGCTTTCATTCCTTATCCTCTTGATTGTGTTGTAACAAATAATTGATTTGGGTGGGAACAGCACTGCGATTGAGATTATGTTACATTGTATATCTAAAAAGGAAAAAAAATGTATGAGGCTATCTAGAGCCTTGCATGGTGATATTGATGGAGCCTGTTTTACTTGTTATTTGCTTACAGAGAGAAGATAGTTTGATTCTTCAGGATTGGTAGCTTTTTTATGCTAGGTGTGTGCCCCCCGTTCTTTTTTAGAACAGAAACAACCATTGTATTTGTTTACAAGGCATTGATAAAAACCTTGAGCATTTTAGGTCCAACACCCTTAATCTAGAGCCAATGGATTCGCATGGCTGTCAGCAAACAAATTTCCCCGTTTTCTTCATTGATATGTCCTTGGAAGATAGTTGTCACTGGTCAAACTTAAACTCATGGTGCTTATAAAACATAACAACACCAAGAATATGATAAACAGGTTTAATGGGGGTAAAATTTAACCTTGTAGACTAGGAGAACGTTATGTTTGAAACCACACCACTGTAGATGGAGATGCTAATTTTAGTTTTCGACAGTTGAAACTAAGTAAAAATGGTGCACGAATTATATAGAAAGAGAAGAAACTGTACGATGATATAAACTACGATGATATAAACTTGCTATTACCATTCACATGACTCAAAGCACATCACTTGTGGGATACATGGTGACAACCAGGGCAAAACAAATTATTTAACGTGTTCTTGGCAACAACAGTGTCGTCATTTTACCCATCTTAATTCAAATTCAATGATCTCAAGCTAAAATATATGTAAACAACATAGACTTGCAATTCTGACAAAAAAAGACATTTCCTCATACAATGAACGGAATATAAATCTGTGATTGGATTGAATTTCCTGCAATTCTTAGTATGTAATTGATGGGTACATTGGTAGGAAAAAGAATAATTATTCATTTCAATTTTAAGCCCAGAGTACTTTTATGTTCTACTGGGATAGTAAACAGACAAAGAGACAATGATGTTATTCACGACCTTCACTCAACCAAGTGATGCCATAACTGTAACCATCACCACAAACAAATGTGCCAAGTTCTATATGAGACAATCAGGGAATGAAAGAAGAGGAAGCTATGAGAGCCAACGGATAGGTTATCACTCACAAGGGTTTGAGATTATAGCAGGTGTTGTCAAAAGGGTATGGACCGCCAACAGTTTTGGCAACTTCTCGTTCATAATACCAGTCTCCAACATATTGTGCAATCATCTGCACGGTGGAAATTTAATTAGTGTAAGTTTTGAAGTTCTGTACATGAACGCACGCAAGCATCTTGTGTGTGCACCAAAACTTTCTAAGATTTTAGTGTTACTTTTGACGCCAAATAATTCGTATATTCTTTGAAAAGAATAAGGGACAAACAGATCACATATGAATATCTATCCTATCATCCCTATATGGGGAGAATTATCAGTGAACCATGTTTCTTGTTTCTCATATTGGCAATGACCAAAACAAGAATTTATGAACAAACCATTTTGATGGGATGTTGTGAAAACTTTTATGGCATCCAACATTTGATTCCTGAAGTCTGTTCCATAATAGACAAAGGACAGACCACTATATATATGAATCATATGTTATATTTCAAACTGAATATTGATCCAGAGATTCAAAGACCAAGCAAAATAAATTACCTTGCAAAAATTGGATCTATGATGAATTACATCGTGCATGATTTTGTTTACATTGTTTCTAGGTATCACTATGATCAGCTGATGGTGAAGCTAAACTGCTTCACACCTGTCAAAAATAAAGAAAAGAAATTATACTTAAACTATCCACCCTTCAGGAAATCACCCAGGTCATAAAATAAACTACAATTGTCGATTTTAATGTTTTAGCAGTGTTCACATGCAATTTTTTTAGCCCTTTTTCCTACTAGCTGCTCTGTTGTTCATTCTTTTCTATCTTTTGTTTTCTTGTTTTCAATAAAATCTCCATTTTTATAATAAAAAGTTGTCTTCACCTACAGTCCTATTTAAACCGATTGAGGACTCTTCTACTTGCCTTAGAAATCTTGTGTCCGTGATGCCCGTTGTTGGCTTCTTCTCCACTATTCCAACCTCCTTTGATCCTTCTCTTCCACTTATAAAAGGTTTATTTTAAAACCTAAATATCCATTGAATAATTATCGTGCTTTATTAATGATTTTGATGTGTTTTGTGATGAATTTTGAGATTAAATAGTTTTATGGGATTGATATTTGTATTTGAATGATGTTGGCCAAGTCCTTTAATCTTGCATCTTGTTTTATTATTGATTTTGATGTGTTTATGATGATATTTTAGGATTAAACAATGTTTATTGAATTGATATTTGTGTTGAATGCCTTTTAATTTTGCATCTTGTTTTCTCTCATATTCTTGATCATTTCATTATTATTCTTAGCATTGTAACATGTATTTCTTTGTGTATAAACAATGATCTATTAAACAATATGTATTGAGATGGTCTTTTGTTCCAAATGATACAAAATCGATGCTCATTCTTACATATATTTTTTTGGGTTTTATAACGTATTTATAAAACCTATTAAGGGTTCAGTTCATGTTAAAAGGTTTTTTGGGCTGACATTTCAATTTTTTAAAAATACACCCTTTTTATTCTTAAAAATCATATCTTGCTATTCACTCTTGATATTTAGGGTAAATGAAATTAACATGGGCCATTACTTTGAATATTAAAAAGAGTAGATTGTTCTTTTGATTTTAAACGAAAATAAGTCATAGAAATATCTAAGTCTAATATTCACCAAATAAATTTAGTGTATTAGCCTCTTTAATAATTTCTCACATGTTAATAAGAATCCAAAAATTTATTCACTTATGTACATACACAAGTTATAGCACTAGTGTATACAAACATTAATGAAGGGTAACCAACTAAAATTGAAATGAAAAGAGGTGATTGATAAATAGCATACCACATGGAAAATGAACCTTAAAAGAGTTATTGCCAAGACTTAATCCATAAGGGACCCTCATAGCACTAGATCTTATTCCAAGTAAATGAACTCATTATGGTCACTACTTAGGTAGGATTGAGGCATACAATATTCATTCATTCAATAAATATTGTGAATGAATTGTGGATACTATATTTTAAATGAATCTTAATAAGGTATTATTCATAGACCCTTTCTAGAATTTAGGTTGAGTTCAATGAGCCTAAAATAACCTCATTTATTATTCATTAGCATAACTTGATAAACTATTGATTATAGGTAATGATCAAGATTCACCAACTATAAACATGTTAATTCACTGATTATTATTAAAGGATAATAAGTTGGGGTGGAAAAGATGAATCATGTCTTAGAATGGTTAAGCTTGAGCCCATATATTCATCCAAAGTTTAACTCATAATAGTAGACGTACTATCACCCAGTTATATAGAATACTGATACATTAAGCATAACAGTTGTTAGGAATAAAAAACAAAAGTAGCAATGCAGCTTATCTCATGTAAGATGTTTTAGGGTGATAGTATCTTCCATTTAGAATAACTAGTCCTTTACATGGTGAGTATAATATTAGGTGGTGATTTATTTTTAACATGAGATCTCCCTCTCTTCTAAACACAAACAACCTTTCCTCTTTCTAGGAAAGACGACTTTAATTTGTCGCGATGTCAGATGTGACACTACATCACATACCGAGCCAAATTTTTTCTAACATAAAAAAGATGCTCATGTGACTTTATAGTTTTTAAAGAAGCAAGAAAAATTCAAGACTCGGGTCATTGACTTGACTAGGTTCTGTTAGGATCTTGATTTAAAATCATAATTAATGATAGTTTGTTTTTAGCAATTAATAAGTTTTAAAGACTTAATTGTTATGATTAAATTAATTTATTATACCTATTTTTTTAAAATATATTTAGTAATTGATACCTTTATTGTGTGTGTGTAGCATGTGTTTACGATGGAAAAATACATACTTTCTCATTATTAGAAGTTCTTTAAAAAGACTTTCTCATTTGACTTAATCTTTCGTGTATCTTTACAAATAATTTAAGACCTTTCTTTTTTACATATTCCTTTTAAACTTCACTGCAATTTCTTTCTTATACTTTATTAATGCTAGCTTTTGTTCATTCTTTTTTTATATCTTATATTCTTTTTTCATGCAAATCCATCTGGTTTCATCTTTTGCAACTCATCCACTTAAAATCATAGAGCACAACATTGTCAACAACAAATTATATTGCTTAATCATAAGCAAGACATCGTTACTTTGACAATCTTCTCATCATTTGTGATTTTCAAAGCCACAAGAACATAAAACTCAGTGATTCCCAAACTTTGTTAGGAATGAACAAATTAACTGCATAATAAGAGCTATTATTAAAGTTGAACATGACCTAATATATTTAGCATGTCATAAAATCTAAAACTTATTGTTATACATCCAATAAAAAAATTAATTTTCTTGGACAAACTAATACCAAATGAAAGTTTTCTACTAGCGCATAGAAAGAGATAGAGTGTAGAAATAGAATCAATCAAAAACAATAAATTAGTAAATCAACAACAATAATGGTAAATTCACCTCGCATTCTTAATCGTGATTTTATCAAGACTAAGTATCCACCATAAATCTTTCCTCGTTTGAACGTCACCCTTAACTTTAAGGCTACCCCATTCTAAGGTGCTACTAAATGGAAATGATGCAATCTTGGATATGAAATCAAAGGATCCATTAGGAGTGCCCATTAGGTCTATTCTAAAGCCTAAAATAAAATGGATTCAAAAGGAGTTCAATGGACTAAGTTAAAAGAGTTGGGTTAAAAAGGTTCACATTTATCACTCTGAACCTTTATGTACTTTTCAGGTCATATATTCAACTACATGAAGATTTTTTTATGTGATTCCAATTGGATTGGAAATTAGACATTTGTACCTTTTAACAATATATAGTAGGCCTGTTAATTTATTTGGATGAGAGAGAACAATGTTTTTAAAATTTGGATAGCTTTTAGATATTAATAAAATTCAATTTTTCTTAAGCAAACTTCTTCTTCTTTGTTGGGACAAAGAGTAAATCCGATTTATCAGGATATAATTGATCCTTTGACGTTATTCACAATCATCCAATACCTCTGGTTCTTAGTTATCGGTTAAGTCTGGGTCAAAGTTCAACTAAACCTGATTATTTGATTTTCTTGGGATTTATTATTAATTTTATTGTGGGTTGCATGATCACCTGATTATGAGTTTCGCATCATATACTTAGTATGCATGTTAGTATTCTATTATTATTTTTATGTTAAAAGCATATTTATCATTAGTTATGTCTTTGCATGCTTATAGATTTAAAATCGTATAAACTCTAGGGTTTTTTTTTTTGAAAACCTTTTTATATTTAGCATGTCTAGTTATGATAAACTAAATATCACTCCTTACTGGTTTAATATATATCTATAAACTTTGATTTAGTACAGGTGCGTGTGAAGTTGAATTTTGACAACAATCTCCAATGACTTAATCTAAAGCACATTAATTCTTAGAAGTTTTCTTCAAATTTATCTTAAAGTATTGTTTTTATAATTAGTTGACAAAGCCGGTGATTAATTAAAGCATGGCATTGGTTGTGCATGTTAATTTCAATTGGAAACATTTATTTCCCTTTTCTTGCATTAAAAAAAAAAGAAAAAAGAAAATTTATTTTCCCTTTTAGGGTACAAAATGAAACCCAATTTCGTAAATCTCCAAGGCCTGTCATTTAGCATATCTAAGTCCCTAATACTCCAACCATTTTGAAACGAGAAGAGCTCTCTCTCGATCTATAGCTACAGACACTGCACCCATTTCCTTCTTGCTTGGGAAGCAAGAAATTTGTGGGCCCCTCAAGATACTCGCTATAAAACTACCTGCATTCACGTTTCTCATTCCCTCGCGCCTTTGGCAACAGAAAATAACAACCTCCTCCTTCACCTCTCTCTCGCTCTCTCTCTCAAATACCAAAAAAATGGAAATCACTGTTGAAATGTTCAAGGAATCGCTCAAAGACCCTTACTACCATTACAACGGCTACACCATCCACGTCGAGAACCACCGCATCCTCACCGTCATCTCTGGATGCGACCTCACTGTCAGCAAGTGGATCAAACATGTCTCCAAAACCAACAACGACTCTGCTTCCTCCTCCTCCAAGAAATCTCTCATTGTCGGTGTCTCCACCGATAAGCAGTACATTTCCGGCAGTAAAGGCTCCGAGAATTACAGTCCGTACAACATCCTGCAGCTCTGCGTCGGCTCTCACTGTCTCATCTACCACCTCCCGCACCCTGAGTGTTACTACACCTGTAAGTCTCTCCGAGACTTCTTCTCCAATCCTAAAGTCATAGCTGTAGGTGTTAACATAAAGCCGGTGGCTAAACAGTTAGAGAAGGAGTTTGAGATTAAGTTTGAGAAAGTGATAGATGTCCATGAGCTAGCTGTGAAGAAGATAGGGCAAGAGTTGTTAGATCTGAATCTGAGCAAGTTTGACTTGGATAATATGGCTAAGGCTTTGCTAGGAAAACACATGGATGTTGTGAGGCCTGAGGAGAAAGCGGAGTGGTATACTAAGACTGGTGAGAAGGTGAAGTTAGCAACTGTGGATGCTTATCTCTGTTTTTTGATGGGTTGGGAGCTGTTATATGATGCGGATGAGTGTAAGCGCAATGTTTCTGTTGCCTTAAAGCAGAAGATGAAGAAGGAGAGTAAGCATCTGAAGAATCATAGGAAAAGGAAGATCAAGATATTGTTTAAGAGATCAAGGATGGATTTCAGGGATGGTATGGTTTGGTAGTTCGTAAAGACTTACTTAGTCTCTGTCCGGCTAGCTATTAAGAGGCTAGTATTAGGAGTTGCTGCTCGCTTTAGTTTTGGTTACTACTTAATTTTACCAGCAGCAGCAGCAGCGGTGTTGAGTAGTGGTGGAATATTCTGGACATGTACGTGGATGACTGGTCAGTACTATCTCTATCTTAATTTGATCAGTCATATTTCATTTGCGAATGCAACTGATCATAATTAGTCTCTGGCCTATGTGATCAATGAAGGAATGCTATATAGATTTTACAACTATATATGAGAGTTATGCTTTAATTCATGTGTTGTTCAATGTTTTCGTTTTAAATTTGTCGTCGGGTGTTTGGGAGCTGTGTGCTGCGCGCATGCTGTATGGATATGCTGGGGGGGATTTTATGGCACTGTTGATGATTCTGTTTTGCTCCTCCTGATGAAATTAGAATTTAATTAGAATTTGGATCCCATTAATTAATTTGATAGGCTTGCTGCGAACGTTATTGTTTGCCAAAGGAGGGGTAAAACTCTCTTCGGGGGCCCAAAAACCAACTCCTTAAAAGAACGATCCTAGCTGTTCCCAATTCCAATATTGTAGAGACCCGTTATAGCGCAAATTCTACTGTGCCGTACAACTGAATATTGCGAATTACAACTATTGGCCAACAGATTATTGACACCTGGCAAGAAGTAGAGCAAAAATTTGAAAGTGCACGGGCCTCCACCCTAGCTGGGACGATCAGTTGTCTAACAGACTACTGCAACAGAAAGAAGAGAAAATTCCAAGTAGATGGCGAAGGAACCACCACCACCCAAAGGCAATATGTTCCAAGTTGAAAGGAGGCAGGCTTCTCCATTTCACCAGCTTCTCAAAATCAATTAATTAGGTTACACCAAATAAAAGCACCAATTGAAAACATTATACTTTATATATTATAAAAAACTTGGGGGGAAACACGTTTTCGGTGAAATAGCTTCTTTTGTTTTTCTCTTCTTTTTTTTTTATTTTCATTTCCCCCTCTTTTTTTCTCATTCTTCAACATTTATTTAATTTATAAATTATTTTAATTTATTTTTATTACATTATGAAACTCTCAAACAAAAATCTTCACAATTAATTTATACTTAATTCTACTTGATTTTTCAAACATTTATTTTTGTTATTATATAATTAAAAAAAAATAATTAAAAAAAAATAAAAATTTTCAACTCAATATAATTCTTCACTTGAATCACATTCTTAGAAAGTTAAACTGCTAAACCTTAATCGAATTAATACATCACTATTTTAATATTAAAAAAAATAATTATATTATATCAAAACAATTCCCACACAAATTAATTTTAAATTGGAATGGTAAAATATCTGGTAAAAAGGTTTTAAAATTAACATTTAATAACAGTGTCAATATAGCTATTTCGCCGGGATATATTTTTAACGCGCAATAAACTTTAAAAATTCTAAATCATCAGTTCCCTACATGTGTTTCTCTCGTACATAAAAGAATGAAGTACAAATGATCAGTAGCATGTAGCCTTGGGGTGATTCAACTTTATCTCAGAAGGGCAAAGTACAGCCCTCTAATCATCAAAATCCTAAACAAACCCCTCATTCTGATTTTAAAGGCAACAAAATATTCTTACTTGCTTGGGATACACGTTCTCATCCCACACTTTATTAAGTAAAAAAAAACAAAATTAAATTAACAAATGTCAAAAATATATCAAGAAATTGAGCCACTGAGCATCTGGTTGTCCCTATCTTCACCAAACTGATAATCCTTGTAGACTTCGAGTAATAGTTCCCTACATGGTACAACGGCTCCAATCTTGATGCAAGCCAAGAAAGCACCTGAAAGCTTTCTATGAAGGCTATATACCTCATCTGGAGGTGGAGTGAGCCTGTGCCTTAGCATTGTTGCCCCAAGGTTTGACATACTGTGAGTGATATTAGAGGATCGGAAGTCATACCCGCCAGGATTAGAGAATGGCAGTCCCACGATAAAACCAGCCTGAACATGAGCGTCCAGCATTGCCTCTGATTCTTCTCCTGTGAGGAATCCAAGCCTTTTTGACATCTCAATCACAACATCTCTTTCACCATTTGCACAGGCTACAACCTGATCAAATATCCAGATCAAAGCCCTCAGCACATAAAACATTAAAGATAAATTAAAGTCCAAGCATGTTTACAAAAATGTCTTCTTTTTGGTACTTGAGTAATGAAAAGCTGAGAACCACCGCAAACAAACAAAAATAATAAGATGCTCCCCTACAATTATTTGAGTCGGCTTTTTATAATATTCGCTACTCTATGTCTAGGTAAATTTCCTGCTGAATAAACTACTGAGCCTGTTCTTGTTATATCAAAAGGTGAATTATCTACTGAACTTACTTCTTGTTCATCCATTAATTCTACTGTTAAGCTTCCGGTTACTGTACTGATTGTATCAGTTATATCTTTCTGAGTTCCTATTCTTATATTTCTTTCTTCATAATAATATAGATACTCTTCTTCAGTTACTTGTTTGTTTATAAATATCTGTCCGTCTAATTCCATTAATTCTTGTTCTGTTAAATTAGTCATTCCTGATTCTTTAGGAAAAGCTATTCTATCTGTTACTAAATGAATATGAGCCAAATTCATTTCTATATCTGTCTCTTGATCTGAATCTATATCTCTAGCTAGTGTCTTAGTATAGTCTGTAAACCTTACTGAAGTTTCTCCTCTATTATTTTTATAGGTTAAAGGTGACTGTGGTGCTAATATACTTTCTCTTTTTATAAAATCATCTAATTTCCATTCTAAACCGGCTAAATCTTCTGCACTACACTTGGTTGGTTTTATCATTTTTAAACCTTTATTTCCTAACATTTCTACTGCATCATCAACTCTCAAATCTGTATCTAGTATTACTACTTCTTCCCATTTTTCCTAGGAATCCAATACACAATAATAAATTATTGCCTTCGAATTGTTCAAATCCTTTAGTCTGAATTCCTATTTTTATATGATCTTTAAAGTCTTTCATATCTAATAAGAAATCTGGACTTCAACATAAGAATCCTCTGTTTTCATTCAAATCTAGCTCTTGATGGATCTTGCCATCTATCATCATAAATACATATCATTACCTTAGCTCCTAAATGTTTTCTAAACATACTTTTTAACTCCTATAGTTATCATTCCTAGATGCATTAGGTTATATTCTTCTCTTTTTAATTCTTTTCCTGTATCTGGCGAAATAAGATTGACATCTACTGTGTCATTACCACAGCAACTTATTGTTACTTCTCTATTATTCTTGTAAAACCCTGTTTTTATTGCAAAAGTACCTGGTGAACCATATAAAGCTCTAGCTCTCATGGTTCATAGCGTCTGATTTACAAAAGTATTATAATCTTGATCTACATCTACAACTTCGTCTAATTGAACATCTTCTCTTGTTCTATTTCTACTAAATTATATATCTATTATACCACCTTTACCACTTGTACTAGCCTCTGAAGTGTTGTGTCTATTTTCTTGTATAGTTCTACTAGTGCCGGTGAAGGGTCTAAAATTACTCATTTTGTGTCTGAAGTAAATCCTGGGATAATCTTATATTTGCTATCTTTAGGCTGTACTGCTATAAAATTCCAAGCTGGCTGGGTTTTAATCTTTTTAGGTCCTTTATCTGAAGAATCTATTTTAAAATTGTCTAACTCAGTAGATATTTCTGATATAGCTATGTCCTGTTTTTCTTTTAATCTCCTTTCTTGACTTTTAATGATTTCTGCTAACGTTCTTTCTGATTCTTCTTTTTCACTTAGCCTAGTTGTTAGTCTTTTGATAGTGTTTAGTAATTCTGAATTATCAGTTGTTATTTCTTTACCTTTACTATTATTTTTTACTTCTTTTTCAATATTAACAACTCTGTTTTCTAATAGTGAAATTCTAGCTCCTAATTTGATTACTAATTCTGATAATTCTAATATTAAGGCCTGAATAGTATTATTCTGTTTCATCTGAATTTTATCTCCTTTAGAAGTTGGCTCGTAAGATGTGAATCCTTCTGGGCCCTGTAAATTTTTGCTTTTAGCAAAGCTCTTTGATATTCTGGTCTGTTTTCTACTCCGCTCATGAAAGTGCTATTTCTTTAATATTTGGGGCTATAACCTTAATCTCATCTTTAAACTTATCTGTTGGTGATTTTATATTTCTTAAAAAAATTTCAGATTCTAACTCTATATCGTTTGGCTTCTGATTTATTTTATCTATTAATCTAGTTAACTTCTCTGTTGTAGGGATTTTTTCTAAATTAAAGTTCTTCTTAAGATTAGATATAGCTCTGTTTTGATCTACTAGCTGTTCTTTAATATAATCAAAATGTTCTGCTAAATCTTTAAACTTATTTTTATACTCTTTTTTAAATTGATTAAATTCTTCTGTGAATTTCTTTTTTTTTTTGTTTTCTAATTTTACTCCTAGATTTATAATCGAATCTACTACTGTGTTTAGATGCTTATGTTCTTTAATGTGAAAATAATGATTAAAGCCTAGATCTAAAAAATTGCACTTTATATTGAACTCTTTTCGATCACTTAACTTGTATTTTCTGTTATCTGGTAATTCTAAACTAAGATAATCTAATCTTTCTAATTTCTTTGCACTATTATTGGCTATTGTATCTTCTTTTAATTTTAGCTTTAAATTAATAATTTATTCTTTTGAACTAATCTTGTTTGTCCAAGAATCGAAAGGATTACCATTCTTAAGTAGTCATCAACAAATCTTTTAGGATAATCTCGAGCTGCTCCAAAGTCAATGAGATTGATGGTGTTTGTTGCCTCATCATACAAGAAATTACTCCAGTTAGGATCAGTCTGCATAAGAAAAGTGCAACACAAGTAAAGGTGACTACCAGATCAATGTGAAATGAACCAAAAAGATGCAAGGATATTTGCATGCTTGGAGAGAGCACACTTCATAAAGAAGATCAAATGCAAGTACTCAAAAAATTTGTAAGGTAAAAACAGGGGCCTGCCTGCATGAAGCGGAAGACAAACAATTCCATCAATGTGAGTTCTAGCAACTTTCTCCCAACATAATTACGAGTTTCTTGGTTCAGTGATGCTACTTTATCAATTGGAATTCCTGTAGCAAGGACAAACATTGCATTAAAAGATGACCAAAACCAAAGTTTCATGATCTACAGAGAAACACGGGTGCACACTCAAGCGCACGCACAGTCTACATTATATTGTAGGAAAGCTACCATAGCTTTCTTTTTTGAAAAAAAAAAAAAAGCAAAGAATAGTTATATGCTAATGTTAACACAAACCATGATAAGAACTAAGAAGAATTGGTTGTGCTAGTCAATTCTGTATACATATTATACAGCTAGAAGATTGTTAAAAGTGATAAAAGGATTATCTTTGGGCTAAATCTATTCATGCTTCTAGAAAATTTTAAGTTAAGGTTCCAACGCCATTGCAAATCTAAATTGATGGCCACAACCACTTCAACCAAAAATCAGCTTTTTACATGAACCTTTTGCTCATCAAATGTCGTACTTTTATAGCAGCAGTCCAAGAGTATCTTGAAATGTACATTCATAAGTAATATTCTAGATAAAGAAAGGATAGAAAAATGGAGTACCAAGTCATAAAACAAGATTTTCAAAGGTGAAAAGCATGATAAATCTAAGACATGAAGAATGACCAATCATTCATGTGCATGAAACCATCAGAAACTCTCGCAAGTGGACATTTACAGTGTGATAAATTTGTTAATAACCTTAGCTTTCAAGGTTAAATTAGAACAGCATATTTATGCAGGAAAGTAACACAAAATACTCAGCAATTACCAGAAACAAACTCGGTACTTAAGACTCTTTTACATGAAAGATCATCCACAACCAATGGAACATAAAAGCCCTCAGCATCAGATAGCAGACTACGGAACTGTTTCTGATTGGCGGCCTCCAACTCATAGTCACATTCTCGAGACAGTTCTACTTTTGCCACCTTCAAAGAACGGCAAAAGGAAAATTAGCATCCAATCCCAACAGTACAACATAGCTTTACAACTACAGTCAATAATTAACCAGTTTTTGCAGCAAGGAGCGATGGATAGCACCAAAGCATACACCAAAGACAAGATAAAAGGCACGATTGGTAGCTGATCAAACAACCATAAGACAGGCTCTATTTTGAATCTCACTAATTAAGGACTAAAAACCACTCGGTAGCATGTAGTGGCAATCCTAATACAGTAATGCAAATCCACGGGAAAATATGAATACCTTTATAGCTCTGTCAAGAAATAGTCCTTTTGGAATCAGGTTTGTATAATCTAAAAGAAGTTTCACATTCTCAATGTCGCTCTCAATACTATCTGCAACACCAGGGTACTGAATTTTCATTGCGACCTCCATACCATCCTTTGTCGCTTTGTGCACCTATAATCATTAACAATAATTAAGCCACAATAAGAGTATGAAGCATGAAAACGCATGTGGGGAAGATATATAAGTTTACATAATAAAATAAATATCATATAACATATTTAAAAAAGCTTCTAAAAGGATTCTATAAATTAGAGACAAGCGTTTCAAATATGAATAACAGAAATGTAAACTGGAAAAACAAGAGAAAAGGTGGGGAAGAAAGGACAAAATCAGCTTATGAGGTCATAAAATTCATAGAGAATAAGAATTTAAGCTGTATGCTTCAAAAGTTTCACATAATTATAAGTACGAACATAAAAATCCAATAGTTTAAATAATAACAATTAAATGAATATTCACATCTTAGTTGGAAAATCAAACTGAAGCAGGAAAAAACAACAAAGTACTGAACTGTTTGCGTAGCACAACAGTGTAGAGCAGCCCAACTGGATATAAGGCATTGTATGTGCCATTTGGAATTACGTTCCAAATGGGGTTTCATGAAAATTTGAAATTTTTGTTTTTGCTTGAAATTAAATTTTTTTATGTTTTCGGATCGTTCTAGTATGCTCCTGTTAAAAATAGTTTTTTAAAAAATAAAAAATATTATTTTGATGCATTTCCGAGCGAAAAGCAACTGCTATCACCCTCTTAAACACCCCCATAGTTGGTTTAAAAAACGCTTCTAAACAATAGCCGGTCTGTCTCAATTTGAAAAGACACATAAAGGTCAAAGAAAAAATGAATGGAATGCCAGGGCCAAGAGTCAACTGCTATTGATTGAACATAAAAATGAGATATGTAGCTAGAATGCTTCACCTGGCCTATACTTGCAGCAGCAATTGGTTCATAATCAAAACTAGTTAACTTGGTTGACCAGTCAGCACCCAACTCAGCATCCAAAACTTGATTCAGCTGGCTCTTGGGCATCACATCTGCACCTTGACGTACAATATCTAAAGCAGCCAAGATCTATAAAAGGTAGAAGAAATCAAATATATAATTGAAGGAAAAATACGTCAACAAAAAGTTAGTCAACAGTTTGGAAGCCATAGTCAAGACAAATGATGATCCGTTGTTTCCTTTCTTTTCTTTTCTTTTTTTTTTCGAAAAACACCTTCTCTAAGCTGGGGCAGTAAAAGTAGAGCCAAAAAAGCTTTAATAAAGCAATTATACTATTACTCTTGCTCTATTTTGCAGCTTAAACAAATATTCTTCAGCAATGCCAGAAATCTCAGCAAACGACAGTCTCCCATAGAAGAGAAGTTAGCACCTCCAAGATAAGGAAGGGATGACATTTTATTATCAATTTATGAGTACCAATTCAAGATACCCCATATAGCTACTCCTTAGATGAGTTTCTATGACTCATGAATTCAAACCTTCAGATAAAAAGTTGGAATGCAAGATTTACAATTTTGAGAATTTAGAGCCACGAGGACTCCTCAGCAATGCACCTGAGGTGCGCAAACATGACATCCTGCTATCTAAATAAACAAATGAAATAGATAAGCGAATAGACTGAGCATACCGGAGCAGGAACAAGAGATTCGTCCTGTATGCTCAGCATTTGTCCTATCTTGAGCGCAGCTCCACGCATTCTGCATAATGCAAGAGCCAGGCGTTCTGCATTCTTATCGGACAAAAATGGAGAATAAGCAGATTGTTTGTCTTGTGAACTTGGTGTACCAAAGGCAAGTCTCTTTGCAGATTCCTGAACTGTTCCCCATGCAAGCCCGGCTCCTAGACCAGCAAACCTTTAGAAGTTATAGGATATAAGTTAAACATAGACTCCATTATTCATGTCATTAACTTATAATTTGTTGAATCATCAAGACTAATGCTCTATTATCCTCTACTAAATTGAGCCAATATGTGAATTAACATATCATCATCAAGTTTTGATTTCCAAATATATTGGAAAATGTTATATATAAACTTTACTGGTGTGCATATGCCATTAATTCAATCTCAGCCAAATTATATATATATATAAAGCAAATAATACAAAAGAATGAATTTCAATCGATAATAATAATTAAAAAAAAAAACTACTCACCCAAGCGCTCTTGTAAACGGACTGGAAGGAACTCTCCTCTCCCGAGGCTTCCTCCTCTTTACCACTGGCGGCGCCGCCACGGTTTCCGCCGGTGCCACAGCCACCTCTCCAGCACCTGCATGGCCTTTATTATCTCTATCCAAATCACCAATTTCCTCCTGTGAAATTCGTTTCTCCTCTAAAATCTTGTCTTGAAAAGAAACTGAAGGAGTCACGACACCATCACTGGCGCTGCTTTCCTTTCCGTTGTCGCCAATTGGCAGCTGCGATTCAGCTGGGGTTGCTTCTGCTGCCAAGTCAGGTGAATTGTTGAAATAAGCGACGGATCCATTGTGCCTGGGAGGCGAAAACTCGCGTACTTTCCCTTTAGTGAGGCCCGATAGATCGGTGACGGAGACTAGCGCTTTCTTAGCGGTGGAGGCTATTAGGGTTTCGAAATCTCCAGTTTCGAGAGCTTTGGAGCGTTTGGCAATTTCCTTGGCTACTAGAGAAATGCCGCTCAGCAGTCTTCCTATGTGATTAAACGAACTCATTGCATGGCGCCCTGTAGATTTGGTTTTCGGTTAAATTGTTTTCACCTTTATCCGATTATTGTTGTTAGTAGTGCAATCAAATCAATCGATCAGTCAACACTAAATTTTAGAGCGAAAGCTTTTGGTTACGCGAGCGAGAGGGAGAGAGGCTACGTGGTACTCGTCCCTTCCATGAGTTTGGGGAGAAAGCAAAGGAAAAGTCGATCGGTTAGAAGTTGAAAAGCAAAGCCTGCTAACGCACAGGCAGAGACCAAATTGGATTTGGAAACCAGGCCATCCAAGAGGGAAGTCACACGTGATGACGTCCCAAAGCCGAAGGGACACATGGCCCGAAAGTCTTCTTGCAAATGTTTTAGGTTTGTCAGTGACCACGAGGCCTGAGTAAGAAGATTGTGTGGATTGCAGCCCAGCTGCAAATATACGGGCTATAACTGCTAGCTGTATATTTATTTGCATTTTGTTTATTTTACTTTGTAACAGCCCATAAACCAAAAAAAAAAACAAATGTCTCCTCGTTTATTGTATTGTAATAAATAGGTGATGCAGGGTCAAGTTTTTTCTAATATAAAAAAATATCTAGAATTTTTTAATACATGAAAAAAATCAAAGACTTGAATCATTAACTTGATTAGATTATATAAGTTTAGTTAATTTAATAATATAATTAAAAATACATTACCAATAAATAGAGTGAATAAAAAAATTTGGTGATAATTAACTATAAAAATAAATTGTCAATATCATATTCGAGTAGAAAATAAAGAAAAATTCAGTAGAGACTCATCGTAACTCTATCGTGACACCATAAGAGGTTGCACTCATCTTCTGAGCAACGATCCGTAAAGCAAATCAAATAAAAATAGCATGAAATAAGCATCCTATACTTATATTTAATTAATTAGTTTGATTTAAATAAAAAAATAAATTTATTTTTCAAAAAAAATGGTAAATTTTACAAAGAACAACAAAAAAAAAATCCAAGATAACCTAAGTAATTTTTAGAATTAGTGAAAATCTTATAGAAAGCAAATAAAAAAATTACGGAACAGCTCAATCTCCAATTAAATAAATACTGAATGATAAAACTAAAAAAAAAACATGAGCTTATAAAAGGAAAAAAAACACCAAGCAAACCCGAGAAAATCTCTTAAACTTAAGTTAACCTTCCAAACTCGCAACCAATAAAATCATAAACCCTGACTCAATAAAAAATCTCAATTTTCAACCAATTTAAAGTTGAAGGGTAAAATAAAATAAACAATATCAATTAAAATTTTTTGCTGAAGTAAAAAAAAACAATAAAAAAATGAAGCTCAAATCTGATAGGAAAAAAAACTAAAGTATGATGAAATAATAAAAAAAACTATTTTTAAAAATTATCTCTAGTAAAACAAATAGTAATCAAAATAATCTTGAGCAATTTAACATATGAAAGAAATTGAAGTAGTATGAAATTGAAAAAAATCCAAATTTATAAATTATTTTATATAAAATAAATAGTAATAAAAAAAACATGAACCAAATATGAAAGAAAAACCAATTGAAAGGCTTCTTTAAATTTTTAGAGGCTAGACGTGAAAATTAAGAAGAAGAAAGAAAAACAAAAGGGAAACAAAGGTCACTAACATCAAAATAAAGATTAATAAGTCAAACAACAACCTAGAAAATAAAGGGCTACCAAGATTATTCCAACACCGTCTAAGGAGAAAGAGGGTGTCAAGATGATTCTAACACCACCTAGAGATTAAGAGGTTGTCGATATGATTCTAACATCACCTAGGGTGGGATGGGCTTCGTCATTGTATGACACCTTATGCATCGTCCAAAGATGGCTAAGGCTCTCCACATGCTAACTAGTGTCTTCTTGTTTTTGTTTTAAAATTATATTTATATTTGTTAAAATATTAAATTGTTCATTAATTAGCTTGATTATAACTAAGAAGCTAGGATAAAAATATGAAAAAAACCTCTTGGCATAAATTTTAAAATTTTTGCTTTGAAAGGTAATTTAGTCATTACAATATACTATAAAAATATGAAAAGATCGATTTATCTCTGACCAATATAATAATAATTAATGGAACTTATAAAAAAATCATATTATCTCTAGCAACTAGTTTAATAAATTTTTATTGGAAGGAAAAATTTATCATTGCATAGTTTTAATTTACAATGCAATGAGTTTGGATATACCGTGAGACCTTAATCTAAAAGTTTTTTAAAATTTTAATTTGTTCTACTTTAATATAAAAAAAATTAGAGAAAACTAAAGTAGAAAAGAAGAAACCAACAACCAAAACGCTCACTAAGCCCAACAAACTTAAAACATTATTAGCCAACACATTTTTATTCCTTTAATATTTATCTTAAAACATTAATCAAATACAATTTAAAACAAAGAAAATTATTATTAGCCACTTCCGATTCAGAGCTAGCTTCTCCACTAGCAAAAAAAAAAGATTTATTGTGATAACTATTTGTGAGTTGTGTTTTTTTTGTGAGAGGACAATGAATCATAAACATCAAATAATTTCTCATCATTTTGATTAAAATAACAGGAAAATCATCTTCAGATTTCCCTTATGTTTGTATTAGAAAGGAAGATAAATATGTATGAAAAACAATTTGGTCAAATTTGACTATATATTTTCAAATTTAACTAAACTCAATCCAATTAAACTAAATCATGTTATATTTTAAGATAATTACCAATTAAAATTTATTTAAGAATTAGAAAATTAATATGTTTTCAATAAAAATTGAGAGATAAAAATAATTCAAACAATAATTAGTCATTATAATTTTTCAAAATATATAATAAATAAAAAAATGTTTTTTTTTAAATTAAGCTTTTGAACATTTTTAAGAAATAAAAAACAAATCAAAATGCTTAAAAAAATTAAAAAGTACTTTGACATTAAGTGATGTAGGCCAAAGCTAAAGATAACAATTAAATAAAGAACACAAAACTTTTAAATGAACGAAAAGAGCTATAAATATGAGCCTCAAATTCACAAAAAAGCATAAAATCCAAAATAAGCAAGAAATCTAAAAATAATAATGAAAAACATTAAAACTGCCAAAATCGAGGAGGTCTCGACAAGATTTTTTATATGAAAAGATCTGACAGTCCGCATATCGACATAGTAGCTAATATAGGGAAAACGGCCTCCAAAAACTCCTATAAAAACCCGAGAATGATCCAACAATTAGATCAAAAGTTATGATATTTTTGAGTTGTTATTCTAGCTTGACGCGACCAAACATCCTCTTGGGTCTTGACATATCTCAATGGTCCATAAATGCATCTGTTAAGCCATCCATGTAATTTGTTTCTGACAGATCATCATCTAGTTGTGGCAAACTCACACTTGATGACTCAAAATCACATTTTATCGCAAACCCAACTACATCATTAAGTTTCTTTTAAAATTTTAAATAACTAAAAATGATTTAAATTTCTAAAAAAAAAAAAAAAACTCTTATCAAGTTTTTTGGAATTTCTTTTCTTTCTTAAACATTTTAGAAAGCTTAGTTTGTATATATATATATACTCTTAAAAATTTTAAGGATTTTAACAACCAATATTTTTAGCACTTTTTTTATTTTTTAAAAATGGAAAGAGTATTCTTAAATAAAATATTACTTTTTATCAAATATTGTCTATGACTTTTCTTTGTTTTAGAAAAAGAGTTTGAGAAAAAGAACTTCTCAAACATTTTTAAGGATTTTAATTGGTATTCATAAATATAATTGAATGAACTAAATTTAATTTGATAATATAGGATAAAAGTTGATCAAATCTTTTTATAAGGATTTATTTGGTAAATTGATACATACACACGCAAGGACAAATTTGAGGGTTTTTTTTTTCAAAATGAGAGCTCTAAAGTGCAAGCTCAAGCTCAACTCCAAGATTATGTTTGTCAAGAAAAATAATTGTTTTTGTTAATAATAATAATAATAATAGGAGGAGGAGGAGGATTGCAACACTTCCAAAACAGAATCGGAATCCTTTACTTTGTCCTGCCATTGATTTGCCCCACACTTCGAATGCCAAAACATTTGTTCAAACCTCTCTTGTAGCTTCTTGCAAACCAAGAAAAACCAAACGCACGATTATTATTAGCCACGTAAAAGAGCACTGATTCTTATTGTTTTATTATTTTCATTGGCACTTCCACCAGATAATGGATTTAATTAGCATTTAGCTAGTCACCTTCTTAGCCAAGATATGTAATTAAAAAGTTATTAAATATTTAGAATAAGTGCTTGATCTGAAGAACTCCAGGCTTAATTTCTAAAATCTGTGCAGCTGCTCGGAGTTATGGACGGGATTTTGCTTTTAAATTCCGAACCAAGCCCTGTAATCTATATTAATGTGCGAAGTGGGTTAAGGGGGCACTTGGGAAGTCTCAAAAAGCACTCGCAAAATCCAAGACAATGACAGGTAACAGAAAGATGGAAGATGATCCATGATCCATGACTGTTAACTAATTCAGAGTTGTTCGAAGGAAAATCAAATATGCTTACCACCTCAGACTTTGTAAGTGCCATCTCCCTCATTCCTCATGTTGGTGGGTCATCCATGCAATTCTACATAAATAGTCCCATTCACCTGCTGCTGTAATGCGCGTCGGACCTGTTTTATTTTCCATTCCGGTACTATTTGAGGATGGTTTTTGCTGCTCTGTGATGATTTCTTGTCCAATTATTGCCCACTACTAAGTTCGGAGCTACTATTTTATTTCGCATTATTATGTGGTTAATATTGATGCACCAAACTCATTGCTTTCACCATAATCTATAAAAAATTGCTGAATATGCTATCTCCATGTCTTCTTTAAGATGGAAACGCAAACCAGCCATGTATATAACTTGCTATAAATTGGAAACTTCTGAGTATGTGGCCTTTGTTCTTCCAACATGGGATCGTTAGGTCCTTGCTTTCTCCCTCTCTCTCTCTCTCTCTTCATTCATGCACTTTGATCTCTTCATCCCCCTTTCGCTAATGTTTCTTTCTTTTTCTTTTTTTCCCTCAAATCTGTCAAAGTGAATTCTTTCTTTCTTTTCTTGTTTTTTTCATGTC
Organism: Populus nigra; assembly: GCF_951802175.1. Taxonomy (NCBI): domain Eukaryota; kingdom Viridiplantae; phylum Streptophyta; class Magnoliopsida; order Malpighiales; family Salicaceae; genus Populus; species Populus nigra. The sequence continues at coordinate 14,496,486 of NC_084855.1, read as the reverse complement.
TTTCAAGTGATTTTCTACTTTATCTCTTATTTTAAGGTTCTCAAACCGGGGAAAGTCTTGCAGGTAACCTTCTTAAGATGGACGCTGCTGGGAGGGCCAACGGACCAAAATACGAGTGCTTGCTCTTTGGTACGTTAAAGCCAGTAATTAGTTAATGAAAAAGCAGGATGTCCAACAGAGAACTCAGGAAATCTGATTTAAATTTCTTAATGTATTCATGTTTATGATTAATAATGTTATGTTTTCCAGACATGGATGATACGTTGTACCCCTTGAGTTTCGGTCTCAACATGGCTTGCCGAAAGAACATTGAAGGTTAGACGAGAGTAACCACGGAACTTGTGTTGATATATCAATTGAAGTACATAAATAATGCGGTTTGAGTTATTTTCTCTGCAGAGTTCATGTTGCATCAGCTACATATTGAGGAAAGTGAAGTTCCGAGAATGTGCTTGGAATTATACAGGGAGCATGGAACAACAATGGCAGGTCTAAAGGTGAAATTATATCCTTGATTCTTTAATAGTAGAGTCCTCCCTCTACTTCTTCTTCTTCTTCTCAGCTGGGAGTTTAACTAATGAATCTTAACACAAATGAAAACCAGGCTCTTGGCTATGAGTTTGATAACGATGAGTTTCATGCTTTCGTTCATGGAAGATTGCCTTATGAAACACTGAAGCCTGATCCGGTGCTAAGGAACATTCTACTTTCCGTCCCACAGCGTAAAATAGTAAGTCAAATTTAATTTATTCTTTCCTTTCAAGCTAAACATATTTCAGCAAAGTAGACATGGAGTGTTGGCAAATTTTCTAAGATGTGCCTTAACGTGTTCAGATCTTCACAAACGCTGATAAGGCGCATGCAGCTGAGGTTCTCAAAAGGATGGGATTCGAGGATTGTTTCGAAGGCGTCATTTGCTTTGAAACCCTTAATCCTCCTCTAGAAATTGCAAATAACATGGATGCATTAGATAATGATGCAATGATTGCAGGAGGTGAGCCAGAGCCAAGTGGCTCCGATGGTACTATTGCCACTGGTTACAAAAATAAAATAAAAAATGATTTAGATAATGGTATCAGCTCCAAGTCACGAATCCTCTGTAAACCCTCTCTGGAGGCCATTGAAGCAGCTATTCAGATTGCAAATGTGGACCCAAGGAAGACAGTAATATTTGACTCATAACTTAGACCTGAAAACTATCATTGTTCTGCTTCAAATTTGCAGAGATCATGTGGAGTTGTATCTCATTTCTTTTTTCTCCCTTGTCCCTTCATTCTTCTCAGATCTTCTTTGACGACAGTGCTCGAAACATTGCAAGTGGGAAAGCAGCAGGACTTCATACAGTTATTGTAAGCTCTACAAATCACTGCTTTTCTTGTTATCATCAGTAAACACACAGTAGAACACTATAGTCATGTGTGATTTCAATAATCATGGCAGGTAGGGAGCTCGGTCCTTGTACCAGGTGCAGACAATGCCTTGAGAAGCATCCACAATATCAAGGAAGCAATACCTGAAATTTGGGAGGATGAAGGAGAGGAGATGGAGCAAGTTATCCAGTCCACTACAGTCGAAACAATGATCCTTGCTTAGGTTTTCCTTTCAGTTGCCTCACGTTAAACCTGGTTATTGATGGCAAAGTAACCTAATGGCCAAAGGAGGAAAAGGAAATAAAGTACTGATGGTATATTCAGTCTTCGTGTAAAAAATCTCTACCGTGGAAGTAAAAGCTCATTGTATTTGGTATGGGCATGTAGCGTCATACTCTATATAAGATTTCATTTAGCTAATCTGAAACAGTTGGAGTAAGATGGTAACTAGTGAAACGTGGTTGGGATTCTTATTTGAAAAGGCTTTGTTGAGCTGCAAGTTTGATACAAATGATATCTGGCATTTATGTTCACTTAACAGTACTATATGTAAAAAATCTCTTCCTACTATGAGCTGACAAAACATAGCTCATATTTCTCTGAGCCGCGGATGAAGTTTCCCAAAACTAATGCGAAATCAAGGGGGTGATTGCTCGTGAATTTTCTCAATGATTATGAGAAACCATGTCTCGAGGGTTGTTGACATGATCTTCGAGAATACAATAATCAGCTATCTAGCGGTAGCTCCCCAGAATTAACAACTCTGCATGGCTTCCGAGGATTATCTGACCTGCTTGTCTCTACAGATTCAAGCTTGCGCACAACATCCATTCCATCAATGACATGTCCAAATACAACGTGGCGGTTGTCCAGCCATGGAGTCTGCAGCACAAATTAAGAACATTGTTTGCATAGAATTTCAGTGAAAGGAACTCTTTCTATCGATATTTCAGCACTTCAGCTGTTCACTGAACTTAAAGATTAACAAGGCACAGACAGCCATCATCCAAGCCATGTTATGTACGAAAATGATAGGGATCCCAGTTAAAAACTAAGATTGGAATGAAGAGGGAGTTGCCCCAATGCAATACGATACAGTAGGCAACTATTTTAGAAGAAAATTGTAAGAAATAACCAACCAAGTCAGTTACATTTTACAACAAATTAATCAAACAAACACAATTTATGAACCTTCTACAATTTTTAATCTGGACCTCCTATCTGATAAGGAAAACTAATGAACTACCAGAGCCTTCTTTTCTTTTTTACATTCTTGTTTCCAATGTTTCATCAATAAACACTCAACTTCATGTTTTACATTTCCTTTTAATGCCATCTTTCCAGATCAAAATGTAGAGGAGAAAGAGAAAAACTAGGATATCTCTCCACCTCCGCTCACAGGATAAGAAGAACTAATGCTCTCATTCGTATTCCTTTGTACATGACCGATATCAATTCATTATCTCTATCAGCACAAACCAATCGAGACATCATTAAGTAAATATCTCTATCAGATTGCTGCTGCCAAATGTTTACCAGTTGATCTAATAATAACAGGGTATAAATATGTCAAAGTTTTCAGAATTCTAATTCTAGAAGAAGACAACGTGAAACACTTTTTATAAGAAACACAAAAAATTGTGGAAAGTTTCCACTAGATCTATACTTGAAAAAATGAAGGTGGACATGCAACAACCAAAAGAACAAAACTGCAACAGTTATATTACCTTTACTGTGCAAATGAAAAACTGGCTCCCATTGGTATTGGGACCTGCATTTGCCATGCTCAAAACACCAGGTCCAACATGCTTCACTGCAAATGATGGATTTAGAATTTTAGCACAATATTAAGCAAATCCTCCCAGGACACCAGCCAAATCACCCATGTTATAGAATAAAAGATAAAAATGGAAAGGGATGTTTATGTGATGCTCTGAGTTATAGAAGTTTACAGTATATATTTATTCAGGCTCATGAAAATACTCACAGGAAAAGCTCTCATCTTCAAAACTAGAACCATATATGCTTTTTCCTCCAGTTCCCTGCAGTTATGAAATTAACAGTTTCTTCTTAGTGAAATCAACTTCCTACTTAAGAAGCAGCATGTGTTAGACTGCAGAAACAGAGAGCTCACGTCTCCTCTCGTGAAGTCACCACCCTGGATCATGAAATCTTTGATAATACGATGAAAGGAGGATCCTTTGTAACCATACCCTTTATCTCCTGCATGCGGTGTTTTAACATTGAAGGCCAAACACATCACCGTATGATTAAGCCTCAAATAATGGCTCCAACAGATAATCTTTGTTTAAAAAGCTCACCTGTGCACAAGGCACGGAAGTTCTCAGCAGTTTTTGGGACAACATCTCCAAAAAGGCCCATTACAATTCTACCCACGAGTTCACCCCCAACTTCAACATCAAAGAAACACTTGGTCGTCACTTTTGCTTGTAGATCAACATCCTGATACAACAGGGTTATGAGAACACAGGACTCCAATACATACGTGGTTCCAAAGATGGAAGGGGTGACTTATGCATACTTCAAAAAAAAAAGAATAATAATAACAGTAATGAAAACCTTGACGGAATCACATATTTGTCTGTATGAATTACACAATCATCTGAAAGTCTTCTGAGACAACAAATACATAGAATTAATAGAGCACCACCACAGGCTGAAAACTGAACTGAAAGTGAAGCTAAAGCCATTTAATTTTGGGTTACTTTAGATTGAAATGTACCAACTATAAGAGAAAAAAATGCTGAAACTGGCCCGTATCATTGTTTACATTCCTTCGCTAATTTTGTGGACGGGCCAATTCCATGACTAGTTTCAACATTTGAGAGCTAGTTCATGAGATGATGAATGTTAGCTAGAGATGCAAGGAAAAAGAAAGGCCATCTTCTACATTGGCAGTCATATCTCAATTTTCTATATCACCACTAAACTCAACATGGATAGAAAAGAAATTCCTTGAGATGTGATATCTGACAATGAAACTTAGCAGTCCATTGTTTTAAGGGCTTTTTAAATACTATCATTGATGAATACCAAAGCAAAGGGATTGAATAAGTAGTTACATTTGCCATTGAGTTGGCGCATGCCATTCTCTGATTCTTAATATAAGGTGCTTTAGGAAGCCGTATGATAGGGAATTTTGATGCATAGTGAGATCTTGATGTCAATGCTCTTCCAAGGCAGTTCAAGGTTGGAGTTTGAGAGTAACCACCCCGGGCATTTCTGATGGTAGATATCTTATGTGGCCTGCTTGTATTCAAAAAATCTTGTTCATAACTACCCTGCCATGAAAACAATGAATGAGAGGAAAGAAAACAGGTCACATGGTAAGAGTACGAGATACAATAGGTAAGAAAAGGAAGAAAATACAAAAATGTACTGCTTGCACAGAGGCAATATGATTTTTCTTTCTGTATAATTTGTGAGCAAAGTCTTACTGGCAAATAAATCATTGACCAGCATCAAAGTGTGATGGTTGTCCTTAATCGCAAAATTTTGCTTTGGCAAAGCAAAAGTGATCAACTCATGTCTAGAGCTTAGAGACCTCATTATTTCTTCATCTCACTCCTTTCAATGACCTTTTAATCACTGATTAATAATTAGTTGTTAGAACCAAGTTTCTGTTAAACCCCCCTTTTCTTTTTCGCAGCTTTCAAGGTTCAGTGTACAGAATGATGAAATGACTAATACTACAGTAAGAGTACGAGATGCGTTGGCCTTATTTGAATGATTAATACTACATTTCATAAATTCTCAACTTTTTGTTATTCGAAAAATACGTTTGATAGATTACACGAATTCTCCAAAATAAACTGAAATAAAAAGAAAAACACAAATAAAGTTGGCATTTAGTTACAGGCAAAAGATTTGAAGGCCATGCCTCAGTGATTCCTTGTAAAACCACACCAGCAGCTAAGAATTCAACAGATCCAAGGGAAAGTTGTCCCACATGCAATAAACTTTTGTCTACAAGCCAAGGAAGCATCTTGATAATTGGGAAAAGGAAAAGTCACATCAATAAAATAATCCTTGTTCAAGTTATTAATATTCTTCCAGGATCACAAAAATATACTATGAAATTAATACAACTGGAATTAAAGAAAAAATACTAGAACAGAACGCAGAAGCCGGGATTCGATAGAATGTGAAATGAATGTAAAGGCAAACTGTCAATCCCATTTTAGTCATAAATACAGAATGATCTTCTAACAAAACCCATTTCTCTACAATTCTCGAAGTTGATAAGCAGTAGTCGCCAATCCGTAAATTAGTAAGCCCAAAAACAGACATTGCAAATTAAAGAAACAATCAACAACAAACAAGAACTGGGTTCTTAGTAGCCATGCAACCAGCAGCGTCAACAATGACCCAAGGTGTGTCATGTCATTCACAAACTTTATCTACCAGTATTTGCTTCATTATTCTTGTCTGTGCGTATTCCTGACTTGTGTCGTTGTTTCAATGTGTTAAACTAGGGAGAGAGTATGTGAACATAATATGGAGTACTGAAAGACTGACCTGAATAACAAGGCGAGGACTGTGTGCCATTTGCATTGACGATGTAGAGGCCATTTGCTTTGGCAGACTAGACTAGAGTCTTCTTCTTTCTTTTTGGCTGTGCCTGTGTTTTGGAGCAGAGGAAGTTCGAAGATAAGATCACCTTAGCCGTTAGCGCGTTGAAGCCTTTAAGGCAAGGTGTCAAGGCAGAGAGGACAAAAAATCGACAGACTTGGGGAGGCACTACCTCGTTTTATCCGACGGGTGTCTTAAAAATATCCGCCTCGTATTTGTTGCTCTCTCAAGTCTCATCAACTCATTATTGATTGGGTTGGATAACTGCAACCGGCCTTAGACCATCCACGGTGAGACCACTGCCTAATATGTCTAACCCAATAGGCTAGCTTTACATGGCCCATTTAGTTCAATATTTACAAAAAAAAAACAAAAAAATCTACATTTTGTCTTTAATATCCTAGGAAGCTATATCTACTTGTTAAAATTATAGATTTTCAGTCAAGATATTTGAAAGATTGTTCATTTACACAAACATAATCCAAGTAGTTTGGAAATAAGACTTCTGTCTTAAATAATTGATTAATTTTTAATTCTGACAATCTAATTTATTCTTTCTAGTTAAGATGGCCGAAGATGGGTGCCTGATTCCTATAAAAGGTCTTTTTTAATAAATTTAGAGACTCTTCAATGATGTAAGCATTGCTTATGATCACGTGCAAAAAAATATGGAAGTTCTTCGGCAATTCCATATCCAGGGTCATAAAAGCAGCCAAGCATTATCATCCTATGTGGATTCGTTATATGCCATCAATTAAATGATCTTCCAAGCTCATAATAATACATGAAATTATTATAGCTTAAGTGCCCCTAACAAATATTAGTTGTTGTATTCCATATTCAGGGCCATAAAAGTAGCCAAGCATTATCGTCCTATGTGGATTCGTTGTGTGCCATCAATTAAATGATCTTCCAAGCTCACAATAATACATGAAATTATTATAGCTTAAGTGCCCCCAACAAATATTAGTTGTTGTATGGTCTGTATTTTTTTGAAAAATTGTTTAAAATAAACAAATTATGAGTGAATGAGAAATTAATCTCAAAAAATTTTTTGTTTTCCCACCCAAAAAAATCTTAGTTTTTCTAAATTTAATTATTGATTTATGAGGGTTAAACAATAGTTGATAATTGTGATAATTAATTCTTATTAATTCTTTAACCTTTTAGCTTTCAAAATTCACTATAAAAATAGAGATAAAAAAAGAGTTTCAAACAAGAATTTAACTTTCATTTAATTTTCTATATTCTCACATATAGATTTTTCTTCAATACTACATGTTTTAAGTTATAACCTTTTGGTTTGCTTGTAGCTTTTTTTTTATTTAATTTTAGAAGGTTGTTATATACATTTGTTTTAAAGTTATAATTTATCTTCTAAAATTATAATTCATGCAATTTATTTAAATCTCTTTGAGTTGTTGTATGACATATATTTTATGAACTAAGCTTTTATAGAACCATGTTTATATCTTGTTTAGTTTACACATGTTACTTGCAAACTTTTTGGTATAATCATGTATTTCTTTCTTTCTTGAACATAATGTTCTGACATAATACATGTTTAATTTGAACTAAAATAAACAAAAGTGTTTTTATATATATATCTTAGATCATTTAAATATTTTTATTTATCAAGTTGCTTTATTTCAAGTTTTATATTATTTTACTTGCTTGTTGTTGAGCTGAAATATGTATTTATAGATATTATTAGCTATTGTTTTTATAATGTATTCATGTTTTTAACTCGGAAATTAGTTTTTTCAATAAATATTGTTTCAACAAGTACTACCTCGATAGTGAAGATTCCACCATCACATTTTGTGGTGTATAATGAGAAACTTGAAAAAATAAATAGATTTAACTTTAAATGATGACAACATAAAATATTGATTTATGTGTTTGCCCACCTCAGACTAGTTAGGTTCTTGTAGGAAAAATATTAAAGTTGTTAAATAATGAATTTAATTTTATTATTCCATGTTTCCATAGAAAAAAACACGAGAGAATTGTTCACTTAAAAGAATGATTGATGTTAGCTCAAGTAATCATCATCAATTAGAAGATGATGAAGTTGAACTTAGAAAGAGTAAATTGACCAAAACATTTGGTCCTAATTTTTTAACATGCTTGTTAGAAAATTAACCTCAAACTTACTTTGAAGCAGTGTTTTGTCCAGAAATTTCTTACTAGAAGGAGATTGTCAATAGTAAAATTGAATCCATTATGAATAATCATACATGAGAACTAGTGGATTTTCCCCCTAGAAGTAAACCATTAGGTTATAAGTGGATCTTCAAAAGGAATATGAAAGTTTATGGCATTATTGATAAATACAAAGCTAGACTTGTTGTTAAAGGTTTTAAATAACAAGAAGGTATTGATTATTTTGACATATATTCACATGTATCAAGAATAACTTTCATACTAATGTTAATAACTATTACAATTATTAATAAGCTTTAAGTATATCAAATGGATATAAAAACAACTTTTTTAAAATGGTAATCTTGATAAAGAGGTTTATATAGAACAACCTGAGGGTTTTATTATCAATGGATAAGAAAATAAAGTATGTAAGCTTGTCAAATTATTATATGGTTTGAAACAAGCACCTAGAAATGACATGAAAAAAATAACAAGGTTATGTTGTCAAATAAAGTTAAAATCAACAAAGTTGATAAAATGTATTTATATGAAAAACATAGATAAAGGTTATGTCATTGTATATTTATATATGGAATATATGTTTATTGTGGCCAGTAATGATCACATGATTAAGTCTACTAAAAATATGTTAACTAAACATGTTTGACATAAAATACTTGGGTGTTGCAAATGTCATACTATGAATAAATATCTCTAGAATATTTTATGGATTAGTATTGTCTCAATCTCATTATATTAAGAAAGTTCTGGACAAATTTTTTAAAGGTGACAATAATATTGTGAAAACATCAATGAATATAAGTATCTAGCTATCCAAAAATAAAGGCGAGGAAATAGATCAATTAAAATATTCTCATATAATTAAGAGCTTGATGTGTGTTATGAATTACATAAGACCTGATGTTTTGTACTCGGTTAGCAAACTAAATGGATTTTTAAGTAATCCAAGTATAGATAAATAGAAAGCAATACGAGAGTACTCAAATATTTGAGGTACATCATTGCATATGGGCTACACTATACTAGTTACCCAGCAGTACTAGGAAGATATAATGATGCTAATTAGATATCCGACACTAAGGATTTGAAAATCACAAGTGGACATGTCTCCACTCTTGGTGGATCAGTTGTGTCATGAAAATCCTCCAAACAAATGTGTATCACTAGATCCATAACAGAATTAAAATTCATTACTCTTGATAAACTTGTAGAGGAAGCCAAATGGATTTGGAATTTCTTTGAAGATATTTCATGTTGGTCAAAACTAGTATCAGTTATTTGTATCAATTGCGACAATCAGTCAACAATCAAAAGGGCACAAAGTAGTATGTATAATGATAAGTCTAGACGTATACATCATAAACATAATATCATTAAATATTTGCTCTCAAATAGAGTTGTTTCCATTGACTCTGTAAATTTAAAGGAAACTATTATGGATCTATTAACCAAAGGTTTGTCAAAAGAGTTTGTGTATAATTCATCGAGGTGAATGAGCTTAAAGCCTTGAAAAGATGAAAAAGTATAATGATGATAACCATACCTAGTTGATTGGAAATCCCAAGATATAGGCTTTACTAGAAAACTAAGTCATATAACATTCTTGAGTTTATAGATTTAAACATGTATAAACTCTAGTCTTTCCTAGGATATTTTTGTTTAGCATGCCTCTATGATGATAAATTATTTATCCATATTAATTATTTTTTAACTATAATCTTGTTATGATAAACTAATCATATTTGCACACTAGTCTAATATATCTATAAACTTTGATATATGTGTCTAATGTAAATGATTCTGGATATTGCATTACAGGCATGTAGGCCCTAACGACCATCATAACCTTAAATTTTTTTCCATAAAATATCCTGGAGATATAAAAACTTTGACACAACAAAACATATAAACTAGAAATTACAAAAGGTTTGGATATTGAAGGTTTTAAAGCACGAGCCAAGGTATAATCACAAGCTTATGTATATAATTGCTTCATTTCCTAGTCCTTAAGTTTCAATGCTTAATTTTCTCAGAAGAGTATATTGAATGAAGTGAGGATGGCAAAACAGTGATGAAAATGTAGAAGCTGTATTTTTCTTGGCAGCTGAGAGACGTTCTTATCTGTGGCATTTAGTGTTTGGAATGTAGTAATGTATATTTGGGATTGTCAAAGAACCAACTCAACCTAAAAGCTTAAGCTATTGGGTTGAGATGGTTCTTTGACATGGTATCAGAGCCTTGATGACCAAGCGGTCACGAGTTCGAATCTCACCATCCCTATTTATTTGATAAAAATTAAGCCCAAGGTAATATGAGCCCATGCAAGTTTCAAGCCTAAAGGGTTTTCACTTGAGGAGGTGTGTTAGAGAATAAAATAAAGCATTTCTTGAGACTTCACCTAACAGTTTAAGCTATTAGGTTGAGATGATTCTTTGACAGAGATTGCTTCTTCTTTTAATGCATTTCAAAATTATTTTTGACTTGTTAAATTGATAATTTTTCAGTGATTTCTAATAATTTTAATGTATTAATATCTAAAAAAATCTTAAAAAAAATTATTTTAATATATTTTAAATAAAAAAATATTTTAAAAAACATCTTACACCTTAAACTCCAAAAATCCCAAGAACAACTAATAGATAGTGTTGGTCCGATGAACGTAATAAAAGAATTAATGGAATGGTAATGTACAACAGACAACACAACAAACCTTGATTTTTCCAACTATTGTCTTCATAATATCCGTCACCAACACTCAACGATCACGCTAATAGCTAGCCCCAACTCATTATTAGTTGTTTATACAACAGGTCAACCTGAGTTGCCCTACTAGTGAGACTGGAGGCTAATTTTTCTGACCCAACCCAGTGGACTAGATTCACTCCATTTCATTTCGAGTTTAACTTCGGTTAAATTTTTATACTTTTCAAATAATGTGTTAAAATTATGCTCATTTCATCTTGAATTTAAAAGGAGAAAATATGTTAATCCTACCAAAGGTTTTGTTTGGAATTTACTCTCTTAAAATGAAATCCAGTGAGAGATTCTCATTTAATACATGGTATTTCTTGAAATATGAGTTTTGAGAAAATACTCAATAAAAAGTTAGTTTTATCTATTTAAAAATATGTTTCCAATTAATAAACCAATTGGATTTCAAAATATCTTTTTGTTGCTAATATTTTATCTTAATGTTTAACTCTTTTTTTCTTTGTTAAACACATTCCTTAATATTCTAGGTTTTGAAAGAATAGAAAGAATATTTAGAAAGAATAGCTCAATCATTTAAGGTTGGGATTCTGTTGTATTTATAGTCATCATACAAGGTCATGCAAATCTGTAACAATTATACAATATCATTGTCGATACACGACGTCGGGCGACGACTCCCGTTTTTTTTGTTTATTTAACAAAAAGGGTGGGAGCCATCGCCCGACGTCGTGTATCGACAGAATGGCGACTCCACTAGGGACAACTGTTGTAACCCAATTTTGGATCCACCAAGATTTTCTCGAATGTTATTTTATTTATATTACTATTTATAAAAATCCAAAAAAATTAAGAAAAATGAAAATTCAAAAATATATTTTTCTCGAGTCAACCGCATCTTTCCATCAAAACCGAGTCCACCGGGTCAATACGGGTCAAACCATGTCGACCAGGGTGAAAAATGAGTTTCGGGCCATTTCGGGTCAAAACCGTCATTTTATACCAAAACCAAGTCCACCGGGTCAATACGGGTCAAACCATGTCGACCAGGATAAAAAATGAGTTTCATGTCGTTTTCGGTCAAAACTGTTATTTTTTTTGTCAAAACCCGGTCCACCGGTTTTATATCATTTGAAAGTTTTTTTTATGTTTCAACATAATTTTCGGTAATTAAAATTGATTTTTAGCGGTTGAGTCGGGCTTTTTCTAATACTGATTTGAGTTTTAATTTTACCTATATAAATATTTATTATTATATATAATAAAATAAAATCAATAATTCAAAAGTAAATATTTTTCAACGGAGCAGTTTAATTATACAAGTAGCAGGTATGTTAATATAATTTTTTATTTAAGGTAGATGGAAGGTGGATGTGAGTTGTCCCCTGCTCATTGACTATAAATAGCCAGTGACAGTACGCTAGAAAGGGGAGGTAGAAGAAAAAAAAAAGAAAAGAAGAGAAAGAACTGATTTGATACTGTTGCATTTTTTAGTTTTTCTTCACGAGAGTAGGATATTGTTTTAAAAAAAAAACAATTTGAAAAATACCAAATATATCCCGACACATCTCAGCCCTTGAAATATTCCAAGATTTGATCCTGTTGCGCCACGTCATCCGGTGTACCGAGTTTTCGGTGCACCGCGCCACACCAGATCAAAGCTCCGCTCATCCAGACCGTCGATCAACCTGCAGATTTAGCCAATCACAGCCATCCGATCGTTTCATCCGAGATCTAACGGCGCACAGTGTTCAGCGGTACCGGTGTACCATACACGCGTTCACACCGTAGCGTAATCTCGGACTCTCTCTCTCCTGTCGCCGACGACGCTCTCTCTCTCATCCGATCTCCACTTTCCGGCCGTCTCCAGCCTCCGCACCACCACAGAAAAGTTTCTCCCCTGCTGTAAAGAAAAAACCCGGTGGTTTTCATCGTTTTCTCCGCCTCATCTGGCCGGAAAAAGACCGCGATCATTGCCGGCCACCGAAGCTTCAAGTCGTCGATTCTCCTTCGTCAGCCATCAACGGCCATCGAGACCACCGCCATCAGAATCCTCGACCTCAGATCTACCAGGATCGACCATCGATTGGTCAGAAATCTCGCCGGAAAATTTCACCGCCCCAACAGTAACCGCGCGTGGGCCGCACGCACCGCTAGTGGCATTTTCGTAAATTTCGGAGAAATTCAAGGGTATTTCATTATTTTGCCTATATAGTGGCACTCAGGTAATTTTTTTAGGGTTTTCTCCTGGTATTTTTGATATTTTTTATATATATAAATGCTTGTAAATTTTCTTGCATGTTGTAAAAAATACAAAAACCAAAGTCGACACGTCTCTTTTTTAAAAAAGGACCGATGTAAAAAATGTAAATACCAAATATGGATTATGTCCATTATTTCTTTTGGTAACCCAAACGTAATTCTCCTTTTAGGGTTAAAACGTCATATTTTAGACAAGTCTCCTAAGTTTTAGGGACTGATGTCATTTTTAACGCGTATCCTATTTTTAGGGACCGACGTTAACCATTAAAAAAAACAAATTACCAATAAACCCAAAATATAATGGATTATATCCATTATTTCTTTTGGTAACCCAGACGTAACTCTTCTTTTTAGGGATAAACGTTAATATTTTAGACGAGTCTCCTAATTTTTAGGGACTGATGTCATTTTTAACGTGTCTCCTATTTTTAGGGACCGATGTTAATCATTTAAAAAAAGAATTACAAATAAGCCCAAAATATAATCGCATTTGAATCAAATAAAAAACACATAAGTAAGGGTAACCTTTCTTTTGAAAGGATGTTTTAAGGGTGGTGTCTACCTTCCCTTAATCATAACTAACCCCGTACCCGAATCTCTGGGACCAGTGTCTAATTTAGGATTTCTAGTTCCCTCAAATTACTAGATGGCGACTCCAATAAAATCTTTGTTTCCCCCAATCAAGAAAAAAAACCCCTTTTGTTAAATAAACAAAAAAGCGGGAGCCGTCGCCCGACGTTGTGTATCGACAATCATATTGTTTGCCTATTTTATAGCCTAAACGTTAGCTAAGAGATAGAGTCAATTGCCTAAATTATAGCTATACAAATCTATCAATATCTTGAATATATCTTGAATCCTATCATGCCTCCTCAAGGTGATGAGGAGGATGCCACAACAACTTGTCACGAAAGGAATGAAATGTTGACGAAGGTAATCCTTTGGTAAAAAGATCAGCAAGTTAATTGTTTGAGCAAACAAATAAGACCTAAAGAAAGCTAATGGAGACCAGCTCACAAATAAAATGATAAGACAATTCAATGTATTTGGTACGAGCATGGAAAACATGATTGTGTGCCAATTAAGTTGCACCCATGTTGTCAGAGTATAGTGTGCAAGGCAAGGGAGTGTTATAACCAATGTCTCGAAGGATATAAGAAATTCATAAGAGATATGCAAAAGCATAAGTGAGGGCTTTATACTCAGACTCTATGCTAGAGAGTGCAACTGTTAACTATTTCTTGGTACTCCAAGAGATGAGATTAGAGCCAAGAAAAACACAATGGCCCATGGTGGAGCGACGAGTGTCAGGGCATCCTGCCCAATCGACATCAACAAAGTAAGTCAAATTGGGAGACGCATTGGCATGGAAGCAGATGCCAAAACCAAGTGTACCTTTGAGACAACGCAAAATGCGTTTAACGACTTAGAGTGAGCATCACGTGGAGAGTGCATAAATTGACAGACTTGTTGAACAAAATAAGAGATATCTGGCCATGTAAATATGAGGTATTAAAGAGCTCCCACTAGATGGCGATATTCATAAGGATCTGGTAACAAATCTCCATCAGAACTGGAGAGTTTGCGGCCAGAGATGACAGGAGTAGGTTGTGGTTTACAATCAAGAGGGTATTTGAATGAGAGGTAGTTTGTGCTTTTTTAAGTAAAAAGCATATTTTTATAGCTTTTAAAATTATGGTTTGTGCTTAAAAGGTATTGTACCACACCCTAAGCATGTTGGCAGACTTAAGCATGGAAAATAGATACTTAGTTTGTGTGAGATGAAGCTGGGTGGAGGTGCGATGGACCTCAAGACCAAGGAAATAATGAATGTCATCAAGGTCTTTCATATAAAAGCGTTAAGAGAGCTAACTAACGAAGTAATTAACAAAAGAATATGAAGAGCCCATAATAATAATATCGTCAACATAGACAATAAGTAATACGATGTCAATAAATGAATGATTGGTAAAAAAGGAACTAACAATATGGAGCCAACAAATGAATGATTGGTAAAAAAAGAATTATCCGCCTTGCTAGATTTGAAGCTAAGGGAAGTTAAGGGCTTGACTAAAACTCTGAAACCACACTCCTAGTGCATGGTGCAAGCCATAAATTGATCGGTTTAATTTACAAACATGGTATAGAAAAGAAAAGTGTATGAAGCCAAGAGGTTGCGACATATAAACCTCTTCAATTAAAACACCATGGAGAAATGTGTTTTTGACGTCAAGCTACCGAATGCTCCATTGGCGAGAGAGACCAAGTGAGAGAAGGATTCGAACTGTTGTGGCTTTAACAACTGGACTGAAAGTGTTTGTAAAATCAATGCCCTGTTATTAATTATAGCCTTTAGCTACAAGGCGTGCTTTGTAACGTTCAACGAAACCATCAGCTCGTTCCTTGATTTTGTAAACCCAACGACAACCAACAATATTTATAGAGGATGTACGAGACACTAAAGTCCAAGTTTGATTACCAAGGAGTGCATGATACTCATCTATCATTACAAAAACCCAATGTGAATCTAGGCTGGTAGCTTTGAAGGATAAAGGTTCACGAAGTATAGAGGATATAAGTAGTGTAACATAACGTTAGGGTAAGGGATAATTATTGGCACATAAAGCATGGGGTTTACAGATGACAACTTTTGTATGAGTAATCATAGGATGATGATTGGAAAGTATCGAAGCCGGAGTGGCCGGTAGGGAAGCAGGTGGTTAGATAGCAAGCTGGTTAGGTGCAACACAACTATTGAAAGTGGTTGGGGGTGAAGAAGCAACGGGTGATGTAGATTCCACGCGTGGGGTAATAGTTGGTGCGTTAAGAGGTTCAATAGCAGAAGAATCAAGGTTCAGATATAGTGAATGGTTGAGCAAGGCTGGCTCAAAGGCTACAACCAAGGGTAACCGTGATTGAGGAACAGGTGGTGAAACAGTAGTGGGTAAACCAGAAGATAACCCATAAGAAAGTTCATTTTCATTGAACACTACATGTCGAGAGATAAAGATACGACCACTAGAGGAATCCAAACAACGATAACCTCTATGGATAGTGTTATACCTAATGAAAATATAGTGTTGTGTTTTGGGAGTAAGCTTATCTTGACTATAGTCAGCAAGAAACGGGTAACAAGAACATCCGAAAGTCTAGAGTAAAGTGTAGTCGGGGCGAGTACCAAAAAGAGCCTAATAAGATGACCATCCTGAAAGGACAGGAGTTGGCAACCTATTAATTAGGAACACAGCAGTAGAGAAAGCTTTAAGCCATAAATGTCGCGGTAGCAACGCCTGGTGTAAGAGAGATAAACCAATTTCTCGAATATGACGATGCTTTCTTTCAGCAATACCATTTTATTGAGAAGTATGTGGGCAGGAAACTCTTAGAGAAATGCCATTGGTATCTAGAAAGGAATGAAAAACTCCTTTAATGAGTTCTTTAACACCATCACACTGAAATAGTTTTAATCGCTGATGAAATTGATTTTCACCCATGTTTTTAAAGGTGTTGAAACAGGCAAAACTGTCAGAGCGACACTTCATAGGATAAAGCCAACAATATCTGCTATAATCATCAATAAAAATAATGTAATGCTGATAACCAGAAGTAGTAACAGTGGGAGAGGGACCCCAAATATCACAATGCACCAATTCCCAAAACATGAGTAGAAAGTCTACTAGATAAATAAAAAGGCAAGTGTTTGCTTTTCCCAGCTTTATAAGCATCACAGAATATCATAGAGGAAATTTTATATGAAATACAAATCAATTTATTAGAAACTAACTGTTGCAAGACTTTAGAGCCGGGATGGCCAAGCCGGTGGTGCCAGGTTGAACTAGGAGCAGCCTTAGCAGTGTGAGCAACAAAGGTTGCGTTGTTGCAGGAGAATTTGTAAAAAGAACAAGAGAATGCATGAACTGGTATCGGATAAAGGTTGTCTTTAATTGGTCCCTTCAAAAGTGTCATCCCTGTTGCCAAATCCTTTATATCAAAGCCCCCATGGAAAACAAGCAAAATCACAGTTGTTATCTTTTGTCAGTTTAGCAATAGAGACGAGATTTTTCTTTAATTGCAGAACCACTAGAATATCATTCAAAAAGAGCAATTTGGAGCCCATTTTGATTGAAGAATTACCAATATGTGAAATACAGAGAGAGTCATCATTACTAACATACACATTTGAGGTACCAATAAAAGGAATAGGTTATTGAACTAGATCAGTGTGGGAAGCCATGTGGTTTGTTACATCTGTATCCCTAAGCTAAAGAGGTGAGACACAATCAAGAGAAGTCTCTGTGGGAATTGGCGAATTAGAGACATGAATGCCAACAAATTGAGTAGATATATTGTCATAGTGATTTGAATCAGGGCAAATATAACGATAATTGCAATTGGAAGCAAAATGACCTTCATGTTTACATATTTGATAGTGGCCATAATAATGTGACCTGCCAAACTGAGGACGATTGTATCCATTATTGAATCGGTGTTTACCATTATTCAAACCATTATTGAAAGTTTTATTAGTGAGGCCATCAGGAGGTGAGTAGTTATAAGTAGGATACTGACCAAGTATGTTTGTAAAGGAACCACCAAAATTTTAAGAAACAGTACCTTGCTTTGGATGATTTGGGCGACGAGAATTTCCATGATTGGTATGACGGAAAGGTTGATAATGTTGTTGGGAGACGAAAGCATGATGTGAGAGTTGAGTCAATGTTGGAGTTGCACGTCTACGAATATGTTCAAGTTCTTGTTCATGAACAAGAAGTCGTGCACGAAGCTATGTAAAGGAAATTGGAGTATGCTGATTAGCAATGCCTTGAGCAAATGGTTGATACTCAAGTGTATGAGGAAGGCCGCGAAGAGTACGCTTTACTAATTCACTGTCTGGGATTGGTTGTTTGATGGCAGCAAGTTACTCTGTAATACCTTTAATTTTGACGAGGTATGCTTCAATAGAGAGATCATTTTTGTAAGTGTCAAGAAGGGTATCATGCAAGATATCAGCACGAGATAAAGTTTGTTGATGGAAGAGCGTTTCTATAGTGTCCCAAACATCCTTGACGACACTTTTACCTAGGACCTCCGCACAAACGGTTGACGAAAGCATATTTTTAATACCACCTATAACAAGTTGATCAATCTTAAATCAACGAGCATATTCTTTAGCGTAGTCTAGATTTGGAGAAGTAGTGTCGTCAACAAGAATGCTTTTTAAAGGAGACAGATCAGTGCCATCAATATAGACATAGAGGTCATTGCTGATGAGGAGGGGGTGATTTGATCACGCCAAAGCAAGTAGTTATCAGCATTGAGATGGGTAGAAAAGTTATTTGTTAAAGTAGCCAGAGAGATGGGAAGGCCGGAGAAGGTGACAGAAGAAGGAGCTATAGGGGTGGTCATTATTTGAGAAAAATATTTTTTTAAAGAATATGCAGTCAGAGCTCTGATACCATGAAAAAATAGAGAAAATATTTAGAAAGAATAGCTCAACCATTTAAGGTTGGGATTCTATTGTATTTATAGTCATCATACAAGGCCATGCAAAATCTGTAAACAGTTATATAATATTATATTGTTTGCCTATTTTATAGCTTAGACGTTAGCTAAGAAATAATGTCAATTACCTAAATTATAACTATATAAATCTGTCAATATCTTGAATTCTATCAGATGTTAGCAAGAAAATCCTCAACAAAATCAACATCCAGGAAGGTAGCCTTATTATCTTTCTATAAATGATTAATCTCACTTTACAATCATGATTAACATTCTAAACATATGATGTTGTTTTCACAAGTATTTCCTATTCATGTATTATTTTAATTATAAAGAATTATATTTACTAACTATATTTCTAATTCTTATAAATCAAAATAATTTTTTTCATATATAAATAAAAATACCATACAACATTTTTTAAAAAATAAAACAAATATTTATGTTAAACTATAATATAAATTTTATTTTAAGTACTAATTTAAAAAATATTTGTTTATGATTCCTAGTCATGCCATACAATATTGATAATCTTATAATAAAATAATTAGTTTTTATACAATTTATAGAATTATGGTATTTTTACTTGATATAATTTCAATTATATTTCTCCAAAAAAAAAACATTCAGTTCACACCAATTGGTGCATCATCTTTCACCAAATTCAATTATTTTCTAAAATAATAATTCATCGTTGTAAAATTTTCTTTTATTTCTATAAGCTTTTTAGGGATTTGTAAAAACTAATATATAATAGAAAACCCTAATTACACTTAATAAAAAAAAATTATTTCAGTTAAATAGAAAAACTAGAAAACACTAATAATATTAAATATAAAAATGAAACTAAGCTAAAATAAAAAATTTAAATAAAAAAGATTAAAAATAATTAAAAAAATATTTATTTTTCAAGAAAAATCTATATATGAGTCAATCTAAGTTTGAAGGAACTGATTCTCGAGTTCAAATTGTTCAACCTTCTCAATAAAAAATTATTGTCTACCATGAAAACATTCAACACAAAGTTTTTTAAACATAACTTTCTCTGTAAAAAAACCAAAAATATTTTTTATGTATGACAATTTTTATCATAAGCTTCTAACAATTTTATACGTGTTGTTCCATTATATATCTTATTATTATAATTTTCAGTAATAACTTATAATAACTAATTATTAAGAATCATTAGGTTTTGATACCAACTTATATAAATAAAAAATATAATAACATAATTTATTACCATCAAAATCCTTAAAAACTAATAGCACTGTAATTATATTTAAAATATTTAATTTTTATTTATTTAAATTTGACTTGTCAAAAAATTACTATAATCTTTTATAAAAAAAATAAAAATACTTAATAATAGGAAAATAAAAAAACTAATAGTAAAATAAAAAAAACATTCTCTTTAAAAAAAATCAAAATTACTAAAACTAAAAATCAAAATCTCGAAACTGAAAAAATATTTATTTTCTAAAAAAGTTATTCATGGTTCAGGCAAGGCCAGCTCAGCTGCAGCTTTATGTGGCTCACAAAATCCAAAATTCCACAACTACGCAGGCAGCAGCAGTAGGGTAGCTGCAAGGAGGAATGAAAGAAAAGAAATGTGGGGTTGTTTCCGTCGCGAGTAAGCGAAATAATGCGCGCCTTTGGAATCCCAATAGACTCCAACTTTTGCTCCTCTTATCCTTGTCTCTTGCTGCTCCCACCCTCTGTTAGCGTTACCAGCACCAACGCCAACACCGAACTCTCTTCCTTCTCTCCTAAATTCTTCGCAAACCTTAGCTCACAAACAAAGCACCGCCTTCTCTCTCACTTCCGACCCATCCCTCATTGTGCCAATTCCGGGTCAACGTTTTTGGACGACGACGATGATTATCACGACAATGATACTGATGATGATGGGTATTATTCGTATGTAGGTGAGGAGGAGGAGGAGGAGGTGTCAGAAGACAGTGTGAGTGAGGATGGTGTTTTTATAGAGATAAAGAAGCTTCAAAAGAACTCGAGGAGGATTCGGTCCAAGATTTCCATAAATGCTAGCCTTGACACTGTGTGGAAGATATTAACTGATTATGAGAAGTTGGCTGATTTCATTCCCAGTCTTGCTGTCAGTGAATTAATTGACAAGAAAGACAATTTCGCTCGTCTTTATCAGGTATAATTCAACTCCCTCTCTTTTTCCCTCAACACTGGGTCTGCTTTCTTTCTCTCTATGCATCAGGATATGTCATACGAGGTGTGCTTGTTCTAAAGCTATTTATTTCATAATCATTTCAAACGTTTTTGGAATGAATATGGCAGGCTAAATTAAATGCATTCTTGAAAATGATATTCCGGCTATTTCTTCTAAAAATTTCGGCTAAATGTAGCTTTAAATTGTATTGTATATATTAATGATTGTTAAAAAAAGGTTACAAGTGATGGAATGGAGTTAAGAGAGAGTTGAGGGAGGAGGAGCAAGAAAAATTACTTAGGGAGAAAACTTTGAAGCAGAGGAGAATGCCAGGCGGTTCATGGGAGTGCAGACAGTTTAGAAACTCAGAACGTTCAGAAGAGAGAAGTGGTTTAATTGCTGGCTTGTGATGCGAGAATTTAGAGAGGTGGTGCTCTAGAACAAGCTTAAGTACGTTTTGAAGGGCTGTTTTTAGTGGAAATGAGGTGCCTTTTTTCCATTAAGGAAGTTTTGATGGGGCATTGTTGGTGGATACGAGGTGCTTTCTTCCATTAGGGAAGTTTTGAGTTTGAGAAATAATATATTGATAGGGTGAAGTTTGTCATGGTAGCATGTTTAGTGAAATTGTGGGGCATCAAAAACACATGGTTGAAGATTAGGCACCCTTTGACAAGTTTAGTAGAAAGGTTTGAGCCTTCTTGACCAATTATGATTAGACTTCACCAAGCCAATTCTCCATTAGACATCGATAGACTGATTTGGGATCCTTCCATAAATAGCTTGCTTAATTTTCATGTGGGACACTTGTTATGAAAACATCGACAAACAATTGATTGACAGGTAAATATTTGATTAACTAATAACCTTTTCTTCTATTTACGCAGAACCTTGTTATATTTGTGATTTTCTGATCATTGTAAATTGAACCAGAGGTGTGCACTGTGGCTCTCTTTCCACATGCAACTGCACACAATTGCACAAGAATGTACACATATTCTGGTGAACAACAACAGACACGCACATGATTTGCCTTTCTCTGCATTTGTGTTTGGCTTAAGAGTTCTTTCTACTGAAACCTAAGCTTGCATCTTAGGTTTTTGGTGGATATTGTTCTATGACTTGAATTCAAGACCGCTTGTTAAAATTCTTTCCACTGAAAACCTCATGATCATGAGTTTAGCCAAAACATTTTTCTTAACCTTGTTATATCACTATATTCTTCTTGACAGATTGGACAGCAAAACTTGGCATTTGGACTGAAATTTAATGCAAAAGCAATTTTGGATTGTTACGAGAGAGACCTTCAGACGTTTACTTTGGGGAAAAAACGTGATATTGAATTTAAGATGACGGAAGGTGACTTTCAGTGTTTTGAAGGAAAGTGGTCTATTGAACAGGTACAAATTATCTGTTTCTCTGTTGTTTAGCATCTCTATATTTGCAGGCTATAATTTCATATATTTGAGATTCAAGCTCCTTGGAATATAATATGAAAATCTATCCAAGTTAGTACAGTTTTTTCTAGGAGTGCTGACTTCAGATTTGCAGCATTAAGCAAGATATAGGATGTGCTTTTCTTGCTTACCCTGGAAAAGATTACAGCTGACATGGTAGGCACCTGAAAGATTTGCTTTGTTTTTGTGTTCAATAAAATAATGTGAAATGAGGGTAGTAACGAAGGTTATCCCTTTGTAAAGCAGTTTGAAGAACTGAGGTTATAGAACTCCATAAATAGATACTTCCCTGAAATGATTGAACCAAGAATTTAGTAACATGTTGAATCAATTTTTTTACTGGAGCATGTTGAGATACTATGTACAAAGCATGTTGAGTCGGTGGAAGAGCCAGGGGAGGCCGGTTGATGCCAAGGAGAGTGTCAAGGAAAAGATAGAGGCAAGGAGCGTTTCATACCCGGCTAGCTCATTTAGATGAGGAGCAGAAGAAAGGGAAAGATTGACTGAAAGGCTGAATTGAATGTCCCATTATCTCATCGGTGCTAGCCGCGATATGGATGAAATGTAA
Source organism: Populus nigra (assembly GCF_951802175.1). NCBI lineage: Eukaryota > Viridiplantae > Streptophyta > Magnoliopsida > Malpighiales > Salicaceae > Populus > Populus nigra. The sequence continues at coordinate 14,473,680 of NC_084855.1, read as the reverse complement.
GAAGATTCGAATAAGGAGAATTCCCTCTAAGCTGAAGCAAACACTCTCAACAGCAAGCCGATCGAGTAGGAAGAGTAACAGCTAGGACTTAGGGCTTAGGAACAGCTGGCACAAAGTTAGCCGATGCTTCCATGTCATTGCTTCTTCTCCGGGGAAAGATGCTATGTACAAACTCCTGAGCACACACATAAGCACCAGATGAAATCCATAACCCAATGGATAAAGGTTTTGGGTTAATATTTGGAGTCTGATGCATATATGCAACTCCACTCTGTGACTCCTCCCTGGTTCCTCTGCAGTTAATGACAACTGGGCATTCCAGCCAGTGTTTAAAGTTTTTTGACTGTGACATTGTGTTTTAGATTAAGAGTAGCCATTATATACATCTGCAAGACATCTAATTTACATGAAACTATATTGATAAAACTTGTCCTAAAAATGCTTCATATATCGTACAATCCCATTAGACACTGAACTCAATAGAAAGTGACTTTCTATTCCTTGATTATTGGGGATGAGCAATTGATCCATCTTTTCCATCCAGCCTATGGAGGCTATATCCTCTGCTAATACTAAGAAAATTGTGTAGTTTGTCATTGCTTTGTCTGTGTTCTTGAATCCGATTCTGTGCCCAAGTTTATTCTATCATTGCTTACACATTTTAATTAATTGATTTGCATTGCACATCAGCGAGCCATATAGTTTCCGTGACCCAATAGTTGACCACCATGTACAATTTATGAATAATAAGCTGGTTCTTTTATGACTTTTGGCGAATAAGTCTTTGAGTATAATTTACTATTTCATTGGAAAGCATATGATTCAAATATGATGGCTCATGCAGTTTACTAAACCCAAAACTGAAGATTCACTTGGTCAAGAATACGAGACAACTCTTTCATATTTGGTGGATGTAAAGCCCAAGATATGGTTGCCAGTTCACCTAATTGAAGGTAGAATCTGCAAGGAGATAAAGTCAAATCTCACATGCATCCGTGAAGAAGCACAGAAAATGATTGGTGATGCCCTGCAGGACCAGCAGTCTTATTGACATAACCAGATAATATCGTCTGTGAGAGCTGTATATTTTGTCGATGACATCGTCTGATGAATTGTGGTGGAACAAATAATTCAATTTACCTGCATCCCTCCATCATCTGAAACCACGATCATTTGTCTAAAGAGTGATCCCGTTGGTTTGACAAGTAGAAGTTTGATTCGTAGCACCTGTATCTTGCTCACCAAGAAACCAAATTATATTCGTTTCGTATGGCAGTACTGAGAAACACTCGACTCTAGATTCTGCTCTTCATGTGCCAACTACTGGTATTTTTCAGCTCAGCCCTGCGCATCATCCTGTGGATATCCCAAAAGCTCAAATTCTTATTCCTTTATCCCTTTAACGATAAAGAAATTCCTCTGGGACGTAACATTAAAGTGAATCCATGGCTTCAACTTTATTAAAAGAGTGTCTCACAGACCGCAATCTAAGGTGAACAAGATGTTAAATGTAAAGTGAAAAGGTAGGATAAAATGTCCCCGTGGTTGGTCCCAAGTGGCGTAAAAACTAACCAGTAAGAAGAGATCAACTATTGAAATGGGTCCCCTAGGTTATACAACATTTGGATGCAAGTGATGTTACAGCCACTTGTAATAAGTTCAGGTGCTTTTACACCCAGTCTCTCTGACTTCCATTTGAATTCCAAATGGGATCGGCACTGACATCTTGAGTTGAGTAGGCAAGAAAGCTGGATCATTAGGAATGGTTTGACTGCAGAATTGTCCTGCTAGTTTCAACTATATTGCAGCACATGACTTGCTAACCCTAAATCAGCGCCTCTTGAGTTTTTTCCTTTTTTTTTAAAGGGATAAATCGGATAATTAGCAGTTTAAAAATATTGGGGTTAAAAAATACAACATTCCAATAATTTCATGGTTTAGAAACATAATACATGATATATATCAGCATTTCAGAAGCGCGATAGAAAACTGATGAATGATGATTCATGAATCAGCGTCTCATGAGTTTTTTTTTTTTCTTTTTTCTAAAGCTCCTCCGCGTAGGCCTGGCTAGCTTCATCATTGATGGCTGCTCATGAGTTGTCATAAAACAGAGGCATTGCTCCAGTACTCTATAGAGCGACAGGAGCTCGAGGGCGCACAAAATCAGGTAGACCTAGCTAGCACCTTTACACGCTAGCCTTTCCTGCAATTTAGACTTCCACGTACATACAATGTCTAGTCTGAAAAACAAGAGAACAGGTAACCAAAAAAAGATAAAAACAAGAATATATGCCCTCAGATCTCATGCGTTTCGATGCAAGTCATTGCCAAAATGGGTTCGCCTTTGCATCGCTTGCGGATAATGTTTGTGGGAAATTGTAAAAAAACCATTAACGAATTTTAATATCTCTGGAAACATAAGTTTTTTTCCCCTCAAGAAATTGAAATCTCTTTCTCCCGAGTTGATTTATCCAAGGAAATTCTTTACATGGAGGAATTCTTGAAGACCTCGAAGGATGTCTAGGTGAATTATAATGCAGTAGTTTTCACCTGTGTGGGTTCCAAATTTAATAAATTAAAAGCAGCATTATTTGTTAAAAAATAAAATAAAAAAACCGCAACATCAAACAGCATCATGATTCTTTTGGCAAGTGTAATAATGAGACACTGCTCTTTTTTGTGCTCAAAGCTTCAGACCCATTATCATTTGATAGGATCAGCTGGCATGTGTGAATGGATAGCTTCTTTTTTTTTTCTTTTTTTTTCTTGGAGGAACCTTTTGGATTGAGCAAACCCATCATGGGTGTAATAAAGGAAAACACGATGGATCTAAACATAATCACAGTTAATCATCATCTCTAAGCAAAACCTATGACCTTTTGGTAAGTAATAATCAACCGAAACACCACAAGTGGATTTGGAGAAAAGGAGTTGGCCTGTCTACTGAAATATTCCCCTTCTGTCTACTGTGAACTGTGAAGACTTGAATATATATATATATATATTCTACTTTCTTTCTTCCAATATCCGTTCCTGACCCAGGTTTTGTTTTTCAATAGAAGATTTTGTTATTTTATCTGGTGGGTTCCATCCTCCAAACATTATATAAGTATTACTAGTTTTTTTTATAACTAGGTCGAATTATTTTTTTATAATCTTTAATATATATATATATAAAGAAATTAGGAAATAAAAAATTTGATGTATAATGAACAAAGTATTTAAAAATATCGAGGTGATGATATACTGACATTATATTTTTTTAAAAAAAATAAAAATTAAGATAACGACACATTGAATCAACTTATATCAATCATGTTTAACTTGTGAAACTCACAATCCAGAACATAAGCCTATTGTAATCCTATAAAATTCAAATTGAAACAAATTAGAAAGCTCAATTCTAATTAATCAAGTATTGAAGGTTTAAAAAAACGTTCAATTAAAAAAAACACAAAAAAATGACTCGAGCAAACCTAGATTGATGGTTTGCACTATGTCATGGCTAAGACCAAATTGTTTTTAACGGAAAAAAAAAATGCTCAAGGAATGCCATTGCTTTTAAAGAAGAATTGAAAATTTAAGACTTAGATCATTGACTTAAACAGATCTATTAAGCCGGGTCAATTTAATAACATGATTATTGTTTTTTTGTAAAGAACAAAAAATAAAAGACGGTCACTTTTAAAAGTAGTGACAAATCCTATAGAAAGTTAAAAAAAAATTACAAAGCCTAATCTCTAAATAAATAAAATGTTAAAAGATAAAATTGAAAAAAAAAGCTTGAAAAAGTTTTTTTTAAAAAAAAATGATGACATATTAGATGATATTTCTTTTAAAAGAAATATTGAGCAGTTAATTTCATGTAATTCAAAAATAAATCTTTAAAAATAAGTTAATTAAACAAAAAATGATATATATAAAAACCTAAGATAACCCAAGATATTTTAAAATTAGTGAAAACTTATATAAATCAAGCAAATAAATAAATTACAGAACCCAATATCTAATTAAATCAAATGTTAAGGGATGAAATTGAAGAAACATGAATTTAAAAAATAAAAAAGAAAAAGAAAAGGAAGTAGAAGAAGTGAATCCAGCAAATATTCTAAACTTAGGTTAAGCTCTCAAATTTGTAACCCATTAAATTCTAGACCTAGATCAATCAAAAAACTCAATTTAATATTGAATGATGAAATTAAAAAATAATATATCAATTTAAAAAACTTGTCAAGATTAAAAAAAGAATAACAATAAAAAGAATAAGGATGAAATATGACATGTGAATATAATGAAGGAGGATGAAATTGTAAAAAAAATCAATTTAAAAAATTATCCCGGATAAAATAAATAGTAATAAAAAGAATAAGAACCAAATCTAAAACAAAAAAAAAATTGATGAAGGATAAAATAATTTTTTTTTTGAATTCCATGAATTAATTCAAATTAGAAAAATAACAATTAAAAGATCAAGAACTAAATCCTAAAAAAAAAAAAACTGAAGGGCTACTATGAAATGTTGTTAGGTCAAGCACAGAAACCAAGAAATAAAGAAAAAAAAAGAAAAGAGAAGAAGAAAGTCAACCACCACCAAACCAGAAATAATTCTATAACATGCGCTACTCAACAAGGTAGTCCCCGCCGTGAGAAATTGAAAATACCAAGGAAGCCCATTTTGCCTCGCCATGAGCAGTAGCTTATGCACATGCCATCCAAAAACGACGAGATGACTCATTTATTGATGTGTTCAACGAACACGCCAACAACTTCTTTTTTATTAATTAAATCACTAAATCACCACTGGTACTACATAATTATTAAAAAAAACAATGTGAAATTATAAATATACCCCTAAAATCAAGCCAAAGATTTTTTTTATTCCAACGGCAACAGAGTAATCACATTATGCATTGTAAATGAGAATTTCAGAAAAAAGAACCCTTCGACCCATGTTATTTTTTTTTTACTTTTAAGGATAATCAAGTAATTTAACTATGCAAAGGATTATGAAAATACTAAGCTATCTTTGAACAATTTTAGAATGATAAATAGACCTTGTGAAAAGATTTTTTTACCTTTCAAGACCAGCTCATTGATTTTCTTAATGAAGGGAAAAAATATAATCTCATTATTACAAACCACAATAAATTAAGCTATTTATACAATGATTTCTCAACATTCTTTAAGTTTTTCGTAATTTTATAAAAGGTATTTTTAAAATAGTATGCATCAATTGAGATTACATATTTTTTCAAGCGATATTGGAAGCGTATATTCCTCGTGATTTAATGAATTTATAGAGGAATTTTCTTGCAAATCTTAAAATTTAAATTAAAAAAAATTAAAAATAAAAACCAAAATATATATGTATATTCACACTAAAAAAACTGGATAAATATTTTTTTATTGTTTATATGAACATGGAAAGAGGTCCCACCTCTTTTTTATTTTTTTTATCCTTCAATATTGATTTTGTATTAAATTTTTGTATTAGTTTTTTTTCAATTTTATTCTCAAATATTTAGTTCATTTTGAGTCGATCGTCACGATTTGTTTTAGTATAAGGTTATCTCATTCTCAAACAACTATCATAATATTTAGTTTGTGCTCAATTTCACGAGCATCTATTTTGTTTTCATAAAATTAAGTAAATAATATTTTTTTAAAAACAAAGTTATTAAATTAAGTGGAGTCCATGACTCGAGTCGTAGATTTGACATATTAAGTTACAAATTCCGGATCAATCTAATATGTTGTTGTCTTAATATTAAAAAAAAATATTATCTTTAATTTTTTTTAGTCAAGCCATGCTTTTTTATCAATCGTTTATATTACTTTTAAATTTGTCAAATTAACTAAATCAATGATTGAATTTTAAACTCGAATTAAATAATAAAATAAATTAATAATTTTTTTTATTCTACTTGCTTGCACAGCGTCACCTAATACACTGATAATTATTTATAAAAACAACGAATTAAAGTTGTTATATGATGCAGTTTTGGACCTTTTGGCGAGAGATGCCCACTTCAACCACTTTATATGTATATATAACAAATGTCATTATTATTTATTAATGGATTTAATCATTATTCAATTCTTGTGTGCAAAAATCTTAAAAACACACTGGAGAAAGAAAAACAAACCTCGAGGGTTGCGACACGCGTATGTAAGGAAAGGACTAATTACTAATTAGTTAGCGTTGAAATTAGAACAGCGGAGACTAGAAGGTGGTAACCTCTGTTTTAGTGGATGTGGTCGAGTCAACAATATGGGGTGGGTGGCTGGGTGTCGTGGAACATGGAGTGGAGTTGGCATCCTGCGCATGTTACCATTTGGGCAATATGACCACACTCATATGTTTTGTTTTATGTGCCAACATATCTTGTAAGGATCACTGTAAGTGTTTTTTCTTTCTTTCTTTGTTCTTGTTTCTTGATTAAAAACATGTGTGGTCTGTATACTAATTCCCTCAGTTCTAGAAGAATTGGCCGATTGTGTTTCGAAGTCGGTAAAACGTTTTTAATATTTTCTTCTCGTTCAATATTTGCTAGAAAATTCACAAAAAAATATATAAAAAATACTATCTTAGAATCATAGATGATCCTTGAGAGATTCAAGTCCATGAGATTATCTAAAAGTGTAAATATTTTATTTACGAGATTAATAAATGTGGAGAGATTTTTTTTGTATTTATTAGGTGCTTTGAAATTATGTACCTGTATTGGTTAGTTATTTAATTGTTTATAACAAGAAGATTGTAGGAACTTTTTTGAGTGAACAAAACATATAATTGTAGATAAACATAATAAGAAAATAATTTTTTTTTGTGAATTTTGAATTTAACAAGCCTTACACCTATGACTTTTTTTAAAAATCATATATAGTACACAATTCAAGATTGATTAACATTTTTATATAATTATAATTTATATGTCCTAGCCTACCATGCCATATATTACAAGATTTAAGTAAGGAAAAGATATGTTGTTGTTGTTGTTGTTATTTTCTCATCTTTAATTGCGATGATTATTATATTTATTTTGAAGAGTTCATTACTAATATGTTCTATTTTTACTAACATTATATTTTTAGAGAGTATAAATTTATCAATCTAAAAACTTTTTTTAAAACCATTTTTGCTCAATAATATGTCGGATATTAAGTTCTTTGTAATAATAGTAACATAGAGCACATTGTTAAGTTGATAAGCTTTTTATTAATCATCTCTAGTATAACCTTCCCGATGCTCAATAACTTAAAAGTTAAAGAATTCTTCATGCATACATGTTCACCATCCATTTACTTTTAAGTGGAAAATATTCTCCCATTGGCACATACATGTCTTGTTACAAGGTGTGTAGAACATATCCATTTCCACCTCTATTTATATTGATTCTTATAATCAAAACTGATACATAATTAATTATGCTAATTATCATAATTAATTCATATTGTTTTGTCTTGATTACCGACCATGAAAAGACATAAAAACCTGATAATTTTTTGCTTTTAAATCGATTTTGTTTTGAAAATAAATTGTTTATGAAGAGGAAGAAGAATGTTCATAGTTTGTACAAAAAATTCATTTTAATCCTTATACTTTCCTTTTTTTTTATTTTCAGTCCTTTTAGTTTTTTATCTTTCAATTTTGGTAAAAAAAATCATTTTTTCTCATTTTTTAGCCCTTGATTTAAGACAGAAGAGAGAGTGTCATCAGATTCTAATGGTGGGGTGAGGAAGTCCTAGTTGAACTGATTTTGAGCATGAAATTGATTGATCTTAGTGTTAATAAGTTCCATTCATTAAAGAGAGCCTCACCGAGGTTTTCTTTGTCCATCTAATCACTTGAAATTGCAGATGTGAGCTAGGTAAGTCTTTTGATTTCATATTGATTTTGGGTTGTTATTTGGGTTATTTGAGGTTATTTATAGGTTTGTATAACGTATTTTGGGTCAAAATGGATCAAGTTTTCTAGGGGAAAAACTCATTGGATTGAATTTTTAGCAACCTTTCAATTGTCAACAAGCGATGCATCACTTGTTTATTTTTTTTTAAATAAAGATAAATGACATATCATATGCCTCTTGAAAATTAAGATAAAAACATTAACTTGGTTGAGGTGTGAGGATCTAAGATGGGTGGCCCACGTGCATGGGCTTATAAGATTAGGCATGCGGGGCTACCTAGCCAAGGCCCGCACGATTGGGCCTTTGCTTTTTGGTCCATTATTTTTTATTTTTTTTTATTATTATTTTCAATCTTATTATTTAGTTTTGGGTTTTTATTAAATTTTTTTTATTGACTATTTCTTTTCTCTAGTTTTTTAAAACTTTTATGATGTTTTTTTTAATAAAATATTATTTAATTTTACTTAGTTTGTGAATGTGCTTTCAAAGAATGTTTCTATGTTAGAAGACATTCTTTCTATGCAACCTACTTAATTTTGTCTCTTTTTATTTTTTATAAATCATTTAACATACATATTTTTTTTATTGTTTTATTAAACAAAATATTGATTTCAAGGAACAATGTTATTAAATACAATCTAATAAACTCTATCTCTTAACCTTTCTATTTATTTTTTGGTTAAATAACATATAGTTTTTATTTGGTTTTCACATAAAATAATAGCTTTTTTTTTTCTTATACATGCAACCTTACATAATATTTTTTTTCACTTTAATTTTATTCAATTGGTTTCATTTATGTGTCTATTTCTTGTTTCATTTGATTAAATAAAAAAATCATTTCTAATAAATAAAATCATTAAACACAACTAGTTAAATGATTCATGTTGTGAGATCAAGTATTTTGATCTATATTTATCTTTCAATTTTTTCAATTTAGTATTTAGTTACCATTAACAATTTTCTTTTTGTTTTTATTGACATAAATGATTCTTAATTTATTTAATTAAATGTATATATAAATTTTTCAATTTTCAATTATGATTTTTTTTTATTTTAAACAATACTTTGAAGAAGGTTGTATATTTTTTTTTATTAAGAAAAATTATCTAACCTGTAACAAAAAAACACGGGTAAAAATAATTAATGTCTAATCGAACAACGATCTATTTTATTAAATGTTAACTTTAAGGTCTGTGAGATTAGTCGAGGTATGAGTAAACTGGCCCGAATATCCATATTAAACTAAAAAAAAAAATGTGCCCTGTAATGTCATGTTCCCTTTATAAACTAAAATCTCGAATGTCGAATAGATCGAGTTTTGTTTTTCTATCTATGGAAATAAAAGTATTCATTACGGAAGGGAAACCTTCCATGTAAAAAATGAATAAAGTTTATTTCTACTTTCTTTGTATATTTCCATGAATGAATAATGTAAATTTATAATTCAATATTTGTTGACTTTGACCATTAAAACCTTGATCTATTGATTGACATTAATAACTACTTTTAAGACACCTGATTCAAGCGAATTTAAGAAAGTGGAAACAAAATATAAAAACAAAAACAATTTTTATTTATTTATTTTAATATGATGGTTAATTAATACACTTTCTTTTTCTCACGAAGATTATTGGAAGGAGTCTTTTAATAACACTGATGAAATCCCAAAAATCCAACTAATCTAAAAATAAGATTTCTATGTTAGATAATCGATTAATTAATTGTTCTTTGCAATCTCATTCATTTTTATAATCAAGGTAGTTGATAGCTTATACTTAATGTTTGGTAAGCTAAGATAGCGTATGGCTAATACCTGAAAAAAAAAAGCTTTTTTTGGTGGAGGTGAGGATTCTCTTATACTTAAATAAATATCTTTTTACAGAGAAAAAATACAATAATATTCTAAAGAGAGATGTTCTGAAAACATATATATAGTAGAGAATGAAGATTGTGAACATTTATTCTGAAGATCTCGTGGTGTATTTATAGCTCATAAATCTTTTTTTTGTAAAGAAAAAAGATTAGATGTAATCTTTTCTTTGTGATATTTTAAATTACATTATAAGTTATATTTCACTTATTTTATTTAATTAAAAGATTATGAGCTATGCGAGACTTAAGCCCCCATGACTGGGCCTAACATACCGCCAAGCTTCCTCTTGGACATGCTTATATTTTTAGGCATGATAAAAAAAAAGGGTGTTAAGGGTTTTTTTAAACCCGTTAAAATTGGGTTTATCAAATATAAATACATTTCATAAGTACAAGTGTAGCCTTCTATCCTTTTAAACGACTTATGTAATTATTTTACATAAATGATAAGTTTGTTTAGTGAGTAGAGATCTACTCAACAAATAAATCAATCACTTCGCAATAGACTTATTTTTGTTGTCCAAAAACCAGACAAGAGCAAGATCGATTTTCGTTATGATTCTTGTTCATGTAACAACCGCCAATGAGAGCTGTTTCTGGCAAAGCAATTCAAAAACTTGGAGCCAACTTTCCTCTTGTTTGTAATGGTTACATGCAGGGAACGCTGGAGACATCCTGGCAAGAAATTTGAGGACCAAGTTGACTTTTGAATTGGCCATTAATGATTGAAGGAAAGAACAGATCCCCTGGAATTATATCGCAAACAACCAAATAAATGGACTTCAAATATAGGGTAATAATTAATAAATTCATATTAATAACGATATTAATTAAAATCTTCCCATCTCTATTTAATATTATGTGAAAATGATTAAAAACCCTACACAAACATTTAAAATTACATCGATACCGGACCGGATAGATGACGTTTATTTTGCTGCGAGACCTTTTTTTTCTATGAGCTGTACTAATAAAAAACATTTAAAATTAGATCGTTATCGGACCAGATAGATGGCCGTCTTTTGCTACGAGGCCTGTTTTTCGCCGCAAGCTGGACTGATTTTTTTATACCATAAAAAACCAATATTTAAACATTGTCAATAAATTATTTTTTAAAAAAATCAAGTTAATCCCTTAAATTAAGTCATAAATTTTTGTATTATTAAAAATAAATAAATAATTTTATTATTGGAATTTTTTTAAAAATAAATTTATTAGGTAGGGTCCACAGTGAAAAATCAAGGAGTTTTAATGATATCTTATAAAACAATGCAAAAAGACATCATTACCATGATAGATTTTGTTCTACTTTCTCATGTAGATTACAATCTCTATTCTTTAGTATTTAAATATAAATCCAACAAAATTTGTCATTATTTAACTTAGAAAAAAACCACCAATACAATATAATTTTTGGTAAACCGAAGTCAAAATTAAGAATTGAATCCCCACTTACCCCATCATCTAATCTTGTTGATGAGCATGATGATGATGATGGGCAGTGCCACCACCAATCATTTACCAGAAAAACTAAACGAGAAGAAGAAGAAGAAGAAAAACACAGTCACCAAAGAAAACCAAATCCAATTTGCAACGCAGCAGCAGCAGTCTCAACTTTTCAACTCAGCTGAAGAAACTTTTTATTCAATTGTTTTTTTGCCCCAGCTTATTTAGTTTTTCTGGTTTTTTTTTACCCTCCCAAACCATTTGAAAACCCCAAGAAAGAGAGACGTCTCCTTGATGAACTCAAAAACTTTGATTCCTCATCATCACACCAAATCCCAGATTTTTACTTATATTTTTAATTAACACTCACTCACTAATAAAACAACAACAAATACCCACATTTCCTCTCTTCTCCAAAATCTTCACCAATAAGTCTAAAACCTGGCTCTCTCTCTCTTTTTTTCTTTTTCTGGGTTGCTTATTTCTTAACACCTGTGTTTGTTTTGCATGACTGAATCATGAGGGATAAAATGAAACTGGGTTCTTGGCTTTTCATTTGGGGACTATGTCAGATTCCATTTATTGCAAGAAAAGAAAAGAAAAATCTAGTCTAGTGCCGAATGGGTTTTGCATCTGATGTATTCCATATGCCGTCTCTCTCCCTCTCCCTCTCCCTCTGTTATTTTAAGACATCTCTCTTAGATCTGTTTGCTGCTGTAATTGATCCACCACTTTATTCATGCTCCTCTACTTCTTCCTTCCAAGGTTAGATCATCACATTTCAAGCTTCATATCTGTTTATTTATATGATTTTCTTGATGTTTGAATTCAGCTCGTTGTTTATACTGGTGGGGTTCATGGTCTAGTTTAAATATTAATGGTTTGCTATACACAAGGGGTTCTGGGGTTTTATTGCTTCTGGAGTATGAGAATTTGATGATGTGTAGATACTTGAAGAGTTATAAGGTGGTTGGGAGGTTTCATGGGTTTTGTTTAAGTTGCTTTATGTTGTATGCGCTTATGGTGCGAAGTGAGACAAGCCCTCCATATAAGAGGTCCTGTAAGCCTTTTCTGTGAGGTCTTTATTGCAAAATGGGTAACGGCACTTCTCGTGTCGTGGGTTGTTTTGCCCTTAATGGTAAGAATGGTGTTGATTTAGAGTTTTTAGAGCCACTGGATGAAGGATTAGGCCATTCATTTTGCTATGTTAGGCCGCCTATTTTTGACTCTCCTGCCATTACCCCCTCAAACTCTGAGAGGTTTACAGTTGATTCTAGCACTCTAGATTCTGAAACATTAAGTGGGTCGTTTAGACATGATATGATAGATGATCCCTCAGGTTTGCATAGACCAAACAAGACTTTCCCTGAAACTACATTTAAAACAATATCGGGGGCATCAGTTAGTGCCAATGTTTCGACTGCTAGGAGCGGTAACCAGAGTGCACTGTTTGCTAGTGAAGTGCAAGAGCCTGCTGCTTCATTTGAGAGCACATCATCGTTTGCTGCAATTCCTTTGCAGCCAGTGCCTCGTGGCTCTGGACCTTTGAATGGCTTTATGTCTGGTCCTCTTGAGAGAGGTTTTGCCTCTGGTCCTTTAGATAAGGGGGGTGGCTTTATGTCTGGACCAATTGAGAAGGGGGTAATGTCTGGTCCTCTTGATGTCACTGACAAATCCAACTTCTCTGCTCCACTTGCACGTGGTCGTCGGAGACCCCACTTCCAGCGTTTAGTGAGGAGTGTGAGTGGACCTATGAAAAGCACTCTATCACGAACATTCTCACGACATTCGATGGGCTCAGGTTGGATGCAGAGGGTTATTTTGCACCCTGTGACCCAATTGGCCTGGCAAGGTAGGGAGCCAAAGTTTCGGACAGAAGCCTCAAGGAATTGCCTTGAATCAGGGCCATCAGAGGGCGAGTATGTGAACATTCGCAACTTGCAATGGGCTCATGGCAAGGCTGGGGAAGATAGGGTTCATGTTGTGCTTTGTGATGAGCAAGGATGGTTGTTTATTGGGATATATGATGGCTTTAGTGGTCCAGATGCGCCAGATTTTCTGATGAGCCATCTCTATAGAGCTATAGATAGGGAGTTAGAAGGACTGCTGTGGGATTATGAACATAAATCTTCCAATGATCCTATAAAACCTGAACTGTCGAGGAGTAGAATTGCTGTGGCTGGTTCAGGGTGCAGCAAGGAAGGGCAGCCAAACTCGAGTCAAGTAACTTCTTGCAGTTTAAACAAATTGTGTAATCCTGGAGATGTCAGGGGTCAATCTTCTAATTGTGAGATAGTGGAGGAAAGTGATGTCCGGGGCAGTCGGCAACAAACATCTAATTGTGAAACACATAGCAGCTCAGGCTCTGCTTCTGCCTCTATTCCAACTGCCAACTTGGCTGGCAAAGGAAGGAAAAGCATGCGACTTTATGAGCTGCTGCAGATGGAATCATGTGAAGGATTAGGTTCTGCATCAACCTCAGTGGTTAAAAACCAAAGAAGCAGATCGTGGAATTTTCAACCAAGCTCAGAAGCTTTGGGTTTCAATCAAACTTTGCGAAAAGAACCGTCTAGATCTTGCTCATTGGATAACTGCAAAGGAGATGGTTTTAATCATCGGGGTGAAGAACCTACTACATCAGGAGAAGATGGAGGGATTGGACTTGAATCTGGTAACCAAGGAGGTGGAACTGATCTTTCAGTTTCTGTTCAAAGACAGGGAACGAGAAAGTCTATTATCAGCTCAAAGATCCGGAAAATGTATCGGAAGCAGAAGTCCTTGCGGAAGAAACTCTTTCCCTGGAGTTTTGATTGGCATAGAGAGGAGATTTATGCTGATGAGCGAGTAGTGGAACCCTCTGGACCTAGTAGGAGATGGAAATCAGGAATTGTCGATCATGATGCAGTTTTGAGAGCAATGACTCGGGCACTGCAACACACTGAAGAGGAATATATGGAAATGGTGGAAAAGGATCTTGATAAAAATGCGGAGCTTGCTTTGATGGGGTCATGTGTTCTAGTGATGCTAATGAAGGATCAAGATGTGTATGTCATGAACCTTGGGGATAGCCGTGCAATATTAGCACAAGAACGACCGAATGATCGTCATCCTAATCCAAATTTGGTGAAGGATGACATGGGGTATAAGAATAGATCCCGAGAGTCACTAGTACGTATGGAGCTGGACAGAATTTCAGAGGAGTCTCCAATGCATAATCAAAACAATCAGGTTAATATGATTAACAAGAATAGAGAGATCTCCATTTGCAGATTAAAGATGAGGGCAGTTCAGCTTTCCACTGATCACAGCACAAGTATTGAAGAGGTGTGCTTCTTGAAATTTTCAAAATGGTTATTATTGTGAATGTGCCACAAATGTTATCTATATGTTTGACTTTTGTATGCTCATTTTCTGTACCATCCATCAATTGCATCATGAGTTAGAATAAACCTGAAAATTTACAGCATGTATATATTCATTTGAGTATCAACCGGATAGGATTCCCTTTGAAATCCCAGTGATTCGCCATTTTCTTAAGCAGTAGATCACTTTCTTTCTCTGGTTCTGAAAGATGTGAAGTAAAGGTATCGTGTTGCCAAATTCATGCTCAGGAGCAGAAAAATCTGAATGATTTAAGCTAAAATTTCTGCCAATCAGTTGCCAAACTCTTTGTTGGTTAATATCATTTCATACTTAAGCCACCTGGTTTAAGGATTTTCATAGGGTTAATTAGTCATTAAAATATTTGATGAATCAGTGAAAAAAATAAAATTACTGCTACACTTTGATCATGTTATGCTGTAATTGAAAATTTATCTTGCATTCTTGGATACTTGCTTCAGGAAGTGTTTAGAATAAAGGCAGAACATCCTGATGACAACCAAGCAATTTTAAATGATCGAGTGAAGGGACAATTGAAAGTAACAAGGGCTTTCGGTGCTGGTTTTTTGAAGAAGGTCAGTCAATGTTTCAGCCTTGACTTCTGTTTTCTCTTTGTATTTATCTAGGTGCTTTAAACTTTTCAAAAATCTCGGGATCACAAATGGCCAATTCATCAGTTTTAGTAATTTGTTAACTTGACATGGCTACTCAATGTTCATATAACCATTCCCATCTATACATGTCGTATTTTTTTTCCCGCTAGATAGTGGACTGTTGAAGGCAACCACATTATAGCTGGTCTGTAAATACTAAATACATTGAAAAGGGAAATGCAGAAGTTGAAATATTTCCTCGAATGTCCTACTACATGTGTGTGTGTTTATGCATTTGATTAGTATGTATATCCAATGAACCATTTATCTCTGTATGTTTTCTAGTGATTGTTGGCTTAAATGACCTCAGGAGAGCTGATTTAGGGTTGATATGTGTAAGCTCTCTGTGACATCCATATTTTCCTTATCTCCCACCTAGCAGCGAATCACATTCACAAAATCATGATGGTCTGCTGGTGAAATAGTTGAGGATTTTGAAAGGAATAATATAAATGCTCATTTGGCATAATTTGAATGCCATGGATTTTCTGCTATGCTTTCTTCCCAAATTTGGTTTTATATGCATAATAACCTGGGTCAGTATCTGCTATGTGGTCAATTTGTTAGTTATGGCTGAGCTTTCCCTCGGTATTATCTGTTCTATCAAGTTTGTGTTTGTTCAGCAATTCCATAGTTCGGTAGTGTCTTCAAGTTTCAATCTCCCGTGTAAGAATAATTGCAATGCACTATGTCGAATCAAGGAAAAAAAAAGGTAAGAGAGAAAGAAAAGTTATCCATGTAAGAGAGAAAGAAAAGTTATCCATGACACCAGACTATAATTCTATTTTTATTTTTTGGTTCTGGAATTGCATTTGTTTAAGGTGCTTGGAACTATGTAATTGTGTGTGTTCTTATAATCTGGAGCTGTGAGGTGTTTTGGGTTATGGGAGGGTGCTGGGGATGGGCCTCTGCTGAGAAGTGTCAGTTGTTTTAACCAATTTGAAGAGCAAACAGGATTTAAATGTCACTTCAGCAGCAGGTTTGTAGAAAGGGGAGATAGCTGTATTTATTTATTTTTTATTTTTTTGAAGCTGTAAGGTTGGAAAGGAAGGTTTTCCATGTATTTTAGATTGTTCATGCAATAAGATAGGCCTGAAAAGGGAGTTGAATCTAAATAATTACAGGGAATTAAAGTAGAATCAGGGCACTTTAGTGTGGAGTGATCAACTTGAGTTGCTGAATGAGTTTTGGTCTATGGAGGAAGATTGAATTTTATATTTGCAATCCCACAGCAATGACATGATCAAGTACCTCTGTCAGGTTAGATTTGGTTGGCGAAATCTTATCTTGCAGGCATAATAGAATTTTAGGATTATGAAGGTTGGGGCAGGGGGTTTCTTTATTGTTACTATCATGTTTGGCATGTCAAGGTAATATGCAACTCCATTTCTGTTTGTTTACGGATGGAGTCTTAAAAATCATTAAATGCAATCATGGCAATCAAGAAGCTATACAGCTGACATATTGATTGTTGAAACAAGGGAGTACAGGATGAGATGCGGGATTGAATTTGGGATGCACACTTTGAGAAATTTTTTGTTGTTTCAGTTTGAAACTTTATTTTGCATCATAACATTTCAGTTGATGGGATGTGAAATCTGTCAAGTTGGAAAACATTTCAGTTCTGCTGTTTTGCCCTTTGATAATTATTCCTTATATCATTTAGTTAAGGTTGAAAATGAGCGTCAATGTTTGCTTGTGCAAGTTATTCTTGATGGTCTATTTGAAGTATTCTCATAATATTACGTATCATTCATAGCATTGAACACACTATTCATATCTTTCATATGTTCATTGAAATTAAGGCTTTATGTCCAATAATTTACTCTTGCTAATAGCTTCCCATTTTTAGCAAATCCTGTATATAAGCAGGATGCATCATTTGCATATTTACACATTGGCTTATTTGTTTATCTTTTTGTTAACCAACCTTTATGGATACTGGTTGCAGCCAACTTGTAATGAAGCTCTGCTAGAGATTTTTCAGATTGATTATGTGGGAAATAATCCCTATGTGAGCTGCATTCCTTCTGTAGTTCATCACCGACTTTCATCAAGTGATCGATTCTTAGTTCTCTCCTCTGATGGACTTTACCAGTACTTCAGCAATGAAGAGGTGGTTGCTCATGTCACGTGGTTCATGGAAAATGCCCCTGGAGGTGATCCTGCACAGTATCTCATTGCAGAACTTCTCTTCCGTGCTGCCAAAAAGAATGGTTAGTTGAATAAACTTTCTACCTGTCATTTTAATTTCATGATGGGAAATGAAATATACTGATTTTTTTTTTTTACCTAAATGCTTTGATGGGATGGAGTGGTAGGACATGTACCTTCCAGGAATTGTAGGTTTGGTAATATTTCTATTAATCTAGCAAGTTGTGGTCGTTCCCATTGTGAGGAAATAATGTTTTGTAGCCATGTAGTTTCTTACTTTTTTTTGTGAATGTCCACGTTGAGCTCTTTAAAGCAGTGTCTGTCTGGTTGGTGTATTTCAGTTAAAAAAAGAGAGAGGTTAGAGTCGTGAGAAACAAACGCATACTGCGCGTTAAATTGTTAAAGATGCAGCACCCACTTTGAAAATCTGGCATGAAATCTTTGGCTTGGCTTCTACATCATTTGTTAAGTCTCTTCAAAATTATTATTCAATAGCTAAACTGTAAAATCCCCAGCGGCTGGTAGCCATATTTTCAGTTGAAAAAGCAGTGTCTCCTCGTTGTGTAAAGTTTTGCTTTGGTCACAAGTCTTCACTGACAGTTGCGGAGGAAGAGGATAGCCATTTGATCTTTGCCCTTGATATAGTATTATAGTCGAATCAAAATCTCTTTATACTTCAGCTATATATGAGTTTGGAATTAATACTTCCTCTGCCATAAATTGAAGTCTTCAGCAATTTTCTGATTGTATTTTATTGGAGGTTACAGGAATGAATTTTCATGAATTGCTTGATATTCCTCATGGAGACAGACGTAAATATCATGATGATGTCTCTGTTATGGTGGTTTCTCTGGAGGGAGGAGGGATTTGGAGATCAGCTGGCTAGTTGTTTTCAGTTTACACATATTGCCTCAATAGTGTAATCATTTTCAAGGGAGTGGTAATCATCGATGCAATTTAGAATGACTTTCTCTGCAATATAAATTTTTCATCTTATCATTTCTATTTCAAGTTGAGGAATAGTTTATGCGAGGGCAGAAGCTGATCAGTCCATGCTGCTAGAATGTTGCGATCAGATGCCCCTTTAAGCTTCCAGTATCTAATTATTTTGTATGCCTCATTCATCGTTAAAGTCCTTATGTTCTTACTTTTTTCTCCTTGGAATGGTTTGTAAAATTTTGATGAAAGATTTATTTCCCGCACCGCGCCCCTTTTCCGACCTCACCTCCTTGATCCTTTCCTGGTGGTTAATGCTTTTCCGTTCCCATGATCACCAAATTTTGCTCCAGAAACGGCTTTGTAGTATTTTATGTATTCCAACATTATTATTATTATATATTATATTATAACAACATATGATGTTTACTGTAGTCATTTTCTTTTATTGCGTCTTTCTATACCCAAATTGAGTTAACATTTGTTAAATATAGGACAAATTAAAAAATAGTCCAAAGTAACAAGGATCAATTTTATTACCAATTTAAAGTTTGATTCAAAAGTTATTTTTATTCTTCAACTTTATTTCTTCAATCTTTGTACCTATAATTTTTTTAAAATTTAAATTTGGTTCAAAAAATTATTTTTTTATTTTATAGTTTTTAGATTTGAGATGGAAGAGAGACCTATTAAATTTTAGTGAGGAGAAAGAAAATTATTGGTTTTTATTTATTTTGTTTATTAAAAAAGTTGATTTTGAGGTCAATAGGTTTCGAGTTTCATTTGGTAATAGAATTTTAATGATGGTTAATTTGAATTTTAATATTGTTTGAAAAAAAAAATTGAAGTCGGTAAAGAAAATCTTTACCTAGTTTAAATTTGTGTTCCTGGATTTTTTTTTAACTTGATAAATTAGTTTTTTGATGTTATAAGGGTGTTATTTAGGTGTTTCTTAAAAAAATAGAGTTGAAAAGTGGGTTTTTGACCAAAAAAACTAACCCAAGATTTTTTAAAAATGAGTTAATTTGGAATTATACTTTATGATTTGTTTTATTTGCTTTCTATTAGGTTAATCTGATCTCATGATCTAAGAATAGTGCTTAATGGGTTAATCTGAGTTGATTCGGGTTGTTTTTTTGTGTTATTTTTTAAATTGAAATCTCTCCCAATTTTTGTTATTCAATATTGGGTCAATTAAGAATTGAGTTTCATAATTTGTTTTGATTTATTTTTTATGAGGATATCTTGGTCTAATAATCGGGATCACGAGTTTTAGTATTTTAATCCCTGTTAAATCATAATTTTCATTTTAATAGATTATTTCGGTCTCATGTTCTTCATTAGATTTGCTTTTTATTGGGTTGTCCTCATCTCATGACCCGAGTTGTAGGTTTGGTGGGTTAATTCACTTGATTTATTTATTTTTTTAATTGATATTTATTCATAATTTCATCATTTAATATTGTATTTGATTGAGAATTATGCTTTATGATTTACTTCGGTTTGAATTTTATAAAGTTATCTTGGTCTCATGACTCAGGAATAATGTTTAAAGGGTTAATCCATATTGACTTTACTAATTTTTTATGTTATTTTTTTAATTAAATTTTTTTACAAATTTCATCATACAACATTGAGGTTGACATGATCGATTGAGAATTGAGCTTCATAATTTATTTTTATTTACTTCTTATGAGGTTATCTCAGTTTTATGGTTAGAGCCATGGATTTAGTAAGTTAATTCAAGTTAAATTAGGTCATCTTTTTTTATTAAAATTTCTGTGAGGTTATCTTGATTTCATGACTCGGGTCATAAGTTTGACAGATTGACTTGTGTTGTTTTTTTTTAATGTTTTTGTGATTGATTTAATTTGTTAGTCTTATCTTTTAACATTGAACTAATTGAGAATTGAACTTTATAATTTGATTTGATTTTCTTTCTATAGAGTTATCTCAGTCTTATAACTCGAGTTGCGAGTTTGACATGTTAACTTGGGTCAATTTTTTTGTCATTTGTTTAATTGATTTTTTTTCCAATTCCATCCTTTAATATTGAGTTAATTAAAAATTATATTTTATAATTTATTTTGATTTATATTCTATGAGGTTATTATAATCTCATAACCTGAATAATGGATTTGACATGTTTACTTGAGTTGATCTAAGTCAATCCAATATGTTGTTATCTTAATGTAAAAAAAAAAATGTCATCTTGAAATTTTTTTTAAGTCAAACTATGTTTTTACAGGTTGTCCGAGTTGTTTTTGGACAAAGTAAATTGGGTCACATCAAGTCAACCCCCCCCACATAATTTAGATTTTTTTTCCACTAAAAAAACATTAGTAATATCTAAAATTTCCTTTTTATGTTCAAGAAAAATTTGACTCGAACCATAGTGTAGCGTGGGTCAATGATTTAGTGTAGACTGAGAATTGATGCCTTATTATATACAAAACAAGCTTCCATACCCACGCTTCGAACACTTTTTTGAACAAAAAACGATGTTTTGGTACTAAAATTTAGTGTGTGTGTGTGTGTGACAAATATGTAAAAACGCTAATTAGAGTTAAGTCAATATGGGACATCCCATCAAACCCATGTAGACCCGTGGTCTACATTATATAACTGGAATAACCCGATTAAAAATAAAAAGAATTGTAAAGCTTTTCTAAAAAAATATATTAACTTTTTTAAATTTGTGACCTGAGTCATTAAACTTGAAGCACCCAATCTAGAAAAATCATGAAGTTCAATTCTAAAAAAATTAAATATTAATGGTTGAAATTGAAGGAAAAAAAAATCTAATCATACAAAAGAATTTTAAAAAATAACAATTCAAAAAATAAAGATCAAGATTATTATAACTACCACTATTATTATTATCACCGCCACCATAATTATTGTTAATATTAATTATCATTATAAGTAACAAATAGCAACATTCTTATTGATATTATTACTATTTTAACAACCAACACCACAATCATTATTATTATTGTTGTGGCTATTATTATTATTATCATTATCACTATCACTACAATAATTATTATTAATATTTTTATTATCATCGTTATTCTTCTTCATCTTCTTCTCTCTTATATTATTATTATTATTATTATTATTATTATTATTATTATTATTATTATTTATAATAGTAGTAGTAATAGCAGTATTATTGTTACCACCACAACACCACAACAATTATTATTATTACTTTTTTTTATTAATACTACTGTTGTTGTTGGTATTATTATTATTATTATTATTATTATTATTATTATTATTATTATTATTATTACTATTACTATTACTATAGTCACAACTATCATTAATAACATCATCATCATCGCTAATTTAATTAATATTGTGATTGTTGTTGTTGTCATCATCGATAATATTATTATTTCATCACTATTTTTATAATAATAATAATAATAATAATAATAATAATAATTATTATTATTATTATAAAAATAGTGATGAAATAATAATATTATTGTTACCACCACCACCACCACTACTATCATCATCATCATCATTGAAAAAATAAAAACCATAAACTTGATTTGAAGAATATAATTGAAAATTATAAAAACTTTGACCAAAAAGCCAAAGAAAACAAAAAGAAATCAAAAGAAAATAGACCCAATTGAAATCATTATTATCATTGAAAAAAACCAGACTTGATTTGAAGGATCAAATTGCAAGCCATAAAAACTTTGATAAAAAAAGGACAAGAAATAAGAAATTAAAAGTAAAAGGATTGAATTGAAATATCTTATATATATAAATTAAGAACTAAGGGTTAAATTGAAAACAAACAAAAATTCAATAAAAAGAAAATGACTAAAAAACAACAATCAAAATTCAAAGGTCTGAATTGGAAATAACAAAAAAAATAAGAATTATAGTGCATTTATGGGGGTAAGAGAGAGAAATAAAGGAAGGAAAAATAGAGGGTCGTCAGCGATACACTGACCATCTTTGGAGCACACGCACCATCTATAATGAAAGAGAAGATGACGAAGAATAATCTAAGATGAAATACGATCACTTTTGACAACAAGAAACCGCTGAATGCGTCGCCTAAAGCGTGTGCGATTCCAATGCGCTGGCACGTGATCTTCATGCAGCAGCATCTTTTTTAATAAGAAATTATTATTTTATGGTAAATCACGTAACTACCTTACACCAAATTTACAATCAACAAAAAAACGAGGTTAAAAGATAAAAATACCCCAAGGCAACAATGGATTAGTCTTGCATCCAAAGGTACATGTGTAATTTTATTTGTGTATAAAAAGGAAAAATATCTAAATACCCCTACTCGGCATCACTTAATATTTTTTGCTTCTAGGAATATTTTGGTTATTTTACCGATTATAAAAATATTTTATAAACAAAAACACTCCAAACAAATCAATAATGACTTATGATCCTTGTGAAAATACCAAAATACTTTTAATCCAAAGGCATTTATTTTTTAATGGGAAGGATAAAATAATCACCACATTTTACTCGTGAATAGAAAAACATGAGTGAATCTCCCATGCCTTTAAGCATATTTGTTATGTTTTCTTTTTGTGAACATTTAGTAGCCGTTTGTTTACGCGGCTGCGGTTGCTTTTAAAGCAAAATGTAGCTTTTAAATGTTTGGTAACGAAGAACCACAATATACTATTCATATGGGGCCATTTAAAATTGCTTAAAACTGTAGGTTTTTGGAAAGCAACTCTCTGCTACTTTCCGCAAACCTGCGGACGTAATGGAGAGTTTTCACTCTCCATTGTTAACTTAAGTGAAGTGAATTATAATTCACTCTTCACAGTTCACTAAGAGTGACTCCACTGTTCACGTGAACAGTGGAGTCACTCTCCACTGTTTTGGTTATTGTTCCGGCCAGATCGGGTTCGGTCCAAAGCTAAAAATATATTGAACCGGGTCTGATCTGGTTAAAAAAATTCAAATTTTATTTTTATTTTTAATTGTGTTTTATTCAAAAAATTAGAAGGAGATCGTTTGATGACGTAACATTTGCAGAATTTGATCGCAATTCCAATTTTGTTCTTGTTTGATCTGATCCAGTTATTATTTTTATTTTGTGTTTTATTCAGAAAATTAAAAGGAGATCATTTGATGACGTAACATTTGCATAATTTAATTGCAATCTCAATTTTGTTCTTGATGATATTTTTACCTGATATTGTTACGCGCTTAAGAAACCATGGAAAATATAGTCCTTGTTGGATAGATTTCGTATGTGATGAAATTGCACATAGTTTAATGGAATAATAAAAAATATTTGATATCAATATTATTTATTTTATGATGTAATAACAGTAGTTAAATCTATAATATTTAAATTAAAAACTATAAATATTAATATATATATTTTAATTATTTTATAACTTCAATTTAAAAAGCATTTTTTTAACTAACTATATTAAATTATTTTTTATTTAATTTTAATTTTAACCACAATTTTAATTAACCATATATCTTTTCAAGACAATCCTAACTAAAATTACCTCTTTTAAGGAGTGTTTTGTAAGGCGTGTTGCTATGGTAATTACTCTGAAAGACCTCTCCCACCTACACTTTTCTTGCCAGAAATTACGTCAGGGAAGAAGCAATTTTTTTCTTTAATACTATAATACCCTTTACTTTTCATAAAGACGGACATTCTTTTCAGGGTACTTTAGGGAAAGAAAGAGACAAGGAACCCTGCATGAGCAGAGACGACAGAGAACCTGAGTTTAAGAGATGGTCCAAGTTTCATAGATTGGACCCTTCAACCATTGATACAAGGGCCGCTGCTTAGCAAAAAAAAAAAAAAGGCAGATAAAACTAAAGTTCGGTGGTAGAGCTGTCCCATCTCAAGCACCCAATTCCCTTGTTTCTGGTTCTGGTGCTGGTAAAGGTTTCCTTCAAGGCCTAATTTTCTGACTCTCCAGTATAATCATGGACCCAAAACTAGCAGGTTTCTCTCCCTTTAAGCCTTGCCCATCTGTCACCTAATCCTTGAAAGCCTTCTTTTTTCGCTTCACAATGAATAACCTGTACGTTATAGCTTGATTAATTTAGACGCTAATTGAGGTATGCATTTCTTTTATTTATTTAACTGACCCACCAGAAACCCAGGTACCAATCTGATCTATATAGAGAAATCGTTTCCTGCTATAAAATATTGCTAGGGCGTCCACAGCGAGACCAGAACGAGACCTGTCCTTCCTCTGCATCATAATTGTCTCCTTGATAGCTGTACTTCTATTTTCCATAGCAGGAAATGGCAGCTGTTGTCACATATCTGGTCATCTTTACTGTCATCTCCAGCGCCCTTGCTTACGATCCTGACATGCTTCAAGACCTCTGCGTGGCTAATACTTCTGCAGGTATGTTTCGTGTAGCTTTGTTTCAACGGGGTGCTTTCTGTTTATAAAACACCGCCGCAGTCTTTGCACAATGATTTGACTGGCATTTTTTATTCTGGTTGCGTTTTGCAGGAATTAAAGTGAATGGGTTTACATGCAAGGCAGAGACAAATATCACTGAAGCTGATTTTTTCTTTGACGGTCTAGCCAAACCAGGAAAAGTGAACAATTCAGTAGGATCACTTGTAACAGGAGGCAATGTTGAGAAAATCCCAGGCCTAAACACCCTAGGCGTGTCACTGTCTCGTATTGACTATGCACCTGACGGCCTTAACCCGCCTCACACTCACCCCCGAGCCACTGAAATGATCTTTGTGTTGGAAGGTGAACTGGATGTTGGATTTATCACCACTGCAAACAAACTGATCTCAAAGACTGTCAAGAAAGGCGAAGTCTTCGTGTTCCCTAGAGGTTTAGTTCATTTCCAGAAGAACAACGGTGACAAGGCAGCCTCTGTAATTTCAGCATTCAATAGTCAGTTGCCTGGTACCCAGTCCATTGCCATGACCTTGTTTACTTCAACCCCAGCAGTTCCTGACAATGTCTTGACTAAAGCTTTCCAAGTTGGTACCAAGGAGATTGAGAAGATCAAAACCAAGCTTGCCCCCAAGAAGTCCTAATTTTGTTCCTAAAAAATTCCCAATTCGGTACTGTATATGCTTGATAAAGTCTCTTTGTTGATATTTGTAATTATATATTTTCCTTTTCTTTTCTTTTCTTCCCTGAATTGAAGAATGCTATTGGATATAAGTTGATGTTCGCTATATCTTAAATTAACAGCAAGAGAAATAATAATACTGTCCCGGAATTATGAGTCAAGTTATACTATAATTTTGACTTGCAACTTACACTTACATGCATCCATTGTCTTCAGCAGGTTGTTATTTTAATTTTAATTTAGTTTTTCTAGTTAGATTTTTAGAATCTGGGAGGGTACCTTTTCTTTAATACTATAATTGCTGAAAAACTTCGACGAGATTGCTATCTATTTCTTACGATATATATACACCACCCCTTCATCATCTGAGTGGATTGACCGTGACGATGAACTTGCAGGAATTGCCACAGCTAGCAACCATGCTGATGATTACAGAAACGGAACCAGGCATTTTCATACTTTTTTTAGGGGCTTAACTGTAGTTTTATGTTTTAATTTGTTTAGTCAAGTAGGTTTTTATTTTTGTCATCTGTGAAACCATGGGAGCTGTTCTAAGGAACTGATGCATGTGCCCTCAAGAACACCTGCGTTGCGGCGCAGATTTTATGACAGTGCTGATAATTCACCCAAGCTATACTCTCAATGTTTCATTTTTTTTTCTGATTGTTTTTTTAATTGGAATTCACTTTCAAAAAGAGAGTAATTTCCCACAAACAAACGTGGCCTGAGACAAATGGCGAAGGAAAACTGGCACATCGTGAGGAACTTTGGCACCTATGCGTGAATTTGAACATTGCTTCTGAAGGACTGCCCGAATGCCCAGTTTGAGGGAACCACGTTGAGGGTTGTTACGAACTTCCCATCACTGGTTTGGAGTTTGAAGGACAGGCTCTGACCATTTAGATAGCTTAGGCTCTGCCAATTGGCACCCCAATTTCTTGTCATAACTTCCCATTTATTGGATTTAGACCCTTGGATCCATGCCTTAGAGATCTCTCCAGCTCCCCCGACAATTGATATAAGCACCAGCTCAAAGTAGCTCCCTCCAGTGATGGTAAATCTGAAGCCTCCCCTTCTCTTGCATGTCACCCTGATATACCAATACCGTTTAAATCAACAAGCCACCACATAATTAAATACTATTGTCGGAACGGAAGAGCACTGAGTATTGATGAGAACATACTTTCTGTAGAGAAAAGGTACAATTCCAGCTCTGTACTTGGCTATAGCCTGGAAGGCAGGTCGAGACAAGTCAAAGTGCGGTCGAGGAGGATTGCACCATCGATCCTCCATTGTCACTAGCACGACGATAGTTAGGCGGACAGTAATTAGTAGTAGTAATGGTAATGGACTTACCCTTAAGGCACCATTGAGGGTCATTGACTGCATCACAAACTATCTGATAGCCCCGGCCGCCACATGACTCGCCATCATTGAACAAAGCTGTGCTCAGCGCCGCAGTGTTTATTCCATAACCATCAGTGTAAAGGTTTCTGTATCCACAGGCACCATCTAATTGGGCATCATTTTGAACAAATATTGTTCGATCATAAACTGCATTTGTCACAACTATTTAGCTCTTTTCTGGTAAATGAACTATAGAGAGTTCAAGTAAAGACATTTTGACATATAATTGAACTAGCACTTGCTCATTGTACCAGAACCATCACTTCCACCATAGAAAGTTGCATGGGCACGTTGCCATGTCGCCGAGGCGCGTACGTGAGGTTGTTTGCAGAAGAGACCCGGAAACAAAAAGATTGCACAGCTGAAAATAGAAAGATATGCCATTGTCTTTTCTGAGAAACAAACGAGGTTGGTTGATGTAATTATTGTTGCTAGTTTTGATATATATAGAAGATGATGTAAACTGCTGCTATTTATAATAACCGCTAAATCTTCGTCTGCTCAATAAAATGTTCGCATGCAATTTGAAAAAAAGAATCGAAATTTGACTCTAATCATGTAATTGATTGAGTGAATACCGTTCTGTAATCATTGGTTAACAGATAGGGGCATTAATTAGTCAATTTCTCAGTAGCAATATTGACAAAAACCATGAAAATAACTTCTAACTCCTCTAAATTAAGGATAATGCTGGGGTTTTCTTTTATAAAAAAAAATCAAATCCAAATTAAATTACTCTTTCTGTTACTAATTAAATTACCCTTTTTCTAATGAATAATATAATTTGTCATTTAGTATGAACATTGAATAATATAATTTATTTTTTTGGTTGGAGAAAGAATGTGCGGATCAGTTTGGTATTCCCCACCAACATTAACAATGAAATACTTGTATAAATTAAATATTAACTCTCCGCTCCTCTTATAAAATTTAATAGTTTTCAATCCAAACCTTTCAAATAATGGATATATATAAATTACTACCCAAAATCAAAATCAAAATCAAAATCTTATATGCTTTTTAAATTTATTATATAAAATAAAATAAAAAGATTGGGAGAGACTTAAAATAAATAGGATCGGGGAAGTTAGAGAATTTCATAAAAAAAAGAATAAAAAGAATTCACCAGATATTTAGCTGGGGAAGAGAGAAATTGTCCCGTTTGAGTTTTTTTATTGAATTCTATGATAATTATAATAAATATTTAAATAAAATCCAACAATTTAAATTACAAACAAAAAATATATATTTATTTAATCAAATTTTTTTTATTCATCTATTTCCTTTTTCTTTTAAGCAGTTGTTTTTATCAGTAATATGGTTTATTAAATAAGAACTTGTGACAACTAAAATAAATATTCATAACAAATTCTAAGTCACCCCACTTCTCCTAATCAGGGTTTGAATAATTTAGATCCCATAACTAAACCGTAATTTATTTTCACCTAAAAATATTATAGAAATCTCAATAATTATATTTTTAATTTCAAAAACATCTTCTAATTAATTTAAATTATAAAATCAAATAGATCAATGAAGACAAACTTTGAGAATTCTGATCTATTTTTTTCTACATGATTAAAGGTCCAAACAATCTTCATTGAACTTTGTTAAAGATTTATATAAAACTATTTTTAGGGACTCACCTAACAACTTAATTTTTTTTATGGTGAGATGTTTTCTAACATGGTATCAGAGTTTTGTTGACCAAGTGGTCGATTACGAGTTCAAATCTCACTATCTTCATTTTAATTAATAAAAACTAAGCACAAGATAATCTGGGTTTATATAATTTTCAAACTCAAATGATTTTCACTCGAGAGAATGTGTTATAGATTAATATAAAATTATTTTTAGAACCTCACCTAACAACTTACGTTTAGGTTGAGATGATTGATTGATATAGTTATTTAATATGATATTAGAATCTTATTGACCAAACGGTTACGAGTTCAAATCTCACTACCCCTATTCTATTTGATAAAAATTAAATATAAGATTATATGAGTCTGTGCGAGTTTCAAACCTGAAAATCTTTTACTTGAGGAAACGTGTTAGAGAGAAATATAAAATTATTTTTAAGCTTTTAGATTCTCTTATCTTCAAGATTAATTTATTGACACCAAAATTATCTTTTACGTACTATAATTGGATGAAATCATCGTCTCTCCTTTTCATTTCTAATAACTTCCTCTCTTCTATCTTAGCTTTCAGTAATTAAAATATTAGAAAATAAAATTTTAAAATTAAAATGTCAACACTGAAAAACTACAAAGATCAAAGTGTAAATTTGCATTGTATAAGATCAATATGGTCTATAATAACACAACGAGAAAAGTTACAGAAACCAAACAGTGAAAGACGTACATCTTATAATATCTTTTATAAATTATAATTTATTTTACTTTTCTATCATTCTCAATTGTATTGAGCATTGATTATCGATGCTCAAGAAACCGCATTCAATAAATAATAAATCAATTTTTTAGTGAAGAATTTTTTTAATTAGGATATTGATTTAAATTATAGAACAATCATCAAAATATAATCCATGGGAGCAATAAACAATTTGCAGACTTTTTAAAATATAATCCATGGGACATATTTAAATTATAGAAAAATATGTCCTCCCCTTTAGCCTCTTGTAATTCTTAAGTTAAAAGGGCCAGCATCGCTCTCATCTTTTACTTAGAATGAAAAAAAATTATCTGCCACCAAATTGATTTGGTACTGATCGAGTTTATTCTAAGACTTGAATTGCATAAGAGCATCCTCAAATCAGATTTTGGGATATCCTTGATCGTATAAAAGGGGAAGTCTAACATGAAGAATGATTAAAGCTATATCCAGTCCAATGCTCGAATACTAGAGGTAGACTAGAGAATTAGCATAAAGATGGTAAAAATATATAATACAAGGATAATAGTTAAAAAAAGATAAATATATATAATGGTTTTTTTTAACAAAAAAATATAATTTCAGGATAAAATAATTGAGATTGTTAATTGAATTCTTTTTCATAAATATTTAAAATAATATAATTATAATAGATTATCAATTTAATTCAAATTATATATAAAATTTAATTTAATTCAATATACAATTTAGTTTCAAACAAGCTCGAAATAAAAAAAAAAATTTACATTAACGTAAACTTAAGTGACATGAGTGCTTATGTTTTTTTTTTTTAATTTTATATCATTTCTAGTTAATTGGACTAAACTATAAGTATAATTCCCTGTATTTGGATAAATAACATAATAATTGATACTGTGATAATAATTATTTTTTAAAATATATTTAAATATTTTTTATATTAACATATCAAAACCATTTAAAATATATAAAAAATAATTTAAAATTTTAAAAAATACAGGACACCACGTTGTTGAATCCGTGGTACGTACGTTCTCCCAGTACCGTTAACTCGACGAGCAAAAGAGACAACTAACACCTAACAGATGTTTGAAGATTCCTGACTAAAATATTAAAAGTCAAATCCATCAAAAATCCAAATATGAATTATTTATAATTGTAAATACGTATTCATGGAATATGAGCGTACAATTGTTCTCTGATCACGAGTCATACCTAGTTAGGGTGCCGCATTTCATGGCATGTCTTCGGGGGGAGTTCAGGTACGTTTCGGCATCCCCCATGTTCTGTGTGGATCAACCCAGTTTTTCTCTTAGATTAATGATCAGAACTCGCCTAGTCTTGTATCTCCCTCGAACCACGCTGCTGAGTTGCTCGGTACTCAAATTCGGCGGCTATTTTAAAAATTAAAAAAACACTGTTTCTCTAGATAAAAAAATTGTTGACGAAAATAATGTTTTTACTTTTTTGCTCTTCAAACCCAGGAAAAAAAAACTATGAGGCTAATTTCTTATGGTAAAACGGTATTTACACAAGGAACTTTCACCATTTTAAGATTAACTAATTTTAAACGCTAAAATAACTTAAATACATTTAAAAATAAAATTTATAAACCTCGTATAGATGAGCTTTTTGGTATTTTATACTTGAATTCACAGGAAAATGACATACTTACCATTGAAATAAAAAATTCTTTAACTAAAAAGCATAATAAGAAGAACCTAATTGCCCTTGGAAGGAAATATTTATGCCTTTGGGCTGAGGGCATTTTCTTCATTGCTTTATGGGTTTTTTTTTTCGTTATTATTAGGTATGATGAGGGGTAATTTGATATTTTTTAAATAAAAAATGGTTGACGCGCTTGTGTCGGCCTCTCTGCTATATTAAATTGGCATCTGTAGTTGATTACAACGGCTAAAAATACCCTTCTACAATGATGTTTGAATCGTTTCAGCAGCCTTTTCTTTACTCAGCCAAACGTATGGCGAATAGATCTTTGGTGTGGTGTCAACCATCTTTTCTTCATTTCCTCTTTCTTTTCTTTTTCTTCCTTCATTTCCATGCATCCCCTCTAAATTTTCAAACCAGCAGCCCCTTAATTTATTTTTCCTTTGAATTCAATCCCTTTTCTTTTTATTACTCTTTATTTTATTTGAATTAGTTTATAAAATTATATTTGTTTTCAATTTTGATTTTTTTATCTATTAGAATTGATCTTCACTTTTTTGATTGCTATTTGTTTTTATTTTATATTGTTTTTAAATTGATTTTTTTCCCCAATTTCACCTCACTTTATATTTTTTTTCTTTTCATATTTGATTTTTATTCTTTCTATTGTTAATTTTTTATACTTTTATAATTTGTTGAAATTGATGTATTTTTTTAAATTTCATCATTCAATATTAAATTATTGGTTTATATATGATTTTCCACTAATTTAAAAAATGAACCTCGGGTGTTTTTGTTTGTTGTTCCTTTTTAGATTCAACATTTTTTTTATCAAAATTCTTTATTAATTAAAATGAATTAATTAAATATAAGCATACTCTTAATGGTGGTGGGCTAGTGTTCATAATGGAGTAACAATGAGTTTTCAAAGGACTTTTCTTTTTTCTCTTGAGTATGATAGTAACCGCTCATGCTTATTTTTTATAGTTAATTATGATTTTTTTTTCATTTTATCTGCTATTATTGATGTTTTTTCAGATTGTATTGTTAAATTAGTCAAATTTATTAAATTCAGTAAAGTTAATAAATAGAATTTTAGAATTTTTTTATTTAAAAAAATACTATGACTTGAACATTCTTTTATATTAAAAAAAATTAGTCTGCGTAATAATTAGAAGAGGTAACATAAATAAAGGTAAGAGAATGGCATGGGAATTTGGAAATGTATATAGTAATGCACGAAGCAGACCATTGCGCTTACACAAGTTTCTTCACTTTCTCGGTGGGCTTAATCGTAAAATGCCAAGCCACGCCCAAGATGGTTTTTAATACAGACGTCCAAAAATACAGTGCGGACAAACAAACAAAAAAAAACAAATTGCACTTTAACAAATTAAAGACGACAGGTTGCAAAGGGGAATAGGCACACTATCAGGAACTTTTGCAGCTATCCTGTGCATGATTTTTAGAATTAGAACTGAACATTGCTTTTGAAGGACTGCCCAAATACCCAATTGGAGGGTGCCACGTTGAGTGCTGTTCTGGTCTTCCCATTGCTGGTTTGGATTTTGAAGGACAAGCTCTGACCATTTAGATAGCTCAGGCTCTGCCAATTGGATCCCCAGTTTCTTGACATGGCTTCCCATTGGTTAGATTTAGACCCTTTGATCCATACCCTAGAGATATCCCCAGCTCCACCGACATTGGATATAAGCACCAGCTCAAAGTAGTTCTTTCCATTGATGGTAAATCTGATGCCTCCACTTCTGTCGCAGCCCACCCTGATGATACACCAAGATTAATAAAACACGAAAACACATAGTTCCAAAATTTCATGTCAAGAGACTCGGAATGGAAGGTATTAAGTATTAATAAGAACGTACTTTCTGTAGAGGATAGGTACAATTCCAGCTCTGTACTTGGCAATAGTCTGGAAAGCAGGCTGAGACATGTCGAAATGCGGCCGAGGAGGGTTGCACCAGCCGCCATTGTCACTAGGGAGGTTATAGTTTGGTGGACAGAAATTAGTAGCAGTGATGGTAATATATTTACCCCTTAGGCACCACTGAGGAACCTTCGTTGAATCACAGATTATCTGATAGCACCCGCCACATGACTTGCCATCATTGAACAAAGCCGTGCTCAGTGCCGCAGTTTTTATTCCATAGCCATCGGTGTAAAGGTTTCCATATCCACAGGCACCACCTAAATGGGCATCATTAACTCAAAACAGTCAGCACTTTTTTGAACAACTGTATCTTCACATATTGCATCGCAATACTTTCCCTTAGAGTACATAGAAAGAGAGAATACTGAAAGTAAATAAGCACTTACCCATTGTACCAGAAGCATCACTTCCCCCATAGAAAGTTGCATGGGCTTGTTGCCATGCCGCGGAGGCTGAGTGAAACTGTGTGCAGTATATACCTAGGAACAAAAATACTGCACAGCTGAGAACAGAAAGGCTTGCCATAATATTATCTGTTCTCCAAGACAATGAAGGCTGGTTTATTTGCTATTGCTAGAGCTAGATAGCTAGTTTAATTTGATAAAAAAGATAGGAAACTCGGCAACTATTTATAATCACTACTCACATTCTGTCGGCTCATTAAAATATCATTCAAGCAATATGAAAAGGGGGGGGGGGGGGGGGAATTGATTGCAACCACGTTGACTGAGCGCAATATATTCCATAATCATTGAACGGCAACAAGGGCATTAGGCAAGATCTCTATAAGCTTGAATTAATACGTGAGTCTAGAGAATACTGTAAATTAAAGAGTGTTTTTCAAAGAGTCATTTTGATTATCTAGATGTGCAATACAATCATGATAGTATTTTTTAAGTCTCTTGTATTATCACCGAACTGGTTTAAATATCAAAGTGTGCTCCAAATTAAAAAAAAAAAAAAAAAAAAAGGTTAGGTGGTGTCCTTCCTATAACTTAGATCAAAGACAAGCTACCCACTCTGTAAGAAACTGACTTCTTCCAACGTTACTTCAAGATGCTCGTAAAGAAATTTCCTCTCGGTAGAAAGTTATTTATTTATCATATTCTTTGCATTTCCAATCATACTTCTAACTAGACTTCACGGCAATATCCGTCAGAATTACAATCAAATCAGGAATGTGTAATTAATTTTTCATAAATACATGCATATATATATGCTGCTGTCACCTAAAACCTGCATGAGCGAACCCAGAGGATTCATCCATATCAGCATATCCCACATGTTGCATCAGTTCAAGTTCTTGGGATTTGGACAAGTCCAAAACCAGAACAAAAAGTTTGCTTGCAGTAGCTTGTAAGATTCGTGGTACGTTATAGTACAGTTGACGTGCCAATCGCCAAGCAGACAATAAACTATTGCCAGAGCATTTTTTTATAGGCAACGCCAACTATATATATCTAGTCTGCAACTGTATAACAGAACATTTCCATAACTAACGCCTAGCAAGGGTATGAATTGAAGGCTACAACTAAACTATTCAAAGTCAAATCGATGAAAAAACATCAAATGTAACTTGCAAATAATAATTTTCTTTTGTGCTCGCAGCTATGCATGCAACCACTAGGTATATTTAAGAGCTATTATGACTTGTTATCAAGAAATAAACACATTTATGGAAGAAGTTTAAGATAAAATACAAGTCAGTTATCTATACATGTACGCATAGTTATCCTGGTGGTGATGCTGACTAGCTAGGGTACGTACCGTTTATCTTGGCATGTCGTGGGGGATGTTCACGTTCATGGCACATGGGTGATGACATCCCTAGTGAGCTCACACAACCAACCAATAAATGATTCACACATGGGATCGTATTGTTTATTTGAAATGTAAAGCAATAGAATATTTTGTGATGACTAATTCATGCCAAGGCCTTGGATTTAACTCTTGCTGGCATATTTGCCCAAACCAATGATTTACAACCATCAAGAACAAAAACCGTGAAAGATAACAACAGGTTAATTCGGTAGAAGTTAAATCAGTAGAATAATTGTTTTTAAAATATTTTTATTTAAAAATATATTAAAATAATATTTTTTAATTTTAGGACATCATAACTAAAGGCGGAGGCATGTTAAAGGCTTGGGTGGGCTATAGCCCAGGTCAAGATTTTATCAATATTATTTGATTAGTTTTATGTGAAAAAAAATTGTAATTCTCAATTGAGTTATCAAAAAATTCTAAAACTTTACGTGAAGCCTACTAATATGATGATTCTGCTTGAGTTAAAATTTTAAAATTTTTGTAGAAATTCAGAAATTTAATGAAATATCATAATTTGACTAGTTTTATGTTATTGAACGTAAGTTTCAATCCGACTATCAGATTGAGCTGAAATTGTACGAGGGTTTTTAAAATATATTGAATAAAATCTAGTTAAAATTTTAAGATGAATGGAACTTGGTAGTGCTAACAAAAAAAAAGAACTGTCAAATAAAAGCAAAACAACTCATTAAGGGTAAAATGATTATTTGTTATTAAAAAATAAAACAAATCAACTCTTCATTCCTTTTATATGTTGCCGACCGGGCAAAAGTAGAATAGAAGAAGAAAGAAAAGAAAAGGTGAAAGAGAGAGAGAGAAAAGTAAGGGAAAAACATAAAAAAATTTAAGGAAAAAAAGAGAGATAATAATCTTATAAACTTACAAAGTACAACTTATTAAACATTAATTTAAAGAAGAATCAAGTGAAGGAAAAAGGAATCGAAAGAGAAAAAAAATTTAATTACTTGTTTTTTAGTTGACATGAGATTGTTATTTTATAACAGTTAAAGAGTTGTTACAATATCGATTTATATTCGATTATGGATGAATTAATTATATTTTATAAAATATTGAAGAATATAATTTTAATAGTGGGTTTATTTTTACTTTTACCTCAATTTTATGTACTTTCAAATTTATATTTTTAATATTTTGAGTAGTGTATTTGAATTAAAATTTTATTATTAATTTCAAAAATTCATGTATATAAGTTAGTAATTGATCTTTAAAAAAAATTATATATTTATTTAATAGTACAGGGCAGAAAATTTTTTTGATTCCACCCTTGATCATAAGGATACCAAAACATTAAAAAAAATAATTTATAATACTAAAATTTAAATTTTGCAAAAAGCACTGTTGCACCGTCTAGACAAACAGTGCCGAATCTTCTCAGTGAATAACCGACCGGTCCATCTGCAACTGATTTCCTCGATGTTGTTCAACTTTGTAATTGGCAGACGAGAAGAAAAAAAACGGAGAGAAGATTTTTATATGCCGTAATTATTATAACATCGAACGTCGTAAACAACTATAACTTACGTAATGCATAAGCTCCAGTACTTCTGTAGTACGGCTCGTTGACTTTTGTACAAAAGAATGAAATTCTCTTTCTTCTAGCAATGGGAGTTTTAAAAAATAAAACCAAACCTGGTTTTCCCTTTCTTTTTTTTTAATCAACTTATTTCTGAGAAAATAAAACTAAGTTGAACTATAATGAATTCTCATTTTCAATATATATATATATATATTCTTTTTCTCTATGCGGGGTGGAGCTAGAAATTTTTCTTATCCTGGGTTATGATATAAATACACATAAATTATTTTTTAAGATCAATCATTCACTCGAATATATAAATTTGTCAAGTTAACAATAAAGTTTTAATTCAAATACATAACATAAAATATATAAAAAATAAAATTTAAAGTACATAAAATTCAAAATAAAAATAAAAATAAATTATACTATCAAAGCTGCACCATTCGATGTTTTGTAGAATAGAATTCATCTACAATCGAATCCGAATCAATATCTTCAACAAGCTCTCGTTCAAAGTAAATCATCATAGAATCTGCTAAGAACTCCTCTTCTATTTTATTGCGAAGCATAGTTTTAACATGTTTCATAGCTGAAAATGCTTGCTATGTAGTGATAGTGGAAATAAGCAAAGTCAAAACAAGACGAATCAACCTGTCAATCAAATGATAGTGCTGCGACTTATTTGTTTCAGCTAATCCTCGACATAATTCAGAAATGGTAGACATATTCTGGAAGCTCTCATGATGAATCACATCAATCTGATAATGCTCCAGCTGAGATCTCAAATAAGACATCTCTTGTTCATTGAAATCTTCAAGATAAAATTTCTCAACAAGTTTGTAAATAGCATCAACTTTAAATGATTTAAAGTTGTCTTTAGGTTCTAAAACAGAGCTAAGTACAAGAAGTTCCATTGTCTCATCACTGAATCTAGAATTTAATTCTTCCAACTAAAAATCTATTGTTGAGTTAAATAATCATAATGATAATGCTGGTAAACTGTCACTGAACCTTATTGTTGACATGAACAACCTGTAGCCTTTTTATATGAAGCATTCATATGTGGTATGTCAATCTCATAGTTTGTGCAAACAAATTACACATTTGAAAGGAGAAGATCAAATTCGGCATCTCTCAAAGTTTGAAGCAATCCTTTAGTAGTTGATACAAGATCCATTGCATTTAAGATGTTAAGAGATTTTTGCTGCAAAGCTCGACAAAGTAAATTAGTAATCCCCATTATTTTATGCATCAAATATAAGATGAATATAAATTCAAAAGATTTCATCACAATCAAACAACCACCAACTTCTTCACGTATAGAATTAAAAGATCCTTCTTGAACCATACTTTCAAGCACAGTAATAGTTGCACCATACATATCTATTAAGCTGCAAATATAATCAAAATGACAG
Source organism: Populus nigra (assembly GCF_951802175.1). Taxonomy (NCBI): domain Eukaryota; kingdom Viridiplantae; phylum Streptophyta; class Magnoliopsida; order Malpighiales; family Salicaceae; genus Populus; species Populus nigra. Next base: position 14,436,052 of record NC_084855.1, on the reverse strand, counting down.
CTCCAGCAAGTAGTTCCACTTCAATGTAAATTACCAATTTAATTAGCCCCTATACCAGTCTCATGTTCTCCAGTAGCTACAATATGTGCAATTTCTATAGCCTGAGCATAATGTAACTCGGTATGACGTTTGGGAGAAGCACAAATAAGGTTGATAATGGTTGTCAATTTTGAGAAAAATAACCAAATAGAAATCTCATTTCCAGCTATTGCAACTAATGCCAGTTGTAGTTGGTGAGCAAAACAATATACATAATATGTATATAGACAATCTCTGAGGAATAGAGCTTGTAGTCCATTCTATGCGCCACGCATATTGCTAGCACCATCATACCATTGACCTCGCGTATTGAAAATATGCAAGTTATATCGAGCGAGCACATCACAAATTTCTTTTTTTTAAGTGTTGAAGAAGTAGTATCTGAAATATGCACAATACTAAAAATCGCTCTTGTACAAAACCCTGAATGTCAACAAATCTCAAAACAATAGCCATTTGTTCTTTATTTGATGTATTTTTGGCTTCGTCAACCAAAATACAAAACTTTGCATCTCTAACTTCTTCACAAATCTTTTTCCTCACTTTGTTCGCAAGAATATACAAAATCTCTTTTTGAATAGTCGGCGAGGTATACTTTGTATTTTTTAGAGCTTTTTCTAAGACAACATCATCAATGTCAACATTCAGTCTCCCCATAAGTCTTATCATCTCCAAAAAATTACCTCGATTATTAGAAGCCAAAGATTCATCATGACCTCTAAATGCACATGCTTGTAAGCTAAGCTATTAAACACTTTCAATTGTTGTCATCAGTCTCAACTGATTTTTCTAAACTTCTTCAACAATTTGTGCATTCAACACTTTATCAATATGTCTACTTACTTTCATTAAATCTTCAACAGATTTCACAGCATTATTATGTGGTGAAGTGGGACTTCCCACATGCATCAAAAGTGCACATCTAACCCCATCATTAACCCTCTTCCAACTTCTAAAACCTTCAGTTGTGAATGTGAGATGACGAGGCACTTTGTTTTCAAAGATAAAGCATGAAAAACAAAATACTATATCCTTTGATGGAGAGTACTCTAGCCAAGGAAATTGATCAAACCAAGTGTACTGAAATCGACGATACTATCTTCTTGATTTAGTCCTTGGATACTCTGCTAACTTAGGTTGATATGGACCCATTTTGATATAAGCTCTTCTGATTTCATCTTGTTGATTAATAGGATGTCTACACTAGAATTCGTAACCCAGGATCTCGTTCAAGAGTATTAACATCAATTTCAACTCTTTGAGATTTGAAAGGGGGTTGTTCACTACGATTTGACACATCAACATTGGAAGGAGAATGTCCTTTACTGGTTGATGTTTGTTTGTTTGTTTGGTTTAAAGAATTAAAACATAGCTTTTCCTCTCTTGTTTCCTTGATTTTCCATTATAATTTATAACCTGTTAAAGTAAAAAGACTTAAGGAAGTCAGGTGCAAGATGAAAAGATATTAATACTACAATAGAATATTCATAAAATACAGAATATACAAGAATAAACTAGTGATGCAAACTACTGGGAGATTTGGAGAACTTAACTTTGAAATAACTAGTAAATTATTAGTACTAGACTACTAGTGTGTTAGCATGCATCCATTTCTAGGGTACATTCTATTGTTTACTCCACTAACAATCTACTATAATGAATGTGAAACATTAAATTCAAAATGAAAAGTCAGGGCTTGTAAATTCTTACCTGATGATTTTACACTCTTACGGCTCTCTGTATAGATTCTTCTTCAAAATCCAAGCTAAAATTGTATATTGTTGAGAAGAAAAATAGCTAAAACCCCAAGTTATTTAGAAGACATGTGAATCAATTAATTATTTATATTTAGATAGATTTGCTGTAAAATATAACTAATTAATTAGTATTGGAAGAGAAGTTGGGTGGCTAATTAATTAGTGTTGCTACGGAAAGTAAAGTGGCGGCTGATGGCTAGTAATTAATTTGTATTGCAAGGAAAAGTGGTATACTAGGTTTGTTGTAAATGATGCGGAAAGTGGGACATAGATTTGCTGTAAAAGATGTAGAAAGTGGGACATAAGTTTGCTGTAAAAGATAGGGAAAATGAGACAAGATTTGCTGTGTAAAAATTAAAAGGGAAAGTGGGTCATTAATTTTTTTTTAACCTGGGTTACAGCTCTTCTTAGCCTTGTAAAAGGCTTCGCCCTTGCTCTATGCTATCCTGTGGACATAACATCGTCGATCGGTGCTGCATCAGTTATCACTCATTGATCGATGGATTGATAGGGCCACTAAGGCAAACACTCTTTTAAATTAATGAGCGTAAATGTATTGAAATAGATACAAATTAAAGCATCATAGAAGTGTTAATTTCTTGGGTAAATGTTTTTTTTTTTTTTACACGTGGAGTGTTTGGTGATAGTTTGTATACACCTCGACTAATTCTTACAGGTGTTGAAGTTAACGACCAGATAAGCCTCCAGTGGCCGTTAATATTAGCAACCACAGGAGAAGCAAATCTCTTAATTTTAAATTTTTATCACTGAACCATCTACTGCATGATTATTTTTTGGGTAAATGTTGAACAAGCCAGTATGTTGGTTAATCCATTTACATTATACGAAAAACTATAAAATCACCTCTTTTTTTGTATCCCTTCCTAAAACTCAATTTTCATAGATCTAGGAGAAAAGTCTCGTAAGCTTCAGCAGTAGCAAGAGTTTAGAAGATAGTCGATACTGTATCTTCTAGTTTGATAACATCTAACACTGAAAAGACATTGAAGACTGAAAATTGTAAGGCTAGGAACTTGCCAGCGATGATTGTAATATGCATAGCGCGGTTACCTTCAGTAGAATCGGAGCTCAGATCGAAATTGAAGACTGAAAATTGTTCTACGACTCTGAAAATTGCCAGCGATGGAGGATAGGCAGAGAGAGAGATTTGTGATTGTTGGAAAAGTGAAGCTGTTTGGTTGAATAGCCCCGATTTCTTTTTGAAATCTTGTGACCTTTTGGGATGCGCGGGAATTATATTTGCTGCTACCCTCGGGATAAAACTACGACGTTTAAAATGCTTTTAATTTCTTTTCCGTCTTTCACTTTGATACCACGAGTTTATTATAACTTAGTTTTTGTAGTTTATCAAAATAAATTAATTAGTTCGTATAAAAAATAATATTAACCATGATTGATTTAATAATATTTTACTCTAAAATATGTTTTCTTTTCTCCTCAATCATTATATTTCATTTACCTTTCCCCCTCCTTCTATTTCTTAAAAAGAAAATTTGAAAAATAATATCAAGTGTACGAAAATAATTGACTTATAAATAGATTTAAAAACATTAAGATTAAATATATAGTTTCAAAAATCATGATGAAGAAACTCCTAAAAGAAAATCCAATTATTACTTTATCAAGCAATTATCTAAAAATAAAAGCTTTTTTTTAAAATAAAAATATTCATGGATATAGTTGAGCCGGGTTTGAATTCATAATTATATCTAAATTCATTTCTAATATTTTAAAAATTATAAATTTAAACAATTAATTTTTTGGACCTATGCGGGTTGGATACATCATGTTTGACTAAATTTTTCATGGATATTACAAATATCTATGTGTTGTGTTTATATTTCTAATTCTCATGGATTGTATTTAATTAGAACAAATATTTGAGTTTAATAAATTATTCATAACCTGTTTATAAGTTGTGTCAAATAATTTAGAATTAATATATTAACTGAATCAATTGATTAAAATCAAATAAAATGAAATGATCAATTGCAAAAAAAAAAAAAAAAAAAAAAAACATGTAACAACAAATTAAGTTAGTTGATAACCAATCAATCACTTGATATGTGCTCAGGAGCTCTTCACATGTGGGATCTCTTCGGCCATTTACGCCTCTTTGATTTCACTAGCTAGATGGGCTTGATTAAAAGTGACCATAACAACCAGAAATGGCTTACAGCCAGAAATAGCTTACTCCAACAAGAACCTTGAATTTGAGGTATAATATTTGAGTAATGTTCATTTTTTTTAGTTCATTTGAGGGCTTGTTGGGCCTTGCATGACGCAAAGAGAGAGAGTCCCCTCCATGGTTTTTAGACTCGGTCTGGTGGCCGGTCCGATTCAAAATCCAGGTTTCGAGTTTTGACTGGGTTGTCCGGGTAGATTTTTTTTAAAAAAAAATTAAAACGTTGTCGTTTTAGTAAAAAAAATAAAAATAAAAGTCAACGGGTTGAAACGGGTTTTTGAGCGGGTCTTTCCAGGTCAACCCGTCGGGTCACGCCGGGTTTTTCCTTCCCCTGTTTTTTTTTTAACCCGGTCCAGTTCTAGCTCCAGGTCGACCCACCGGGCCTGGCCGGGTTTTAAAACTATGGTCCCTCCATTGCATAATAATCAAAAAAACTAATAATCTAAAATACATGGAGAAAATATTGTTTTTTACATCTTTGTTTATTCTATTTGAAGTGTGGTTTTTTAAAGTGTTTTTCATTTAGAAATATATTAAAATAATATTTTTTTTATTTTAAAAAAATTATTTTTGATATTAGTGCATCAAAATAATCTAAAAATACCAAAAAATATTAATTTAAAATAAATAAAAAAATAAAAAAAATATTTTTTAAAAAAACACTTTTAAAATATAAAAACAAATAGGGTATATTCATGTGTATAACATTCTCATTGTTGCAGGCCTTGTGAACCCTGCAGGTTCAGTTTTTACCCTCTATTCCATTGCCTAAGTGTTTTTTTTTTTTTTTTTCATGTGAATATATGATTTATGTATTATAACAATACATCTTTATGATAGCGTTTTATTACTATTTTAGTATTAAAAAAATGGAGAGAATAGAGATAGGATGAATATGTAATAAAATAGCGTTTTATTACTATTTTATTTTGACTCATTCTCTTCTCCTTTGACTATCTCACACGATGCCTCTTCAGCTCCTCCCGACAGTTAATTATCTTAATTAAAAAAAATAAACAGACGATTACATTCTAGGTGGTTAATAATCTCATTAAAGAGTGAGATATGCATCTATCTCTTTCTTTTCTACCATCATCTTTCAAAAAATAATACAAGTTGAGCGTCTCTTCTTCTCCAAAATAAGGTGTTCTGAAAAAAAAAAAAAAAAACCTTTGAGTTCATGCATAGAGGTTCAGTTACTGGCTAATATTAGATTTAAGATAAAAAAAAATATTCTAGTGACCTGTTTCGTTTCTGATTAAGGCCTTAAAGTATTGTTGTAAAGTAATATTAATGGAGATTGGACCGTTGAGCATGTTAGATAGAGGAGTGTAGCTCAACTAATAAGGTTTTAGGTTTGTTTTCTATAGGTTACCAGTTTGAGTTCCACAAACCTCATGGTCGCTGGAGGTTTACATGATTAATAATTTCAGAGCTTATGGGATTAATTAGTAGAAGTGTATGCAAATTTGCCCGAACACCAACATTAATAAAAAAAAATAGAGAGATTCTTAAGAGAATTAAGATCACGGCAATGCAATCATAGATTAATAAACCAGATTAATATATTAATTTAATTATTTGTTAACATAATTGTTTTATGCCTCACGTGGTTACCGCACAGGCGCTGAAGTAGAGAGATGCTTAACGCTAATCCTGGCAGCTACCTACCTTGTAAAATTAAATCAAGGTTATCAATTTCATTCTGTTTCGCTTGGAATAACCGAAACATTTCATATCAATTTAAAAAACAGAACAAAACAGAACAATTTTCATCTCGTTTTAAATCTCGGTCCGTTCCGGATTTTTTGGCTAAATTTTCTGCTGGAACATTCCGGTTTCATTCCACATTTCCGTTCCGCTCTTGAAAAACTATTGAATCAAATTGAATCTTATTCAATTTAATTAATTAAACCACCCAAGTATAAAAAGCTCTTTTTCATTACTATTTTCAATAACATTGATATTAATAATAATATTGAAAATTATTATTACTATTTTCATTAACAATGATATTAATTTTTTAAAATTAGATTTATCACTAATATACATGGTTTATATTCATGTTTTTTTTTTCATGTTTATACTTTGTAGGAATTTGAGCAAAATAAGGGATGTTTTAAATTCTATTAACCTTGATAACATTGACCTAACTTTATATTTAAAATATTTGTGTTAAAACATTTTACTTTCATAATATTTTGATATTTTGTTTAAGTTGAATTACTTTAAGTTAAAGATCTATTTAATCTTGACTATTTAGAAATATTTTAAATTTTGAAATTATATTTTTTTGGCATTGTGTTTGTATTCTATAATTTATAATTAATTTATCTTAAATTTGAATTATGTTTGTTGAATATATATATATATATATATATATATATATATATATATATATATATATATGAACAGTATAATTCTAAAACGGCACGTCGAAACACTCCAAAACTAAAACATTCCATTCTAATTAAAAAAATAAAACACTTATCGAAATGGAATTGACAATCTTAAGTTAAATAATTTATTAAAAGTGAGAAATGTAATTTCCGCATTATATTTACGTTGGTCAACTTCAAATTAAATGATTAATTATATAATTAAGATCGCATTACTAAATTGAAAGTGGTTAATAAAGAGAGATGTCCAGTTGTCCACTCTAATGAAACCACTTTTTTTTTTTTGTCAACGGTTAAGGGTTTCAACCTAAACTAGATTTCCTTATTAGAGATAAAGCCTCACTCTTTATGTCTTCGTATCACTCTTGATTGGGTTTTTGCTTGTTACAAAATTCTAACAAATTCAAAGAAGAGAGAAAATCTCTTCGATGACTCGAATTATAAAATATATTATATGCATGGCTTTTTTTTCTTTTTGTAGATACTTGCAGCCCCATAATCAGGTATTTTAATTATTAGCACAAAAAAAGTTTTGCTAGAATAACACAAGTAGAAAAAATATTAGCGAAATAACACAATTTCATACTTATTATGTTTTTTAGTCGCGAAACATGACATGTTAAGAAATCACGATTCAAAAAAAAATAATATTTAGTTGATGTCATGTTTGAAAACCATAATATGTACCAAACCACAAATTAACAAACCTTAAATATTTGAAAACCTAAACATACCTAAACTATTTGTCAAACTCTATCCAGTCCATAACTCTAACTAAGGCCTAAACCTTACTAACCACCAACTCATTAATAATAAAAAAAAAACCTAACTCTAAGCCAAACCCTAAATACTCATTAATCGTAACCCAAACCTCAAATATGCAAGATACTTAACCATTAAAAACTAACACTAATCTAAATCCTAAACACCAACCCTAATTTATATACTAAATAATAATCTAAACTCTAAACCCAAACCATAACAAATCTATAAATAAACATGGCTGGTGTTAGTTTTTAGGTTCCAAACACTAAATACTCATTAATAAAATTGATGTTTTACTTTATTAATTTGAATATTGTTGAGTTTAGTTTTAACTTGAATATATTTGAATATTGTTGAGTTTTTGTATTTACATGTAAAAGAAGTGAAAATTGATGTGTTGCGTTATTAACAAACCTAATAACTATTAAACCAATGCCATAAATCAAGTAAATTGCAAGAAAATAAAAAAAGGGACAAAATTGTAGTTATTATGCAATTCACCCTAAACCCAAATTTTTTTTATTATAATATGCTTGATAAAAATTTATTTACATGAAATGACATCAGGACAAAATTTATAGTTATTATGCAATTCACCAAAATTCCAAAATAAATTCTATTATAAGCTACTTAAAAACCACATAAATTATAAGAAAAGAAATTCACAAAATGTAGTTTTTATGCAATTCACCTTATATACAAGAAAAATAAAATAGGCTAAAAAATATAATTATTATGTATTTCACCATAAATCCAAAAGAAATTTTGATGATAAATTGCTTGAAATAGTAGTCCTTAATTCTAAAATTCACATTTTAGGCTTAAGGGTTTGGAGTTTGGATTTAAAGTTTGAGGTTAATCTAATCTTTTTTTTGTTTTTTCTTTCATTAATCAGAAATGAACTTCTATTTTCCCTAGGAAGGTCAATTCATTGTGAAAATGTTTTTCGTAAGATATATTTATTTTCATTATATATGGTATAATTAAAGCATTTAACCTTGCACTTAAAATATTGTGTCTTAATTAAAGGAATATTTTTCTTAAGGGGCATATATATGGTATTAAATTTCTTTTGTGGGCTACGCGCGTGCATGCCTTGAATACCAATTTCAGTTTTCCTTGTAGAAAATAAAATAAAATAAAATAAATCATTCAGTTTCTTTAAAAACCCTTTGCAATCGGCCTTACCAACCCGCAGCCCATCCCACGCCCATTCCCCTCTTTCTTTTTCTTTAGGGTGTAGAACATTTGACGCCAGGCCCTGCGTTTTCGAATCACCAGCATACGTTTATTCGTGTTAAGCAAGATGAAGTGGTTGAGCAGTTTCTTTTCAATGGCCCTTTTGGTTATCTTCCACCATGGACAATATTGTTGCCAGGCTGATCAATCTTCTCCAACTCATCACTGTGTTTTTGCTAAAACAAATGGAACCCATTTTGTAGTGAACAATAAGCCTCTATACTTAAATGGCTTCAATGCATTTTGGATGATGTACATGTCATCTGATCCATCCACGAGGAGCAAAGTCACATCTGCATTCCAGCAAGCCTCCGAGTATGGCATGAATATTGCTAGAACTTGGGCTTTCAGTGATGGTGGAGATGATAAGCCCCTCCAGATTTCTCCAGGTATCTACAACGAGGACATGTTCAAGGTATACTTTTCCTCGTTTCTTGAATATTTTCCTACAATTAATTCTTCTCGGGCTGTTGCATGCCGAATAAGTATCTATGTTCTTACTATTCTTCTTTCCAGGGATTGGACTTCGTGATATCAGAAGCTAGGAAATATGGGATTTATCTGATACTGAGCTTGGTGAATAACTTCAAAGATTATGGGGGCAGATCACAATATGTTGAGTGGGCAAGGGAACGTGATCAGCAGTTGAGTGATGACGACGAGTTCTATACAAACACTGTTGTCAAAGAATACTACAAGAACCATGTCAAGGTAACCCATTCATCAGTATACCCTCCTTTACATTAGCCATCATTTTTCCATGGACAAATCTTCTTAATTTGTTGTTTCATTTACACAATTATTATCACTATTAGAATTATTAATTTATACACATCTAAAGCGTTTCTTTCAAAAGCGCATTTAATTTGATGTTAAAACATCTTCCATGTCTAATATTTACCTCTGTTAGAGGAAATGAATGTCTCTGAAGTGAGGGCATAATGTTTTCAATTACTGATAGCTAATTAAAAACAGTGGAAGATGATTAATGGATAGAATTAATGTGATTAAATTCTTGAAACAAGTTAACCAATAATGCCTTTTGACTTGGTAAAACCATCGCTAGCTTATAGTGTCAGAGTCACGGTTGTCTTGGTTTTAGCAACTGTTGACCCTAGCTAGTTTCAATCTCTCTTGCCGCTAAAAAACAGTATCTGTGCAGGCAGTGCTCACGAGGATCAGCTCGATAACAGGAGTTGCATATAAAGACGATCCCACCATTTTTTCATGGGAATTGATAAACGAACCTCATTCAAATGACACTTCTGGAAAGCTAATTCAGGTGTGTGTGTGTGTGTGTGTGTGTGTGTGTGTGTGTGTGTGTGTATAATTTCTTTCATTTCTACTCTCAAGCTGATCACAGTATTAAGATCAAACAAATTATATCGAGAAAAAAACAAGCCCAACAAATGACAATCTCTCTTAGGATGAAAGAAATTCATGATTCAACAGTGTAATCATTCAAAACTAGGAATGAATGGAGCAATAGAAATGCTTGGAAGCTCACGCTATTTGCTTAATGTCACCATTGCTAATCTCCATTTGTTCCTATTTTGAGCTCTACGTGTGCGGTATGACTATATACTAAATGGGGATAACGATGCAGAGTCTCTGTTACGGTGATTATTGCAGGACTGGGTCAATGAAATGGCAGCACACGTTAAATCCATTGATAATTACCATCTTCTTGAAATAGGGCTAGAAGGGTTTTACGGTGACTCGAAGAAGGAATCAAATCCTGGCAGCTACCTTTTTGGCACTGACTTTATCTCCAACAACCAAATCCCGCACATAGATTTTGCCACCATTCATCTCTACCCTGAGCAATGGTAATCGCCTTCTCTATCATTTACTCAGCACTGTTCCTTCATCAAGAATTATAACTATTCTCAAGTCTTACTAGATTAATGCAATGGCAGGTTGCAAAACTCAAGCGAAGACGAGCAAGCTTCGTTTGTGGATAGATGGATCCAAGCCCATGTCCAAGACTCCAGTTCAGTGCTTGGAAAACCACTCATTATAGGAGAGTTTGGCAAGTCTTTAAAGCTTCCTGGAAATAGCCTGCAGAAAAGGGACACTTATTTTGTGAAAATCTACAGCGAAATATACAATAGTGTCACAAGAGGAGGCCCATTTACTGGTGGGCTCTTCTGGCAACTCCTGGCCGAGGGAATGGAGAGCTGGGGTGACGGCTACGAGGTTGTCTTGGAGGAGTCTCCCTCAACTGCTAATATCATTGATCTACAGTCTCGCAAGTTACAATCTCTCACATAAATCTATTGCTTTTGGGACTGGAATTTACAATATTTTTGTCCGTAGTACATTGTATAATAAATTCACTAAATCAATTAGTTTTTTTTTTAACTAGTTTATAGGCTGCGTTAGTCAGATAAAACAAAAAGAAGTTTGAATATAAAAAAGATAAAGATTAATTTAAAATTAATTAAATATTGATGGATGAAATTGAAAAAAAAACAAAAAAAAACTTAATATAGGCCAATTGAATGATAAAATTTAAAAATAAAATAAATAAAGGACAAAACAGATTGAAAAAAAAAGGAATTGAAGGAAAAAAAGAAAGAAAGGTTCATGTGATCTGTTTCACTGTACAGCTTTACCCCAATTGTTTTAATGTATAGTGCAGAATAATTCTTGTCACCGTTTCCATTACGGCCAGAATCATCGCGTTAAAATCTTGCGAATTTGTTCTTTGAACAGAAATATCTCGAGGTTTTGAGCCGAGTGATCCGCCCATCTGAAATCACTCTCTCTTTTTTTAGAATGCATGCATGAAGTAAATTTCACAGCAGTAAATAACACAATTGAATGGAATGCGTGGGGTAGTGTTTAAAGATTATCCATGTCCTTGCGCACTCTTCTAACAAGAACCCATTTTAAAAGATCCTGGCTTTGCTTTAGAAAGTGTAATTACAATTGTATAATTTTTAAAGCACATCGAAATAATCTAAAAATACTAAAAACATATTAATTTAAAAAAAAAAAAATTATTTTTTTTTTCAAAAACACTGCATCAAATTCGTGCTTTGATTAATTTCTATATCCTTTCAATTACTTCAGTTATATTAAAAAGATATCCATATCATCCAATCCATTACACAAGGCACACAATAGCAATGGAACTGAGAAACAAAAAAGAAGCACAGTTCTATTATATTATTTTCTATATTAAACCTGTTTACCTCCCATTTCCCCTCTCAATCAAATTTCAACAAGCCAAACCTGACAAGGGTCAAACATGAACAGATTTGTCATATCGAGGCCAAAGACCCACGCCTATGTATTGTTTGTTCATGAATCAGTTCTAAGTTTTACTGTTCCCAGCAAGCTTGCAACGGAGAGGAACAACAAGGAGTAAGAGAAGGCTATTAGCAAAAAAAAGTACACATGACTAGCTGTACAAAAATACATTTGCAGGGAATCTTAAATGCCTGGAATTATTTATCGATCCTGAGATTATTACATAGATTTCTTAGTTCAGGCCTTGAATCCATCCATGATGTGAATTTCGTTTCACTTGCTTTCGTGGAGTACAGGTATGATCTGAACGTGATCAGATTGAAGTACCTCCTGAAAAAAGTGCAGAAACAATTGGTCATAAAATGCCATACGCTCTATAGAATTGCTAGAAGGAGCCATGAAGCCACCCACTGCAGTGTTCATAAAAAAAAAATCGTAATAATAAAAAAATAAAAATGAAGACCAATCTCTCTCGAGGGAAAACAGCCTTTCCCATAGACAAGGGCAATTTCAATCCAACTTGGTCCAAGTTACCAAACCATAATGGAATATCACGCAAGTGCAAACCTCTATGTCAATTAATGCAAAGCAACAAGGACCAGGCAGATCAAGCATATCCACCAAAGGAAAAGGAGGGTTGCAACAATCTACTTAGCATACGTTCTAAGATTAAATTGCCAAGGTATATCAACTAACCTTAAAGCCTTAATGCCCATATCCAAGAGGCATGCACGTTGCTCATCGTCACTATCGGGAAACTTCCAAAGTTCCTTGATGTAATAATGAATATCATCACGCAAATGTCCTGCACCTGCACACCTTTTGAGAAAAAGAAGGTTGGTTTCAGCACGACAGATCAAATCACGGCAAAGGGGACCAACTAATCAGAAAACGTAGGAAACAACTAGAACAAAACATAACTTCACACAGTAAAATGACCCATAGTTGAAGGGTTTTTCATTCCAAATTGACAGAGGATAGCAAGCCAATCAGTAACACATCACCTTCTGCTTTTCCCGAAGTTATGGAGAATCTATCTTCCTTTTTTTAATAGAATTATGCCTCCACGACTATCATTTAATCATGCATTTAGTTATTGCCTTTGTTTTCATATGAAGAAGGAACTAAAATAAAAATGGACATACTTCTCAATAATAATGTCAACATCTGCTTTGCTCTGTGGACCATGAATGAGAACCCTTGTAAGACTAAGTATGTCACGGTAATCTCCCATCCTCAGTGCTTCTTCATCAGACAATTCAGAAGGTAAGTTTGCTTCAGACAAAGAAGATGAACGTCTGCTACTAACCAATGTGTGTGAAATCTTTGATGTCAACTTTGCTTCTGCATCAAGTTTAATACAAATAATTGCCATTGCATAGCCAACACCTCCAAACCCTGTATGTGAAACAAAAAGGTAGCTCCCAGCACAGCTACAAACAAAATTTGGCTAGATTTATAAAATATCTCTGCAATCAAGTACAATTTTATAAAAAGGCTATATTTAGAATAATGCCAAAAGAATCTCCAAGATAATGCCAGCAATCCTTGTACAGAACATAAATTGTGGAAAGCCCAAGTGTCAAAACTCCAATTAACACTAAATATAATAGACATCTGCTTCCATAAACACCCAACTAAACTAAACCTCAGTACCAACCTATTTGTCATGGGCTACATAAATCAAAATCTGTTATAAGGAAATAAACTGTCGGGATGCTAAGAGTGTGTTTCCAACCAAGCACTTGCAAATAGTTTTGGAAAAGGAAGTTGCTTACTATTGTTTAACTCAAAAAGATAGTTGTCAAGAACTGCAGACTGCTTGAAGTTCTGATTTATCTAAATTCTTTGTAATACTCAGTAAGTAACAAATGCTACTAATTGACAGCTGATTGCTTTCTTTCAGTATGACTTTGCCATCATTTAGAACGAACCAGATCCATCACAATCAATATCATAATGTCCAGAAACAAGGAATGGTCTCATATTTGACAAAATTGGGGGGGACAACTTACATTATTGCCAAAGATCAATAAATCAGTTACCATTTCCAAAGTCTGCAAAGTAATATGTTTTACTTCAGGCTTTCAGTAACCTTTGGACTAGAAATAACAAGAACAATTGGAGAAACAAAAGGGCACAATTATGAAGTGATATCTACATGGATAAAAAAAATTTTGTAACTTGGCAGTACTACTCTTTTTTGTTATTAAAACAGGTGCTTGAGAGAAATGTTTTTTACAAAATGTCATTGGTGCTGCCAGAGAGACTTAAACAGCAGTCTGAACCCCAGAAAAAATAACCATCTTCCAAGTTCCACTTAATACAGTTATGAAATACTTGATAGAAACATTGCAACAACATTTATAACTAAAATGACAAATTGTGGTTAATAAGGAACAGAGAATTTTGGTACTTACTCGTCTTTACAATACTGTATTGCATCAACATCAGAAGCTAGAGCCTCCCTCTCACTGGCTAATGGAATCCTCCTATATGTCATGTCATAACCCTCATCCTTTAGACCAGCATACACTTCAGCAGGTGTCTTCACATCATCAGCAGAGATGTTCTCCCAATATCCTATGATACAGGACTGATTTGTTGCTGGATCATATTCTTCACGATGTAAAAGCAATCGACCACCAGACCGTCTAATCTCAGATACTATATCTTCTTTTAGTCGAGCCTCCATGAGTTCTAACTGCATAAAAGTTGAAAGAAAGGAAGTTAGTAACATACTTCGCTTAATAGATAGCTCTTTGAGGCAAAAGAAATTCAACATCGACGGACCACTGGACCAGTTATTCCAACATGCTTGAGCGTGTCAACAGGTTTATTTAGCTCCCTGGGGACAAATGGTGTGCCATTGATGTAAACAGCTGCTTCTTCTCTGAGATCAGTCAATATCACTTTCTGAGCCAGAGATCCTCCTATCTTGGGCTTGGCTTTCAAATATGCCAGCACCTCTTTGGCACCAGCAATCGTTGGAGTTGCCATGCTATACACAGGGTAGCCATCCACCTGATGCATAAGAAACATTGGGTTTAAAAACAGGAATTTCCATCAGAATGTAAGGACCTCTCCCTTTGTATTCACACTTTCCACAGAAACTTGTTTGTCAGTGTGTACGAGTGTGAGTTTGTGTGTGTCTGTGATCTGAATTAGCGAAAGGAAAATGCAAAATAAAACAAAATACATTTAAAAATAAAATAGGAGTGTCAAAAAGGATATTCCACCAAGGGTCCATCATCGATATAATCCAGATGTGGGCATACCTTGTAAACATTTGGTGCTCCATGAATTTGTATGTGGCTAGAAGTCCGCTGACCAGGAAAGAAATACATTTTGAGTATAGAACCTTTACCCAAAACCGAACCATTACGAACCCTGACAGTGGCCTCCATTACTGCATCTCCATGCTGAGATTCCTGTGGTGTTCTCAACCCCTCCTGCTTGTGATAATAATAATAATTAAAAAAAAAAACACAAAGGCCGAGGTTACCATAATTATAAAGAGGAAATCCATAACATAGAGAAAAAATGCAGTAAAAAAGCCCTCGTGTTTCCGAGTCCAAAGGAATAAGAAAATATACCGGGACAGTGAAAAAACGGCCTGGCCTCAATCGAATGCTCCATTTTATTGCTTGGACTTCAGGTCTTTGATGCAACCAACTCTTAAATGTCATCCTTGATTCTCCTTGTCCGCAAAACCCATCAAATGCTTCACTTCCTAGATATGCTGCAAAGGCAATTAAACGGAAGTACCTCTCCAAGTATTCAGCACCACGGCTCAATGCCACTCTCCTGACTCTTGGCTCAACATGTTGTTGATTGACCACCTTCCTGTATTGCAGAACAGCTTGGCGTATGTTCTGCAGAGCAGAACATCTATCAATAATAGCATCTAAGGCCTCTCGGCATTCCATACCATTATCAAATAATCTTGTTATCTTCCACAGCAGCAGGATATCGTCAATGCCAAAAGCACGACCTTGTTCCATATCAGTTTTTACACTGCCAATGTTGGAGGTGGTTGCAGCAGTGTCACCTCCAGTTTCTTCACCGCTTGAGCTTCCACTTTCCACCTCTTCATGGTTCATATCATCAGCTAAGACTCTAATTGGTCTCCCATAATCTATTCTAAGTTTCAGAAGGCAAGCAATTACAGTGCCAGTCGTAGTCCTTCCCCTTCCCATCTGTGTTTATTAAAGTGGCATTCAGGCAAGGGACAAAAGACAAAAGAAAAAAAAAAGAGTTAGCACAATTTAAAAATATAAAAAACAACAGGAAGCAGTTCCATAGAAATTAATGAACATCCATTCACATGTCCAACAAAAGCTGTGCAAGAAAGAAATTTTAACCTGGCAATTGAAAACGAAAGCAGTATCCTTGGAAGCAGAAGCAATATTCATCGCCAATGTGTCAAAGTCAGAACTTTTAGGAGCTTTACCATCAGTGATTGGAACACGGGCATACTTAATGGGAAAACCATCAGTGTCTAAGCATTTAAACACCTCAAGTGGGGTCTTAATAGAATCAGAATTTACATGCTCCCAGGCATCAAAGATTTGACCATCATCCGTTTCATGAATGACCATTATAGCACCTCCATAGCGTTCAGCTTCTCGCAAGATATCTTCTTTCAGTCGAGCCTCCATCCTCTCCACTCTCTCACGACCAATTCCCTGAATGTGGTCATCATAATATCGACTTTATTAAACATGGGTGTAGAGAACCATGAAAAAAAAATGAGCAAAGTTAACACAAAATGGAAAAAAGTTGGTCCACCTCAAAATGGAATATAGCCCGATTCTAGAAAATATATGCCAGGCACAGTATCTTATGCACCCATAATATGAACATAATTTAGTTAATTTTGAAACCCAAGCAGAAGTCATGAATTTTTAACAGTTCGTAAGAGCTTTTCCTCCATTATAAAAAGGAATGTATAGCAATTATCCAGAACTCCAACTAATGTTCCATCTTGACAAAATTCACGGGATTCCATCGAGGAGCCTCCCAGATGAGTGAGGCAAGATCATGTCTGCCTCAATGAATGAACTTTTGACATGTGAGTGCTATATCCATCAACAAAAGAGAGATAAGTAGCCAGTATTTACAAGGAAAATCTTTTTTAACAAGAGATCTAATAACAGACAATAAAAAATGACAAGGTTTTATTGATCTTGGTTTCTATGAATAAGATATTGAAGGACATTCATAACAGGAAAAGACTATCAAGGTCATTATTGTTAATTCATCATGGGTCAAGTAGTCAACTAGCATCATTGCATGATCAACCCGCTCCTTCTTTCAAACACACTTGGAATGGTTTTTCTATTCAGATAAACTATATTTGTGCACTATGATGCTAATGATCCTGAAGACAGTTATTCGGTTGAATGAAAGAACTAGTAAAGGTCTACTATCTGCCACATGCACCTCCACTTCAATGAGGCTGATGAGGTGGTAATCTATGTGAAAGTAAAAGAATCCTTACCGTGTATTCCAGCATGTTTTTAAATGGTCTTTCAACCTCACGGAGCACAAATGGCTCTCCATTTATGTAGATAACAGGTTCTTCTCTCATATTATGCCAAAAAACTGGGCAACCACCTTTAGAGCTGCCAATCCTCTGAATGACAGAAAGAATACCATCAATTGTAGGATTTGCTACTCCATAAACCGGAAAACCAGGAACTTCTCTGAAATTAGGTGCACCATCCACTCTCTCTGGTAAACTAGGGTTTTGACAGCCAGGACAGTGGTCACTTTTTAAAACAGTCTGACTTCCAAGAACCTCCCCATTTCTCAAGGCTGCAACTACACCCATCTCATGAGGTCGGCCATCAGCAGATTCAGCAATCCTCATTGGAGATGGCTTAGGACTCGCATATCCAAGAGCACCCATTGGGTTTCTCCTGAGCAACCTGCAACAAGGATGGTTAAAGCAAAATAAGTTCCACATGATCTATGGTCTGCAGACATGTATTGATATATATGAGGTTGCATTCTAATTGGAAAAGAGTGGTTGACCAGATTGAGTTAAAGCAAAATAAGTTCCACATGATCTATACCAAAACCTGGAATTGGAATGTAAAGCAAGTGCCAAAGTAATGGTGTTGAAATATATATTTGACCAGATTGAGTTTGCTTACTCGTAGATGAATCTATATACTGTTACAAATATAATATCTATACACTGTTACAAATATAATAAGTAAACAAGTTTCCTGAAGAGGAGCTAAGAAAAATGATATCCTTCAGCAAAGGGTTCAGTCTCATAACTGTCCATACAAGCACCGGATGACTTTGATTGTTATACATTTTTGTTTTTAAGTGTCCAACATAAGTATCTTTATTCAAGGTCTTTTAAAAATAATAGCCCATACAGCATGCTGAAAATAAACATTTTCTGTATATGTGGCCTTGTAATTGTGTGATTGGGACAAACACTTTAATGTCCACAAAAAATATCAGTAGATGTTGTGCCAAGGTATGACAAAAACATAGTTCAAGATAAGCAACCAAGGCAAAATGATATCTCACAATAGGCTTATGGGGGAGAATATCACTGGAACACAATTTTCAGGCACATTAAACTTCCTAAGCTTACATATATAGAAACAACATATCATGGAGAAGAGATTGAAGCACCCAACAGTTTAACAAATTCGAAAGGCAACAGAATTGTCAGTACTCACGCATACAAATCACAACCTTCACTCTTTCAATTTGATATGTTAGAAACGTAGAATACAAGTCTGATATTTCCATAAAACAAACCAAAACCAGCACCGCATATCTTTACCTACGAATAATGCTGTAAAGTTCTGGCCGGGCTCGCATCCAGTCTGCAAAACTGCTATGACCAAAAGAACTAGAACGGAGAGCATCCCTCTCAGAGTGTATATACACAGCAAAACATATGAGGGAGTAATATCTTTCCAAATATTCCACAAAAAATGAAAGTGATGCCTCTCGCTTCATCTCATCAGATTGACGAAGAATACTATTGCGATAATTGGCAATTGCTTCACGTAAGTTCTGTAGTTCAAACACTTCATTTAGGTGAAATATAATGAAGAACAGAAGCAAAAATCCCATTCTTCTTACAAATCTATACCTTACCAGATCAGGATATATTATAGAGCCATACCTGCATGGAGGCACACTTGTCAATGACTTTATCAACTTGTTTTTTCCCTTCAACACCACCCTAATGCATGTCACTAATTAATTAAATTTCAAAAAATGTCAAGTGCTTCCAAGGACAATGAAAGCACTAACAAAATAAATAAATACCAAAAGAGAAGTAAAAAACCAACTACAGCTATTATTAACTACCTCCAAAACCCGGATCAAACTTCTTATGACTGCATATTCTCCTCTGAGAAGTGCCTCCTCTGAGTTTGGCAAATTTTCATTGACATTCAAACCAAAGTCAAAAATTCTCCCCACTGAATTGGTTCGCTGAATGCCTATTTTCACATGACATGATGACAAAGACAACATCAATAACTATCATGATTAAAACATTTAACCTCACACCTTTCAACAAAATCAATTACTATAAAAATTATAATTGAAATTCATTTTAAAAAGGAAAGTTTATCAACAAATCATTTGAAGCAATCTGTTTATCTATCCAATCAGGGCTCGTATTTACTGGGTTCTCATCAACATATGCACGACCATTTTCTCATATTTCACACCAAAGCTGAAAATTCACAAGGAATACCACATTCCAACCTGATCCTAGACTGGGTAGTACTTTAAATAGTAGATAACGGATAACTTTAACACAACATCATTTTTCCTGTATCATTTCAAGTTCTAGTCCACCATCCTAGATTGTCAATCAATTTCTTCTCTATGTTAGCACACTGCTCTTGGCAGTTCCTAAGAAATCCCCATACAGTCAGTAGATTTTAAAATTAGAGCATAAATGATATTCTTTAAAGAACAAAATTTAAAAAGCATCCTCATCTATGACTGTATGCATCTGTGGAAAGTGAAGAGATGGACTGAAAACCACACTCTCTCATATTGTGGTAAAGATAATTAATTAGAGCAGTATAAGGTCAATTTGCTCCATCTAATAGGATTTCAAGTTTGAAGTATTTTATGTAAAGGTGATCTCATATGGAGAATATGGAGATAGAATTTGCGGGAGATGACATATGAATGACAAATCAATCTGCTCTTCTATACACACAACAGCAACCAAGCCCTCAATCCCAAACTACTTGAGGTCATGGATCCTTATGCACCATTTATAGTGACCGTACACCAAATCCACCTCAAATCTGCTCCTCAATAAATGAGGGCTCAAATTTTCCATTGCTTTATAGTAGAACCTAGGAAGAGTATTCTCTAGCATGCCATTAGAATAATTTTAACAGCATTGGAGCAAGAAATCTTTTCAGTTTTTTTGCTTGAGGAACGTTTTATAAATAATCATAAATTTTTTAACTTATTTTAAAAAAAGAACTCAGAATTCAAGTTATCAAAGATTTAAAAATATTCACATTGAGGGAATTTTTAATTTTTAGCATAGAGAATCAACCACAACATATCAATTTTCAATACTATGGGATGGAGAGAGCATATGCATTGTCCAAGTCTGTGGTTAGTTTGGGATTTGGAACTGTTGTAAACAGCAATGGATCTGTGCTATAAAGGCTCCTGCACATCCCAATCTCCACATAAATGCAAGAGGCATTAACCAAATTAGGTCAGGTTTACAAGTTTTGATGAAACAGATTATGAGTGGGGAGCTCTGGCTAATGTCTTTGAACAAGTTTCTCCATCTCCATATACACTTACATATCTTGGAACAAGTTTTTCCACCTACATACTTCAACCTGGTAAAAGAAGGATCTAAATTTGCTGACTTTTTAAATTGAGTTGATATGATACTAATGAAAAGGAAAACTGAAGTTATGGAACCTTCAGCCTTTTTCCCAAAAATACAATCAAAATACAATCAAAACACAAATATAACAATGGATTGATCCTCCCTACACTGACCACCCTTACATGGAAGTACATGGAATAAAAGGAAAATCAGTGAAAACTATTCAATGAAAAGGAGCAAAAACAGCTAGAAAAAAAATGGAGAATGACCAATATAAAACTCATCTTATAACACTGAAATTCAACCAGACAACCAAGATCAAGAACTGAGGTAACATGCAAGATACAAATTAAATTGTGTTGAAAAGAATGCTGACAGCTGGGACATTCAAAAGATGGCAAGAGAAGTAGAAAAAAGAGAGCGTGTTACCAGAGTCTCCAATCCGATTGAGGTATACCAAAGTCGTTATAACCATCCCAGTTGTAGTCCTTCCACGCCCCATTTGACAGTTAAATATTATATCTGTATTCAAGTCCGTCTGATAAATTCTATCGACCTGAAACAAAGAAAGCAGGCAAATGTCTTTTAGAAAAACTGAATACTGATCATACTTAAACAAACATCTGAAAAACAAAAATTTGCAGAGCTGGATTTCCATGGTTCATGGTTGGAACAACAACATGCATCATTGCATTTAAACATAAAAAGGAATTTGGCAGCATATTGTTTGTAAAAAATATTCTCTCATTTGTCTTCAAAAATTGATATTTTGAAGACACAAGGTATTCTGAAATTCCACTGTTCTGACTATGATATCTTCTTTCCCGTACTCATTCAAGGTTGAGGATGCCAGATAAATTTGTCAGTAGGCATGGAGCTATGGTACAGCAGTTCATTTCCAAATTGGAATCCAGTTTCTGATAGATCCTGGTTCAGTTTAAGGCTTCAGGATAGGTAGACTTGCCATCAAGAGAAAATCTAATGTTCAAGGACACAAATTGTAGGCTAGCACAAGTAGTTAAGACTTGGACTAGGGTATGGACTGCTCATGGATTCAAGCCTTCACTTGGATATTTTTTGAAATTTTAACACGCATGGACAATCATGAGTAGAGCCTCTTCCTAAAAATAAACAACACGGGCCCATCTCATGTCAAGAGCTGGCATGACCGAGCACAGCCTGTCCTAAGCAATGGCCCAAAGGAACTCAAAATACCCCACTAGTAAATATATGGAAAAAGAGAAGAGAAAGAGAAAGAGAAAGACAGTAGAGCATATCCAAATGGATTGTTATTTTCTGAAAGATATGGTGGCAAGGAAATAATTGCAATGTCCATTTCAATCAAACAGCCAACTGTACCATGTGATCCCAAATGCAGAAGTCGTTTTTAGCATACCTAACATGTTGGGTATCTGATATCTTTGCTCCTGTATGACTATAGTTCTGACGTACTATCATTTATTAGAAGGTAACAAAGTTTTTCATATGTTTGCGGACATAAAATACAACCTTCCACATACAAATAACAACTGAACAGTCCTTAACAGTCACTTTAGATTAAGGCAACAAAAGGTTGAGTTCGAAATTTTCATTTCCAAGTTATGCACTTGAATTCAACAAGGTCATAGAAACGTTGCCTAAGTTACAAGTAATCTAAATGTGCATTGGATAAAAATAAGAAGTGAAGCAAAATTCCTCTGTAAACAAATAATTGATAGTTGAATTGACAAGGAATCTAATGAAACAATTATACGTGTAGTTGATTTAAAAAAAAAGATTAGTAGGTTCTAAATAAGATCTCAAAGATGAAACTCACTAAGATATCAAAATCCTGCTCCTCTGGTGATTTTTCATCTGTTATAGGAACTCGTTCATAATCATACAGATGTCCTTCTACTTGCAAATCCTCATACACCTTCACAATGGAATCAAGTTGCAACAATAAGTTAGAAAATCAGTAGATTAATTGTGTTTAGTTATTCCACAAGCAGAATAAGATCCATGACTATGCCTCTACTGGTGTCTTCACAGAATCACACGAGACTGGTTCCCATTGGTCCACCATCTGACCATCTGGCAGTTCATCGGTAACATGTATCTTATTTCCATATCTGTAAATGAAATACGCAACTATAGTTATTATAGTTCAGACCAATAGTCACCAAAGGTAAAAATGAAGTATCATTAGAAACCAATGATAACACAGCATTCAGCCCCAGTAAATACCTTGCAGCTTCCATCAGAATATCCTCTTTCAACCGAGCTTCCATTTCTTCAACCCTGGACCTGTTTATTCCCTGTTTGAGCACAGAAGGTCACTATCAAGTTTATACAACAAATAAAAAGTAGTACTTGTTTGCATGACTGCTGTTGTCAACCATGTGAATTTACACACATACAGGTTAGTATGCAAACGCTATGAACTGCTTGAGAGAACATATTATCTTCACTAAACATCCTCATTCACAGAAAATCAAACATGAATGAGAGATTCTGTAAACCACGTTGAATTAAATCAAACGATCCTGAATGTTAGAGAGGGAATTTGTTTTAACTGAGAAAATCCTCGCATTTACATCACCAAGGAAACCATTTTAGTTTCAAAGCTACAAGAGAGCACAAAAATTCAACAATACAATACGGAGATTTTAGAAGGTAAACATGAGATACAAGCATGGTAAGAAAAGTTATATCAGATTAAGGTAAAAGCAAGTTGAAAAAAAAATCATTTACAAGTAGCATACCGTATATTCAAGATTGGAGAAAGGCCTCTCCACATCACGCAAGACAAAGGGACGTCCGTTAATGTACACCAACTGTTTCAATGAAAAAAAAAAAGAAAAAACAATGTGACAACTGTAACATGTGGATTAGAGGATGTTTGGGGTTGCGGTGCAACATGTGTTTGATGATTTTAAAAAAATTATTTTTATTTAAAATTAATTTTTTTTATGTTTTTAAATTATTTTAATATGTTGATATTAAAAATAATTTTTTTAGAAAAATATTATTTTAATAAATTTCAAAGTAAAATACGCTTAACAAAAATGGTTAGGGCACTCACAAGCAACCCATGTATAAGGGGAAAAGGCCTAAAAACATCCGACAGTTATTGACATAAAGTTTGACATGATTTTAATCATTATGCTGCTTCTGCTAGCATTTTCAGCACTGATTATCCATTTTAGTTAATAAAAAAAAAAAAAGCAATGAGCAATAATCATAGTCCATTGCATTAATTAAGCACAGCAGCAAGAACGACAAGGAGATAAAAAACAGGGGGGTACGGGTGCATATTGGCAAATAGCTTTACCGGTTCTTCACGAAGGTTAAACCATAAAACTTGTGCTTGCTTCCCATCTTTCCGACCTCTTATGTGCTTAATAACATTACGACATCCTTCTATTGTTGGAATCGCAACACCGTGAACAGGTAACGATTCCGCCTATCAAAGCAACCACAAATAAGTCAAAAATGATGATGATGATAATTAATGACAAATTCATTAATTTAAGAGAGAGTATAATCAATCAAATACAGTGATCAATGCCTTTTGGTTTACAGGATCAGCAGACAAACGAGGCTCTTAAAATATGGCCATCCTTAACTTTCTAATTCTATAAGCAAGCAAGCTGTTAACGGAAACCCGGGGGCGGTGGTTGTCTTCTATTAAAAAAGAGAAGGATTTATGCATCTGAATCGGGGAATTTCAAATGTTTTAATCAAAATAGAAAGGGAAAGCGAGAGTAGTGGTAGAAAGTGGAGAAACAGAACCTGACGGTAATTGGGAGCGCCGTCGATTTGAGGAGTTAAGCGCTTATTTTGACAGCCAGGGAAATGGTCGCTCTTAAGAATGGTCTTCTTTCCCAGCACTGATCCACCTCTCAGTTTCATCACCTTCTCTGGTTCTTTTTGTACGACCGCCATCGACATGTCTCCTTTTTCCTTTCTATTAATCTTTTATTCTACGCTGTCATCGCTACTCTCCTCAACTCTCTCTCTGTACTGCAAGCTAGTAAATAATTTGAAAATGCCAAACCCGTCCAAAATGCCCGCACCACGCAACAATATTGTAGTGCCAGGCAAGGCAGCTGAATATAACAAGAGAAGAGAAGAACAGAAATCGTTGTAGAGAGAGAGAGAGAGAAGATAGGCTTTGAAAAGAGAAAGGGAGGTAGAAGAGGAACTTGCGAGATATAAAGAGATAGAGATATAGATCGTTTAAATAAAATATTTAATACAGAAATTTATTATTATTAGTAAGAGCAAGTAACCAAGGCAACAACGACAACAAACTCAGTTACTCAGGTGGTGTCATTTATGATATGATACGCCACGAATGAATTGGATTTCTTGAGTTAGTGGTTGATTTTAATATATTTTTTATGTAATTCATTAAAAATAATATTTTTTTAATTTAAACTTTTTATATCTTCAAATCAAAATAATTTAAAAATAACAAAAGAAGTTAATTCAAAACAAATAATTTAGTGAAAAGTAAAGCATGACCATAAGGGGTTGCGGTGCAACCCATGTTTTATGATTTAAAAAAAAAATATATATATATATATATAATTTTTTTATGTTTTTAGATTATATATAAAAATAATTTTTAAAAATAAAAAATATTATTTTAAAATGCAGTGCATGTACGCAAATACAAACGGCACCTTGTTCTCTTTTTTTCGTGCTGTGTGGTCTGGTGGGGTAGAGCGAGTGAATGAAAAACTGCTCTTCCAAAAGGGGCGACGCCCTGAGGTCAGGTCTAGATTTTCATCCTCTACAGAACGTGAAAAGCGTGTGTTATTTTGATACTCCGAGATCTCTTTTCTGCTCTCTGATTTGCTAGAGAGAGAGGGGGGGGGGGGATTTTAGGATATTGTTTTCATTGGCTGGCGGGATGCCGAACCGCCAATCACAAGTCGCCACCTAACGCTCATATTGATTTCGGATGAGCCTGTGCCCCCTTGGAATTCTTGTTAATCTATGTGTGGGATGTCTACTGTGTGTCATGTTGTATGGATGGAACGGACTTTATAAATAAAGAATGCTTTCTGAAAATGATATGAGAATTCAGATGTGAGGAGGAAAGTGACAATATATCATCAGTTATAATCCCATGGCCCTTCTCGGCAATACTGGGATTTTATTCTTATTTTTTTATGGGAAAGAAAAGGGAAGGATTAAGGATTTTCTAGGAATAACAAGCAAGCTCCTTTGCCACGCCTAACAAGCAACTTTCATTGCTTGAATAAATTAATTGAAACATAACAAAGCATATTGATGAGTCAATATTTTTTTATATAGGTTTTTATAAATAAAAATCATTTTAAAAATAAAATGTATATAGAAGACACGTATGTAGGATTTAAAAACTTAGATATGGTAGTCAATTAAATCTAAGATGGTATGAGTCTGATAAACATGTCAAGCCTAAAAAATTTAAACTTGATAATTAGTCGAGACCAAGATAACATAAGTCTGACAATCATGTTAGGCCCAAAACATTTGGCTTAGCAGTCAGCCAAACTCAAAGTAGCGGGAGTCTAGTAACCACACCAAACCAAAAATAGTTGGGCTTGAGAGTTAGTCATGCATAAAGCAATATGAATCTAGCAATCATGTCAAACCCAAAAACATCTGAATTCAACTATTACTAAGTTCCCATGTTATATGTATGATCTTTGACTATCTCCTAAAATAAAAATATTGAAGGTATGACAAATTATAATGTCTTTCCATCTAAAATAATCATTCATATTGATGTAATAATTTTCTTATGCTCATAGGTGTGTGCAAGGTCTCTTAATAGACATATCAATTATACGTACTATCTCATTAATGATATGTAAATGATATTTTTTTCCTATTAATGTTGCCAAAAGCAAAGAGATTTCCAGTCTTTTCCTTTTCTAAAAATAACAAGATTCAAAAGGTATGAATACTCTCTTAACCATCTAGGTAGAGTTCAAAACTTTTATTTCTTACAATAAATTTATAGATTTCAGAGTATTAACCAACTTAAAATTCAAAAACAAACAAAAAAATTTAAATTTTTTTTGCTTTAAATTAAATTTTTTTTATGTTTTTGAATTGTATTGATATGCTGATATCAAAAATAAATTTTTTAAAAAAATAATTATTACCAATAATAATTCTTTAGCATTTTAAAAAATAACCCCTAGCTTAATATAAAACATTACTTACTGTTTGCATTATCTTCTGAATGATAATTTTGCTCTATCTTTGACCACCTTTTTTTTTTATGAAATAATATTAATAACAATTATTACTAGTGATAATTCTTAATCTTAAATTATCATTTGGTTGACATGATGAGGTGTAAAAACTATAATTAACTTTTGTAAATGTGAATGATACACGGCTCACAACAAGAAACGTGCAGAAAAACAAAAGTGATATGATTTGCAAAAGGCGCACTCGGACCATGATCGAGATGGTACTAGTCATCCTGGACAACTACGCCGTTGAATGATTCGATGTCTTTACCTTTATTGCATAATCGATGCTATAAAGACATGCTATCCATCAGAATCTCCTCTTCTTTCTCAGTCCTTGCTGCGTTCCACACCCGACTCCGCCACCGCCACCGCATTCTGATCACATGGAAAACGTTATGCCATTCGCTACAGTTAACAGCAGCATAACAAACTAGACATGGCAAGCTAGATTTTCATTCCAGACAAATAAAAACCAGAGCAATCTTCATTCCAGACACGGGAATGAAGTGCAACAACAACCAGTGTCATTCCCTTGAACAGCAATCCAACTTGCCTTAGAGGAGCTTGTACGAAATAGATTCAACTTTCTAAATCATAACTGCTGTTGTTATAGCAGCACAGCTAAGTAGGCATTTTGCTGCTGATGAAAATATAATTCAACAAGCAATTTCATATGCTAGATACCAACATAAACAGGGTCATCCCATCCTCTAAGGTAGATTACGAACCTCCTTGAGTTTTCATTATTAACATATAGAAGCAGATTGCCCAATAAACCTGGAAATGTCTAGCGGCGGATGATGGAAGCAGAAGATGGGATGTGATACACGCCAAGAAGGTGAATATTATGTTATCAGTAAATATCAAATGATACAATATCTACATACTGTTTGATTCTCACACAGATAGCAAATTTCAACTAAGATAACAGTTTACATGGATGCATGTACCTGGTTTCGTCCCATGCATACAGCGAAAGCCCATTTCTAATCACAAGAATCCAATATTGATACATAAATTACAGCACTTCGAGATATAATAATTAGTCTGATTTCATGCCGAAGCATCCTCACGAGCATCTATACTCACAACCTCTCTAACAAGATTCCTGGTTGAGGGCAAACCAGCAACCACATCCCCTTCAATACCACACTCATTTGTTCCCCTTCTAATCTTGAAGTAACCATCCTGTCATTTTAAAAAAATTGTGCTTCAGCATTCAAGAAGAAACATTTTGTGTTCAGTTTATTTAACGTGAGAGTTTTGACAGGAACTTACATCACCCCAGCCTCTATTCCACTGGTTGGCAAGAAGCTGCAAAAGGAGAGCAATTATATAGTCATGGAAAACTAATGGCTATAAAATCTGGGGAAAAAGAGATAAGCAGTCTAACATACCCAATAAGCTTCCCCATCTTCAGAAGTTCCCCAACCAATAAGCTTAACAGCATGGCCTCCCATCATGCCACCTGTTATGTGCTTGTAGACTCCCGATTTATAATGAGCAAAATCCTGTAAAATGGTGAGCAGTCTATTACAATCAAATAAGACATAACTCCTATGTTTTCAGTCCTACGGCAATTGCACATAACCAATTTGTAATTATAGGCAACTTGTGTCTTGTATATATGAGTAGTAATAGTAAAAGTAGAGAAGGAGTTCCATATTTTAAGCAACCAAACATATCATACCCTCAGAGGTTGTTCCTCCACACAAAGCAATAGTTCATAGTTTCTTCAGAGTATTAAGTTATTCTCAACCACATCAAAAGTTAAACGAATGCAAGTAAAAAATAATGAAATAGGCACATTTTCACCTCATAAACAGTGAAGGCCACCTCAACTGGCCCATTCTTATAAATTTCTGCCATGATACTGTCGGGATCAGAATCAATTCTGTACGGCTTGACACCATAGTGCTTTGACTTCTTCCAGAGCTGGTTCTTATTGACACACTTCCGCGCGCACTTTGGCGTGGGATATCCAGGCTCACAACCAGGGTGAGAACAGCCAATATCATCAAAGTATGGATCACACTGCAGATGAAAAATGTGTTCACCATTGGAATGAGTATATCAGCCATGGTCAGAAGCCATCAGACTAAAGCAATAACATTTTGTAAGACATAAGGTAAGGTATATTAGGCATGGCCAAAGAGTGATAACCCTTAATTTTCTATTCCGCAATCATCATTGTTGAAAAAATCTGACTTGTTAATGGGCAATGACATAAACTAGTACCTCCTCCGTAACAACACCATGGTGGACAAAGTATCTCCATGCAGAAATTGGATATCCTCCATCACAACCACTTCCACACAAAAAGCCACAGCATGCTAAGAGATCATTGACTGACAGAGAGATGTTCTGCAATAAAACACTATAATACTTATGATGGACAATATGAAAAAAGTCAACTTCAATCACAAAACTCGGTTACATACCATGCCATAATGGATACAAAATCGATCAGATAGCGATTCGACAGCACCAAATGCCCAGCAGGATCCACAATGACCCTGGTTTATCAAAGTCCAAACATGATGAAAACCAGTACGAATTATTTATATGATTTGATTAAAAGATAAATAGCAACATAAAGTTACCTGATCTTCAATTTGGAAATTGGTCCGCCATTTGCCATATAAAATAGAGAAGAATCAGCACCATGAAGACAACCATGAAAATTAGAAAGCAAGAAAGCAAATGACCTAGAATTTTTCCAATGGTACTGCACTGTGGCCAAGCTGTTCTGGCATCGAATTCTTCTGGCAATCTCAAGGATTTTGGATGACTTATTACAGGAATTCCCCTCAGCTCCTCTTTTGGTGTTGGTTTGACTCCAAGAAGATGCTTGAATTGGGCAACCTATGCATAAAAGATGAAATATTAGCAATTAAAAAGAAAAGCACCTATATCCACCTATATGTAAATAAAAAAAAAAGAAGGGAAGTCTTAGAACTATATCAATCAATTATATATATATATATATAAATGTCCTGTCAGTTAAACACTCACAGTGTAATTGGAAAAATGATGGTTCATGGTAGCTTTCCATCCAGCTTTGGGATTTCCATTGACTTTTTTAAGTATTGAATCCTGCATTGTCAGAGCAAAACCAAAAGGAGAGAAACATTCAACACAAAAGGACTTCATATAAGACCAGCTAAAGAAAAGAAGTACCTGAAGAATCCTGGAGTTCAGCTTGAGAACGGAGACTGGTTCCACTGCGATAACCTGTAGACAGTCGCATTGCTTAACCAATCCAACACTAAAATAGTAACTTCCGAAATTCAACACATAAAGACGGGACATCCAACAACGGGAGCAAAATACATTAATATCCAGAAAAAAAATAGTTCGAAGATTCCAATAAAATAAAAAGCCCCAAGAATATAATCAAAATTGTTCAGTAAGCAAATTGTCATGATGAAGTTGTATTTCTTTATTAAAAAAAAATCAATCAATTTTAGAAATCGTCTCATCCATCCTCATAATCTTCAGAGATTGAGGTTTGTTTCTCTGCAGGTGACTATGGTGCGATTTGACATCACAATTTCTGCTTCTTCTTCTTTTTTCTACCTAATTGTTAGGAGATACGGTCATTTGTTGTTGTTTCTATGTAATCGAGAAACACAAATTAAGCTTGATCATGTCTATCGGGCTCTCTAACAAGTGTAAAATCCGATATCCACCAAGATTGGAAATATAATTTTGTACAAAGATGAATATTAAAACTGAAAAGAAGACGATCGGGTTTCCCATAATTATTATTATTTTGAGAAAAAAGAAGTTTGTACCTGAGACTGAAAGGTAAAGATGGCACCGATGAGAAGCAACAGCAGAGTGGAAAAGCAGAGATTAGTTTCCATTTGCTCGTCTTCCTCTGTCGTGTTTGGCGAAGGAAGGAGAAGATAGAAATATCCGTCAGTTGTCCCTTCTTATTGGATTTGGGACGCCAGCACAGATTGGTTGAAAAGCCCAAAACCACATACACACACACACATGTATATATAGGGTTTGTTTGGCAGTGTGGTTACAGTTGCTTTTCAAATAGTTTTTCGTGTTAAAATACATGCTAATGATGTTTTTTTATTTTTTAAAAATCATTTTTGACATCAGCACATCAAAATGATTTGAAAACACTAAAAACATATTAATTTGAAGTTAATAAAAAAATAAAATTTTTTTAAATTTTGTCAAAAGCGCTTTTGAAACGCAGAAACAAACAGGCCCATAACCGCTTAAAGTGCACTTGTATAATCCTCTTAAAAAAACTTAAAAAATTAATTTTAACCTAATAGTGTTTTAATAGTGTTTGGACTGCTGTATTACCCTTAACTTGTTCGGAATGCGATGGAAACCTTATTTTAAAAAAAAATTAAAAAAAATTTATTAAGTTTCTTTTATGTTTTTAGATCATTATAATTTGTTGATATCAAAAATCATTTTTAAAAAATAAAAAAATATATTATTTTAATATATTTCAAAATAAAATATATTTTAAATTATAACTGCTACTATAATGTCAAACGAAGTCTAAAAAATCATAAAGTCAATAGTTTTAATTTAGCTGCATGGATGAATAACTTCAATTAAGAAAAATTAAATAGGGAATAAAAAAAAGTTATTTGCAAAATTTATTTTTTTTTTTTGAAAAAGAAAAGGATAAAAAGATTTTTATTCTTTTATTTAATTTTGGTTTTTAATTTTCATTTATTTATTTCTAGATTAATATCTGTGCACATGACACCATCTAAATCATTGATCTCTTGATCTAAACCACAGTTTTGAAACCCGGACCGGCCCGACGGGTTGATCTGGGACCCGGCCGACCCGAGCCTAGAACCGGTCTGGGTCTAAGTAAAAACCCGTCTGGAAGTTGGCCCGGAAAAACCCGATCGACCCGGCTGAGACCCGGTCTCTTTTTTTTTTATACAGACACATTAAACTACATCGTTTTAAACGATGAAGACGAATAAATGCCTCCTAGCCGGGGGGCTCTGTCATTAGTCGGAAAAGTGAATCTCCAGGAGAGAAACAAGATACCTTTCTTTGATCCACCTTCACGGACAGGAAAGAGAACGAAAAGTGACGCGTTAAGGTCATGTGATTGAAGCTTACAGTTGATAGATATGGCTGAGGCTGAGCTGCTGCTAATCTTGACCAAAACCAATGTTGGGGATGAGATTCTTAGTTGAAAGCAAAGTTGTTGATGCTTGGGGATGAACTCATACTATTATTGGCGTGATTGAAGCTCACGGTTGATAGAGGCTGCTTGCTGCTGAAGAAGGAAACTGTTCACGTTTGAGATCATAATGGCTGAGCTGGTATGTGACCAAGGTGTTGTTGCTGGAGAAGAAGAAGTCACCAGCGGCTAGGAAAGAAAAGTTAATTAATTTTTCTCTTGCTCTCTGGGTTTTCTATTTTTTTTTCTTTCTTCTGTGTATGTGTGCTGCGTGTGTGCGTGCGCTAGGGAATGAGCCAAATGCTTATAAAAGAAAACATGAAAGATCAGCCACACATGTTTCATGATCACTTTGCTCTAAGCGCCACTGAGAAGTCAATGTATTGATTTTTCTTAAACATCCAAGGCCCAGACTTGAATTCAATACCCCTTCTGCTTGCTGGTTTTTTTTTTGGGTTGACCCGGGTCAATCCATCTGACCCGTGACCCGGTCATTAGACCGGGTCGACCATCGGGTCGGGTTTCAAAACTATAATCTAAACTATGTTAGCAGGCACCTTGTAATGTAAGTGACGTGTTTGAATGGAGAGACAATGCACGACAGATAACTAAAAGTATAATATCTCAAGCGGCCAAAATTAAAGTTTATGGACTAATATGACAAGATTTTCAAATCTTAGGTGACCAAGGCGAAGAATCTAAGAACTATCAGTTAGCGATGTTTGTATGGTCCCTCTATTTTCAATTTTATCTTAGTTTGGTCATTGTATTATTTTGAGAAAATTACATCAAGTCTTCTATAGTTTGATCATTTTTTTGTTTTACTTTTTGTATTTTAAAAAATTACACTTTATATTCTAAACTCTAATAACTTTATAACACTTTCAAAAAATAATTTTTTGGCATGTGCTATTTTGTCAAAAAATTAGCCAATCATCCTACCATAAAAAAATCCTCACAAACTATATTGATACGATCCATGCAATTGTTGGACAATCATATTAAATTTTACTCTAACAAGCATAATTTTTAATTCAACTATTCTATCAAACTAAAATTTTATCATAAGTTTTCAGAAGTCTTGCATTATATTGGGTTAAAATTGCAGATCAATTGAAGTTTGGAAATGTGTTGCAAAAGTTGTTGTATGACTTTCGATAATTGTTTCCTTATAATTTGTGGACTTCTTATTTAGAAATAACTCTTTTACTACAAGGACAATATAGATGGCAACAATTGGGATTGTTTTGGCAAGAGTTTCAATGTCAACTCTTGTGTTTGCTTTTATTTTGTGAATTTTCTCATTGATAAGGTTTCGTTATCATTCAAGGACATTAGAGGTGGTTTTGGGCTTATATTTTTTAATACACAGCTTTACACTGACAAACATAATTTCTGACCCAGCCGTTGGATTGAACTGAAAGTTTTTTAGATGATTTTAAAGGCCTTGTTTTATATACGATTAAAATTTCATAGTGATCGGACTTCATGAAGGTCTTGTGATAAAGTCCAGAAGTTGTTATACAAGAATTGTATTAGTTTTCTAGTTAATTTAATATTTTTTTTTTCTCTATTTTATTTAGAACTCTTTTATTATTTTTCTAATCTTGTTTATGATGTTTTTCCTTATATAAATATGGTTATTTAACTTGTAATTAAGTTTTTTTTATATAGATTTTGATTTCATAATAATTTATTATGTGTGAGAGAAAATTCTTTTATTTTGATTCTTCATTAAACTACTTTGACTTAATAAAAAATTAATCAAGTTTCATTGCATGTTCCATGCTTTTCATTCATGTTTTTTCATTGGTGTTGGGTGAAGGTTCAGTTTCTGTAGTATTGATGTCTCGATACAAGTTATTGTTATACCAAGCTGAATCATAAACTTGAATTCAAAATTGTAATGAAATTCCTCAGACTGATCAATTTGACTATGAATCACCACTACATTGAATCTTCCAGGAATTAGACATTTGGTTGCTCAAGATTTGAATTTGGTGATGCCTGGCACTCAAAGTGATATGTGATTTCTGTGTTTGCAGAGAGGGGGAGAAGAAATTATACAAAGAGAGAATCCAAATCTATGTAAATGTAGTTTTTGTGTTTATGTTGTATCATATAAAGGTAAGTTTATCTTTTATTTTATTTTATTTTAAAGATATAAAATATAATTTCTTAAAACACAAGAAAAAACAATCAAATTATTGCAGGCTAAATATAATTTTCCCTGTTATTTTTTTTGTCCTAATGTCATTCTCCAACTCCTAATTCCTATAATCATTTGGTCCGTTCATGATGAGCCAAAATAAGAGTGTAGAAGGATCAAACTATGGCATCTTTCACATATTATTTCAATCAAATTGAGTACTGTTGAAGAAAGCATCCCTTGTGCAGTTGAGATCAAACTATAGGATAATTTATCGCTAAAGCACATGATTCGTACATAAATCACATCAATTTGAAAAGGGATAATCCATTATCACGCCGAGGCATGCTCATGGGCATCGATCTTGGCAACTTCTCTGACAAGGTTCCTGGTTGAAGGCAAACCAGCAACAACATCCTCTTCAATACCACACTCATTTGTTCCTCTTTTGATTTTAAAGTAACCATCCTGTCATTCAAAATGAAATTGCAAGTTAGCGTTTGAGAAAACTTTTATGACAGTAATTCAACATGGAGAGATTCTGATCAAAAGAACCTACATCGCCCCAGCCTCTATTCCACTGGTTAGCAAGAAGCTGCGACAAAAAGAGAGTACATAATTATACTAATATTATATGAGAAACAATGGACATGGAATCTGGAAAAAGTAATGGTATTATTAACACATACCCAATAATCCTCCCCGTCATCAGAAGTCCCCCACCCGATAAGCTTAACAGCATGGCCTCCCATGACATCACCTGTTATGTGCTTGTAAACTCCTGATTTGTAATGAGCAAAATCCTGTAGAATGGTAAACGGATTATTTCAATTAAATAAGTGTACAAGGTGTATTTCCCAGGAACATCTATCTTCATGCAATTTGCGTACAACTTTTTCTATGGGCATAATTTGCATATACTTGTATGATAAATTAATAATGGCGTTCGTCCCGCATGAATGAAAGTGCAAGTACAGCTAAAAACGAGATTCTTATGAGATCAAATGTTAGCAAACTCCCACTGATGTTATCCCTGCTTGTCTAAAACTCAGAATTTCTTCCAACTTAATAAGCAAGCTATAGTTTAAGCACTGCAAAAGAATCAAGTGCATCAAGTGTCAGCAAAAGAGAATGAACCGAGTTTTTACCTCATAAACAGTGAAGGCCACCTCTACTGGTCCGTTCATGGAAACTTCAGCCATGATGCTGTGGGGATCAGAATCAATTCTATATGCATTAACACTAAAGTGCTTGGACTCTGCCCAGAGCTTGTTCTTATCGGCACATTTTCTTTCACACTTTGGAGTAGGAAATCCTGGCTCGCAACCAGGGTGAGAACAGCCAATATCATCAAAGTATGGATCACACTGCCAGATGAAATTTTTGATAAAGATCATGATTGTGGAACAGATTGGGCATGATCAAAATGGGGTGCCCTCTTGGTATCTAGTTAAGCAATCGAAACTAAGAGGAAAGATATCAAGGGTCAAGGTAATATGCAAAGCCAGAAACTAGTACCTCCTCAGTGACAACACCAGATTGGACAAAATATCTCCATGCATCAATTGGATAACCCCCATCACAACCATCACCGCACATCCAGCCACAGCAAGCTAAGAGGTCATTGACGGATAGAGAGAGGTTCTGGAATAAAAGGACGCGTGTGATTATATGGAACAGCATAATTAGTCAACAATTTTTGTTCAAATATGAATAACTAATTTGAATCATAAGATTCAGTTACCATGCCATAATGGATGCAAAAACGATCTGATAGTGATTCAACAGCACCAAATGCCCAACAGGATCCACAGTGACCCTGGATTATCAAATTTGAAACGTCTTGAGAACTTTCAAGGTTTATTTAGACAAAATCCAAGAGAAAGAAAGAAAAACATTCTTTTTACCTGATCTATCATTTTGAAGTTGATCCAGCATTTGCCATATAAAGGAGCAAAGCATCAGCACCTTGAAAATTAAATAGACAAAAACAGAGAACCATGCAATGCAAACAGGTAGCAACTGACCAAGAATTCTTCCAATGGTGCTACAATGTGGCCAAGCGGTTCTTGCATCAAATTCTTTTGGTAATTTCATGGATTTTGGATGCCTTACTAGAGGAACACCTCTTAGTTCCTTTTTGGGTGTTGGTTTGACTCCAAGAAGGTACTTGAATTCCCCAACCTATGCAGCAAAGAAACTGGAAATGTTAACTATCAGGAATAAAGGATTAGAGTAAACCTAAATATAAATGAATGAAACAATATAAAAGAGGAACTAAAACAATCTCCTTCTCTCACTCTCCCATGAACCAACAAGAGAAATTATTAGGTATACCGGGAGTTCTAGTACAACAACATAAACATGGGACCATCATGAAAATTATTCATAGGTCCCATCTTTATGTGGGAGTGGGAGAGTACAACTTCAAAAATACTGAATAATTCCTCAATAACCAAGGTCTTTCCAGATGAACACTCACAGAGTAATTGGAAAATTGAGGATTCATGGTAGCTTCCCATCCAGCATCGGGATTTTCATTGACCTTTTGAACTATTGAATCCTGCACAATCATAGTGAAAGCACAAGAAACATAAATAATTTGCAAGCAAAAGAATCATTCAAATTGCCAAAGAAAAAAAAATATGTTAAACAAAACACCTGAAGGATCCTAGAATTGAGTTTGAGCTTGGAAACTGGTTCCACCGCAATAACCTGTTGACCAGATTACATTCGATAAATTCAAACTTAGAATAGTAACCTTCAAGAATCAAAACACAAAGAAAGGAAACTAGTTCAAGATAATACTGTCCGATTAACAAACATAACAACCTCCTACTCATTTGTATTCACAAGATCAAATTTTTGTATCGATTCCTCCTATAAAGATGCTTTTATTACATGTTCTCACTTTTGCATATGTTTGACTAGTAAAGCCCCCTAAAACAACTCGAACTAGAAACCAAAAATCAATAGCAGATCTACCTCTTCATTAACTTAATCGGCGGGTTGCAATGAAACACTTGCAGAAATATTAATAAAAAGTGTCTAGAAGTAAGAGATTATGGAATTGAAAGCAATCAATCCTCAGACTGAGGTCTAGGTTTGTCCGAGGAAAGACCCGATGACTGAGCAATTAACTAAATATCAAAACTCCGTGTCTGTCACTGCTTCATCCATCTGTACTACAACAGATTTCCTTCTCTATTTCCATATAATCCAAAAATAGTAACTTCCACATAATCATTATCTAATTCAAATTTAAAATGTTCAAAAAAGTAGTTCACTCAACCGCCAAAATTGGGAACAAAAATCCGAACAGGCGCAGATGTATCTCTAGTAGAGCATAAAAGGCTGAAACGTAGAAGATCGGATTATAACATGAAGGAGAAGAGCTTGCGACTGGTAAGCAAGTACCTGAGAGTGGAAGGTAAAGAGAGCAGCTACGACTAAGAAGAGAGTGCCATGATACAGAGGACTTGCCATTGCCTGCTTGCTGGATAAGAGAAGAAAATGGAAATACCCACGAAGTAGTAGATAGGTACGTGACAAATGAAGAAAGCCGTGATCACTTTATGAGGGTATGTGGACGACCCTAAATATGGGAGGAAAGGTGAGAGTAAACGAGAGAATGGGAAGGTGGTGAAGAAAGACAATCGAACGGGGGAAGTAAGGAATCTTTCTTGGCTTTTTGTGCAGCTCAGCTGCGCGCCCATGTCAACAGTGATGGCAAATGCCGTATTAAAATGATTTTTTAAAAACAAATTAAAAATATTTTTAATATTAATATATTAAAATAATCTAGAAAATAAAAATAAAGATTAATTTAAAAATAAAATCAATTTTTTATATAAAAACCCTCATTCCCATAAGGCTCGACGATCGGTGCCCACCGCTTGCAACTTTATCCTCTCCGGTGTGGGGACGTCATCTGTTAGTTACGAGTTATGACACGGTGTGGATGTATCCCATCCCATCCCATCCCATCTTTGATTGTTAATTAATGATATATTTTAATAATTTTTCTCTCATTCCCGGACAGATAGTTATATTCATTTTAGTTGTATGAGAAGGAAGGTAGCTAGGTGGCTCGCCGTACGCCATTAGTTGGATTGGATTTTTTTTTAATGTAAAAAAAATATATTTAGAAGATGATAAATGAGCAAAAGAAATCCGAAACCTGATTAATAAAATTAGTTAAATTAGCAATATAATTATAAAAAATTAAATGGTATTAAAAAAAATAATGACTAATAAAAAAATAAATAGTTGTTAATGTTATAAAAATATACTTCTAAATATTTTTAAAATATATAACGATTTTATTTTATAATAAAATAAAAATTGAATGAAAATGGTATAATTTTATAAGAAAAATAAAAGAAATCCAAAACTTAATTATCAACCAAGAAAACAATGAAAGACGAACTGAAAATTAGGACTTTTTTGCATTTTATCTCAAAGAGGATCTAAGCTAACTAAGCCAAACAATGCTTTTCTCTTTAATTAAAAATTAATTTTAAAAAATGACAAAAAAAATTACTTAAGTCAGCATGCTAAATTCATGGTCCGATCATAAAACGAGGATAAACTCACACCAACTAAACTGAATAAAACAATGAAAGTCAACTTTCAAGCAAACTAAATTATAAAAAGGTAAAAAAATCATTTTTAAAAAAAATAAAAAAAATTCGAGTCAATCCGAGTTAACTTGACTAACATGTGCGAGTTAGGATATGAAATTGGGATAAACCCACAAAAAAAATGAAAAAAATCACAAAGCTGAAGGTTCATAACATAATGTTGAAGAATAAAATTAAAAAAAAGACCTATAAAACAAACAAAGTTAAATTGGGCTACTTTTCAAACTCTTGACACGGGATATGAGACCGAGATTATAATATAGAAGGCAAACATGAAAAAATCACAACGAAAAATCCATAATCGTCTAAAATTCAAAAACAAAATAAATAACAATTAAAGAATGAAGATCAAATTGGATAAAAAAATAAAAAAATATATATTGAGGAATGAAATTGAGAAAAAAATCAAAAAAAATTAAAAATAGAAAAATAGCAATCAAAAGAATGATGACTAAACTAAATATAAAAACTAAAACAAATAAAATGATGAAGTGCAAAATTAAAAAACAACAAGTCAAGAAAAAAGATTAACACAAAAAAAAATAACAATTAAAAGAATCATAAACAAATTAAATGTAAAAATTAAATGAAATAAATATTGAGAGAAATAACTGAAAAACAAAACAACAACTTCAAAAGCCTTAAAAGAAAAGAAATAAAAATCAAAATAACAATGATCAAAATTGATATAAATACAAATTGACAGGACATATTTGATTTTTGGAAGTGCTAACATGAAATCCAAGACAAGGAGGGAGAAAAAAAAGGATAAGAAAAAAAGTCTATTGAAGATCAATCATAGCTCTGTCATGAGCACATGTCTGATCACCAAAAAGAGAATGTTGTGAAATTTCCAATACCATTACAGAATGTGGCATTTGATTGCTAAGAGGTGACACATGTGTCACCTAAAAAGTACAAGATCCTCTTATTCGCTAAGATATGTATAGGACGTGTTTTCCACTTTTTATTTTTTATTTATATTTATATTTATTAAAAGACTAAAGTGCCCCTTATTTAAATTGAGTGTAACTAGGAAATATAATGAAATGATGACGAAGATAAGCTTGGGTGATATTTTTTTTTTGCTTTTAGTGGAAATTAAATCATTTTACTGTGTAATTAAAGCATTAAAAAATTAAAAAGCTCTTATGCCTCAGTTTTAATTCTTTTCTTTTAAGGATATTTAAGTCATTTATTGCACACCTAAACTGTAAAAAAAAAATTGATTTGCGACTAATCAACATAATAATGATAAATAAACCTCATGAAAAAGACATTTTCTCTTGATAGCTTATTAAATGATTTTGTTTGAGACTGGAAAAACCTTCGTTTTACTATGTGAATCCGTATTAAAATATGAGTGTGTGCACAATGAATCTCTTATCTTTTTTAGTTTTTTTTTAAAATTTAGCTTTACCTAATGGATAAACTTGCTAATCTATCAAATCCAAAACTTTACTAGATTACAATGCTTTACA
This sequence comes from Populus nigra, assembly GCF_951802175.1. Taxonomy (NCBI): domain Eukaryota; kingdom Viridiplantae; phylum Streptophyta; class Magnoliopsida; order Malpighiales; family Salicaceae; genus Populus; species Populus nigra. The sequence goes on along the minus strand of NC_084855.1, from coordinate 14,395,826 downwards.
AATCAGTTTGGATATTAACTTGAATAAATATAAGTAACTTAAAGGATCAACATATAATTGACCTACCAATATCCAAATGAAAACTAGTGAAGTGAACTCTAAGCAATTGTTTTTTTTAGTTTTTATATAAAATAATATTATTTTATTAAAAAATGATATGATATCATTTCGAGATTGACATGGATTAACTTGGATTGTATCCTAGACCTCATGCAAAATGATTAAATCAAATTAATAAAAAGAAATGATTATTATTGAACTTATAAAAATGGAAACATGAATATTGAATTGGTTAATTATCAATTGACAAACAATACAAACTCGGATATAATATAGAAAAGACTACATAGGTAGCATGCTTTATGTCATGAATTGGGTCAAATTTTTCTCAACATAAAAAAAATGCTCCAATGATGATAGTGTTTGCAAAGGAGTAAGAAAGATTTGAAATCTGGGTCATTAAGTCGAATAGGTTCAATAAACTCAGTTAATTTAATAACATGATTATATAAAAAAAGTCAATGACAATAAAAGAAACGACAATGACTAATCAAGAGAAATGAATGCTTATCAATATTATGAAAAGATATCCTTTAAATATTTTTAAAAGATCTCAACAATCTTATTCAATAACAAAACAAAATTTGAATAAGAACGAGATAATCTCATAAAAAAAATAAAAGAAATCTAAAGCTCAATCACCAGCCAAATCAAACATTAAAGGAAAAACTGAAAAATTAATTTTTTAAAAAGACAAAAAACATGACTTTAATCAACATGCCAAACTTACATCTCACTTGTGAGGCTGTCATAACCTTGTACAAAATAAAACGAATAAAACTATAAAGGTTAAATTTATAGCAAACTAAATAATAAAAGGCAAAACTAGAAAAAGAATCAATTAAAAAAAGCGTTGAAAAAAACCTTGAGTCAACTAGGGTTAACTTGATTAACCCACAACCCAGGATATAAGATTGAGATAACCCCATAAAAAGAAAAATAGGAAAAATCATGAAGTTAAAGGTCTAACAACCTAATTTTGAAGAATGAAATTAAATCTTTATTTAAAAAATAACATAAATAAAGACTAAAGTCAAATCAGGTCAATTTTCAACACTCGTGACCCGAGTCATGAGACTAAGTTACCTTATTGAAGGTAAGCCCGTAAAAATCACGAAGCAAAATTCTCAACCATCCAAAATTAAAAAAAATCAAATCAAATAGCAATAAAAACAATAAGAACCAAATTTGGTATAACAATTAAATAAAAAAGATCAGTGAGGGATGAAATTGAAAAATAACATAAATCAAGAAAAGGAAAAAAAATAGCAATTAAAAGAATGAGGACCAAATTTGGGATAAAAATTAAATGAAATAATATGATAAGATATGAGATTGAAAAATAAAATAAATCAAGAAAATAATAATAATAAAAATAATCTAAAGAATAAAGATCAAGTTTGATAGTTGAAAAAAATTGAAGAAGGTTGAAATTGAAAATAAATTTTAATTCTATAAATTATTTCAAATAAAATAAATAATAATAAAAAAAATATCGATCAAATTCAAAGGAAAACTAAATTGAAGGCTGATATGAGAAATTGAAGGGTTTGGATGCAGGATTCAAATGGAAAAGAGAAAAAAAAGAAAAAAAGAAGAAGAAAAAAACACCATCAAACACTTTCCAATGCCGCCCTAGAAGCTAATGTTTTGCCATGAGCGACACTACATGCATTGCTTCAAAAATGCAAGACCTACCCATGTGATGAAGTATGCATTACAAACATCAATTATTTTTTTAATAATATTTATAATTATAAAATTACTAAATTGCTCTTCAATGCATTTAATTATAACAAAAAATCATAATAAAAATATAAAAAAGCTCTTGAAAAATAATTTAGTAAATTTTGCTTTTAGAAGTATTTGTGTCATTTTATTGTTTTTAAAAAATAAACAGACTAAAAAGTTTTTGGGTGTTATTTTATTTTTAAGGATAGTTAAGTCATTTTAATATATTGAAAAAAAATTGAGAAGATGGATTTACCGGTTGAAATCGATAATGACAAATAAATATTATAAAAAGACTATTTTATCCTCCAATTCTCTTTTCATTGAATGTTATCTCGGAGGACAAACAATGAAATGTCAGTGCGTGCATAATAAAAAAAGAGATCTTTTAGTTTATTTTTTTAATCTGTAATTTGTTTATCTTTTACTGGACTGAGTACTTCTATTTGTGAACGGAGGAGCCCATAAAATCAAGCATGCTGTGCGTATATAAAAGTTTTAGAGGCGCAAGTTCCAAAATCGAATGCCGCGTTGTTTTTCCTTGGAAAGTTCATACCTATGCTAACGTGCAAGCTCTCTGATTTATTATAGAAGGAGAAATATCAGTTCATGAGCATTTTCCCTCTTTGGAGGCGCTTTGCTAGAACGACAAAGCTTCTGGAGAAAGAAACTGGAAAGAAGGAACGACAAAGCTTCTGGACAAAGAAACTGGAAAGCAGGAAATATCAAGAAACTATACATTCAAAACCATCAATCATCATATTAGGTGACTAGTGGGTTTCTAAGCAAATTCCCAACACGGAAGACGGACTAAGATTTTCCAGTTTAACATTCATTGCCATCGATAACCAAGCCTGTATTATTTCAGTTATTTAAAAGCACTAATCTTCTGTCATATCTGTTAAGTATGCCACGGTATGGGAGCAAGATCACGAGCTTTGCGCCACAGGAATTGCCCCAGATGAGTCGCGAGACTGCTGTCAAGCCTCGCATAATTGCTTTAGTGCCTTGTCATATGATATGAACCCCGTGAACCAGAACTCCTGACCATCCTTTGTTACAATCTGGATGTATTTTTCGGAATGGTTCGCTCTGTTTGAAGAAGGATTCACTGCTCTCAATCGATCAAGTTGCACCACAACCTACAGATATACATATTGTGGCAGTTGAACAATATCAGAAAAAACTATCTGTAAAATAAAAGGTGAATCGATCAGCTGCTTGCTAAAACTTTGAATCAAAATTGTTAAAAATGGGCAACCAAATAAAAGGGCCCAGTTCAAAGTGCTCAAACAATTGTTAAAGCCTTGCAAAGAAATAGCTGTTGGGTGAGTTCAAAATTAATCATTTCTCGATTTCAAGTCAAAGAAACCTGTAATGATTTTAAATCGCGACGTGAGAGTTTTTAATGCTACTCAAGTAAGAGGACATGGAAAACCTCATGTTATTCTCAAAATTTAACAGCTTAGATTGCAGAAATGAGACACCGATTAGCGAGTGCATTGCTAAGAAATGAAGTAGATGGTAATACCTTGTAACACATCCATTGCTGCTGTCCTGTGGAGGAATAATAACAGAAGGGATACTCGCTGCAAAAGGCCACTTTTTTGGAGGATACATAAAGTGTCCCGATCACAGGTCCAGTTGAAGTCGATATATAGCAAGCATATGCATTCAAGAGCTTCTCTCCAGGCAAGACCTCAAATGTCTGCTGGAATACCTTATCATGCCCTCCTTCAGCAAGTACCTTTGTCCCTTGAGCAATCCTTGCCATTGCTGCATCGGCTAGACTAGGACTAACCTTGACTGTTGTTTTCAGAAAACAAGATTACATATTAGAATCTAAACGACAGCATCCATAATTGAGAATTAGAACCAAGTAATTTGCATTACACAATAAATTGTGGCTTTTATATTTGTGGCATGGTTCTCAAAGCCAAGAAATTTTATCTATTCCCTCTGTTTCCCTTTTTCTCTTCTTATTAGTCTATGTTTTTCCTCATAGCCATTCTGTGAAGACATGCCTCAACTTTCAACTATCCTCACAAATCCAGAAAAAATTAAAATGAAGTCAAGAAGAGGGTTCCTCCACTCAGTTTCTCGACAAAGGCCAAATAAGCATCTTAATTTTGCAGTCAAGAACAAGCTACCTTGTCGGCCCAGCTTATATTTGATCATATCTACAAGAGACCAGGTGAAGGAGCTAGGCGATCCACCCATTAATCACCGTGCTTAAGTGCTTGATTCTAAGCAGTTGGGAAATTGCAAACAAAAATAATTTACCTGGAAAAAATAACCAAGGGAACGTTCTCCTACTTATTTATTTGTTTACACTAGGCAAGCTCAGAGGCAATGTTGGACGACACCTTTCTATTAGACTTAAATCTTTTGAAGGATGAAAAGACCAACCCAGTAAGCTAAGTAAACAAAAGGCGAAGTGACAATAAATTTGATGATTGTGCGTATTAAGGGCAGGCAAGAAAATTTTAACTAGTCCTGATTGAAGGTAACATGAAGAGGGGAAAGAAAAACTCACAGTGATGCCAGATATTATCAGCATAAACCTCTGCTTTCCTAGTGGCAAGCTCAACCCTCTTCCCACACCGATTCAAAGCATCACGTATCTTCCCCATCGATCCTGAAAGAAAGCATACCAAAATATAATATAAACAATTTAGATTACAAGTAAAAACAAACGCCATAAAAGGCATTCATGAACTCTAAACTCGAGATCAGACTTACTGTTGCCATTTGTCCCATATCCATTAGTAGTAGCCGGAGGAACAGGCGCGAACTGGAGGTAAGGATTGTTGTTACTGTAGTCCATGTTGTGTTGAGGATGCGGATGGGGATTCACTGTGTTGCCTCGGTGTTGCAGTGGTGTATAAATTATAAGGCAGCGAGACAGGTTCCTCACTTTTCCTCCACCGCCCCAACGTCACTTCAGTTTTAGCTCCACGCCATTATTCTCGATGGGAACATGCTTGGTCGGTCGATTTATTATACTCCGCCTGTAAATATAATAACAGTAAACCGAATACAGTTATTCTTCCTGTCTTGGTCAAAGTCGTTGGCTTTAGGAACATGAACTCAGTCGGACGTCAGAATCATGATAAAAGCGATGGTATCTAATTCCGGCAGAAGCAGTGAAGCCAGTGGGAAATTCGGTTGGCTCGATCCATCTTCGGGGGATATTGTTCTTTAGATGTAAATGTGATCCTATCGAATTTATTCGCATAATCATGAACGGAATATATGTTAATTATATTGTGATGAGAGAAAAGCTTTCGGTTGGATAAGCTTGTGCTGACATTGTTGAGAAAGGATTTGTATTTGTACTTGGTCTAGGATCTCTGATCAATGCAGAGAATTAAGCTCTTATTCGTGTCACCAAGTAATGAAAACTACAATTACTTCAGCTAATAAAAGAATATATTATCAGAGAAAAATATATACACGATAACTTTTATTTCACACATGAAGAAAGATTAAGAAAAAGATTTGCTAAAACTTGCCAATAAAAAAAAATAATACTCCACGCAATAAAAAAGGTTTTTCTTTGCTAAATTAAGTGTTAAAAACATTAATTCAAGAAAAGATTTGTAAGATAAAAAAAGGATTTATATTTAAAATATTTATTTGACTGGTTAATTAAAATCCTTATTCACCTAACATTTAAAATCCTTTGTTGGAATAGGTGCTTAGGAGGTTAAATACTCGAGTGTTTGTGTTTTAACTATTGGAGTTTAATAATAATAGTTAACTAGTCTGTTTTTATAATATTAATTCAGAGTCTGTTTTTATATTTGAATAAATAATAAACTAATCTTGACATTTCTTTCACATTATCGATCGGAGTCGGTCAATAGTACCTATTTAAAAATATAGTTGCGGTAATTTTTTAAAGTATTTTTCAAGTTGAAATGCTTTAAAATAATTTTTTTATTTTTAAAATTAACGCATCAAAACGATTCAAAACATATAAAAAAAATTAATTTTTAATAAAAAATTTAAATTTTTATAAAACACGATTTGCTTTGTATTTCCAAACGATACCCAAGAAAAGAATGCTATTATGTATAAACTTGCTGCTGTTTTGAGTCTTTTCTAGTACTGCTCCTAAAAAAAATCATACACAACAGAAACAAAACTCTCTTTATAGCAGTGAAAATCATAGCAACCTTCATCAACGAGTCAACCTTCTTCAAAACGCAGCAACAACAATTTCAAAACGCAGCATCAACAATTTCAAAATATAATAGAAATTCCGGCAGTAGGAGTCACATATAAACAATAATCTCCACGTCAGTAGAGCACCTTCTGTGTAGCAGGAAAAAAACAACAGCATCAAAGTCCCTTTTAAGACAACAATTCAGCCTTAAGCATATATAACGGTAACAGCTACCTTCTGTATCAATAGATCAACTTTCAATATCAGTAAAAAAACAACCTTTAATTCTCTCCATAAAAAAATAATTAAACTGAATTTATTTTTTTAAAAATAAAAATTAGTTCAAACTGACCGGTTTCAGTTTAGTTCAATCCAGTTTTTTTGGATAAAAACCGATTTGACTTTGTTTTTTCAGTTTTAGACTTATAAAACCAAAACCAAACTGAACCGGTCGGTTTTTTTTTTAAATTTTAATTGGTTTTTTTTATGGTTTGGTTTTTCAATTATTTTTTTTCTAGTTTTCTCGATTTAATTGATTTTTTGATTTTTTTATTCACCCCTACCTCAAAAAATATTTGAAATTCGATAAAAAAAAAGTATTAAGAAACTATTAAGGCAGAGAGGCAAACTTCAAGCACTTCATACATGATTCGAAGTACTTAAAATAAATATGAGAGAGTCGCATATTATTTTTCATGAATAATGACAATTATTAATAAAATATAAATTCACGATAATAAGGATATTAATGAACTCAATCTTTGACACTAAAATCTAATCACGTTGTTAGTTCATTAGAGAAATATAAGGATATTGATAAACTTTCCATTGATGAATTATACAATTCTTTGCCAATTCATGAGGAAAAGATGAATCGAAAGGATAAAGAGAAGAGGAGTAAGTTTTACTAATTTCATGTAATAATTGATTTTCTACCTCGTATAATACCTATTTAATAAAAATAAAGAGATAATGAAAATAAAAATATGATTTTAATAAATTTTTAAATAAAAAAATATTTTAAAAAATAATTTTTACTATTCTCACAGGAACTCCTAAAAAAACAAAAAACCCAATTATTACTTCATTTATTCTTTGCTAGAAAGGTGAAGCAGTTTAACAAAAACCCCAGTTTCCTCCATCTCAATTTTGACCATCCAATCATGATGTGACGTGATCTTGACAATATCAATGAGAATCTTCCTCCACCGTAAATATCAGCCTCGCACCATTTTGTGATGATTTTTAAAGGGTGTTTGTAAATGTGTTACTATTTTATTTTAAAGTGTTTTTAATTTTAAAATATATTAAAATAATATTTATTTTTATTTTTTATAAATTATTTAAAAATATTAAAAATATATTAATTTAAAATAAAAAAATTTTAAATTTTTTTAAAAACACCTTTTAACCGCATTGCCAACTAGAAATGTTTCTACATGAGAACTCTCTTCCTCTTACTCTCACACGATATAATCATTGAAGCTTCGTTTTCTTAAGCCGTGTTCGTAAAAATATAAATTTTAAAAAATGTTATATTAATATATTTTTGAACAAGAAATATTACAAATTGAGATGTAAATTCTACCGGTAGAAGAATCACCAAGTAGGCCCTTCAATGGCCACTCATCAGAAGGGTCTGGGACCTCTGACCTGTGACTCCTTACCGGTCACAAATAAAATCATGGGGTGGGGGGGCAACCGGCCTGCAGTTTAGGCTGTTAACGATTAAATGAGCCGCTAGGATTATATGAAACCAAATCAGTTAGAGATTTGAGAGTGACATTGCTGTTTCAGATAATTATGGTAATGGTCTTGGTCTTTTCTGATACTCCCAATGTACGCTGTACATGTACAGTACACACTACAGTAGAAAGGCCAAGAAGCCTAAAAAGAAAAAACCAAAAAGAGGAATAAGTTAGGCAGGAGAGAAAGACAGCGATGCCAGGCTAAATATCCTAACCCCAAGATCGAAAATGGGACTCTTGCCCATTTTGGGTCTCCGTTTTAACAGATTTCAACTGCTATAGAAAAACAGAGAAAAACCCACTTTCCAGCTCCATTTCAGGTGCTTTGTTACTTCTCTGTATGCCCTTTTAAGGTTTGATGCTCTACTCCCCCACTGTTATTTCTTTTTCCTCATTTATTTGGTCTCTGTTGATGGTTTTGGTTGGTTCCCTTGTTCGAGTGATAATGATCAGTTGATGGTTTTGGGTAATTAGCTGGGAAGGTTTCTATTTGATTTGATGGGTTTGATCCACTTATTATTCTGTTGCATCCTATTTTGCGAGTTTATATATATATATAAGAGGAAGAAGCATTTTCTGTTTGGTTGCTTGGTTTCAATCAGCTTTCTTTGCCGGTTTCTGAAGATTGGATTCTCCAAAATTTTTGTTGCTTGTGATCTGGGTTAGACCCGGTTCATGCCAATGAAATCTGGTATTATGGTGGAGATGCACTGTACATTGGAATGTGCAGTGGCATTTGCTTGTGTACATGTATTGTCAATTTGTTCTTATATAAGAATACATAGGATATGTGATTCTAGTAAAGCAATCATGGATTGAAATATCAACTGTAGCAGCAAGCAATGTAGAAGGTAACATGAGATGTGTCATATTGCCATAACTAATAGTAATTCTGGGCATTTCATTTGGAACAGCTTGATCGTGTTTTTGCATATTACTCAACCACATCTTCTCCTTCTTCTTTTTTTGGGTGGTTCAATGGAAGAAAACACAGATTTTTCCGCATTTTGAAGTTCTTAATTTAGAATATTTTCTCTCTTTTGTTTGTGAAGTTTGATGAATTGTTTCTTAGGTTCTGTCATAAGGGGTTTAAATTTTAAGGAATTCTCATTTAAAATGTTTTGATTTTGATGACTACGGTCCATCTTCTCTTCAGGGGCATTACTTCTGGTGATTAAGTTTCACATTTGGGATTTGATATGTTCCTGTAACCAAAGGATTGCCCTCACATCACTTTCTGTATCAATGGGCATACAGAAGATTTGCCATCGGAGTTCAAGTTCTGATAAAGTTTCCTGCTCCTTCAGTGGTGAAGTCAAGCAGATGAGAGAAAACCCAGTTTTGGGTGCAGACTCAGGGAATGATTCAGATGATTGTGAACTTGCTGAATTGAACTGTGAGCTTGGTATGGTGGAAGGTCAGCGTTGCAGCATACCATATGAGCTCTATGATCTTCCAGATTTGAGGGAAATATTATCTCTAGACACATGGAATTTGTGTTTAACAGAGGAAGAAAGGTTCAACCTGTCAGCTTACCTTCCAGATATGGACCACGAGACATTTTGCCTGACTATGAAGGAGCTTTTTGATGGTACTGAACTATATTTTGGGAATCCGCTAGATAAATTTTTGAAAAGATTGAAAGCTGGATTCTACCCTCCAAAGGTGGCTTGCTTCAGAGAAGGTTTGCAGTTTCTACAAAGGAAGCAGCATTATCATTCTCTGAGAGCTTACCATGACAGGATGATACAAACGTTTATAAACATGAGAATGTTATGGGATCAGTATGGAATGAGTCCTGGAATTGAGGAAAAGATTTCTATGTGGAAAAACAGGAGAAAACAAAAGAGCGTCAATGTGCTTGATCTTAATGAATCTCCCAAGGATGATCATCTATTAAATGAGGTGGACAACTTGGAAACAAAGGTGATGAAGCTAGTGGAAACCGAGGGTTCAGCAAAAGAAAGACCACCCTTTCTGTGTACCAACAGGACAAAAATTGTAGCTCCATACTGCAGACCGAAGGGAGTTTTAAAGATGAAGGCATCTGGAAAAGATTCATTCCGTAATCACAATTCAAAGATGGTTGTGGCTGACTCCTCGGGAAAACGTCGATCATTGCCCAGGGGAGTGTTGAAAATAGTACCTAAAGCTCCTTCACTTCACCTGGAACAATCAGACATTGTGCCAAGAGGAGTGCAATCAAACTTTCCAGCCAGGACTCATGGCATACGGGATTTTAAGTTTTCTCCTTTGCCAGCATCTGTATGCTTTCAGAATGCAGGTAGCCTGCATGAATATCCATTTCTAAGGAAAAAGGTTGATGGTGACAGAGTTCATTCAACTCTGGACCAACCTCAGTTTCTAATAGATCCGCAGGAAATTGTTAGAGTAACCCAAAATCTCCCTGAAAGCTCTACTAGAAATGTGAAACCAGAATCGCTTCCAACTTTAGATGGAAGTTCTGTTGTGGTAAAACACAAATTATTTGGAGTTGATATGGGAAGGTTTCCGAATAAGGAATGCAAGTCATCCTTGGATACAGTGGGTGCAAGGCCACATACCTTTGGTGGTGAAAATCTGGGGGCAAATGTGGACAGAGAATCTAATGGCTCTTTCCTGAAATCCTTGGAATCATTCCCATTTCGTATCCAATATCATGGAGGGGAGCAGTGTGTGGCACCATTAAAAGAAGAGCATCTCACAATCTATCCAAGAATTCCAGAAGTGGTTCCTGCAATTTCAAATGTTGGCAATGATAAGCAAGAAACGTTAATGGATTCTTCTTCACACCAAAAGAATGGTGAAAATGATGTCAGTGTCAGAAAATCAGGGAAGGTATCGAGTAAATCCAGTGTCTCAGTGGCATTTAAGGATCAAAAGTTACTGCCTTTGACGTACAAGCGAAGGAAAGTTCTAGCTAAGGCCAACTCATTAAACTTTGGTAAGTCACTAACAGCAGATGCTAATCTGAAGTCTGCAATTACAAAAGAATCAGATCAAGATTTTAGGGAGGGTGTGAAAACTGTGAAGATAAAATTAATGGGGTTGAAAGATACGCCCTTGAACAGGGAACCTTGAACAACACTAAATGTAGTAGGTACTTTTTAGTACCAATTTTCTGTGGTTTTCACAAAATTACTCTCTAGTGTATGCTTTTCAAGATGTGTAAATCGAAGTATAGTGGTAAAAAAAAGGTTCCTATCTTCATGATAATCCCATTGCAAACATATTCACGAGTATGCTACCAACATACCATCGGCATGGGCATGCATATGTAGTAAATACTTTCACATTGACTTTTCAAGTTACAGCACTGATGTACTAGCATATCTTCAGACGATTCCATTGCCAAATAAATATTTCCTTTCTATCTGGTTTATAGCTCTGATACCAACTAACATTTCCAGATTGGCTTTGTCTAAACTGGCTGAGAAGGTGATATGCATTTGAAATATTTTAGTTTTCACATCCTGTTCTATGTCATTGCTCAGGATTCTTTGACATGATTGTAGTCAGTTTTCCTTGCCTCCTCGAACCAGATTGGCCGAACATTTTGATAACTCCAATATCTGGTTTAATGTGGACTGTGAAGATAGTTTTATTATGATTGTATGATTCTTTGCCTCCAGATATCTCTTCCTACATCAATCTAGTGAATTATGAGAATAATGAACTTCTTTTGAAATCAACATAGGTTGCATTTGCTGTTGTTTCAATGTCAATGTATGTCAAGGTTTCTTCTAGATCTGGAAGGTGGTCGCGTGAAAGCATTTCTTATGAGTTTATTTTCAAGCTGTGTAAGTCAATATATCCTCTCGTCCTGATCAAAGTACAACTCGTCTCCTCGCACTCCCTGGTAATGATAGGGATGCTAATTGGGGCAAGGTTTTTCAAGAGTACTAGTGCAAACTTTGTTTGTATGGCTTGGTCAATCTCTGTTAGACAGCATCCTCAACAGGACTTGTACATAGGCTGGATTTTGTCTACCTGAAATTGAATAGGTGCAGCTTCAAGTTTTACACTCCATGATCCCCCAGAAAGAGAAGGATAATAACTGGTTTTCTGGTTTTTTTTGTTTGTTTGGAAGTTGAATTTGAGAAGTGTTTATGTTGCAGCAGAATAAGTTCTCGGGATGGTTGTGGTTTGATACATGAATGCATTGGTCCGTTAGAGACAAGGTGGTGTTTAAGATTGAGTTTCGGTCTGCGTCAAAATTTGATTTTTTTTTTAAAATTATTTGTTTTCAGTGTTTTTAAATTGTTATTGTTAAAAATAAATTTAAAAAAAATAAAAAAAATATTATTTTAGTATTTAAATAAAAAATATATTAAAAAATAACCTCTTACCATATTTTCTAATACTCCCACAGTATTGCAGAACAGCTATCCTTGAAGTGATTTTCATGATTTCACCTGATTTCTGCTGTCATCAACTGCAAATAGATGCTTCAAATAGGTTGACAACATTAAAAGTAGGGCTTTTAAATTTTCTTTGTTCTCTGACTGCAAGTTTGCAGTGTTGAAGGTCACAAAACAACCGAGTTGGCAAGGGGTGATCTCTTATCTTGCCTTGCGTGGTGTTTCACAAACCAAGCAAAGGGCCTGAACCTCGGTAAATTTGCTAGTTCATAGATAAATTTTCCAAGATGTTTTGACAAAAGGATTATTATTATTATTATTATTAAGTACAAAAGGGTTCAAAACAAATTAAGAAAAAAAAATCAGATTTTGTTTGTTTGATAATTAGGGTTCCATTTCCTTACTAATGGTGGGCTTAGAGAGTAAGATCCACGAGGATTAACGTTTTACACACAGATTCTGGTTGTGATCAATAAACGACAGCAAGCCCGAATCACCTTATCCAGCCAGGAATGGATTGCGGGCAAAGAGGTTTGGTTAGGAAAGCACCCACGCGTGTGCGCCACATAATTCCAACCGTTAAATTTTCCCTTCTCTCACAACCAACCAACCAACCAACCAACCGCCATTTCCCTTCTTCTTCTTCTTGTACCTTTTAGTAAAGTACTGCTACTCCATTTCACTTGTCATGTAAAAATCAAAGCCACCGAAAGCAACGATAGCGGAGGTTGGCTATCCATGTTATCTCTTCCTAATTTCACCGGTGGCACCACCGCTCTGTCATCTCCACGTTCGTTGGCGCCACCTCGCTCTCGCCATTCGGTGTTTAAGAAGGTTACTGTTCCCTCCAGATATCCTTGCTGCTGCTCTTCTTTGAGACTTCAGGAATTATCAATTCAGGAGCCTTTAGAAGAATCGAGAGAGATCTTTAGATTACAAACACAGAATGATGAAGATGATCCTGTTCCAAGAGACCAAGAAGAAGAGAGAGGGATTTCTAAAATACAAGTGAGCAGGGAGAAATACATACCCGTTTCCAAGGCAGAGCTTTTGGATGCTGTTTTATTGAAGTTATTCGACTCTCAAGATGATGATGCTAATCAGTTCCTTCTTCTTTCTTCGTGAGTGAATTACTCTGCCTCAATTGATTGTTTTTTTTTCTTTCTTAATTATTATTATTATTATTTCTCAACTAATCTTCAATTTTATGATGGATTAATTGCAGGTGTTTGGACTCTATTCTACACGCAGAACACAAAAGTATTTTAGAGGAAATGAGGACAGATTACTCACTTACTCATTCCATTGATGATGAAGCGACAAGTGATGAGAAATCAGGTAGTTCAGATGGAAGAGAGGAGGCTGACAGGGAAAATCCTGGCTCAGTTAGCAATAAGATCAATGGAAACGGGAGCGTGGGGAAATTAGAAGAGGAGACTGAAGTTGATAGACCATTGCATTTTGATTATGGTCTAGACTTGAGAAACTTTTTAAGCTCTCCAGTAACAAACGACAAGAGATGTTCTAATGGAGAGTGCAGGTCTGTTGCAGACTATTCATAATTAAAACATTTTTTAAAGCGGTCAGAATTAACATGATTTGAAGAAAAGATTTTCTTCAGTCTCCATAGATTTAAGGATTAGAGTCCCATGATGTATACGTTTAGGATTTTCAGTTAATTTATTGGTTTTAACATTTATGTTGCTATTTCATCCTTTATCCTGTCTTGTGTCTGTGTGTGTAATTCCTTTTGCAAAATTGCTTGTAGACTTGCTGTTGCCACCCGCTTCCAGCGTTCTTTTATGCAACTTCTTAATAATGCTCAGTTTCAAGAACTATCAGCTGGGGATTTGATGCTGACATCTGCCTTGAACTCAGATTACCTCCTTACTTTGCCAGTATACGTGGACTGGAAGAAAGCATCTGAATCCAATGCAATAATCTTCAGGTTTTTGTATATTAGTTTCAGTTAGAGAGCTGCAGCAGTCAGTATTCCGGTATACAAAATATTTGCAATCTGCTTACTTTTAAGGTGATATTCCTTGCAGGAGGGGCTATGCAACTGAGAGGCAGAAAGGTCTGCTTATTGTTGAAAAGTTGGATTACGTTCAGTCCAGGCTTCTGCAGGGTATTTTCTTCCTTATATCAAAACCAGTGGGGAAAGTTGGCATATGGATAAAAGAGGTCGTTGCCTTTCCCATGAATTCTCTGATAGTATTTTAAAAACCAACTGCATGATGTGTGAATCGACGAATAATTGATAAAATTGGTCAAATATTCCTTTTATTTTCTCTGATATTGAGGGGCAAAACCAAAAATCTTGATTTCCAAACTTGTTGGGCAGTTAATCTTTGAAGGAAGTCAGTCAAAGATTGTGTAAATGCAGTTGCAGTTCTGCAAGAGTTATCTCCATTAAGTGGTTTCTACTTTGTTATTTTGTTGCCATAATTCAGCTCACTAAGTGTTCCTTGGGACAGGCTATTAGAAATGCTTTTGAGAGCCATGAAGTACAAGATTGGATTAAGAAAATGACACCTTGGCTTGAGCAACTGTCACTTTTTCAGCAATCGTATTTTAGTAATGAACAAGCTTCTGATAATCCACCGGAGATTGACCAACTATCAGATACTGAACTTCCAATTTGGCTAGCAGCACAGAGGGCAGTAAGTCGGTATGAAGGTTTTCTGTCACCTGTTGGACCCCGTGGAAGGCTCTTCAGGAAGTTACTCACATGGATTGGATTTCTACCTCCTTTGCCGGAAAAGCCATTTGAACTTGACAGTTATAGTAATGCTTCTGAACCTCGTTTAAGGTTTGTAGAATTTGAATTTGCTCTCTCTTCTTACAGTAGCCATCTTCTATTGTGTATGAGCTTACGTTTTTTCCCATTTTCGTTCTGCTGTGTGGAAAAAATTGTCTGAAGTTGGCTAAGAGTATTTGGCATGAGTGAGTGCGCAATGCTATTAACGTATGAGGAAAAGTATGATGCTTTAGTACCAAACTAGCTTCATTACTACTTGTCACAAATTTAGTTATCCTTTTGGTTTAAGTGTTTGACTGTAACTTGACTGTGCATGAATCTTGCCTGTTTAACACCATGGGCTCGTCTCGCAAAAACAGCTATCCATTGATAGAATGTGAATATAACTGATTTCTGGGTTCTGATAGGGGTAAGCTACTAGATGTAGGCTTTATATTGCTAAGTAATTTGGACAAACAGAACAATAATCAAAATATAATTTGAATTTCTATGCTTCACAAGATTCTATCATCATTAAACAAGAAAGGCCATTAGAAAGTATTTGACTGCAGTCATCGAACAGCTGTAGATGAATTCAGGCTGGTGCCTCATGATTAGAAATTTTCTTGAGGTTGTTGAATCATTAAAGCCAATTTGGAAAATAAATGCCATTTTATGTGACGTCCATGGTATCTTTTGTACTATCTTTTGTACGTTCCACGAGGATTTGACTATCTATTTTAGGAGGATGTAGTTTATGATTGGCATTATCACCTGAATGACCATGTAATTGAAGATTTTTTCACTCAGGCCGATTTTCTTATCAAGGATATCACTTAGTGATATATGGAGACCTGCTACAAGAAAATACTGCAGAAACAATATTTGGAAAATGCTAAAGACTTCCTTTTCCATACTACTTTCTCAGTCAGCCCTCCAGGTAATCACTTGTTTCCCCTTCTTATCGATTGCTTTTGTTATGTACTATTTCGTAAGGATAGATGTTTAAACCTTAGCATCTACCAAAAATATAAAGATTTTTAAGCTATATCATCTCTTGCCCAAGTGTAAGAGCAAGAACATTGTAAATAGAAATGAAGTATTGCTGGTAAATATGTTTCTACGATATCCTTAATGAAATTCAGATTTTTATTATTCTTCAACCTTTGCATGTTCCTGATTAGGAACCTGCATTTCAAGAATTAATTTTGCTTTATACCACGGAAACAAGTGATAGCAATCCTAAAGATAAAGCTGAGGTTCCAGCATTGGAGCTAAAGATCTATGAAAGAATTCCCATTCCTGATTTACCGGTAAGTACCTCTGACACTGCAATATCTGTTGATGCTTTCTCACATTTTGTTCTAGTTTCTTGAGTTACTGATGATTAAACTGTTTGCATATTATTTTCACATTGTAATTAAACAATTTGTAGGTCGTTTTTCCACACAAAAAGCTGTCTTTCCGTATCATTGACACGGTATGTGCAGGTTTAATCCCTCGTTTACATATTATAGAGTTTCTAAAACAAAAATTTGAATACTATCTACTGAAGCTTTTCAAAGCAGCAGCCTGTGTTTTTTTAGTATTATCTGGTATCATGCTTGTGTTACTCTAGCAGACCGATATTTGATAGTACTTGTTGCCATTGATTATGTTTTCCTATCCTTATAAATTATTCTTTTTACAGAAAGGTGGTGTGGATGTTGATTTACTAGCATGGTTGAATATGCTGAATTCTTTCTCCTAAATTTTGTGAGTGTAAATGAGAGTGACAGCCTTTTAACCTGCTGAAAGTCTGAATCCACCTTAAATTAATAACAGTTCTCCCCTTAAATGTTGTGTGTGCATAAATGAGAGGAACTCTGTTTAGCATTCAGTCATAGCATATTATCTTGTTAATACCGTAATTGACTTAGTAAATAGACTTCTCAATGGTTGAAGAAAGCTGAATAGCCTTGATTAACACTATCATCTTGCTGATGCTGAGTTTCAGCTACTACATTATTTTTCACTATATAAGCTGATATGGGTCTGTGGAAACTGATTGAAGTGCTACTGTGCTTACGCAGAGTAGAGTTGACATTTTGGCCCTAACTCATTTCCCTTATCTTTCTGGATGAGTTACATTAAACATTGGGATTTCCATGCGAGGTGACTGCTATCCTAGCAATAGCAGGTTTGCTGTAGAAAAGCATTACTTCATTCACATTTAGAGATAAAAGGTTATTCTGAAATGTACTTGATGTGTCCCGTCTCTACCAGAAAGAGAAGTGTATGTTGATGTGGATGCTGAAAACACCATGTAAAATTATGTGAGGCGGTTGATGGGCCTTTGTCTATTGACTGGATGTAATTTATTGGTTGAGCCCAATGACTAACATATTCTAGATGTGCTTATGGATTTTACTCCATGAAGCCATCCTTTCAAATAATAGCTTCTTGACCAACTATTGTGGATCTGTAGGTACGCTTGGATGCAGCTACGATATTGGGACTTTTGGCATACTTCATAAACTACAAATTTGAGATCTTATCTTCCCCGTATGTGTGTTTTTGGTGGTCATATGATTGTTTTTTGAAATGGTAGCATTTGGCGCAAAAGTTAAATGTGGATCTAAAGGTGCAATTATGTTTTGTGATGTGCGAGTTCATAGTGTGGGTTGATGAAAAGGAACATGGATTCAATTATCCATTTCCGTAGTGTCTGCCGCATGTCATAATTCTATAAACCAACCTCCCCCACCCCCTCCCTTTCTAATAAGTGGCAGTGCTTGAAGTTTTTTAATACTGTTTTTGAAGTTGGATTCATATAATCTTGATAGCATATAATTTCCTATGCAATGCAGATCGGCAATATTTCTTGATGTAGTTGCTATCACTGCTCTGATAATATATGTGACTCGTGTGGCTTTGGGTTACAAACAGACATGGGATAGATATCAAGTCAGTTTTCTGTGCAATTTCCAAGATTATTATCATCTAAATTTTACAAGTACATATAATATATGCTGAGAGATAGTTATAATTTCTTAAAGGAATCTTTTATTACAGCTGCTGGTTAACAAAACGCTTTATGAGAAAACACTGGCAAGTGGCTTTGGCTCGGTTCATTTTCTTCTCGATGCTTCTGAACAGCAGCAAGTGAGAAACTCTTTCGATGTTCCTTTTTTATGCTTTCCATAAATGCAGACATAAAATAGCACTTAGAGCAGTTGATATTCTAGTTTATTGTTATTTTAGTGGTATACGAATGTGAGAATTCGATTCACAAATTGATTTCAACTATAGAAGAATTATTTGAAGTCTTTGAATTACTGCTGTTCTTTTTGTTCCCTTGTCATTTGGTCAATGAGCTTGGCTTGCATAATATTCTATAATACAATGTGATTTGTATTTTCCTAGTTTTCTTATTTAATTTTTCATTTCTCTGAAAACTATTCAATTCAGTATAAGGAAGCCATATTGGCATATGCGATCCTGCTTAAAGAAACAAATGGACAGGTCTGCCCATCCTATCCCTTCTTAAGTTTTCTAGGTTGAATTTATGCATACATTTTAATCCTGTCAGCTTTTGCATTTGATCATTGTGTGGTAGAAGTAGAATTAGTACTCTAGGGGGTATAGGATTTGGTGTTGGAGTATTCTGAGCTGCTTGATGGTGTTTCTATCTAATCCCATTTATAATTGGACGAGTGAGGACGGTACACATGGATGCATAAACCAACTTTATTTACCATGAAATATTTCGTACAAGAACAAAAGTCAGGGTCAGTGTAGCATAATGAGATCATCTGCACTAATAAAGGGCAAGTCAATTGCCATTCCTGGAAAAGCACACATGGATTCAGTGTTTGCTGATTTATTGACTAGAGATTTCCGCAATAATGAATCAAGAAACCTAGTCTTTTATAGCATTTTGAGAATTTTATATGATCTAAAATCTGTGCTGTGCTTTTTGATATTATTGGTTTTAGCCTTGAGGAAGTACATTGAGAGTATATTTTGGAAAATTTATTCTCCTCTTCATGCTGTAACCTTCCTCTGCAACTAAGGCTCGTGGTCTATAGTTAGATTTGTTATCTTCTGATGTCAACTGATACACGGAGATATTGAATACAGGCCAGCGTCTTGTTTAGGCTCATCTAGGAATTGGCATTTAATATTTCTATCTGGAATTCTCATAGCAGATACAATTCCTTGCCTATCATCACAGCACATGCAGCCTTTTTTAGCACAGTTCTTGCGTTAAGAAAAAAAACAGGAGGAGCATTTCTTGCCTTTGAGCATAGAATTTCTTTTATTTCCATGAACACTTTCCCATTGTTTAGAGAAAAAACCATAGTTCTAATTACTGCAGGTCGCTTGTCACCGAAGTGTTGGAGATGAATGTGAGAGATTTCTGTACGATGTGTTTAAAGTAAAGGTAAACATACGAGTCTAGTATTATTTAGCAAAGCTGATAACCGGTGTTGATTGCTTAATTTGTTGGAATGAATGCAGGTTGAAATGCCAGTTGAAGAAGCAATGAATACTTTGATTAGGCTAGGCCTTGTTATAGAAACACCCATTGATGGAAGAGGAACCAGGTTGCAGGCTGTTCCTTGTGAAAAGGCCCATGAGATTCTTAAAGAACGCTGGAATAGTTTGCTTTGTTAGTTATAGTGAAGTCAAATACAAGGTTTCATTTTGATTAGAGTACTTACTACACCTGGATAATTGTTGGAGATTATCCGTTAAAGCCATTGTACACTTCAACAGGTAGTTTATAGGCAGTTACAGGGCCTTTTCTTCTTCTCTTGCGATTTTCAAAATGTTTTTTCAATAAATTTCTTTCAAAGAAAAGCAATCAAAGAGAAGGCCTAACATGAAAAGAGAACGGATTAGTACCTGCATTTCGATAATTAGGTTTTGTTTGTTCTACTTGAAGCTTATATCAAATTAGTTTGGTTTAAACTTAATCCAATGTGTGGTAATGCTTGTTGACCACAGTCATTTCTTTGTTTTACCAAAGAGAAGCGGTCTTGGCACCTGCTTTAAACAATTTTGCAACTCCTCATCTGGAGAGGGGAGGGGGGAGGGGATTTGGTGCCTCTGTTCCTTGGCCGGCCCTTGCATCTTGTTAAATTCTTTTCACTACCAGATTTAATTGATCGATAGGCATTTTCTTTTAAGCTCTCCACAAGTTCAACTGATTGCACAGACTACCGTGAAGCATTGACTAAGGCTGCGGTTTTTGTTAAAAACAAAACCTTAATAAAATAAAATAATCTTTAATTTAATTTTTTACCCATATAATTAAATTATATCAAAAAAAATTTCAAGCATTACTGCTGTTACTCTAGGTCTCCTCCACACAAAACTTGGGGAAGATGGGAAATGCTAACGTGGTTATCATAGATATTTCAAGTATAATTCCTCCATTTCCTCATACATTTGCAGCCGCTGGGACAAGCATTGTATGAACAAAAACATGGAAGGCCACACCTTCAAACACAAACTTCTGTGTGGATTTGTATCCCTCCGAGCAGTTTTCAAATCTCGGCAGTGATATATTCAAATGTTATTGCGGTGAAAATTTAAACCAAAATGAACAAGTAAATATATGAAATATGGATACATGTACTAGAAGAGCAGTATACTGAGCTAGCTACGGTAGGTAACTTTCTTGCCTGCGGGGAAGAGCAGGATAAAATAATGGTCTGGGGGATCCGTTGTTTCTAAATCCTTGCAGCCATTGGACTATCAGTCTCTTGCTTTGTGGCTCTGATCTCCCGTGCCATTCATTCCCCATCTTGCCACTTCCAAATCAAGTTTTTGATGTGTAGTTTTGTGTACGCCGGGTAGTAAATAAGACAAGCAAGGGTTGTCCCTCACAAGTCAATAGGCTGAGCTCTGGTAAAGACAAAAACTCCACCACCTCCTACAGCACGCCCCAAAAGCATATTGCGATCCAGATAGGAGAGGTAATATAGGCCTCCCACTGATCGCCTGAAATTCAAGCATGTTTCACAATTCACGAGTGCAAATTGGAAAACTTCAATGGAACATATATATATATATATATATATATATAACAAATTGTACCTCCCTGGGTCTCCTGGGTTTCTTACAGGAACATGAGCTTTGAAAGTACGGATAAACTGTAGGATCTGTTCAGATGGATTCAAACGATGGCTCTTGTTAAGACAAAATACCATGATCTTCTGTTACAAATCACTAAATTACACGTGTTGGTTTAGAACCAGATAACCCAAGGCAAGCATCCATAGAGTAGAAGCATGGTAGAGATGTATGTGACAGTGAAAAAGGCACACATCGTGCATAAAACTTTTCTGTAATATAAGCTTGATGAGAAGATATGTTTGATGGTTGAATATTCAAAGAAAATTAAGCTTCATCATCTAGCTGATGGTAGCAATATGATTTTGGGACCTCGGCATCAGACTTATCAGGTGGTATGCAATGCTAAAAATTAAACAGCACAATCTGAAATTAAAGATCAAGGTTCATTCACCTGTAGACTAAGAAATGAACGAGGTAGCAGTGCCGGAGCTATTAAAGCTTGCAACTCTTCACTGATTCTAATATTTTGAATGCTTATCTGCCAGAAATAATGGCAGTTTCAAACAATAAATGAGAATCAAGATTTAATATAGAGAATTCTAAACTAGTATAGTGATCACGGGGAAAGGAAGAGTCGAGTTGTCTTAAAGTTACTCTTCCCAATCTAGGAGCTAATTAATTCATTAACATCAGAAAGACAACAGATAAAAAATACGCCAAGATATTTTTAGAAGCTGACCTCTTCAAACTGAAGATAGATGTTGCGTGCAGAAACAACATTAAATTTTGCGGAAACAAGGAGAGTAGCACCTTCTTGTTCCTGCAGAGCATTCAAATCACAAAATGAATTAGAAGAAAATATGTTCTTCGAAGAATCTGGCAAGCATTCTTAAAAAGTACAGTCTATCATCTTCGACAGAGAAATGACTTTTTGGTCACAAGTAGTTTTAGTTCTTTTAGCATCTCTCAGTGTTTTTATTTTTTAATCTTTCGGAGAAAAATCCCCATTCAACTAATGCTCTTAGTTCCTATTCCATTCTTCATGGATTCTACTCCCCCTTCTGACATTTCAGTCATTTTTTCACTCATATGGCATGCACCCACACGTTACAAAGAGATCCTCAATTCCTCAAATTTTTTAGTGAGGAGAAATTTATCATTTTTTTCTCTCAAGAAAACAAGCAGATTCTCATTAAAGGAAGCCAAGAACAATAAAGAAACAATTGATTCACAAATTTAAGTACTAGACAGCAAATCCATGAATCTATTAACAAATATTATGCTGGTTGGGATAGCAATTTCAGATCCAGAGTTGAAGCATAAAGAAGCTAATTCAGAAGTAGACAGGCATTGTCAGGGATACAGCGCTTGACCAATTTGCTTGTTTAAAATGTCAGTAGCTGTAGACCTAGTTGAGAAACATTCAAGACAAATGCAGCAAAGGAAGGAAATGCAGAAGCTCACCTCTAACAATGTTGGGATACTCCATTGAACAACATTGCGAATGACACCACCATCAGACTGATCTCTACATTCAAATTTCTGGTAGATCTGCCCAACCTACCCACATTCATAGATAAAATAATAACGATGATAGAAGAAATAAACATTACTTGGTAACCCAAATAAAAAGTACAACAAAAGCTGAAGAGAGAAAGCAAAAAAAAACTAACCCATCAAGGAGTCGAAGATTGATGTTTAAGAAATAGGATTCATGTACAAATAGCCAAACTACATAAATTGGGGCAACTAGATACATGAAAGCCAAATCAAAAGATAAAATGCCACAAGTAGAAAGGGTTCAAGAAAGTATCTTGTTCTACATTTGTCAACAAATACTACCACCAAGTTTCTTCCACCACAATTTCATGATTAGAAAGGAATGAACACAATTATTTTATAGAAAAATAATAAATGGGATAAAAAAGATGATAAACTTGAGCAGAAACTGTGTGTTGCTATCAATAGGAAAGTTTTATAACTAGAAGCTTTCATTTTTACCACCTGAAAGAAGGGAAACCTTGCAGCAGATTCAAAGAGAACAAGAACATCAGGGGCAGAGGTGTACTGTAGGCGCCATGTGCCATCCAGCCGCACCAGGTCAACTGACTCACCCATGTTGTATCCTTCCAAGCTCACCTGCCACAGTGATATTAGAAACAATAAATACATTTATTTTTATAATCACCAAAACCTTTTCTTTTCAGTACAAGCAGAGAGAGGGCAAGTTAAAAATATCCCAACAGAAAGAAATAAAAAAAGAAAAAGAAAAAAGCGAGAGAGACAGACTAGAGCCTCCTCAATAGAAGAGCGTTGATCAGGAGTGGTAACAAGCCCTCGTTGCGTGTCTTGGACCAATCTCAACAAATCATTTTTTTTGTTCTCAATCTCAAATTCAGATACCTAAAAAGAATTCAGAATCAGAAAATGTACGTTGTACAGTACCAAACATCATCATCATCATGATTCAGGACGAGATAAGAAAGAGAAGAAAGAAGAGAAGGTGGCCACCCGAGCAGTGATATCAGTAGCTACAGTTGCTGAACATGAAAAGTTTCTTCGAACGGTGAAATTTCTTCTAGTGGCAGCGTTACAAGTAAAAGGGTTAATAATTTTGAAAATGGGTCTCTTTCCAGTTGCAGGATACGATGAAGTAGCAAAAGCCATGTTCATTTCTTCACAAGATTATAGGCCTGGAAGCTTGCAATATCCTGTTATGTTATCTCCCCCGTCTTTCAATTCCTTACCTTTTGCTTTTGCTCTTGATGGTGGTGGAAATTAAATTGAGCAGTTGGCTTTAAACGACAATCATGCATGTACACATGACATGCCGTCTGATGTCAGTTTAAACGACAGAGTAAGTTGTACTGTGTTCTGGGTTAAAAAAGAGGAGGGGCGGGGGCCGAAGACCCGACCCGAGCCCGCCTGGAGTCTCTCACTCTCTCCCTCACCGGACTTGAAATCGAAATGGCGAGCAACTCGGTGCTTTATGGGTGCTCTTTGGTATCATATCAATACACCAGTGCTGCCACTATTATCGTAGGGAGAAGAACAGTAGCAATTTCTGGAAATGGATTTAGGGCTTGGAAACCGATTCGTCTAGCCAGAAATTGTTGCTCCTACTCCTGCTCCTACCCCAATCCCAACGACTCCGCGTTTGTAGTTGCAAATGACGAAAAGTACGGCAACAAACAGAACATAAGTCTAACTCCTCGCCTTTATGACTACATCCTCTCCAACGTTAGAGAGCCTGAGGTATTAATTAGTTAATTTCTATTATTACTTTGTGCTCATTTTTAATATTTGATTTTACTCAGATTTTAAGGCAACTTCGAGAAGAGACTGCTTCCATGCGAGGTAGCCAGATGCAGGTAGGCATGGTACCGAATCAGTTATATTGAAATTGGCAATATCATTTTTGTATATGGCTTGAAATCGATTTTTTTCTTTTTTAATTTCCTATTCTCTTCCGCAGGTATCTCCTGACCAGGCGCAACTGCTTGCCATGCTTGTCCAGATTCTTGGTGCGAAACGCTGTATTGAACTTGGTGTTTACACCGTATGTTGTTACATTTCTCTTTCTAAGTTTATTTGGATTTTGCCCTTCCTGCTTCAATCAACATTGCAGCAATCGTTCTATAATTGTTTGGAGCATGGTGATGTCTGATGTAATGTCAATTTACTGATATTCTGTATGTTGGAATTGCAGTAATAATTGTTATATGATTGTTTCTGTTCAGGGATATTCGTCGTTGGCTGTTGCTTTAGTACTGCCAGATTCTGCTTGCTTAGTTGCCTGTGAAAGAGATGCTAAGTCTCTAGAGGTTGCAAAAAAGTATTATGAGCTAGCTGGTGTTTCCCACAAGGTAGGAATTATATTTGATGCCATCATTTCTCTCTTACAGAGCTGTAAAATTATTTGAATAATTTGGTTCAGTGAGGCATGCTGTGATATAGTAGAGATGTCATTTGAAAACTCAAAAGACTGGTTCTCTTTTTGATGAGTGCAGTTTGCTGTATTTGTTGAGTTAGATCACCTGGTCCGTTCTTTCTGCTATTAGCTCTATCACCGCTTCACCACATATTTTCTAGTCTTAGCACTACCATCTATTACTCGATAAGTCCAACAGTTCCATTTGAACTTAGGTTGATGTGAAGCATGGAATGGCAGCGGAAATCCTAAAATCATTGATTCTGAATGGTGAATCCTGCAGGTAATGTCATAAGCCAGTGCTTTTATCATGCTCCTTTCCTTTCATGTGGACCAGGAGGCAACATTTTCTATTTCAATAAATTCGTCTTGGTAGTTTTTCCAATACCAGGGGGCTCTCAAGATAATGTGATTAACATTTTTATGTAGAATCTTTCTGCAGCTATGATTTTGCATTTGTTGATGCTGAGAAGAGAATGAATCAGGAGTATTTTGAATTGCTATTACAACTGGTAAGACCCACTTGATGATGAAAGCAGAATTTCCTCTATCCATTTCCACATATAAGCTGACATTTTCTTGCAAAATCTCTCCATAAAGTTTGTGCAGCAGTTTGTAAGAATTCTTGGTCTTATTGCAGGTTAGGGTTGATGGTGTCATTGTCATTGACAATGTTCTTTGGCATGGAAAAGTTGCTGACCCGCTGGTGAATTATTGTATATAAGTTATAGAATCTATCCCTTTGAATTAAATTTACTTCTAATAGCATTTTTTTTAGCAGGTAAATGATGCTAAGACGGTTAGCATCAGAAGTTTCAATAAAAATATAATGGAGGATCCACGTGTCAGCATCAGTATGGTACGTAAATGGAATGTGTGTTTGTTTTTTAATTCTGGAAAAAAAACCAATATACTGATCAGCTTTCACCAGTCACTTTTACAACTCTAAAGTCCAAGCGTTTGGGATGATAGGTACCTATCGGGGATGGCATGACAATCTGCCGGAAGAGATGACATTTTCACAGGCTGACAGTGATTTTTTGATTCAATGATTCATTTCATGAGCGAATGAGATACAAAAGCTGTGACAGATTGAACAGCGCCACGAGAAGGCAAAAATGAGGTTATTTCATTGACAATTAACTAGCGTATTGGTTGAGCATTGAGTTCTAAGTCGGTATGATGATGAGCAGGCCTGGGAATGTGATTCCATTATGACTGACAAATTTGAAATGCAAATCTGCACTTAACATGGTATTTGCACATGCTCCTTGAAAATTCTTGCTCCTGTTGCAGAAAAAATCAACTGTTATTGCAATTAGATGATAACAGAAATTGTTGGACACATTGATTTTCTTTTTAACTGTAATAAAAATGTTATCAACGCAACGAGGAAAAATTATATGGCATGATTGCATGCTGTATGACACTTTGCTTTATAGTGAATATCCAGCCTTTAGCTGCTCGTCAAAACGTAAATTGCTTACTCTGCTTTTAGTCAGTGTGTAAAGTCTTTGTGAGCTTCCTTCTCTATTAGCTGATTTTTCCTTCCATGCACTGAAGTGATGTTTCGTTGAAAAGCTCTATGCTCCATTTAGAAAATTACTTGAGAGTTAAAATTGTAGTAACAGTTGTTTTTTAAAGTGTTTTTTATCTAAAAATATATTAAAAAAATATTTTTTATTTTTAAAAAATTATTTTAACATTAGTATATCAAAATAATCTATCAGACATGTTAGCAAATGTCATGTTATCTACCTTCCTGGTTTCTGACCACCGGACATGTAATCAAAAAATCAGACCAAGGTTTTTTTTATTAAAAAAATGTAATTTCAACCTATTTTCAAATAAAAACACACAATAAATATCTTTATGGTCCCTGGCACGGGTGCCTTTTTTGTTTTGTTTCCTTGAAGTTGATGGGATAGACGATAAGTTGTTTGTCCTATTCTTTACCAAAAAAATAAACATGTATATAATTGCCTAGAATAAGGTCATTGTGGTGGTTGTAAAAACAAGCTCTTGTTTTTTTAACTTAAAAATTTATTTTTAACCCACTTTTAACCCAAAACACTTAAAAAACACTCTTGGAACCTTGTTTAACTAGTTCATGGCCACCAAAAGCACAAAAAAAACACCCAAAAACTCATAATTAATCCGAAACCAAAAATCTTTCAGAGCTCAAATCTATTTTTAAGGTGTTTTTAAGGTAAAAAAAAAATTAATCTTTTATTATATGAAACAATTTGACACAAAAATTAACCGTTTTAGTTGTCATAATCATCTCCAACATCAATTGTTTCTCTCTAAGCTAGAATCTAGTAACCTCCTCTCTCTTCTCACTGAAAAAAGGACTAAAAAAATAAAGTATGGTATCAAAAATATAATATCTAAAAATTATAGAGATCAATTATCGAATAGCTTAAAAAGATGAAGGGATTAAAATGAACTTTTCAAATAAATTGCAGAGGTGCCATCTATATTACCCGTGTTTTTTACTTAACCCCTCTTTCTTTCAATTCAACTCTTAGCCCCCCCAAAAACATGCAATTAGGCTCCAGTTTGGGCTAAAAAGGTTCAATTGTGCAAAATAAAAGTTTAAAAACCAAATTAAAATTGTTTAAAAATCTCACTATTAAAATTTACAGTAAAATATGAGAGGATGAATAATAAAGTGGCTATAATAAAAAAGCCTCGCGCTTTATAGTTTCCAAAAAGATGTAAGAAAAAAAAAGTTTGATGACTAAGGCCTTATTTGTTTGTTGTAAAGTAATATTTGTTTTGAAAGTAATTTCTATGGAAAGTATATATTTTTTTATATATATATTTAACAGTGTCATGAAAAATAAGTTGGAAAAGAATTTCTAGTATTTGACTATGCCATGAAAAACAAACTGAAAAATAACTTATAAATGTTTTAATTTTTTTTTCAAGTCTATATATATATATCAAACTAAATTCAAATATTTTAAAACTATCAAACTTGTTTTATACATAAAATAATATTTAATTATATAATAAATAATCTTAAATATTTTAAAATTAATTAACCTTGATTATTTCATTTCAAGTATATTACATCTCAACTGCATGGCTCTATTTAATAGTTTTAATTACTAAAAAAAACTATATAATGTTTTATTATTGTTTTTTTCATATGTTTTTTTTTTACAATATTTGTATAATTTCTAGAGAGAACTTTTTCTTAAGCAATTCATCAAATTTATTATAGAAAATGTTTGATTAAAAAAAAATATTCAAGTCATATATTTAATAATAATAATCTTAGTTTAAATAATTTTACAAATGGAATAGCACAACAATTTATTATCAATATCATATCAGTAAGAACACCCAAGGCCAAACACTTAAAAGTACACGAGGGCTACAATTTCCCACAAGGATAATTTGTGCAAGCATGATACCTGTTCTCAACGGAAGAGAGTGTTAATTCTGCTGTACAAAAGGAATTGCGGTGCGTCGACACTCGGTCATGTTTTGAGAATGGTTTGCTCTTATACTCACATCTAACAGCAGGAATTCATTTGCTGACCCATGCCAAAAAAATATCTGCATTTCAGACGTATGATGCCATTTATTTTCTCCCTTTTAAAGGGAGAACATTGCTAATTCAATCGTCGCCTTGTTCATGTCCATCAACTTGGTTCTCCTCATTGCCTCCTTCATCCCCTCCACCCCCATAATTAACCCATGGCAACATAGATTCAAACAAGACTGCCAATGCATTTCGATTAGCAACATCGCGTGGAGCAGGGCCACCGTCAAGTGGGTTGGCAATTTGTCCCCCATTTTGCTCTGCCTCTCTCATCCTTGGATCAACCATGAAGTTTTGCAGGTTCTCAGGTGGAAGTGTTGGAACTGTATCAGAGAAGTCTGAAACCAGCAAATGGCCATACCTATAATTAAACAAACTATATCAAGTTCTGCAACAACATCAAGTACAGCAATCATTGGATGCAAGGGATCTATCTCAGTCCAGTTCCAATAATAATTCTGCAGACCCTCAAATCAGCACACGAGCATAAACTTGATTCAGTCATCTGTGGGGCGCGAATTATAATAACAATAAATAGCATCATTTCTTGGGACAAAACAACAATCAACAACAATCATTAACAGCTACTAATAGGTGGTTAGAGCGAAAAATAGGAACAAGTCCATAATTCAAAACACTTACTCATTGTTCTCAGATGAAAAGGCCTCTTTTCTCACACAAGCCCAATCCTTGGCATCACTGCTACTATGTTCTAGAGTTTCAATCACTTGTAAAGCACTGTTCCGAAGCAATTTTTGCAGGTCTGGAAGCCTCCATATGATATAACTTCTCTCTACATATATATTAATCAGATGATCCAAGGATGCAGACCCTGTTTTCTCTGATTGAAAAAAGGCATGCTTTAGTATATTTGTCCATGCCTGGTCTTTCAAAGGTACCTTGGCTACTAACTTCTTAAGGCCTGACGGGTGGAGCATCAAAGCCTGCTTCATCAAATCAGCTGAACTAGACTTTGTAGCACTAGTATCATCATCTTTTGATGGTTCCTCACGCTCAAGATAAAACCGACAAATGGCAAGAGAATATGAGAAGTTTGGGAACAACCATAAGGAGTTATCACTTTTATAGTCTTCAGAAAACCATTCCAACCACGCATACACTTCTGCCCTCAAAGCAAAGTAATCAACACAGAACATGGCCCCCATTGGATCATCTAAATCCAATGAAAGTAAAAGTTTGCAAACCTCAAGGGCAGAACGATGACAACCACGCCTGTCCAAGTTTTTCATGTGAGTGAAAAGTGTTGTAAACATTGGCTTGTTTGTTTCATGGTTGATCTTCAACTGGCAATTTGCCTGCAAGGGGGTGAACGTGGGGTGCCATGCACATTCCAAGGCATATAAACTCTTTGCAATAGCATCAGCTGACATTTGATGCTCACCCACAAATTTGAAATAGTCTGCCATTGTTATAAGTGAATCTAGGTGATAGGGGTGATATAATAGAATGCTTGCTATGCCATTGAGATCTTGAATAGCTTTGGCAGCTTCAAATGCACTCTGTGCTTGATCATAGTAAGAAGAGTGAACATACCTGCATAAATAAAACAACACAGAATCAGGACATGCATGAAGAATCAAAGCTCACAACAAAAGAGCTTCACCAACTAATGATATATAGAAGATAGGTGAGAAGAGAAAGAAGAAATGAAGAAGGAAAATCCTATTTGGAAATGAGTTTGAATGAGATATATTAGCTTTTTTTACTTGAGAATTAAACCATTGTAGTTTCACTGATAGGCAGAGACGCAATAATTCCTCAAAAAAACACAAGAAAGGATTGCAATTCAAGTAACTGATAGATATAATAGAAAAGAACCATATTTAGCAGCCCATGTACAATACAAACACATCTTGTGCAGAATAAAAATGCTTTACACAGATTTCAGAATAAGTTCACAAATACAAATGATAACGCTGCTTCTGCAGCCAGTCTGCAAAAGACAAAAAGACTTTTTGGAAAAGATTAATGCATTAAAAGAAGAAGAGGTCCAAATAAAGAGGGGTTAACCTCCCGGGATAAAAGAAAAAAGGGAAAACGAATTCAAAAAAGGAAAAGGAAATAAAAAACCGAAAGACAAAGGGAGCTAAACTAAGAGGCTAGCTGACTTGAAACCAAAAGCCAACTCTTTAGATTCAATTACAGGGGGAAGAAGTAGCAGGAAGCTATGGCTCTTGCAGGTCTCATGAATCTTGGATAGAAGCTGGGATGGTACATTTGTGATCATAGCTTATCAGGTGAGTTCGGATTAGTTGGATAATGTCCTCACTTAGGGATTGAGGTGGCTGGAAATGTTGGCAGAAGATTCGGTTGTTTCGTTTGTACCATGTGAAATACACTGAGGCGGACAGGACAAGGCGAGCTAGCAGATGGGTGATTTCATGACGAGTTTAGAATTGGAGGAGGCCCACTAGAGAAGCTGATGCCAAGGGATGTTAGGCCATTGCACTTCAGACTTGCTGGTCACGGCTCCCCAAACTGTGCTGGAATAAGAACATTAGTGGTCATGGTTTTCAATGTCTATTCCACATAGAATGCATGCTGTGTTTGTTATGCTCCCCACGGTGTGTAGCCTATCTATAGTGCGAAGGCGCCCCTGAGAAGCAAGCCAAAGGATGAAGGATTGACGAGGAATATGACCTTTGAACCATAGCAAATGGTGAATGGTATTTGCAGGTCTGGTCTCTCGAAGCAACTCCCAAGCTGAATCTATGGTGAATTGTTCTGAGGGATTCCCTTTCCAGACGTGGCGATCTTCCATGTGGGTCCTGGCTGAAAAGGAATAGAGTTCCAAATTGCTTGAAAGGCTTGGATACTGCTTGAAAAGTTCCAGCCATCCTCTTTGATGATCCCCGAGACCTTTGCATTTCAGAGTAACCTTGTAAGTGAGAGTTCTGAGGGGGAGCATGTCATTTATCCTTTTCCCATCTGGAAGCCAGTAATCAAACCAAAGATGGGTGGTATTCCCATTGCCAATGCATGTCGTAAATTTTCATCTGCACCAGCCCCTACTTTGAAGAACCTTCCTCCAAGACCAAGAGGGGTTGGAGGGGATGTTAAGTTGCCAGAAGGATCTCCCTCGAAGTAAGGTGGTGTGAACCCATGTTGCCCATATTGAATGCTTGTCTGTTAGAATACACCATATGTGTTTCATGGTGGCAGCTCTATTCCATGTTTTGAGACTTTTAAGACCAAGGCCTCCTTCCTTCAGGGGGTAGCAGATTGAGGACCAAGCTACCTTGGCTCCCATCAGGATGAGGGAGGTTCCTTTCCATAGGGCTGCTTGCAACTAGACAGTCCGTTAAAGTGTCCTAGTTATCATAAACATTTCAAAGTCTCATAAGGTAGGTTAAAGCCATAAGACCATCACTTCATCCCCCACCATGCCCCCTCCTCACTCCCATAGAAAAAAAATCCTTGAAAGACACCAAAAATTATGTATCTTGATAACCAATTTAAACCCATGACTAAAATGAAAAATCCCCATGTGAATGCTACAATTCACAAGCAAGAGCCCCAAAAGGCAAACAAGAATAAGGAATTTACATTCAATACGAGTCAATGAAGAAACTACCAGTGATGTTTTAATTTCATAACAGATGCATAACCTGGGACATAAAGCAGAAAAATGGAGAATTAATGCCGACAATATCTAGAAAGCAAGGATATTCATTACCTAAAATGATGGTATCCGTCCTTAGTTTCCAAAAACTCCATGGATAAAGATCCATCCCAACGAGGCCAATGTTCTGATGGAGAGACTAGAATTGTCTTTCTAGTATGATGGGCTCCACGTCTGCCGCCACGAACCTGTCTAGAACTGCTGTCTTGATTACTTTTCTCAAATGATTTCACCACCTTAGAACCAAAAATTCTCCGTAACTCATTCTCAGGATTCAAACATTTGGGATCCAATTGCAAGGCGGGAGGTGCACATTGTTTAACAAATCCTGCACAATGTTTTGATGTTTCTGGTTTGGTTTTGGTGGGGCCCAGCTTATGTCTTGAATAATTAGCATCCAAGGATAAAGCATCTAATGTATCATCCAAAGGTTCTTCAACTTTATTTGTAATTGAAGTCAAACCAGCCTTGCATTTCTTTTTCTTCTTCTTCTTCTTTGATTTCTGATTGGAAGTTGAAATGGCACCCGTCATGCTTTTCATCACAGACAGTTCCTGTTTGTGATCTTTACCCACTACCATTTCATCTGCAATTTCTGGCTCATCGTCCTGCAGCTGAAACCAAACATTAGCAACTGACAATAAATGGAAAGTAGATATTCCACACTTTCCTTTCACAACCATTAGCACTCCTTTTGATTTAAGCAATTAGATCTTTTAAGGAATCATACTTGAGAACAATGTAAGATGATGAACAACAATTACATAAACAAATCTGCCAGGTAAACTTGAAAATACACTGTTAACGGATCTTCTTCTGCAATATCAAATGTTCTTCAAAATTTCACATGCACGCACCAATTTCCTTGTTATCTCACTAAGTTTTCACACTCCAGAGCAATTCGACCATTGAGCAAAGCATAAGATAAGTAGTGTAAAATATCAGATAAAAAGATGGTTGGAAAAGAATGTAACGGATCCTAAGAAAACTGAACAGAATGCTTAGAAAGACCAAGTAATGATCCTTCATAAGCAGACAAAAATACATAATTCTGGGCAGCTGAATGGGAACCAAATGTAAAGAATGCTATGAAAACTGAACTGACCGTAGAGGCTTCCATGAAAAACTGATTTGAACGCTAAGAATGCCATGCAAACTAAAGCTATTGCAAACGAACTGGTCAACTGTATTGCACATGCTGTAATAAAAAAAGCATGGGCATGTTTTTTTAGTCTCAGTTTTTCAGCTAGCCACATGGTTTATGGGTTCATAGAAACGCAGTGCCTCTTGGTGTTGCGTTACTACTGTATGTTTTAAAATCTCAAAACGACTCAAGTTCATAAGAGACTGTCAGACTGATTATAATTTTACAAAGGGACAATTTTTACACAACAATACATCATATGTAGGTATTGGAAGCTCACATATAAACTTAAAAGAGAATATTATATATTGTGGCACCTTCCAAACACTGAATACCCTTTATATAAGACATCGTAAGCAACCTAAAAAAAATGAAGGAAATAAACAAAAAAGCAGCAGCAATATTCGTCTTGAAGTATAGGTAACTTTCTGGTTTTGATCAGTTAATTGCTGTACAGTAAGAGCGAGGACTGAGGAATAAAACCTGATCAACGTCATCATCATTGAGAAGGTCAAATGGGTTTATTGCAGGGCGATTTTCCGAATCAGGAGATTCAGCTTCTTCTTCTTCTTCTTCTTCATCCTCCACATGATGCTGTTGCTGCTGTAGTTCTTGTTCTTTCAGGAATTTCTTCAGTAACCTAGCTGACATTCTGTCTTCTTTTCTGCGTCTGTAAAATATCAGAGAATTTGATTGGATTCCCGGTTTTCAGACAATAGGGATTGGGATTTCTGTCCTCCTCGAAGCTTGATAATGGCGGTGGAGACGACGGTTTTCCTTGATTAAGAACATCCGGGCCCTTGCCTAAATTTTTTATAAATTTTAGGCTTTAGCCCGTCAAAGCATCTTCTCTTTTTTCTGTTTGGGCCTTTCGTGGACCTGGAATCCTTTTTTATTTCACTGAATAGTTGACTTGTGGCATCAAGCCCGTGTATTCTAGAATTTGTAAACATAAAATGAAAATAATTACTCTTATTTATGCCCCCCCCCCCCCCCCCCTGAATTTGATTTAACTAATTATTATATTGGTTTTTTTATAAATAATAATATTTTAATTTAACTAAAAAAAAGGCTGAGAAACACAGACAAAACAATATAATTATTTTGAAGCTGATATAACGAAAAAAAGAAGATAATTACCATAAATTTAGTGTTGATAAGTATAAATAAAATAAGTATGATTCAGTGTATGTAAAGTTCATTGGCTTGCTGTTAATTTTTGTCATAAATAAATAGAAAAATATATTTTTATCATTTTACAAACACATTTCTTTTTTAAAAAAAATAAACTACCAAATATTTGATTAATCGTTTTTTCTTAAATAATTTTTTTAAAGAGAGAATTTGAATATAAACCTATTTATTTTGACATTTTAAAGATGTTTTTAAAAAATTTGAAAAGTTTTTATTTTTTATTTTAAATTATTTTTTTTATTTTGATATTATTTTGATATTTTAATATTAAAAATAAAAAATATTATTTTAATATATTAAAAATAAAAAAAACCGGTGGTATAATAGCAAGCAGTCGCTCCATGTACAGAACCAAGGGCAGCATTTGGATCATCTGCCTTGAGTCAAACATAAAGCCAAGAAGATACTCCCAAAACCAAACCAAAAGAAAGGGAAAAAAAACAAAATGTGTAGGATTCGGCTTGATAAGGTAATCCATTACACTGCACTGTACAAAAGCAAAGCAAAGCAAAGCCCAATCCCCTCTCTTTCTCTTTCTCTGTTTCTCTTCCGCAGTTAGGCGACATATTCAAGAGGTGATATTCTTACTCTCTCTCTCCCCTTTATTATTTTTTATCTTAGAAATAATCTCTGGGGTTTAGGATTGAGGGTTTATTCCACAATTTTGTTTCCTTTTTTCTACTAACGTTGACAATAATTTCAGCTTCCTTTTCTTTCCTTGGGGTCAATTTAGGCATCAATGGGGTCTGTACTTCGTGAATGGATAGGGTTTCAGCAATTCCCTACTGCTACTCAATCCAAACTTGTAGAATTGTTTGCCAAGTTAAAGGAAGAGGTTCAGACTTTCTATCTTTCTGCTGTTTCAATTCAAAATATTTGTTCCATTTCGTCGTTTCTGTTTTCGTAATTATTTATTTTCTTGGACTATTTTGTAATTGCAGGGTGTTGATAAACTGACCATACTTGTTATGGGCAAAGGAGGAGTTGGGAAATCTTCCACTGTTAATTCTCTTTTTGGAGAGCGAGCGGTCAATGTTAGCTCTTTCCAGGTAACCAATTTCCTGTGAATTTTAGGGCTAAGGGCAGCTTGTGGTCTTTGTATTCTCCATATATTTATATATGGTTGATAATAACAGTGCTTGCATTACAGTCAGAGGGGTTCAGACCTGTTATGGTTTCACGCAACCGGGCTGGATTCACGTTAAACATCATTGACACTCCGGGCCTTGTGGAAGGTGGTTATGTCAGTTACCAAGCTCTGGACATGATTAAACGGTTGGTACTACTAGAACCTCATATGTGGTTCACTCGGATTCCTATGAAATCATTATTTATGTGGTTCTTTATCCTGGAATTCCTGTATTAAAGATGTGGTGACCGTACATTAATTTGACTTTAGGTTCTGGTTTGTCTGCTTATGTAGGTTTCTTTTGAATAAGACTATACATGTTTTGCTCTATGTTGATCGCCTGGATGCATATAGAGTGGATGACTTGGACAAGCAGATAATTGGTGCTATATCTGACAGTTTTGGAAAAGAAATATGGAGTAAAAGTTTGCTTGTCCTCACTCATGCTCAACTCTGCCCACCAGACGATCTAAGTTATGATGTCTTTTGTGCTCGAAGATCAGAGGCTGTGTTGAAGACCATTCGTATGGGAGCACGGATTAGGAAACGAGACTTTGAGGTAAATTGTTTCTTCTTAACTTGTTGTTTTTCTCCCTTCTTCTAGGTTTTTTTCTTTAATTTTACTGGCAATAGCTTCTAATTGGTATTCTGAATGTGCAACAATATTCTGATCAAATGATAATTGCATAATTTGCTGCACATGCATGTTGATAATCTGTTGCAAATAGCAGGGTGATTTGGGTTTTTTTTCATAGACGTTATTCCCTCTAAAATAAATAGCTCCCCTCTCTCAGATACACATTTTTATGCTAATGAATAGTGCTGTAGACCTCTTTTTTTAATGCTATAGATCTTATAACTTCTTCAGAAACTTAAGGTTCATGATGCGCTGGTTCAAGAGACACTGTGACTTGCTTTTTTTAGAAATTAATGGGGAAGCATATCTTCATTTTTCTATCCACTATGTTAAAAACTTACCATGGGTTTTTGCAACTTTCTCCTGTTCAAATGTACACATTTGGCTGACAAATGAAAAGGAATGCTAAAAATGGAGGTTTGTTGTTTTGCTTTGGTCAAATCATTCATTTTTTTCTGCATTGTCAATTATTTACTGCTTGTAGCACCGTACAGATCTTCAGCTATGGTTCACATACTTTAAAAAATGAACTTTGTTATTCAAGGAAGTAAACAAAATGGTAAAATAAGCTTCAATTCATTGAGCATGTTTTCAGATATCCTCTTCCATTTTCACTTCTCTTTAATATCCAACACATGAATTGCTTGGAAAATTATTTCAAATCCATTTCCTTCAACCATGACATCCTTGTTCATCCTGGATGCTGAGGACTATCATGGTAGTTGAAGCCGGTACATTTTGTAGAGGACCGAGTGGGGAATTAGTGAAGGGAGGCTGTCAAATGTGTTAAATTTAGTGTTCTTGATTGTTGGTGTTAAACCAAAGTAGATGATATTTTTATCCTAATCAATAATAACCTTAGTGCCTGTGAGGGTCAGGACATGGTGTTTTCTGTTGCCACCAATTTACTTGAAGTAAGTTAGCTTTTTGGTAGGTTGGGGAATCGTCAGATGGACATTTTTTAAGAGACTGTTATATTGCCCATAAAAAAAGGATCCGTGGGTAGTATCATAGGGGGTCCATCTTTCATGTGAACGAGGGAGTACTACACCAAGAGTATCTAGTATTCTCATTATACAAGGTGATTTGATTTAGGAGCTTGAGGAAATTATGGAGAGTTCAGAATTGATTTTTTCTGGTGCTTCAAAGCAAAGGAAGAGATGAGGTTCCTAAGGAAATTGAGAACCTCATGAATATCAAGTTCAAGAGTGGTGGGAAGAAGAGTTGCGTGATGGTGGCTTATGTGATGCGGTTAACCAAGCCCATTTCCCCTTTGTCTGCATTATCACTGTGGAAGTCAGTTGGAAAACACTTAGCAATTGTCCCAGTTTCTTGTATCTCACAAACCAAGGGACACCATGAAATTTCTACTTGTTTCCTTTAATGCACAAAGTGATTCTGGACTCTCTTTCTTTTTCTTTTTTTCCTGCTTTGTCTTCTTTAATTTCATCCAAA
The DNA here is from genome assembly GCF_951802175.1 of Populus nigra. Lineage (NCBI taxonomy): Eukaryota > Viridiplantae > Streptophyta > Magnoliopsida > Malpighiales > Salicaceae > Populus > Populus nigra. The sequence goes on along the minus strand of NC_084855.1, from coordinate 14,358,260 downwards.
TTTTCTGTGGAGTTCCTCTGCATCCTTTTAAAGTATTATCAAGGATATCCCAAGGGAGAATTTATTTTTTATTTTTATTTATTTGTTTATTGCTTTGCAATGTTTTATCTTTTGGATTGTCAAATATTCTCAAGTATGAAAAATGGCATTTCATGAGTTATGGTGGAGTTTTGGCAAGATTTTAGGGCACCATTTCTAGTACTTTATGTTTGCTTCTAGATTTGTATTGGGAAAGAAGTGATTAAAATATATGATTTTACTCCAAGAGAAGAAAAATAAGCAAATCTGATTAGAAAATTAGATAAGCTGGAGTAACTTCTCACCTTTATTCATGCCAATTGATGGCTTGAAAGCATGTCATTATCTGTGGAAAAGGTAAACTCTCCCTTTCCAAATAATTTCTTCATCCTGGATCTGAAGTCTATAAATGAGGGTTATTTACAACGTCTTTGAAAAGGTGGTGCTACTCAAGCTATAACTAATGCTTGAAATATTGTGTTGTTGTATGATCTCTATTTTCAGAATTCTGTGAATTGATTGAGAGAACTTTTTTACTTCAAAAGTTGTATATTACAGTGTTGGATGCATGGGATTGAGATATACTCATTCCAGTGTCTAAGCACTTATTAATTTGGAGTTGAAGAGGGTGTTACCAAAATGAAACTAGTTTTGTGGTTCATGAGTGAACTGCATTCTTCATGGGACATTTAATGTCCTGTAATTGCGTTTGGAAATCAACTTCATTGATAAAAATGCAGATCCATCTTCATTTTTATTTTCCTTTCTGAGAATTATCTTTGTTATAGTTTTGAGGAGGCATTAATGGGAAATAAATTAATTTTCCAGTTCATGAGATAATTGATAGCTTGTAATTGTATTTGAAGATCAATCTCTATGGAACATGTGAAAATAGAATATGAGAATTTGTTTATTTATTTTTAGGGATTCTATTTTAGTGTGATTGTTTACATAATCAATCATTCACTTGCTTTTGATGCTTCTAGGATTCTGCTATTCCAGTTGGTTTGGTTGAGAACAGTGGGAGATGCAACAAAAATGAGAATGATGAAAAGGTTCACTCATTATTCTCTGAGTTTGTGACAATTTATTCATTTGTTCAAGTGGTTTATTGTGAATTGCTTAATTTTGAGTTGCAGATTCTCCCCAACGGGGATGCTTGGATTCCGAGCCTCGTAAAAGAGATCATTTTGGTTGCGACAAATGGAAAGAAAGCTCTTGTAGTTGATGAGAAGTTGGTTAGTGGGTCTGAGTCCAATGACAGGGGAAAGATATTTATTCCTCTTATTTTAGGGATTCAGGTAAAAACTTATCATGTGATCTAACTCCTGTATTCTTTTGTGGTAGAACCAGTTCATATAATCAATTTCATTCATGTTAATTTTTTTTTTTCATGTTGCAGTGGCTTCTTGTGAAATGGATTCAACGAGAAATAAAAAAAGATATTGCAAAAGGCGGCAAGTATCTTTAGTACTGTTTGGTTGCATTCAAATCAATTGCAAGTTGTTATGTGGCTCTTTAATGGTCTCTTCTTCCTCCTTTCCCTACCTTTTTGTATTCATTTCCTTTTTATGTTCTTGCATCTTCACCGTTTTTGAATACCTGTGCCATTTGTACCTGTGTGTTGGTGTTTTGAGTTGTTCTTAGGGACAGAATATGAGTAAAGGAGGCTCTTGTTCTTCAACTAACCATATGCTTTTCCTGTTTAATGTTTTTTTTTCCTTGCTTTTTATTTGGCTTTCGTTCATAATCTTTTCCATTAAGTTGGGTCTTTCAAAGTTTCATTCTATCCTTTACATGTGTAGATGATATATATTACCTATCAGAGTGGTATTTCGGTGCCCTTTCTGTGGAAGTAGAAGTGCCTGATGTTGTTGCGCCGCAAATAGATATCTATCTTTATCCATTTGCTCATTTTGAATCAGTAGTGTTATGAGCACAAATGTGTTAGCACATAATCTCCAAGATGCTATTCTCTAGCAACCTATACATGCTAGAAGAAGTTGATTTCTCCGACCTACGCCATGCTAAGGAAAATATTTCTACCTCTTCAAAATGAGGTCTCTGCGGTGTGCTTTAAGTTTCATTAAAAATGTTTCGAGCATCCATTGGTTGTGAGTTTGTGATTATGGTCACTTCACTCCTGGCGTGGCAGCCAACATTTGAAAGCTGTTTGCAATCTTTCTGCGGAGATTTCGGGAGGTAGGGAGGCAGAACCAAAGGATTGGAAGAGAGTGTTTGTTAATGAGATGCACCGCCCGAGATGCACCTTGTAAACAAACACACCCGAAGTGGGGGACCAGAGCAGCGAAGGTTTTTATACTCTGGGTGCCACCATTAAAGCATACCAACATAGCCTGTAAACGTCATTGAAGATACCACAAACATAGTAAACATCTCATAATTATATATATTATGTATCAGATGAACTTGCTTTATCATGTTGCATTTTTGGCGTGCTTGATGCCCTTCGGCAATCGGTGAGTCTAGTGCGCTGGAAGAGGGCGACATGTACGGTTGTATTGTGGTCAGTTTTTGTGGTTCAGTGGTTGGATTAGCTGGAATTTTACCGTGACGATACCTTACATGGGCAATGCCACACTTGAATGGCCAAGAAGGCAATGCACAATCTGGTTTGGAGGTCATGTAGCGGACCATCTGCACCATTGCTTGATCCACGGAATCAGATCTCCCAAAAAGATCTTTTTTTTGCCCTTTTTTTTTACATGGGAACAAGTCAATCTTGTGGTCAATCTTTGTCGGATGAATGGGCATTTTAATAGTAAACAACAAATTGGCAATCTTTTCCTCTCATATATATATATATATATATATATATATATATATATATATTACTCAATGAATGTGATAAGTTTATATGAATTATTTTATTTTCAATGTCATCAATATGATAGAATATTACAAAAAAAAAATAACATGAAAATGTCATAAATGAAGAGCACACAAAAACATGAAATAGTTGATTTAAATTCAACAAATCAGCAAGGATATAATGTATATGATCAACTTAATAATTTTTTATAAAAAAATTAATGAAAATACCATGTATAAAGGCACACAAAAATATAAATTAATAAATTTAAATTTAAAAAAGAAAAAAAACACACTAATTGTTGAAAAGTTGTGCTTTGTGATCAATATAATAAAACCTTGCCAATTTTTTAGCAAATATTATTACATTTGTTTTGACAAATATTATTTTATTTTAGAAATGATTATTGTTTATTATATTTGAAGAAGATGTATAATTTTCTAAAACAATGAAAAACAAGAACCAAGTTTACCATTTAAAGTTTGCATCATTTTTATGTTGAAAATTTAGGGCAAAGCTGGATGCTAGACTTACCAGCCAACGACTAAATATTTATCATCTAATGCATCCAATTAGCAGAAGGAAATTAACAGAAAGTAGGGCATAATCATGATTAACAGCCACCAATGCTTGATTTAATGTAGGAAGCCACAGCTACCACCATGCATACAAGAGGATCATATCTGGTTTCTTAACAGGAAAAACAGTCTCAAAAACACCATGCCAACACCTCTCCTTATTCTCCTTTTGGAACATTTTGAAACAATTAGCTATAAATTTAGACCTACTGTGTTAACCTAGGCAAGTTTTTGTTAGGCCCAGGATTTATATCCTCTACACACGATTTATGTCCCAACACTTAAAATCAGGCCTTAACAGATATTAACCCTAAACTATGATGGTTCTCAAAACTCTCCCGAGTATAGAGCTCGCATCCATTCAATTTTTTATTTTCACAGGACATACTGTAAAACCTGGAACTATGATAGCTTTTGCAATGTTATGTTGTTCCTCTGTGTCTTTGTTTTCACGTAATCCAAAACTATAGGTGATATGCACATTGTTCATCATATTATTGTATAAATAGTCTAGAACCCCAAAATAAATTATTTATTCTTCTTGAAGAAGACAATTTCATCTTCTTCTTGCTTAAACTTGAATACAACTTTACGAACTTTACAGGGCTCTCATCTCCTACCTAATCCAACTTTAATTATAAGAGGATACCAGACCCTTTTTGCAAATATATATTCTAATTATCCAATCTTTTACACATTCCAGTCCATAATCTAACAGTTTTTTATTTGGATTAAACGTATAACGTGACCCTGTGCTTTCATGGAGTATAGATCATTGAATCCATTTGACCAACTCATCAGGAGCCATTCCACTAAAGCCATGGACCTTGTGATCTCTTTGCTTGCATATACCATATACAAAAAAAACACTATGCCAGTCTAGACAGAGTAGATTGTAAAGATTTCTTCTGCAGTTGCTCTCTAGCCCACTGAAATTCAGCATTCCAACTACCAATAGTTCTGTTATATTCACATTTATGCAGAATAACCCTCAGAAATATGTTCTTGACGTGCCTTTGTGGACAATCTATTTAATACAGCAAGCCATGGAATGAAACTGTGTCTAGGAGGAATATGTAAAGGACACCAGATCATCTGATCTAGCTCGAAGCCAAATCCACTCTCTATTCTTTATTACAGTTTCCAATCTTGCTTTAGAAGGAATACCAAATTTGTAGAGCAGTCTAGATCCATAACCTTTATAAGAACACCAGAAGAGTGCCAGTGATCCCACCATAAGTGAATTGTTCTGCCATTACCTGCAATATAGTGGATTTGATCCCAGACTAACCCTCTCAACTTTAGGAGCTTTTTCCAGTACCGTGCACAATCAGCAGTACATTTCAGGCTCCAAAGACGATTACCCTTCAGTCTATAAGACAGAATCCACCAACCCACAAAGATCCAGCTTTGAGGTAAAGACTCAAGATACATCTAAGAATAGAAAAAATATTGCATTCTCTAATTTTCTTCCAGCCCAATCCTCCTTGTTTAGGCAACGTCACCTTACACCAAGCCACCTTAGCACCTAAAGCATTATCCGCCTTACCCTTCCAAAGAAATGCATTACATTTCTGCTCCAAAATCTTAATAACACTAGCAGGAAGCAAGAGGATTGTACACCAATAATTCCTTTATGTTTAAGATCACTGAAGATAACAGCTGCAATCTCCCGGCAAAAGAAAGCCTTTTTGTTACCCAAAGCTGTATTTTAACAGATTCTATCTATAAGTGGTTTGCAATCAGCATAAGTCAGTTTTTTTTGGCAATTAATGGCACCTCTAAAAATATCTTACAGGAAACCTCCCAGCTTTAAATTCAGTAATCCTTTGCATACTACTAACTGAAGCATCCACTCCACAACAAAAGAATTCACTTTTTGAAGAATTACACTGCAAACCAGATAGCTGGAAAAACAGTTGTAGTATAGTTGTAATAGCCTCTAAGGATGCAACATCTCCCTTTGTGAAAATCATAAGAACATCCACAAAGCACAAACGTGTAAGTTTAATCTTACTACACTTTGGATGATAGGGAACAATACTCATTAATAGCAGCATTATTCAGCAAGCAAGAAAGCACTTCCATTGCTACTACAAACAGGTAAGGGGAAAGAGGATCTCCTTGCCGAAGCCATTTAGAGCCAGCAAATACCTACACAAATTGCCATTAATAGAAATGGAGAAAGGACTAGCCGCACATGCTCTGATCCAATTCACATGCTGCATAGGCAATCCCTTAGCTTATATATTGTCTTTCAAGTACTAAATGTTAAAGTATTGTCATTTTCTTCTAAAGGTTTCATGATTCCTTTTGCTAAATTGTTCTAACATGTCATTACTCGTGGGAAGTAGCTTTCCTATCTCTTAAGCAAGGTGCTGTTGCTCAACTTGTACTCCTATAGTCATTACTTTGCGTGACTATCACTACGTTATTTTAACATATTCTTGAACGGAGCGTGACCCGATTTTTAATGACTTGTGAGAAGCTAATGGAGTGCATGAGCTGTGTCAATCCCTATCAGCAGTTTCGTCCCTCATTTTAAACCCGTGAACCTACCACATATTGACCTCATCGAAAAAACTAAAACTAATCTGTAAAATCAGAGAACAACGGGAACAAAATCCCTAATGGTTATGGATGAAGCTCACATTTCTTATAATGCCGTAATGCAAGGATGTGTAATGGACAACTAGCACAAGCTTGAAACTAGGGACCCGTCTCTTTTTCTTTTCTTATATGGGTTTCTAACAATAGATTCTTTCTTTTTGATCACCTAGTTTAAAAAACAGATGTTGCTTCACAGAATGGCGAGTCCTTCAAAAATCATATCCCTGTTGGCTGTTGCGAAACTGCCAGGATCATGTTAATAGAAATGGCAGCCATCCTTCCATCAAGAGCAAGGGAATGCTGCTGGGCACTCTTCTGCTCTGGATTGGTTATCACCTGAAATGAATGCAAGTGACTCAGGCAATACTGATGTTTCAAATCCGAGAAGACCCATTTGTTTAGAAACATATCGTGTTTGCTCGATCAACTTAAAAAGAAAACTAGAAGGTTGAAACAGATGTCTTTTCTACATACGAGATATGGAAATCTTATTGAATTCCCAGTGGAGAAGACATCAAATAAATCTTGGTCTCTTGCTCTTTCCCGGTCAGTTCTGTCTATCAGTTGCCATCTCAGTAAAGCATCCGAGTCCCTCAACTCTTTTGGAATATGGAGGGCTGGTCGTGTGAGTTGAAGGCTCGCCAATGCTAGCAACAGCCCGGTAGTGTCGTTAATATAGATGGCCTTATACTTTGAGGCTTATCCGGCTGAAAGTAGCCTGCTCCCTCACGGTGGTTGTGGGTAGATGGCCAGCGTTGGACCCAGTTAGAGAACAACTTGGATCTAAGATTATCTATTAATGAAAAAGAAAAAGAAAAGGAATCCACAGATTTCAAGGTCCTTTGACATTGTCAACGCAGCGGATTTTTTTATTTTTAATCTCCACATCAAAGCTGTTGTATCAATAATGGTTGTATTAATAATGATAGCTTGATGTTTTTCTTCTCTGTGGACTTTGAAATGAATCCATGATCTAAGTCTTTGCCCGTTTGTTTACGCAGTAGTGTACTGAATGTTTGATTATGAAAAAACGCGTTTCACTGTTGGCATGGACCCACACAAAATTTAGAATAAACCGCAGCTTGGCGGAAGCTGCTTTCCGCCAACCTGCAGTTTTTTTATTGTATGGTCAAGTCTGGAGACTGGACGTCAAAACACGCGGTTGTTTTCTACCCTTTTGCAGTTAGACTCAAAAAGTATTTTCTACCCTTTGACTCAAAACTCAAGGAAGGAAGTGTTTTCTGCCCTTTGGCACAAACTAACACTAGAAAATAGAAAAAGTTACACGGCATGTTTTTTACCCTTTGAAATAAAGTTTAGTTCAAAGATTTTAATAAAAAATAAATTTAATCTCTAGAAATAACATAAAAATTAAAAAAATTAAAAATCTATCTAGCCTTTTTTTTCAATACCTTTGAAAAAATAAAATGAATTGAATTTTATATTTTTTAAAACATATTAATTCAATCTATTTATGAATTGAATTTAAATCAAACACTATAATTGAATTCTAAAACTAACTAAATGCATTGAAACGGGTCTGATCCAGTTAAAAAAATTAAATTTTTATTTTTATTTTTAATTGTGTATTATTCAAAAAAATTAGAAGAAGATTGTTTCATGACATAATATTTGCAGAATTTGATCGCAATTCCAATTTTATTCCTGGTGGTATTTTACCTGATGTTGTTGCGTGTTTAAGAAACTAAGGAAACTGTAGTCCTTGTCGGGTGGATTTCGTGATGAAATTGTAGATATTTTTAATGTAAAAATAAAAAATATTTAATATAAGTATTATTTATTTTACAATGTAATATCAGTAGTTAAATCTACAATATTTAAATTAAAAATCATCAATATATATATATATTAATTATTTTATAACCTCAATTTAAACCATAATTCTAACCAAACATATATAAATACTAAACCAACCTTAACCAAAAGTATATTTTATAAGACAATTTTTTTGAAACCACAACCACAAAAGTTACCACAATACCAAACACATTAATATTATTTTTATGTTTGGTCCATGAGCCTCGTTACATGTGCAACCAAATCACATGTCATTATTTCGTTTCGGCGGCGATAAGTATCAAGATTGTTAATTCTGTTTCGATAAGTGTTTTATTTTTTCAATTGGAATGAAATATTTTAGTTTCAAAGTGATTCGGTGTGTCATTTCAGGGTTGTATTATTCATATATATAAAATTTAACAAATATAATTCAAATTCAAGATAAATCAATTATCAATTATGCAATACAAACACAATATCAAACAAATATAATTTAAAATTTTAAAATATTTATAATAGTCAAGATTAAATAGATCTGTAACTTAAAGTAATTCAACTTAAACAAAAAATCAAAATATTATGAAAGTAAAATGTTTTAACACAAATATTTTAAATATAAAACTAGGTCAATGTTATCAAGGCTAATGGGATCTAAAATATCCCTTATTTTGCTCAAATTCCTACAAAGTATAAACATGAAAAAAACAACATGAATATAAACCATATATATTAGTGATAAATCTAATTTTTAAAAATTAATATCATTGTTATTGAAAATAGTAATGAAAAAAAGCCTTTTATACTTGGGTGATTTAATTAATTAAATTAACCGGGTTCAATTTGATTTAATGATTTTTCAAGACTGGAACGAAAAATGTAAAATGAAACTGGAACATTCTGGCCAAAATTTAGCTAAAAAATCCGGAACAGACCGAGATTTGAAATGAAATGAAATGAAAATTATTCTATTTTTTGAATTAGTATGAAACGTTTCGGCCATTTTAAATAAAATGAAACAGAATTCACAACATTGATAAGTATTATTCTGTTTTGGAATGTTATACAATTGTGTTTTAAAGTTTTTTTTAATTTAAAAATATATTAAATAATTTAATTTTTATTTTTTAAAATTTATTTTTTATATTAATATATTAAAACGATATAAAAATATTAAAATTGATTTTAAATAAAATTTAAATTTTAAACAAATAATATTTTATCTGCACTACCACACATCCTGAATTCATATTGAAACTAATGTTTTAAAAAAATCATTACATGAAGCAATTTGTTGTTTTTAAAGAGGATTTAATGTATATATGGTATTATGGTTTAAAATATTTTTAAAAATTATTTTTGTTTGAAAATATATTAAAATAATTTTTTTAATTTTTAACATTAATATATCAAAATTATCAAAAAATAATAAAAAATATTAATTTAATAATTTTAAAGTAAAATCTAAAAAAAATAATTACTGAATTTCTAAACATTCATTTAAAGTTTAAAAAGAGCATCACGTTGTCGTACGAACATAAAAAGATCAATCAGTTGTCGTAAATAAATAAAGGGCTAATTACAATATTAATTCATTATGTTTTCCTCTGTTTTTTTAATCTAGTGTATGAAATTTAATATTTTTTATTTAAATACATTAATTTTTTTCATAATTTCCAAATAAGTGTTTCCGCCTCTCTTTCATCAATTTTTATATTATTTGATAACACATCATTTAATTTTAAAAAGAATATTTAATAATGTGATAATAATTATTTTTTAAAATATTTTTTATTTAAAAATATATTAAAATAATTTTTTATTTTTTAAATTTATTTTTAATATTAAAACATAAAAATAATTTAAATTCTAAAATAATTAATTTAAAGCAAAGAAAAAAATATAAAAAATTTGATTTTTTTGAAACGCAAAAATAAATAAATAAATTCTAAATCACTATTAATATTCTAATTTTTATTTTATATTAATAAAATACATGAACTTTTTTTTTTATTCATCATGTTTCAATCAAATACTTTTTTTGAATTAATCGTAGAGTTCACAAAATCAAGATCCAAAAAAACATAATATTCGAGTAAAAGAGCCGAGAACATAAATCAGTCCGTCCTCCATCTCCGTTGCCCATAAATCCTGTTTGATTCCAACCCATTTTTTTTTTTTTTTTTTTGAAAAAACAGACACCCCTCAATGACCACGCACGCCATCCAGGGAAAGGAATATCCTTTTGGGCACGTTTAAATATTTAATCTGATTTTATTAAGACGATGATTAGTATGTGAATGCTTTCTTTGACTTGCACACTTTAGCTCTAGGCTACATGCCAAACTAGGACTGGACTCCTCTCCCTATATCTAGCTGTGAGACAATGCTGAAGGCATCGGGTTTGCTGATTTTAAGTAGACAACAACAATGGCGAAGAAGAACACACCAAGTGTTTCAGCCTCCCACTTTTTGGGGGTTGTGGTTTTTTCCCTCTGCTTCTTCGTTCCAAAATCTGTGTTGGGTGTGAAAAAAGAGCTGCGATTTAGAAAAAATGGAGAGTTCAAGATACTGCAAGTGGCAGATATGCACTATGCGGATGGCAAGACCACGTCTTGCCTTAATGTGTTCCCAAATCAGATGCCTACTTGCTCTGACCTCAACACCACTGCCTTTGTTGAGCGCATGATTCAAGCTGAGAAGCCCGATTTTATTGTTTTCACTGGTACCCCCTATACTCTTATTTACCCTTTCCTTTTCTAATTCCCAGTTATGTTCTTGGTTCTGTTTTTTCTTCTTCTTTTTTGGTCTATATATGATTGTTATTCTGAAATTTGGATATAAAGTAACAGTATATATGGCATGTAGTGGGTAAGCTCTAACAAGTATGCTCCTTTCACAATCTGAGCTAATGGAAGTATTATTGGCACTTTGGGAAACAGGGGATAACATTTATGGCGCTGATGCCACGGATGCTGCAAAATCACTAAGTGCTGCATTTCAGCCTGCAATTGCATCAAACATCCCGTGGGCTGCTGTTTTGGGGAATCATGACCAACAATCCACTTTGTCAAGGGAAGGGGTTATGAAACATATTGTTGGCCTTAAGAATACTCTCTCTCAAGTCAATCCTGCGGAGGTACACATCATTGATGGTTTTGGGAACTATAACCTGGAGATTGGCGGGGTTAAAGGTTCACGATTTGAAAATAAATCAGCTCTTAATCTTTATTTCCTTGATAGCGGAGACTACTCCACAGTTCCGGCAATCCATGGCTATGGTTGGATTAAACCCTCTCAGCAGCTTTGGTTCCAACGCACCTCTGCGAAGCTTCGGGTAATAACACCACTCTTTTATACGGTTGAAGTAATTAGTAGGTCACTGTATGATTTACTTCCATCATTTATCAGTAAAAAGAATCACTAGTTTGTCTACACACAAGTAGAATCTACATTATGCATAGTTTTAACTTCTAAAAGGTGCATTAGCTTAATTATTAGCTGTTGTATTCCCATTTTTCCCTTTCAATTCAGAGAGCATACATGAGACAGCCAGAGGCTCAGAAAGGACCTGCACCTGGGCTGGTGTACTTTCACATCCCATTGCCTGAATTTGCAAGTTTTGATTCCTCAAACTTCACAGGAGGGAGACAAGAAGGCATTAGCTCTGCTTCTGTGAACTCGGGCTTCTTCACAACCATGGTAGAAGCTGGGGATGTGAAAGGCGTTTTCACCGGACATGATCATCTCAATGACTTCTGTGGTGAGCTTACTGGTATACAACTTTGTTATGCTGGGGGTTTTGGATACCATGCCTATGGGAAGGCAGGGTGGTCAAGGAGAGCGAGGGTGGTGATGGCATCTTTGGAAAAGACAGAAGAAGGTGGTTGGGGAGCTGTCAAGTCTATCAAAACATGGAAGCGCCTTGATGATGAACACCTTACCACTGTAGATGGTCAGGTCCTTTGGAGCAAGAGCCATGCAGGTAAGTGCTTGCTGAACAACCCTTAATTAGTCATTTGTACATGTTTTAAACTTTACGAGGCATACAATGGATAGTATCTCTTAAGGACATCCACGCAGAACATGTCACCAAGAACTAGTAGGACCTGCAAAATTGAAGCTTTCTTCTTTGTATGTTGGCATATCGGTGCCTTTTGCTTTCTTGCATGTGTTCTGGTAAAGAATTGAAACCAATTAAATTACTTAAGATCAATGACCTGTACTGCTGGCTGATACTAATTTGTGTTCATATTTTTATCAAAATGTTCTTTGTTCACTTGCCATTTCCAATCGATATTAAGTTTTATTTATCTCGTCCTTGAATTACTGTATTGCATGGTGTAGTTACTTGTGCACATTACCCAATCCATTTCCTGTTACTAAGAAGCTTAAAATCCTGATGATTCTTCATAGAAATATGATAGAGAAAATGTACCAATTGGATAGAATGACTTATTCAATTGTCAGAACCATTGTCTACTAACACTATGAGTCAAGACCAAGTTATTTTTGGTGTCATTCTTTTGTTACAGATGCTTCGTATGTAAGCAACAAAGCACATAAGACATTGGAAATGCGTGCAGTGCTAGGTTGTTCACTTTTGCTTTATGCTGCAAAAAATCATGCTTGATTTTCTCTCTGCCCCGTTCACTTGATTATGAAAAGATATATCCCAGGAACACGGTTTCCCCTGCTCTATCTCATTTCATACCAAAGTGAGGCACATGTTCTCTCTTTACATCTCTTGCCTTGTGTTTCTCTGATGTCAGTAACTGTTGTTAGAGAAAATTAGGAGAGAAGGTAGGAAGGGAACTCTAACTTATATTATATCACTCTCGAATGATAGGGATAGCCATATCATTAATACCTATGCTTGCACCTACAAGAATTAAAAAGAAACATTGGAATTAATTCGCAAATGTTTTGTTGGTCAGGAGGCGATGCATTCCTGTTTTCTGTTTCATGCCATCCCCTGTTTGCTTACTCTTCTTCATTTCCTTTGAACAGCAGTCCGTAGAAAGAAACAGGTTGGCAGCCCCGAGTAACGAGCACATGAGATGGCTTAACACCGAGGAAGTAAGAAGCGGAAATGTTTCACATATTTGTAACCTTATTCATCGATTTTGATATACGTGTCCTCGAAGTAAATGTAAACAGTGAAGGTAATCACAACAGACAATAATGGATAATCATGTTCTGGGAAGGTTCTGTAATTCTTCTAAAAAAAATTCTAAAATTTGATCATAAAATGTTGGGTTTTTTTGTTTATTAACACTTAAAAAAAAAAAAAAGCAAAATAATACAGCTTAAAAAAAATATTGACGAAATAGTATAATTTGGTAATGTATATGTAAAGCACAACATTTTAAAAAAAACTTATTAAATGAGTTGGCATAAATTACAATTAAAAAAAAAAAGAACTTTGAAAGCATGGAGTCTGTTTAGAAGTGTGGATATGGTTGTTTGTTAAAGTATTTTTTACTTAGAAATATATAAAAATATTTTTAAAATGCAAAAATAAATCTCTAATTACAATAATATTGGTACACAAGATGAATGATGAATTGATATAAAAAAAATTAATATAAACAAAATTATTAATGATAACTAGAGTGTATCTTATAACAAGCTATTACAATTACTAGAAAAAAATAGATCAAACATCAAGAAAAATGTCGTGTCTTATATTTGATCTTTAAAACCAAAATTATGTGGAAGTCATTGACCTTTCGAATCATTTCTTAATTACTGATGAATTTTTCCTACACCGATGGATTGAAAACGAAATTGAAGGAATTGCAGTGGGGATGACCGAAACTCTGTCAAATGTCATCCCACTCAAACTCTGGTTGAACCACAGTATGCTTCATTCAACTAAATGTCCAGCATTCAGTCCTTTTCAGTGATATTCATATAGAATAAAGTTATAACTTTATGAAATTTTGAGAAAATACAGTGCTCTCCAACTCCACGGGGCATGAAGTTCATGTCATGAACATTCATTTCTATAAAATAATAATAATAACAGGGCGGAGAATGTTTTTTGAAATCTTGAGAGAGAATGTTTTTTGAGAATGCGAACATGAACAAACTTTTAGGCTGTTCGGAAAATCAAGTTTTGTGTCGGAATTGATTTCAATTCTTCAATTTCACCTGAATCTCACGGTTGGAAAGAAATCTAATCAAAAGAATTGAGTTCACATATTTTAATTTTTTTACAGAATTATCTGTTTGAAATCATGGCTAAAAAAATAAATTAGTATCATTAATATTATTATTATCATCATTATCAATATTAATATTATTATTATTATTATTAATACCATTATTACAAATATTATAACCATAATAATAATGAGGAGAAGAAGAATAATAATGATAAAAATACTAATAATAGTAGTAGTAGTGATAATAATAATAGTAATAATAACAATAATAATGATAATAATTATAAAAATAATAATGATATCAATAAAATTGTTATTATTATTATTAATAATGATAATGTTAGCAACAACAACGATGATGATAATGATGATATTAATTATATTATTATTAATAATACTTTTAATGATTATTTTTGATGTTGTTATTTTTTAAAAATTTTGTGTATAGTTTATTTTATTATTTTATATTTAATTAATTAAAAATTAAATTTTATGCCTTTTTTTAGATTGAATGTGACAACTCTAATTGACTCGCATATTTAAAAAAAATTAACATATTTTTTTTAAAAAATTATAATTTTTTTTATTTTTATTAAGTTATTTCAATTATATAATTTGTACAGCGTGTTTAACAAAATATCTCTTGTTAACTTAACTTTACTCAGCCTTGTTACAATCTTATCGTAACTAATTTTTTATATCATTATTTTATCCCATTTAAATGCCTGAATATTTTTTTTTTTGTTTTTAAATAATGCAGCCTCGCGGTAAAACCAGGCACCGAGGCTAGTTCTATCACTAAAGATTTCATTCCAAACATTAGAATTCTTTAATGAAATGAAATCAAATAAAATTTATTACTTGGGAATCAATTCAACTTCACAGCCTTTTAATCCTTTCAAACAAGAATCAGGTGGCAGCAATGTCAAGATGCAGAACAACAACCAGACAACTAAGACATTCATGTTTTGGATTCCCAAAGGAAACCCCGAAACCAAACACATTACACCACGCAAGAACCCCTCTATCAACATCTTCATCGTCATCGTACCAAATGGGAAACATACTCCTGGTGGCTTATCTAACCAAGACCCTCTCCGAGTCCGGCACTCGTAGTCTGGACCCAGATTCAATTCCTCTATCAGAATCTCTGGTTCTCCAAATCCTACGGAGGAACTCTCTTGACAGCTCTAAGAAAATGGAATTTTTCAAATGGTGTTCTGTCCGGCATATTTACAAACACTCGGTGAGCACATACTCTCAAATGTTTTCCACTTTGTGCCGTTCTGGGTACCTTGAAGAAGTTCCTGATTTGCTGAATTCAATGAAGAATGATGGTGTTGTTGTTGGGTCTGAGACTTTTAAGTTGTTGCTTGATGCATTTATTCGATCTGGGAAGTTTGACTCTGCACTTGACATTCTTGATCACATGGAGGAATTAGGATCTAACCCGAACCCCCATATGTATGATTCTATTATCGTTGCACTTGCTAAGAAAAACCAGGTGGGTTTAGCATTGTCTATAATGTTTAAGCTTCTAGAAGCTTCTAATGGTAATGAAGAGAATGCTGTTGGTGTTTCACTTCCGGGCTCCGTAGCATGCAACGCTTTGCTGGTTGCGCTTCGAAATGGAGAAATGAAAGTAGAATTCAAAACTGTTTTTGCTAAATTGAGGGGAAAAGGGGGGTTCGAGTTGAATACATGGGGTTATAACATCTGCATTCATGCATTTGGTTGCTGGGGTGATCTGACTACTTCTTTGAGGCTTTTTAAAGAGATGAAGGAAAAGAGTTTGGCTTCTGGGTCATTGGATCCTGATTTGTGCACCTATAATAGCCTGATTCATGTTCTATGCTTGGCTGGGAAGGTGAAGGACGCAGTGATTGTGTATGAGGAATTAAAGGTGTCTGGTCATGAGCCCGATGCCTTTACTTATCGAATACTTATACAAGGGTGCTGTAAATCTTATCAAATGGAAGATGCAACAAAGATTTTTAGTGAAATGCAGTACAATGGGTTCCTTCCAGATACCGTAGTGTACAATTCTCTTTTAGATGGGATGTTCAAGGCAAGGAAAGTTATGGAAGCATGCCAGTTGTTCGAGAAGATGGTTCAGGATGGAGTAAGGGCCTCATGTTGGACGTACAGTATTCTGATTGATGGGTTGTGCAAGAATGGCAGGGCTGAAGCTGGTTACAATTTATTTTGTGGTTTGAAGAAGAAGGGTCAATTTGTGGATGCTGTTACCTACAGCATTGTTGTGTTGCTACTTTGTAGGAAAGGTCATCTTGAGGAGGCACTGCACTTGGTGGAAGAAATGGAGGAAAGAGGCTTTGTTGTTGACCTAATCACTATAACATCGCTCTTGATTGCATTTCATAAACAAGGTAGGTGGGATTGCACAGAGAGGTTGATGAAGCACATAAGGGATGTTAATCTATTACCAAATGTTCTCAAATGGAGGGCTGATATGGAGGCTTCATTGAAAAATCCACCAAGAAGTAGAGAGGATTATACTCCCATGTTTCCATCTACTGGTGGCCTCCAGGAAATTATGAGTTCAATAAGTTCCCCTAAGTCAAGGTCAGATGATGGTGCGACTGAGGATGAGAAGAGTTCGTCTGCTGACACTGATCAGTGGTCATCATCTCCATACATGGATCATTTGGCCAATCAAGCGAAATCCACTGACCTTTCTTCTCAGCTATTTTCGCTGGCTAGGGGCCAGAGAGTTCAAGCTAAAGGGGCAGGCTCTTTTGATATTGATATGGTGAATACGTTCTTGTCTATATTTTTGGCCAAGGGAAAGCTGAGCTTAGCCTGCAAGTTGTTTGAGATATTCACTGATATGGGCGTGGACCCTGTGAGTTACACTTACAATTCTATCATGAGTTCTTTTGTGAAGAAGGGTTATTTCAATAGGGCATGGGATGTTTTTAATGAAATGGGTGAAAAGGTTTGCCCACCAGACATTGCAACATACAATTTGGTGATTCAAGGGTTGGGGAAAATGGGGAGAGCAGATCTAGCCAGCTCCGTTCTAGATAAGCTAATGAAGCAAGGTGGTTACCTTGACATTGTTATGTATAACACCCTGATTGATGCACTGGGAAAGGCTGGTAGGATTGATGAAGCTAACAATCTTTTCGAACAGATGAAGATTAGTGGATTAAATCCTGATGTGGTCACTTATAATATTATGATTGAAGTTCATAGCAAGACAGGACGGTTGAAAGACGCATATAAATTCTTAAAAATGATGTTGGACGCCGGCTGCTTGCCAAACCATGTCACAGACACGACTTTGGACTTTCTAGCAAAAGAGATTGAAAAACTAAGGTACCAAAAGGCATCAATTATTCGCCAAAAAGATGATTCTCCTTGAAACAAATTTTTCCTCACGAGAATTGTTCAAGGATCACAAGAATTAGTTGTGCTGGCAAGTGAATAATTCTCTCAAGAACTCCTTCCAGATAATCTTGAAGCGAGCATTTGTGCCATACCTGGGTTGAATCAGGCTCCATCTAGAGCCATAAACTAGTTGTTCAAGTCAATGTCTCGCCACTCTGTTGCTGTTATTGACCAGCAGAATGTAGAATGCAGAATGGAACAGACTGGAACGCCAGATTGGAATTAATAGCCATCTCTACAACGAAAATCGCACTGACAAATCTTCCAGTTAAGCATGTAATGCACCGAACAAGTCGCTCTACAATGCTGAAGAGACAGAGGTACTTAAAAATGTTTAGTTGGGTCATGGGTTTTCATTGCCTCTTGTTTCTCGGTTACTTGAGTGACTTGATCTCTTATTTTGTGCCAACTTCCAGAGAGACTGCCCACCATGCACGGTAGCAAGATCCAAGTAGCAATAAAACTAGAAGAGCCAATACCAGACACCTACACATATGGAAAATTGACCAATCCTTCAAGAGATTTACTAGATAAGAGTACTACTCGCGATTATCCGTTGAGTTAGCCTTAATAGATCGGAGATCCCTGGAACTTATTGCTCTCTACTCTTCTTTCAGTGGTCTCTGCATAACGTACTCGAAAAAATCATCAGGAAAGAGCATATGAAGCATGGACCGGCAGCATACATCCTAAATCTCCGACTCTGAATGGTGAAGCCAGTAGGTAATGTACCAAGCATACATCCTAAATCATCAGGAAAGAGTTGAAGGCTCGCCAATGCTAGCAGCTCGGTAGTGTTGTTAATGTAGATGGCCTTGTACTTTGAGGCTTATCCGGCCGAAAGTAGCCTGCTCCTTCACGGTGGTTGTGGGTAGATGGCCTGCGTTGGACCCAGTTAGAGAACTTGGATCTAATTACAGGTCCGTGAATATCTCAGAATGAAAAAGAAAAAGAAGCCAGAGGGTTCAAGGTCCTGTGACATTGTCAACGCAGCGGATTTTTTATTTTCAATCTCCACATCAAAGCTGTTGTATCAATAATGGCTGTGTTAACAATGATAGCTTGATGTTTTTCTTCCTGTTGGACTTTGCCGGTTAATATTATTTTTGTGTTTGGTCCATGAGCCTCGTTACATGTGCAACCAAATCACATGTCAAGATCCGTTTCGGCGACGACAACTAGTATCCTGTTTTGGAATGTTTCGGTGATTGTGTTTTTATTTATAAATATATTAAAGTAATTTTATTTTTATTTTTTAAAATTTATTCTTATATTAGTACATTAAAATAATATAAAAATTAATTTTAAATAAAATTTAAATTTTAAACAAATGATATTTTTCTCGTTGAAACTAATATTTTAAAAAAATTATTAGATATTGAAGCAATTTACTGTTTTTAAAGAGGATTTAACATGTATTTTATATTGTAGTTTAAATTATTTTTTAAAAATATTTTTTATTTAAAAATATATTAAAATAATATTTTTTTTATTTTTTTATTTTTAATATTAACATATTAAATTTTGAAGTGAAATCCAAAAATAAAAATTACAGAATTTCTAAACATTCATTTAAAGTTAAAAAAGAGCATCACATTGCTGTAGACAAACATAAAAAGATTAATTCGTCGTAAATAAATAAAGGGCTAATTACAATATTAGTACATTATCTTTTCCTCTTATTTTTAATTTAGAATATGAAATTTAATATTTTTTATTTAAATACATCGATTTTTTTAAAATTTCCAAATAAGTGTTTCAGTGTATCTTTCATTAATTTTTCTATTATTTGATAACACATCATTTAACTTTAAAGGATATAGCAATTATTTTTTAAAATATTTTTTATTTAAAAATATATTAAAATATTAAAATGTTAAAAAATATTAATTTTTTTAATTTTTATTAAATTACTTTTGAAATACAAAAAAAAAGGCTCTAAATCACTACTTATACTCTACGTTTTATTTTATTTTAATAAAATACATGAAATTTTTTTTTATTCATCATGTTTTTAATGTTTCAATCAAATACTTTTTTTGAGTTGATCGTAGAGTTCACAAAATTAAGATCTAAATAAAATAATATTTGAGTAAAAGAGCTAGAACATAAAACAGTCCCTGTCCTCCACCTCGCGTTGCCCAAAAATCCTGTTTGATTCTAACACAAATATTTTTATAGAAAAAAAGACACCCTTCAATGACCACGCAACAAGGAAAGGAATATCCATTTGGGCACTATTAAATATTTAATCTGATTTTATTAAGAAGATGATCAGTATGTGAAGCTTTCTTTGTCTTGAATGTGATTTTGACTTGCACACTTTAGCTCTAGGCTACATGCCAAACTAGGACTAGACTCACTCTCCCTATATCTAGCTGTAAGACAATGCTGAAGGCATCGGGTTTGCTGATTTTAAGTAGGTAACAACGATGGCGAAGAAGAACACACCAAGAATTTCACCCTCCCACTTTTTGGGGGTTGTGGTTTTTTCTCTCTGCTTCTTCGTTCCAAAATCTGTGTTGGGTGTGAAAAAAGAGCTGCGATTTAGAAAAAATGGAGAGTTCAAGATACTGCAAGTGGCAGATATGCACTTTGCGGATGGCAAGACCACGTCTTGCCTCGATGTGTTCCCAAATCAGATGCCTACTTGCTCTGACCTCAACACCACTGCCTTTGTTGAGCGCATGATTCAAGCAGAGAAGCCCGATTTTATTGTTTTCACTGGTACCCCTTATACTCTTATTTACCCTTTCCTTTTCTAATTCCTAGTTATGTTCTTGGTTCTGATATTTTTTTGTTGGTCTATATATGATTGTTATTCTGAAATTTGGATATAAACAACAAAACCCAGTTGTTAATTTGTTTACCGAAGCATGTTTCCTAATTTGGTAACAGTATATATGGCATGTAGTGGGTAAGCTCTAACAAGTATGCTCCTTTCACAATCTGAGCTAATGGAAGTATTATTGGCACTTTGGGAAATAGGGGATAACATCTTTGGCTTTGATGCCACGGATGCTGCAAAATCACTGAGTGCTGCATTTCAGCCTGCAATTGCATCAAACATCCCGTGGGCTGCTATTTTGGGGAACCATGACCAAGAATCCACTTTGTCAAGGGAAGGGGTAATGAAACATATTGTTGGCCTTAAGAATACTCTCTCTCAAGTCAATCCTGCGGAGGTACACATCATTGATGGTTTTGGGAACTATAACCTGGAGATTGGCGGGGTTAAAGGTTCACTATTTGAAAATAAATCAGCTCTTAATCTTTATTTCCTTGATAGCGGAGACTACTCCACAGTCCCGGCAATCCCTGGCTATGGTTGGATAAAACCCTCGCAGCAGTTTTGGTTCCAACGCACCTCTGCGAAGCTTCGGGTAATAACACCACTCTTTTATACGGTTGAAGTAATTAGTAGGTCACTGTATGATTTACTTCCATCATTTATCAGTAAAAAGAATCACTAGTTTGTCTGCATACAAGTAGAATCTACATTATGCATAGTCTTAACTTCTAAAAGGTGCATTAGCTTAATTATTAGCTGTTGAATTCCCATTTTTCCCTTTCCATTCAGAGAGCATACACGAGACAGCCAGAGGCTCAGAAAGGACCTGCACCTGGGCTGGTGTACTTTCACATCCCATTGCCTGAGTTTGCAAGTTTTGATTCATCAAACTTCACAGGAGTGAGACAAGAAGGCATTAGCTCTGCTTCAGTGAACTCGGGCTTCTTCACAACCATGGTAGAAGCTGGGGATGTGAAAGGTGTTTTCACCGGACATGATCATCTCAATGACTTCTGTGGTGAGCTTACTGGTATACAACTTTGTTATGCTGGGGGTTTTGGATACCATGCCTATGGGAAGGCAGGTTGGTCAAGGAGGGCGAGGGTGGTGTTGGCATCTTTGGAAAAGACAGAGCAAGGAGGTTGGGGAGCTGTCAAGTCTATCAAAACATGGAAGCGCCTTGATGATGAACACCTTACCACTTTAGATGGTCAGGTCCTTTGGAGCAAGAGTCATGCAGGTAAGTGCTTGCTGAACAACCCTTAATTAGTCATCTGTACATGTTTTAAACTTTACTAGGCATACAATGGATAGTATCTCTTAAGCACATCCATGCGGAGCATGTCACCAAGAACTGGTAGGACCTGCAAAATTGAAGATTTCTTCTTTGTATATTGGCATATCGGTGCCTTGTGCTTTCTTGCATGTGTTCTGGCAAAGAATTGAAACCATTTAAATTACTTAAGATCAATGACCTGTACTGCTGGCTGATACTAATTTGCGTTCATCTTTTTATCAAAATGTTCTTTGTTCACTTGCCATTTCCAATTGATATTAAGTTTCATTTTTCTCATCCTTGAATTACTGTATGGCATTGTGTAGTTAATTGTCACAACCATGATCTTCTTGCCCATGACTTTAGACAATTTAGCATATGAAAGGCTGTGTAGTTAAATATCAAGGACTGTAATCTACAACCCATAAATATAGAAAATTTAGCATATGGATGGATGCACGAAGCTCATTGAAAGTTTAGGCTGCTATTACTTGTGCACATTACCTAATCCATTCCCTGTTAATAAGAAGCTTAAAATCCTGATGATTCTTCATAGAAATATGATAGAGAAAATGTACCTATTGGATAGAATGACTTATTCAATTGTCAGAACCATTGTCTACTAACACTAAGAGTTAAGACCAAATTATTTTTGTTGTCATTCTTTTGTTACAGATGCTTCGTATTTAAGCAACAAAGCACATAAGACATTGGAAATGCGTGCAGTGCTAGGTTGTTCACTTTTGCTTTATGCTGCAAAAAATCATGCTTGATTTTCTCTCTGCCCCGTTCACTTGATTATGAAAAGATATATCCCAGGAACACGGTTTCCCCTGCTCTATCTCATTTCATACCAAAGTGAGGCACGTGTTCTCCTCTTTACATCTCTTGCCATGTGTTTCTCTGATGTCAGTAACTGTTGTTAGAGAAAATTAGGAGAGAAGGTAGGAAGGGAACTCTAACTTATATTACATTACTCTCAAATGAGAGGAAGTCCCTATGGACTTGGACTTGTATTACAATACACTCAACACATATATTTATACTAGTGTGTGGATAATTCTAGATACTTAATAGGATAACAGTATCATTAGTACTTATATGTGCTCGTTGAAGAAGTAAAAGGACACTTGATGTAGACTTCAAAATTAATTCCAACACCCCCTTAATTTTAAAAATCTCACAATCCTTGAAATTAAAAAATGTGTTGCCGATGCATGCAAACTTTCTTATTCTTGTTACCATTTCCCTTGGCACACAATCATTGCCTTGTTGTAGCTACTGTCTCATTATAGTTGGTTAGAAGACTACTTTGCTGCCATAATTTCCTTTTTCTTACATCTTCATCGCGAGCATCTCTTCATTCTCTTTGCTTTAGCAATTGTATTTGTCTTAACATGGCTACTCTTAGTCATTTGTCTCCTCTTGTCATTATTGCCACATTTCATTAGTCAAACATCTCTCTTTCAAGATTTGGTTTTTCAAGTGACCTTCGTATTTGGCCAACTCTTCATCAGATTGCTGCCTTCTATCACGGCTCCTTGTCCATTTTCCATCTCTTTTAGTTAGAGCTCTCTCTTCTTTTCTTCATATGGGGTCTCTCTTGTACCACCTCATCTCTTATATAAGAACCTGTCAACCTTCACCTAGCCTTTCTTGGCCTCTTCTGTGTTTCTTTTGATACAAAGTTCTAATTCTCTCGTTGGGCTCCATAGATTCTATTATATTACTCTTAAATGAGAATAAGTCTTTATGGACGTGGATTACAATATTCTCAACACTTACATTTATACTAGTCTATGGATAATTCTAGATGCTTGATAGGATAACCATATCATTAATACTTATTCTTGCACCTATAGGAATTAAAAGGACACATTGGAATTAATTCGCAAATGTTTTGTTGGTCAGGAGGCGATGCATTCCTGTTTTCTGTTTCATGCCATCCCTTGTTTGTTTACTCCTTTTCATTTCCTTTGAACAGGAGTCCGTAGAAAGAAACAGGTTGGCAGCCCTGAGTAACGAGCACATGAGATGGCTTGACACCGAGGAAGTAAGAAGCGGAAATGTTTCACATATTTGTAACCTTATTCATCGATTTTGATATACGTGTCCTCGAAATAGTATAATTTGGTAATGTATCTAAAAATAGTATAATTTGGTAATGTATCTATAAAACACGAAATTTAAAGTTGTTGCTAATGTAAAACACAACATTTCAAAAAAAAAATTATTAAATGAGTTGGCATAAATTACAATAAAAAAAGGGACTTTGAAGGCATATTCAATCTCTAATTACAATAATATTTGTATACAAGATGAATGATGAATTCAATGATATATATAAAAAAAAATTAATGGTGACTAGAGTGTTTCTTATAATGAACGATTACAATTACAAGAAAAAGATAGATCCAACACCAAGAAATGTCGTGTCTTATATTTGATCTTTAAAAACAAAATTATGCATGCTTGCTGAATCTGGGAATCGAAGTCATTGACCTTTTGAATTATCTCTTAACTACTGTTGAATTTTTCCTACACCGATGGATTGAAAACGACATTGAAGGAATTGCAGTGGGGATGACCGAAACTCTGTCAAATGTCATCCTACTCAAACTCTGGTTGAACCACAGTATGTTTCGAAACTAGATGTCCAACATTCAGTCCTTTTTATTGATATTCAGTCATAAATCATATGGAATGTATTAAAAATGCCGCAGAAAATACTGTGAATTCTGTGAAAATTGTTGCGGAGAAGGTGTCGAAGGACTAATGCCTTCGGTTGAGAAGCCACCTTAGTGAAACCTGCAACTGTATCATATGAGGGTGAAGCTCGATTATCTCTTGATTCTACAAAGAAAATGAGACAAGGAACTGTGCTGGGATGATCAAAAGACTTCCTGAAATCTTTGGAAAGCGCAGTGCTATCCACAGGCCATGAAGCTCATGTTTTCACATGAATAATGGCGCAAAGGGGCGAAGTCGAAAATAGGGCTAATAATAGTAGTAGTAGCCAGTAGGCTAATGATAATAATAGGAAGGACAAGAAGAATAATGATGATGATAAAATAGTAATATCAATAAAATTGCTGCTATTATTACTAATAACAATAATGTTAACAAGGATGATGATAATAATAATAATTATTATATTACTTATTATTAATAATAGTAATAATAATTTTGAATAATATATTTTATATTACTATTTTTTAAATTTTGTGTATGATTTATTTTATTATTTTATATTTAATTAATTAAAAATTAAATTTTATGACTATTTTAGATTGAGTGTGACAATTCTAATGAATTGACTCACATATTTAAAAAATTAACATATTTTTTTAAAAAATTATAATGCCTTCTATTTTTATTAAGTTATTTCAATTATATAATTTGTACAGCGTGTTTAACAAAATATCGTAACTAATTTTTTATATCATTATTTTATCCCATTTAAATGCCTGAATATTTTTTTTTTTGTTTTTAAATAATGCAGCCTCGCGGTAAAACCAGGCACCGAGGCTAGTTCTATCACTAAAGATTTCATTCCAAACATTAGAATTCTTTAATGAAATGAAATCAAATAAAATTTATTACTTGGGAATCAATTCAACTTCACAGCCTTTTAATCCTTTCAAACAAGAATCAGGTGGCAGCAATGTCAAGATGCAGAACAACAACCAGACAACTAAGACATTCATGTTTTGGATTCCCAAAGGAAACCCCGAAACCAAACACATTACACCACGCAAGAACCCCTCTATCAACATCTTCATCGTCATCGTACCAAATGGGAAACATACTCCTGGTGGCTTATCTAACCAAGACCCTCTCCGAGTCCGGCACTCGTAGTCTGGACCCAGATTCAATTCCTCTATCAGAATCTCTGGTTCTCCAAATCCTACGGAGGAACTCTCTTGACAGCTCTAAGAAAATGGAATTTTTCAAATGGTGTTCTGTCCGGCATATTTACAAACACTCGGTGAGCACATACTCTCAAATGTTTTCCACTTTGTGCCGTTCTGGGTACCTTGAAGAAGTTCCTGATTTGCTGAATTCAATGAAGAATGATGGTGTTGTTGTTGGGTCTGAGACTTTTAAGTTGTTGCTTGATGCATTTATTCGATCTGGGAAGTTTGACTCTGCACTTGACATTCTTGATCACATGGAGGAATTAGGATCTAACCCGAACCCCCATATGTATGATTCTATTATCGTTGCACTTGCTAAGAAAAACCAGGTGGGTTTAGCATTGTCTATAATGTTTAAGCTTCTAGAAGCTTCTAATGGTAATGAAGAGAATGCTGTTGGTGTTTCACTTCCGGGCTCCGTAGCATGCAACGCTTTGCTGGTTGCGCTTCGAAATGGAGAAATGAAAGTAGAATTCAAAACTGTTTTTGCTAAATTGAGGGGAAAAGGGGGGTTCGAGTTGAATACATGGGGTTATAACATCTGCATTCATGCATTTGGTTGCTGGGGTGATCTGACTACTTCTTTGAGGCTTTTTAAAGAGATGAAGGAAAAGAGTTTGGCTTCTGGGTCATTGGATCCTGATTTGTGCACCTATAATAGCCTGATTCATGTTCTATGCTTGGCTGGGAAGGTGAAGGACGCAGTGATTGTGTATGAGGAATTAAAGGTGTCTGGTCATGAGCCCGATGCCTTTACTTATCGAATACTTATACAAGGGTGCTGTAAATCTTATCAAATGGAAGATGCAACAAAGATTTTTAGTGAAATGCAGTACAATGGGTTCCTTCCAGATACCGTAGTGTACAATTCTCTTTTAGATGGGATGTTCAAGGCAAGGAAAGTTATGGAAGCATGCCAGTTGTTCGAGAAGATGGTTCAGGATGGAGTAAGGGCCTCATGTTGGACGTACAGTATTCTGATTGATGGGTTGTGCAAGAATGGCAGGGCTGAAGCTGGTTACAATTTATTTTGTGGTTTGAAGAAGAAGGGTCAATTTGTGGATGCTGTTACCTACAGCATTGTTGTGTTGCTACTTTGTAGGAAAGGTCATCTTGAGGAAGCACTGCACTTGGTGGAAGAAATGGAGGAAAGAGGCTTTGTTGTTGACCTAATCACTATAACATCGCTCTTGATTGCATTTCATAAACAAGGTAGGTGGGATTGCACAGAGAGGTTGATGAAGCACATAAGGGATGTTAATCTATTACCAAATGTTCTCAAATGGAGGGCAGATATGGAGGCTTCATTGAAAAATCCACCAAGAAGTAGAGAGGATTATACTCCCATGTTTCCATCTACTGGTGGCCTCCAGGAAATTATGAGTTCAATAAGTTCCCCTAAGTCAAGGTCAGATGATGGTGCGACTGAGGATGAGAAGAGTTCGTCTGCTGACACTGATCAGTGGTCATCATCTCCATACATGGATCATTTGGCCAATCAAGCGAAATCCACTGACCTTTCTTCTCAGCTATTTTCGCTGGCTAGGGGCCAGAGAGTTCAAGCTAAAGGGGCAGGCTCTTTTGATATTGATATGGTGAATACGTTCTTGTCTATATTTTTGGCCAAGGGAAAGCTGAGCTTAGCCTGCAAGTTGTTTGAGATATTCACTGATATGGGCGTGGACCCTGTGAGTTACACTTACAATTCTATCATGAGTGCTTTTGTGAAGAAGGGTTATTTCAATAGGGCATGGGATGTTTTTAATGAAATGGGTGAAAAGGTTTGCCCACCAGACATCGCAACATACAATTTGGTGATTCAAGGGTTGGGGAAAATGGGGAGAGCAGATCTAGCCAGCTCCGTTCTAGATAAGCTAATGAAGCAAGGTGGTTACCTTGACATTGTTATGTATAACACCCTGATTGATGCACTGGGAAAGGCTGGTAGGATTGATGAAGCTAACAATCTTTTTGAACAGATGAAGATTAGTGGATTAAATCCTGATGTGGTCACTTATAATATTATGATTGAAGTTCATAGCAAGACAGGTCGGTTGAAAGACGCATATAAATTCTTAAAAATGATGTTGGACGCCGGCTGCTTGCCAAACCATGTCACAGACACGACTTTGGACTTTCTAGCAAAAGAGATTGAAAAACTAAGGTACCAAAAGGCATCAATTATGCGCCAAAAAGATGATTCTCCTTGAAACAAATTTTTCCTCACGAGAATTGTTCAAGGATCACAAGAATTAGTTGTGCTGGCAAGTGAATAATTCTCTCAAGAACCCCTTCCATATAATCTTGAAGTGAGCATTTGTGTCATACCTGGGTTGAATCAGGCTCCATCTAGAGCCATAAACTAGTTGTTCAAGTCAATGTCTCGCCACTCTGTTGCTGTTATTGACCAGCAGCATGCAGAATGGAACAGACTGGAACGCCAGATTGGAATTAATAGCCATCTGTACAACGAAAATCGCACTGACAAATCTTCCAATTAAGCATGTAATGCACCGAACAAGTCGCTCTACAATGCTGAAGAGACAGAGGTACTTAAAAATATTTAGTTGGGTCATGGGTTTTCATTGCCCCTTGTTTCTCGGTTACTTTAGTGACTTGATCTCTTAATTTGTGCCAACTTTCAGAGAGACTGCCCACCATGCACGGTAGCAAGATCCAAGTAGCAATAAAACTAGAAGAGCCAATACCAGACACCTACACATATGGAAAATTGACCAATCCTTCAAGAGATTTACTAGATAAGAGTACTACTCGCGATTATCCGTTGAGTTAGCCTTAATAGATCGGAGATCCCCGGAACTTATTGCTCTCTCTCTTCTTTCAGTGGTCTCTGCATATCGTCATCGAAAAAATCATCAGGTAAGAGTCTATGAAGCATGGACCGGCAGCATACATCCTAAATCTCCGACTCTGAATGGTGAAGCCAGCGGGTAATGTACCAAGCATTGAGCAATATTGGATCGTATTGATCTTGATTTATCCCTTTAATGTCCTGGGCACCAGAGGGCAATATGTTTCTCTGTAATTAACTGTCGCTGATCCTTGTTGTCGTTTTGTTTGGGATCAAAATAGCAGAACTGACATTTTTGCATGCTTCATTTGGTAGATATGAGTTTACTATTGTTTATGCTGGAGAGTGAAAGAATTGGGAGTTTTTTGAATTGCCCCCTCAAATCACAATTGATAAGACCGATGTGATGGTAACAACAGATTGTTGTACACCCAAGATCTGTTTTACACATTCAACTTTTTTTTGTCAAATTGTTTCCTCAAGCTTCTGATAGTTTGTAATGAAGTTTTGATATTCTTCTTGCAAGTGGGGTGTTACTATAATCGACAATGTCCTTTGGGAGGCATGGAAAACTTGCTGGTAAATTATTGATGATGATTAATTAGAGGTGACTATGAAATATACTTTGCTTATCCATCCTTTCAGAAGTGGATGTGAAGACTGCTCGCACCATGAAAGCATTGGTACTGTGGCAATATCAACCTTTGGGATGTTGTGTGGCTATTGGGAAACATGACTGACTATCTGTGGCACAAGATGGCCTAATCACAGGCTAACAGTATTTCTTAAAAGTGCAAAGGGCAACTTGCATTTCCTAAGTTGCGAAGGTTAAGACTGATAGGCATGCTT
Source organism: Populus nigra (assembly GCF_951802175.1). NCBI lineage: Eukaryota > Viridiplantae > Streptophyta > Magnoliopsida > Malpighiales > Salicaceae > Populus > Populus nigra. The sequence goes on along the minus strand of NC_084855.1, from coordinate 14,329,198 downwards.
TTATACTTCTCACCACAAATAAAAATAGGTCTGGAATAAATGAGAAGGAAAAAACCAAAATGCTTAGGCGTGCTTTGGAGCATAGTTATGAAACTGGGTTAATCCAGGATATAAATAACCTGTAGTCTTAGTTAGTGTTAGTTAGGTTTCAAATCATAAAAACTTGATGATGTAATTGGCCCAGTTGATCTTGAATGACTCACTGAATTAACTCAAAATCCCAGTAACCCAACATAACTTGAGTGAAATCCAACTTTTTTTATATATTTTTTTATTAAACCCTAAAAATAAAAAACTAATTTATAAATATATAGCCTCATATTTTTTTATAGCATACATACACTAGATTAGTTCTTAATTTTTGGATGTGAGATAACTATATATAGCTTACATTCACATGAATTATTTAGACGACCCACTGAATTAACTCAAAACCCTAGTGACCCAACATAACTCAAGTGAAATCCAATTTTTTTATATTTTTAATAAACCCTAAAAATAAAATAAAAAAACTAATTTATAAATACATAGCCTCACATTTTTTTTATGCATACATATATTAAATTGGTTCTTCATTTTTTTATATGAGATAACTATATATAACTTATATTCACATGAATTATTTCTTAACTTTTCTATGTTGGATAATTATATTATATTATTACATTTCATGTCTCATATTTTTTTTTAATAGCTTACGTCCACATAAATTCTCTTAACTTTACAATATAAAATAACTATATATAACCTATATATATAACCTCTATCCATATAAAATGTTTCTTAACTTTTTAAAATCAACATGAGTTGTTTCTTAACTTTTCGGTACAAGATAACTATATATATCCTATATTCATATGAATTATTTAACTTTTCATTTCAATATGAGATAACTATACTATATTTTTTTTATAGTAGAAATCCACATGAATTGTCATAACTTTTTGATATTGAATAATTATACTATACTTCATTCCTCACACTTTTTTATAGCTTACATCCACATATATTATTTTAAAAAAAAATTCATGTGAAATATTAAAACTTCAAACATAATTTTTATTTTATTTTTTCAGAATAACTTGGATCATCAACTTGGAACTTTACCACTTGGCAGGGTCAAACCCATGTTAAGTTTAATAACTATGCTTCTGTTAAGTTTAATAACTATGCTTCGGAGAAGCAATTATCAATTGTGCTAACTTGTAAATTTTAGTGATGTCGTTTTTTTGTCTGATTTCTACATATTTAAATGGAACATCTTGCACCCTGATGTTTGTTTGACAAAAACTAGGATATCCTTATGTAGTGTGTGCGTGTAACTGGCAATGCTTGGTCTGGTTCTATTGTCGTTTATTCTGAAACACTTCTTAGAAGCCAACTATTTTATGAATATACCTACTCCGAAATAATTGCAATGGAAAGAAGGGAATGGTGTGGAAAACTAAAAAACGGGGCACACAATAAAAAATGGTGTTGTGCAAAAATCCGTGAGCTTAAGATTTATAGTGAAGCTACTTCATATTGAAGTTTGCTCTTCAAATTTTCTGATCCTTTTCAACGCATGAAACAGTAAATGCAGAGACCATCGAGATGTAGCTCCAGTTAATACTGTGAGAATGATCAAAGATTTTTTTTTTAAAAAAAAAAACACCCATAAACTAGCAGTAGTATTTGGAATTGGAGTAGCTAGCAATTTTTATTGTAAGTCGATCTTTCTATACAAAAAGAGAGCTAGCATGATAGTCGATAAATCAGATAAATGTAAATTTGAAATGAACGTGGGCACATTACACAAATTTCTGAAAACACCTTTGAAGAAATTCTAATGCATCAAAGACAATTCTAGACTATCCTTTTCCATTTAAAATGTGGAGAGAGTGGTGCCATCCCTCCCCCACTGAAATACCTCCGCAAGGACCTTACATGTTTCTCTATATGAGCCTAATTTTCGATATTCGTGTACATACCAACTGAACTCTAAATGATATTGTTCCTTGTAAAGATCAACGAGCACAGCAAATAAAATAGGTTCTTACATACTAACAGAAGACAACCTCTCTGGAAAGAACAAAAGAGACCATCCAAAACGTAAATTACAATGAAACTTATGTTAAAAAAAAAAAACCAGAGGTTTCTGTTCCTCGAATACGATGCCCACATGCACCAAGATGACCAAGCCACATAGAACCATAGAAATTAATATCGGTAAAAAAGAATGGAACAATAATGATATTAACTCAAAGGAATATTTTTACACGCACACAAAATCTCGCACAAACCCTAATCATCTCAACCCCAGCACAACAACACAGATAATATATACAGGGAAAATAATCATAGAATCAAAGTCAAATTGTAAATCTGTCAGATTAAAAAAACCCAAACAAGAGAGAAAACCCAAGCAAGATAAGCCAGACAATATGAATCAAAAGAAGTGCCTGACCAGGAAGAGAAGAGCTCCCTCCACTCCCAGCCTCACAAGCCCCTAATTTATCAACACGAGTGCCACTGCACAAAGCGTCAGCGCACCCACACCAATAAGTAACGCCATCGACGCCACACACGGGGTCCGCACGGAAACAATTGACCGGACATGAAGCGGGTGCTTTTAATCCTGCGCATGCATCAACCTTACCATCCTCTCTTGTGACTTCTTGAATCAATATTCCAGCGCCAGTTTCCGATAGGGCGATCGGGAAGCAGAGACTACTCAATAAGAAAATTGTGATGCATGTGAAAATTGCTGAGAGTTTCGACATGGATTAAATTTTTGTTTAGGGTTTAGGATCAGTGGATCTAACCTAACTCTAAAATTGGGAAAATATTGAGACGGAGGCAAGGGGAAAACGGTTCTTGTTTTCGATAATTGAATTTTGAATGCAGAGAAAATTCGTCGTGGAAGGGAGGGGATCGGGCGACGCGATTCGATTGGTGAAACAGCACAAGGCCAAGGTGTAAAGCAATGGGAGAAAGCAAATACGCAAGCGTAGTGGGTAAATTGTATTGAAGCTCAGGCCCATCTCACTCCGATTCGTGGGCCGTAGAGGATCCAGGTTGAGTGTACTTAAGGTCTAGTCTTCTTATTCACATTTATTAATATTTGCCTCCAAATCTTCACACGTACGAAAGCAATAACGGAGGTTAAGGTCGCTAGGCATGGATGGTGTTTAGAGAATGTTTCATAGTGTGGTAGTGTTTCTTTTCAAATAATTTTTTATGTTGAAATGCATGTTAATGATATTTTTTTTATTTTTTAAAAATTATTTTTGATATAAACACATCAAAACGATCCAAAACATACAAACCATATTAAATTTTAGCCAAAAAAATTAAATTTTTTAAAAACACGGTTTGCACCGCGTTGCCAAACAATTTCTTAAAAATATCCTAGACTTATACGCGCTTCACCGCAAGTAGAATAATAATTTTCTTTATACAAAAAAAATGATGGTTAAAAAAATTGGTCGTCTAGACTTGTCTAGACGAATGGTCCACGCTTATTTTTGTTACCAACAGTAATAATTTGTTGGTCCATCCATAGTATAAAAATAATTAATAAAATTACTAGCAAATATAATATTATTAACGAGATACTTGTTAACAATAAGTTTTTATTAATAAATCCATCAATAAATTTTATACCAACAAAATAAAGTGTTTACATTGACAAAATATTTTATGAATATATATTTATTTTCTAGTTATGAACTAGAAGGAAGATGGGGGATGATGGGGCAGACATTAATATTTTATGGACTCAGAGTGTTTAGGCATAACACTCCCCTTCCTTGACAACATCCACACCATTACAGAAAGCGTCATTGCAATTATAAGTGTAGGTGACACCATCAGTCCCACAAACAAGACTAGAAAGGATGTCTTACCTGTTTATTTGGCTTGTAGGGTGTTTAATGGATCCGGGAATGTACATCGAGGCTTATAGCCTAGTGGCAGAGGCAAGGTTTCTTTACCTCTATCACCTGAGTTCGAGCCTCAGCATGCATGTCTGTCACCCCTGCGGTGTCTTACCTGCCTACATGGCTTGCAGGGTGTTCAGTGAGTCCGGGGATTAGTTGTGGTGCACGTAAGCTAGCCCGGACACCCCGGGATACCAAAAAAAAAACTAGAAAGGATGTATTTAGAGCGTGTTTGGTAACGCGGTTTTCAATTTTATTTGTTAAATTTTTTATGTTTTCTGATTGTTTTGATATGTTGATATCAAAAATAATTAAAAAAAATTAAAAAATATTTTATTTTAATAAATTTCTAAATATATCATAATCGCTATCAGAATCTCAAACAAATATTTAGTATCTCAAGAAATTCTTTCTAGGTTAGGGTGTTCACACCTGCGCGCATTCCATAACCTTGAGGCTGAACCATTGACGAGCAAAGATCGAAAAAGAAAAAGAAAAAAGACCATTACACATAAGGATGCAACTATCTTAGAGAGCAGTGCTGGAAGTGGGGTGTTGGATGGTGGGGAGATGGACGTATACTTTTATAGGGCAAGCGATGCCATGAAAAAGATGGAGTCCTTAGCTACACGCGAGTAGTGTAACTAAGAAGGGCAATGTGGTCTTTTGACGAAGTCATCTTCAACGAGACAGTTGCGGCGTCTTGTAACTATTCTAATAAGATCAAAACTCTTTTGAGGTTGATGATGGAAAATTTGTTTAAGAAATGGTAAATGTGTATATTTGAGGTTAGATATTTAAAAGTGAGATTCATTTATTTTTTTAGATTAAAATTTTGTTATAAGTTAATTTTTAATATAAGCTTTTTAACATAAATGTTAATATAATTTAAATAAATTATAGATAAATAAGAAACTAATCTTAAATAACTATTAATTGATATGTTTTGGTGAACACTCTAAAAAAAACTTTATTTAACAAAAAAAACAAATTTTTTTGATATTTTATTTATTTTAGATTCAAAGAATACCTAAACTTTTAAAAGAAAAAGTCTTATTGTTTTGTCTAATTTTCAAGTTCAAATTCTACATCTAGTTTAAATCCAAAAACCTAAACTTGACAGTGAAGGAATTATATCGGTTTTTTAGTTAAAATCATCTATAAAAAAAAAGGTAAAGAAGAGTGTTTTGGGTCTATAGAATTTTTTACATTCTTTTTCACCTAAATTTCTAGTTAGCTCCTTCATTAATTCTCAAGTTCCTATTTTGCTCTTCGTTAGCTCTTGATCTAGAGTATAAGTTCAGTCTTTGTAAAAAGATTTTTAAATTTATTTTTTTTGTTTGTTAGATTTTATTTAAAAAATTCATCTAAATAAAAAAAATTATTGATTATTAAGGTTAATTAGTTTCTATGCACCAAGTAAAAATTAATAAAGTCTTAAGAACACAATATTGATTGTTGACGATTACAACAATAAGCTTTAGATTGGTTACATGTTAAATTTATCAACAAATAAGTATATTTTATTGGTTTTGTTTTAAGTATATTTTTAATATATGTTTTAGGATACATGGTAGAGAAGATAGTCCAATCTTTTATGCATGATTTAAATTTTGTGCAGTATATATACTTGTATTTTGTTCATGTTGAACAATAGCTGGAGAGCCTTACTGCGTTTCTACCGTGGCTGCTCGAAAGGAATAATGCTGAGTCCCTGTATATATAGATATATTTTTATTGGTGTTTTTTGTAACAATTTTATATATTTTTATTGGTGTTTTTGTAACAATTTTATTTCTCTCATACAACGACGTCGTCCTTCATTTCTAATCAAATTCCACTATATCAACTACTATGTACAAAATTAAAGATGGATTTAAAGAGGGTTATTTAGAAATATCAAAAAAATATATTCCAATCAACTTTAATTAAGGGGCTAACCTATGATTTTCGAAAACAAAAAGGACTAACCTTCAAAATCATATAAACACAGCTCTTTGTGTGTAAGAACTTTTCTGTGTTTCATCTTTGCACGACAGAGTTGCTTGAATCATGACTGACGTGGCTTCTCAAAGGCATTATAATCTTTTGATACCTTTTCAATTTCAACACCATTCCTACCGTCGCCGCCTGCATCATTCGCAATACACTCTAGGGAAGCTTTTGACATACTCCTAATTATTCCAGACTGGAAATGGTAAAAAGAGACTGAATATATACTACTGTGGTTCAACTAGATGTTTGGGTAGGGTGACAGAATTTCCGTTATGATCTCCATTACCAAGCCTCCAATGATGCTTTTCGTTTTGAATCATAAACGTAAAAAGACGCCCCACATCAGTGACTAAGAAACAATCCAAAAACTCCATGAGTCTGGGATCGATCGATACAGTACTGCAGATTCTAATTGTTTTTGTCGTGCTGCAGCATAATTTATCTAGCTAGTTTTTAAGATCCAATTATAAGATGCTCGTTGCATTTCAATGAAGTTCATTACAGGATTCAAAGATGTAGTTGTGGTGTAATTATCAAACGTATATATTAACTCAAGATACAACCTGCTATATCACAATAAGGCAGACGATATTGCACTCAACAATATCATCACAATGCACCAGATACAGGTTGTTGGATATTAATTCTAGCTAGTAATCATATTTCCACAGACCGTTAAATATAACATCTTAATATTGATCGAAACCATGAACCTTTCCGTAAACATGATTATCCATTATTGTTTGTTGGGATTGCCTTCACTGTTAATTTATTGCTAAGAGGGAAGATCAGTAGGATATGATTCTGGGTGGATGAATAATAGACATGGAGATATTGGATGGGGAATAATTAGAGGAAGAAAAAAAGCAGGAAGCACATATATAGCTACGTCCGTGGTGAAGTGGAATGCACACTGCACAGTCAAGGAAGCCTGGCTAATATATATAGTGGCTGCTTTTCTGATATACGTTGATGGTGTAGATTCATCAAGCAAGGTGGTAGCTATTGTGGAGTGGCCCACTCCAAAGAATATTTATAATGTGAGGGGTTTTCATGACTTGACCTCTTTTTCTAGGTGATTTCAATCGCCATCTCAATTTTTTTTATCGCATACTTCACTGAGTGCTTCAAAAAGAAAAAAACTTTCTGGTAGATGGAGAAAGTTGCAGTCAGTTTCAGCTGGCGAAGTAGAAGATGATTAAAGCTGATTTAATCCTTGCCTTTCTTGATTTTGATAAATTATTCGAGGGTAAATGTAATTGTGATGCCTAGGGTATGGGATTGGAGGTGTCCTCAGCCAAGAGGGCGCCGCCCCATTATATGTTTTTTTACTAGAAACTGTCTTGAGCTTGGTGTCATTGTTTAGCAATTAATTAAAGCATTAAAATCAACTAATCATGATATCTTGAAGCACATCAATGATTAATAGAAGTTAACTAAGTTGCCTAAATCTGACAATGCCAGTAACGTGGCTGATGCACTAAGTAGGCGGCGTGTTACTCTTTTACCACCATGCACGCGACGGTTATGGAGTTTGATACAAATTTATTAGAAGATATACCCAGCAGGAGACCCTTTCTTTGAGCAAATTTATTATAAGGTGACTGCTAGCGGTAAGCCCAAGTGACTGTTATTTTTAATAGTTACTTACTTGTTTTATGGATTGTAGTTATATAATTTTGAGATGAGCGAGTAATGGGCTTGTTGGGTCAAAGGGTTTCTAAGGGATAAACTATTACTTATATACTAAAACGTTTGGGATTTTTATTGTACAATGTATAATTATTATTGTGCAAAATGTTGTTTTTTTCCGGTTTGGTCCTCAAAGTTTGCTTTTGAGTGATCAAGACCTATTTAAGGAGCAATTGATTTCAAATTCTTATAAAAGGGCGGGATTGGAAAGGGGGGACTAAAATGAAAAATACAACAAATATGGGTGACGTACTATAAGTTTTGAAAACATTCACTTTGGTCCTCCAACTTAAACAATCATGAAAATTATACAATTTTGGTCCCTTAAAATTGTTCCAATTCTATTTTGATACAGAGGTTTATTTTTGTTATTTTTTTGTTCTTGGTTGAGAGATGAGAGAAAGAGGGGTCGCCGGATTCCAGCGGTAGAGAGAAAAACTTGTCGTTGGCACCGATTTAGACCACCAAAATAAAGGGTGTTTGTTTCAAATCGTTTCCTTTGATTATGGGAGTTTATAAGTAAAGCTAACGCAAACTTCCTTCCCCAACCCAAGAAAAGGATGCTCACAACCTTCTGATTCAATTACTCTCGTACTCGTAATTTATGGATAACCAATCTTTTTTCAAATATAGTTAGGAGACTCTCCCCAAGAAATGGGTCAAAAAATGGAAAGATCGGAATATGGTAAGATTTCCGGTAAATGAAAAGTTTTAGAGGAACAACTAATTCCCCTATTGATTAGGTTTTTTATACTTTAAAAATTTATGAAAAAACAGATCTGAGCTCAGATTGATTTTTTATTTCCAGTCGAGTTCGGTTTTTTGGGCTGTTTTTGGGTTTTTTTAAGGTCATAAATGAGTTTTTCATGGTTTCTATAGTATTTTATAAGTGTCTTGTGTCAAAAACAAGTTTTAAAACAGGTTTTTGGATCAAAAGAACACAGATCCTGATTTTTCAGCCACCACAGTGACCAGAATCAGTCAGGTTGTCAAACCTAAGACGTTTGGGTCTGGCATGGTTACCATAAAAATTTAACTTTAAAGAACGCAATTGAAAAGAAATAAAATGATGTGACCGGTTAAAAAACTAAAAGCCAAAAAAATTAAAAAAACCTCCTCTCTTTTATTTTGTTCATATGATCTCTTTTAAATAATATTGATTTTTTTTTATCATGCGTTTACTTTTCAGAAAGGTTTTTCTTATTCATTTATGGTTTTGTTTTTATCTTTTATCTTTTATATAGATAATATTTACATGTTATTTCTTTTTTATATATATAATTAATTTAATGTCCTATGTTTCAAGATTAAATATCTTGATCTATATTTGTCTCTTGATTTTTCAAGTTTTGTTTTTACATGTTATTAATGATTTTTTATTTATCTATTAACATGTATAATTCTTAGTTTATTTGATTACATGTATGCGTGTATATAATTTTTAATTTGTTATATTCTTTTAACTATAAAAATATATTAAAAAACTCTCTAGATATATAATTTTTTATGACCCAGAACCAAAGCACCATGAGTCATGTAGCTAGTTGGTTCTAGATTGAGTGGAGCAAACAGCGACATGATATATACGGAGCAGGATATTTGAATAGGCTCCATGTTCCATTAAAACTTTAAGCTTATATGCTTCTTGTGGACCGTGCTTGACATGGACCCATCTGTTCATGTGTAGACATCATGCATGCCCATCATCAATATTATACTATGCATGTCAAAGGATATCATTTCACCATGAAAGCTACGGACATGATCATGAAAGTCAACAACTGTTTTGTGCTACCTGAAAAAAGGAGAGCAAAGGAGAGACAATCTGAGCTTGAACACTACCAGCTACCTGAAATCTTATCCATATATGCGCTTCCAGGTGCATATCCTATTTTCATGTACACTTCTAGCCTTGGGGGCTAGGGCATCTACAATCTCAATATTTACAGAATGTACTCCCATAGAAACAAATTAATAATTCTCCCACCGGTATAATTGTGACGTCTTGAAACCCTAGTTTTTTTTTAAAAAAAATTTATGTTTGTTTATTATTAAAAAAAAATTATATTTATTTATTATTAAAAAAAGTTGATTAATGAAAACACTTTTCAGTCAATAAAAAACACTTTCTGAAAGTTGTGAAAAATTTAAAAATGTCATATCATTTGCTGATTATATCAAATTTGATCCTTAAAAATTACTATATATATATATATTGTTTTGAATGTTTTTTTTTTTTCAATTTCACTCCTTAGAATTTAATTTTTATATTAATTTTGATCCTTATTTTTATAATTATTATTTGCTTTTACCTTATCATTTTTTAATTGAAATTTTTTATCTATCAAATTTGGTCATCATTCTTTTGATTGGTACTTATTTTATTCGAAATAATTTATGAAATGTTAATTATTATTATTTTAATTTCTTCATCTTTTAATTTTTTATTTTTTAGATTTGATCTCTATTATTTTGATTATTATTTATTTTATTTGAGATAATTTATGAAATTATATTTTTTTTCAATTTCATTCTCATTCAACTTTTTAATTGTAAGATTTGTTCCTCATTATTTTAATAAACTTGAAAAAAATAAAACATTAATAAATTATTTTTCAGCTCATTCTCCATGACAAAACTAAACACTGGAAAGTGTTTTTCAACTTATTTTTTGTTACACTACCAAACATCATAAAACAATTCACTTTTCCTGAATTCACTTTCTCGGAATTCACTTTCCAAAAGAAAACTACTTTCCAGCAAACAAACTTTAGTAACTGGGTTTTTCTATCAGCATGAAATTACCATTTCATTGGTAAAACTTTTACCGACTAATTCACTCATAGAATGCATCTATTTGTATAATATTTTCCACTAATTTCATCATCTATCACTAATTTTAGGGAGAAAAAAAAGTTAAAAACCAATGAGTTTACAAACGAAAAATTTGTGCCAAAAAAATAATATTCCTGGTGGAAATATACTAATGGAATTATTCTGTCAGTATATTCTCATCGGTGATAATGGCATATGAAGTAATTTTTTTCTCAACCCTCTGTAATATACTGACGGATTGATCCCGTCTGTATTACTATTGGTAAATCATCGATGGAATTATTTCGTCGATGATTGTGGCATATGCAATAAAAAAATTTACAACTCTCTAGAAAATACTAACGGATTGATTCCGCCTGTAAGTCCGTCGGTGATAATTAAAAAATATTTTAAAAAATAAAATTGTATAGAATAATTAATATAAAATTGTATAGAATAATAATAAAAAAATTAAGCAAATAAAATTGTATAAAATTGAAATATGTAAAAATAAAATTGAATAATATAAAATCCAAATATTCATTACAATTTGATTTGTACAAATAAAAATTAAACTAGAACAATGATGGCGCTTGAAGAGGAGAAGGAGGTTGGTTATTCTCGAGATCATATGGCTTAAAGGGGGGCGCACACGTACCACTCTTCCGTGATCTCGTGTCCATGACCATTTGGCGAAGTTATTCATAATCTGCCAAAAGTCGCTCATATTTTTCGGTGAGATAAGTCTTGTGTTATTGCAAGGCCACAAACTCCTGAGACTGGGTGCTCGATACCAATTGCGAGCTCTTAACGGTTGAGATACTACGGGCCACCCGCAAGTTCTCGGTTATAGTGTTGGAGAGTCTGTACACCCGATTTCTATCGAGTCCACTAGACAATCCGGCCTCTGGCCATAAATTTGGATTGAAATCCTAGTTGGTTGAAGGATCATCCTCGTATCTCTCCCTCAACCAGCTATTATATGTCTCTTGAAAATTAAAAAAGAAATCATGAAATTCAATTCAAGAAAATAATAACTTAAGAAAGAAAATGGTTGAATAAACATACCATGAAGTGTTGAGCGCGGTTGTTGACAAACTGTTGCACTTTCTTTTGGCGGTCATCACTCCGCATGTGCGTCTCTACAAAAAGCTTCATTGGACTCAGCTCACGTCCAAGAGACGTAACTTGTAAGAAAAAAAAATATTACAAGCTAAATATATTTATAAATAACAACAAATTAATTAAAGATATATGTCATTAAAACTAATCTTACCATCTGTTTCGCATGTGCAATGAACGGAACAGAGCTGCTAGTGTGCGTGGTAACTGAACCATGAATATTCCAGTTCTGGTTCTTGGTACCGAACTATGAGCGTCATGTGAACCCCTCAGACATCACCTGCTGGATAAATTGTGCCCATATATCCTCTTGGAAGTATGACAGCCTAAAATCCCTTCAAACTACCACATCATTCTAGCCTTGTAAACTATTATCTCTGGCGTATTTTTTTACTTTTTTTTACGCTTCATATCAAAAGTCATGCAACCTACATCCATAAAATCTTAAAAAAATATATCGTATCATTTTCGATGTTACTTAATTGTCACATGATTCTCCCACACTCCTCGCAACATTGTCATTTGCGTTATCCCACTTGAATTTGTGCTATGTATAAATAATTTATTAAAAATAAATCAATAATTTCAACATAACATACAAAATAGTTAAAATTTAAAGTTAACATTAACCTCAAATCTTCTAAACCATGCATCGATATAAGGTCTCACATCAGGATGTCTCGACACCTGACTCCATTGAAATAATGGAATCATCATCGACAATTTAAACCCGATATTATTACTCGGGTGGCATCAATGTTTGTGAATCTGAAAATTGATAAAATTAATAAAATATTAATTAGTTGTTCCTAAAATACATTAAAAGAAAAAAAAATTAAAATCAAAACAAACTTGCATTGAAAGGTCGTCCTTTCAATGTGCCTCGTACTTATAGGTAAATTGACCCGCTTTGAAGGCACATCGTCTCCACATTGTGGAACTGCATTGGAAGAAGTAGCATCGTGAGTAAATAACAATTCAAATTCAACAAAATAATCAAACACTATATTGTGCTATATATATATAATTGAGATAAAACAATTAAATTTAATCTTATATATTCAATTAACATTCATGCGGCAAATTCAACAACAACAATTAAAATTCAACAAAACAATCAATCATTATTGCAATAAAAACAATAAAATAGGCAACAAATTAATACAAAAAAAACTATAGACTTTAGGAATGAAAAATGCTTATCTTAAGAGTATGTTTACTTTTAAACTTTATCTGCTTATCTTAAGAGTATGTTTACTTTTAAACTTTATCTACGTACAATATAAAAAAAATGAAAATATATTGTTAATAAACCGAAGAAAAGATGAAAAATAAAAAATCATAACAATTAACGAGAACCACAATACATACCTTTTAAACTTTGAAGATGAAGATAGAACTAGAAATTGAAGCAAAATCACTTGAATTTAGAGGAAAAAACGAGAGAGATTTAAGAAAACTGAACAAGAGAAAAAATGAACTAAAAGGGTACTCATTGGGTTTTATATTGAACTAAAAGGTGAAGAGAATTTTTACCGGACTGTTAAATAATATTATTTTTAATTAATCCGTCAGTGATTCCTTTGGTAAATTCACTTTCAAATTTCAATTTCGCATTAAAATTTTCAAAAAGCCCTCTAAAATTTTCACACTCCATTGGTGATTCGTCGGTAATTCCCTCGCTAATGTTAAAAAGTACACACGGTCAGAGATGCATTAATTACCCACGTTTTAGGTTATGCAATTCATCGGTGGTCCGTTGGTAATTCCCTCGGTACTTGCAACTGACTCAAAAGTTTTTAATTGACATCACCGACATGGGATATGAACAATTCTCTTCACCTCTAGAAAAACACCGACAGACACAAATCATCGATGTTTCCATCGGTGATGTGGGAACAGTTCCCTTCGCCTCTGTAATACACTAATGGTTTATGTCCATCAATGTCTTCATTGGTGATCAGGGAATAGTTCCTTTTGCCTATAAAATACACCGATGAAATGTGTTCGTTAGTATTTCCATCGGTGATGTGGGATGGGAACAACTCCCTTTGCTTCTGGAATACACCAGCGAACATGGTCTGTCGACGTTTCCATTGGTGATGTGTATAGTGAATGACAGATTGTGTCTATATTGCTTGTATATCCTCCCTACAAATACTTGAATTGAAAACTTTATACACAACACAACACAATAACAGCAGTTCACATAATAATTATTTATTTGTACAGAATCTCATCCATAAATATTACATGATAAAAAATTCCTTTACATTTTCATATTCTGATAGTTAATCAAAATTATCTTCTTCTTCTTCATTTTAATCATCATTATCTCTATCGACTTGTTCTTGTCTGCTGGAGCTTAGAACAACATTCAACTCCTCATCGTCAATATCAACAAGATTATTATCAAAGACGTGAAAATTTGAATTTTCTTCTAAGTCAATTGGTGGAGCAACTTGATATGGTTCAACTAACTCATTAACTTGAAAGACATCATCTCCGACACTTGTGTCTTCGTTCTCAATGCCCATATTCTTCAGTATGAAACACATATTCATTAACAAAATACATGTTGTATCACTTCACTTTTCTTTTAAGACTCAGGCTTAGTAAAGATAATGAAACACTAGCATTCATTTCCATTTAATAAACCTTGTACATCAAGTACAATAATGAACAATAAATGAGAATTTTGTAATGAAATTAAGTACCATGATAAATAATGAGTTTTGATGGTACTTACATGTGTTTTGAACCACGTGATAAATTGTTCATCTTGTAATCGAAAGATGTGGGTTCAGTCAGTTATGAGTTATTAGACAATAAATATTATCGATATTGCTTGCAAGGTTTTCAAAATTGTATGACTTTGTGATATTACAATAGATAAATAGTCCTTTTATAACAAAGTTTGAGTAATATATATACTTACTTAATAAAAGGTCTCAATTCATCACAGTTAAATAACACATAATTATATGCTTTTTTAAACTCTATTTTAGATAAATATCTTCACCTTATAATATTTTTAGGTATGGGTCGTCCAAGATTGGAGAATATTGACAAGTTTTCACTGAAAGGCACTTCATCATCATCATCATCATGTTGTGCAACACGATTGATTCTTGTTCTCAAATAAGGCTCGAAATAGTATGAGATAAATGTTGAGATCTCCTCAACAATATAGGCCTTATATATCGAAGCCTCAACATGCGTCTTATTCTTAACTTTTTTTTTAAGATTGAACAAGTACTTACATGGAATTAAACAAATATTTTCAATTAAGAAAAACAATGAAAATACATTAATAATTACATTGCATCTATAATATCTAACATCTCAAATGGATACACCCATCTATACTGGACTGGGCCTTCAACTTTTGCCTCATACGATAAATATATGGGTAGATGCTCCATCAAGTAAAAAAATAATAGAGGGAATATCATCTCAAGTTTGCATGTTATCTCGATGATATTCGTTTCAAGTCTCTTAATGTGATGTGTCTGCAACTTGCTGGAGCATATATCTCTAAAGAAATGACTCATCTCCGTAAGTGTATCTCATATTCCCTTTGGTAACAAATCACAATAAGCTAATAGAATGAGTGTTTGCATAAACACATGACAGTCATAGCTCTTCATTCTATACAATCTGTATTTTTTTTTATATTAACCAACATTGATATGTTCGAGGCATGTCCATCAAGAAAACATAGACTCTTAAGCCACTAGTAGACTAGTAGTCATGTATTCTTCTCTAAAGTGAAGCTTGCTCTAGGCTTTGCGACTTATGACCCATCAAAAACCAACTCCATATTTTTACGATTACAAAACAATGTTATATCCATTCTAACTTTGATGTTGTCTTTTGTATTCCCCTTCACGTCCATGACTGTGTTGAAAATGTTCTCAAACACATTTTTTCTATATGCATGACGTCAAGGTTATGCCAAAAGATATTGGTCTTCCAATAAAAAAGCTCCTAGAAAATACTTCGCTTTACTTAGTTGTGGGTCAAACCAAAACTGGGAAACTTTTGCTTATTGGATTGGAAACCAAACACAATGTCATCATACTCTGACACCACGTCATGTAATTGTTCACCAGAAAAACATGGGGTGCAATGTCCTTTTCAACTCTGCCAATAAAAAAATCATTTATCTTCTTTCTGTATCTGTGATCTATTGGCAAGAAACGCCGGTAGCAGTTAAAAAAAACATTTTACCTTTGTTTATTAACGTGAATGCCTTGTTGTTTTCCATACAATATGGACATGCTAGTTTTCCATACGTTCTCCAACTAGAAACCATTCCATAAGTTAGAAAATTATTGATAGTCCATATCAAAACTGTCCTCATAAGAAAATTTTATTTTCTCGATACATCATAAGTCAAGCCCTAGAGAACCACAACCGTGTCAACTCATCAATCAACAGTCGAAGACAAACATTTATATTATGATTCGAACTGTTATGAAGTATGACAATAAATAAAAACATAAACTCCGGCCTCATACACATCTCCGGTGGCAAGTTATAAACTATGAGTATAACCGGCCAACAAGAATAAGGAGCAACAAATAACTCAAATGGGTTGAATTTGTTTGACATAACCCAAGACGCACGTTCTTTGATTCATCTGAAAAGTGAGGATGCACAATGTTAAAGAGTTTTCATGCTTCACCATCAGAAGGATATACCATTACTCCATCCACTGTATCATGTGATTGATGTCATATCATGTGCTCAGCAGTCTTTGGTGACATAAATAACCTCTATAGTCTATGCGTGATTGGGAAGTATCTAAGTTTTTGATATGCTACAAGAGTCTTTCTCATACCAGTTTAGGTTTATAACGGAAATAATGCTCACATGTCATGCACTCGGTCAACTTAGTATTTCCAAGGTAATACAGCATACAAAAATTTAGACACGTGTTAATTTTCTGGTATCCTAACCTGAGGGGTTTCATCATGGACTTAGCACTATAGAAGTTCTATTTCAGCCTATTCCCTTTAGGTAAAATACTTCGTGTTCATTCTACAATTCGGTTATAATTGGCCCCACTCATCCCATAATTCGACTGATGGTAAACACCTCTGCAATGGTTAATAATTTACTGCGATTTGTGCAGTCATCTCATAATGGTTCATCATAATCTTTCAAAAGTGCAAAATACATGGCCGCCTCTGTATTAGGTTCTTCTTCTATGATTGAACATTGGTTGTCATTACCTTAATTCATTCTCATTGCATCCATAACCATATTCATGTAAGGATTACTATTGTCATTAACAACTCCATGCACATTGCTAGCACTAGAAGTTGACCCGACCATCCTCTCTACCGTGCTCTCGTTGCGAACAAATAGTTCTCCGAGTGCATACTAACATAAGTAATCCTCCATAAACCTTTTGTGTAGAAGATGCATCGTTACAACATCTAAATGAAAAAACTTTTTATTTTTATACCTCTTGCATGGACACTTAATGTCGCCTCCACTAATATTTCTCGGAATAGATGTTGTGAAATTAATAAAACTCTAAACCCCATTACAATAATCCATCATCCGCAATCCTTGGGGTGAATCTCGATACATCCATGAACAATCATCTATGACTTCTATCGAACCTCTATAAAATAATGATAACAACATGTATTAATTAATTATATTAAGTAAATAAATTCACAAAAATATTGGTTAGATTATCCAATTTAATGTCAAACTTTTCTTAAATATTCATTATCAATTATCTACGTACATACAAATTTCTACGCATTAACTTATGGAAATTACAGATCGATAATAAAATTGATGAAAAATAAAACACACATGTTAAACAAGCCATTATTTATTACATCACAACACACCTAAGTCGGTAATTCGACATAAGTTTCAACAATTTACAAACAAATAAAATTCCACAAATCTAAAACAAACAAGTAAACACCCAAACAAAATACATATACTAAAAAAACATTCAATAATAAAATTGACATTTTAAAATTATATTAAAATTAAAAGTAGATATATTTACTTACTAAAAATAAAAAATCCATAATAAATTAAAACACGGATGCTGAGACTCGAAAAATTTGTGTTGAGATAAAGAGGAATGTTTGGGGGGGGAGCTGGTTGTTAGTGCGCGGGGGGGGGGGGGGGGTTGTTTAGATGTAGGGGGGAGAAAAAGGAGAAATAGGAGAGGGTCAATGCCCGATCATATATTAAATTTTATTGATAAAATTCCTAACGGAATTATTTCGTTTGTCACCCTATTGGAAATTCTGTCGATATTTTTGACATGTCACTGTATGAATAGCCCGGTTTGAATTCGACTGTATTTTCGTCAGTAAAATTGTCCACAAAAACTTACACGTTATCGCACAACTTGTTTTTTTTATTCTTTATATTCTGTTTGGGATTCCCTCGATATATATCGACGAATTGTTTCTGTTGGTATATACCGAGATTTTAGTGATAAAAAAAAAATCAGTAAATATCACTGTAAATTATTGATGAAAAAAAACTGTCGT
The DNA here is from genome assembly GCF_951802175.1 of Populus nigra. Taxonomy (NCBI): domain Eukaryota; kingdom Viridiplantae; phylum Streptophyta; class Magnoliopsida; order Malpighiales; family Salicaceae; genus Populus; species Populus nigra. Next base: position 14,311,116 of record NC_084855.1, on the reverse strand, counting down.
TAATTTTGTTTGTATTTGTTGAATTTCTATTAGTGTAATCGGTAAAGCTTTCAAAACAAAGCTTTTAAATGCGTGACAGAAGGGGAAAAACATAGCTTGAACAAGTTACAGCTACAAAGCACCCCTTTATTTTGGCACTAATTTTACTTTTAAGATTTGACACATTGTTCTTCCATTCACCAAGCTGAAAGAATTGGTTGATCTGTTCTGGGAAGTATTAGATACTTAGCAGAAAGGGACACTTGGATGATCTGCCTCCTTCAGAAGATGCTTATTGCTTACTGAATATTTAAATCACTACCTGCTCAAAAGCAGAAAGGCGCCTAAGTGTCGACATAGAGCCTTCCTTCTGCTAAATATATACGGTCATCAGCCATATTAATTACCAAAAGTCGTGACAAATTTATGAGGTCATGTTCTTATGATGCTTAAATATTAGCTTAGCATTTGATTTCGTGTTCACCGACTAAAAAAAAAAATTAAAGGTCTGGCAAAAGATTGCGTGAAGAGAATACTGATTAAAGAAATGTAATCATGCTTATTCCCCTTTGGGAAGTGGTGATCCTATATATAGATGAAGGTTATCAGTCCGATTACACTACCATTGCACCCACTTGTATCTCTTAGGGAGAGGAACTAACTATTCTTCAACTACTGCTTCTCCAAAATATCTGTTTATACTGCATTCGTAGAGAAAACATGAGTGACGGAGGACAATGGAAGCCTGTTGTGGGAATGGTGGTCGTTAATTTTGCCTTCGCAATAGTGAATGTGCTTTTTAAAAAGATTCTGGATCAAGGAACGAACACTATGGTTATTGCTACATACCGACTATCAACTTCTGCAATTTTCTTGGCGCCTGTTTCGTACTATTGGGAAAGGTAGTCTTTCAGCTGCTGCACAATTATTTTTTCATGTTTGTTTAGCTCCTCTGAGCACGATTTTGACGTTTGTCAACTAGTTATTTTCTCTGTTGCTCCTTCATTGAAAATATCACCGAGTTTGGAGCATGGACTGAACTTCTTTGATGTACAAAGGTTCTTACAAGGGTCTGTAATACAGCTAGTTTGATTGCAGGAAAACCAGACCTAGGCTAACAGCTTCCATCTTCTGCCACCTCTTCCTCGGTGCCCTTTTCGGGTTAGTTAAACTATAATTGTAATCTTCAAGATGGTTCTGTGCGTTATGCTTCGCAATAAATAACTACAATTGCCATGATTATGTCTAGAGACTCTGATTCTCTGAGAATTATTGATGTCTATCAGGTTAACTCTCACACAATATTTATTCCTTAAGGGACTTGAGTATATATCTGCTACCTTCGCCTGTGCATTCCTCAACACGGTCCCTGTAAACACGTTCATACTAGCACTACTTTTTGGGTAAGCGCAGCAAGCAGTGAGTGGTTTACTGCATTTTCTGACCAAAAATAATATTCCTTGGTAACTGGTGTTAAAACTCTTTGCAGTAAAGAAAAAGCGAGCATGACAACCAAGGCAGGAAGAACAAAGGTATTAGGTGCACTTATATGCATGGGAGGAGCTGTCCTATTAATCTTTTATAAGGGAATCCCATTAACTAATCCACATTCAAGAGCTGCAACAACTGACATCCTAAACCATGCTGACACTATGATCTCAGGGAAGAAGAGACAAAGGTGGGTGGTTGGTTCGATACTTTCTCTTGCAGGCTGCTTCACGTGGTCTTTGTGGTTCCTCATTCAAGCTAAGATTAGCAAAAGTTACCCATTTCAATATTCTAGCACCGCCCTTATGTCCTTCTTGGGCGCAGTCCAGTCTGCTATCTTGAGTTTAAGCATTGGAAGGAATTTTTCCATGTGGATTCTGAGAAAAAAATTGGAGATTATAAGCGTCCTTTATGCTGTAAGTATTATCCGGGTAGCTTAAATTAATGCTGCGTGCTTCATTCAGGTCAAGAGAAGAAGAGTTGAAACAAGAGGCTTGAAATATTACCGTTTCACTTGTTCATACAGGGAATCATAGGATCTGGCTTGTGCTATGTTGGCATGTCATGGTGCGTCAAACGAAGGGGTCCTGTGTTCACATCAGCATTCACCCCTTTCACACAGATATTTGCTGCTATGTTTGATTTCTCCATCCTGCATGAACAAATTTATCTGGGAAGGTTGTTTCCTTTCATTACATGTATTATGCTTTTACTTTACAACAGATTATTTACTGTTCCTAACAGTCTTTCATTTCAACGAACAGTGTCCTGGGTTCTGTCCTAGTTATACTAGGTCTGTACATTCTACTTTGGGGTAAAAGCATTGAAGCAGGGGATTGTGGAGAGAAGCAAGCCCACCTAGCCAGGGAAGAGGAACACCGTGACACCGAAGCACAGATACCAGCAGCAATTTCAAGGAGTAATCCATAAATAAATGCTCTCTCTAAGTGAATTATTTGGTGGCCGGAGGCTGGTTATTCAAGGCAGTGCAGTGAAATTGGAGGCAAAAAAGTTTCGAGTCTACCGTGAACGAGCACCATTTGAATTTATAGAAAAGGCATTGTCTATTACTTCATTTTGCTGAGTCTTAACTTCGTTCCCCCAATTTCCATGTACTGTATTAAAATTAAAATTAAATGATGCTATACAAGTATACTCATTTAACTGCATGATGATTGATTAATAAAATAAATCAATATATATATATATATCTCGCAAGGAGTTTAAAAAAAAAACAATTTAATTATACAATAATAAATTTATTCCTTGCAAGAAAAGTCATTATTTCAATTATTTTTTAAAAAAATTCTGGTATAATTATTTCTTTTCTTGTTAACATGTGTTTTTTTAATGAAATAATATTTTTTGTGTATTTTTTAAATTAAATAAGAATTATAAGTAATTAAAATCGATGAAAAAATCTAAAATAAATATAAAAAATATTTTCTTGATGTGATAAAAATTATAAGCAATCAATAAAAAGGCGCGCATGAAATGAAAAAAAATCAAAAAATTATATATATAAAAAAAACGTTTGTATTCTGATTGAAATTATCATTTCCTAATTTGTGGAATAGAAAGACAGCAGCATCCTTGAACGCCCAAACAGGCAACTCTGCTTTATATTCTGACTGACACGTGTTCCAAAGGGAGCAACGAATAGTCATTAGTTCAGCAGTCGTTTACCCCACCCAAATTACATGTCGTTTCTTCTTACATAAGAACAGGCCTACGCATTGACGGCTTTGCCTCTCCGGCCCATAAACAAATCCTCTTCTAATACCCTGCACGATTCAAAAACCCTAGTTGCACTGACTTCTTCTTCTTCTTCTTCTTCTTCTTCTACGGTGTATACCGCTACTGGAAACTGTTGTATCTATAAAGCAAAAATAAACTAGCGAAAAATGGGGGGGAAGAGAAGGAAGAGCGAAAGCGAGGCGATGGAAGAATATGGCAGCGATGTAGAGATAGACAAAAAGGAGAAGAAGAAGAAGATGGAGAAGGGGAAAACGAGAGAAATACTCCCGTCAATGATAAAGAACAAGGAGAAGAGATCTGCTGTACACGCCAAACTCAAGCATGAAAAGAAAGTCGAGAAACGCAAGAAGCTTAAAGCCCGAGACGCCGAAGAGAAGCGAGCTCTCGAGCTCGGTGAGGAGGTCAGGCCCCCAATTGAAATATCGCATTAGGGTTTTTGTTCTTTTTTAATCAGAATTGATTTGGTGTGGTGTGATTATTCTGCAGCCTCCTCCAAGGAAGATTCCACGCACCATTGAAAATACTAGAGAGAATGACGAGACTGTATGCAAGCCTGACGACGACGAGGTACTAACTCATAGCTCATGCTCTGCGATTGAATCAGCTATTTTACTCATGGCCAAAATAGCAAGTGCTTCTTGTAGCTGATGTGTTAATTCTCTTGGTTTATAGCTATTCGCTGGCAATGATGCTGACGAATTTAGCTCCATCTTAAAACGTGAACGGACTCCGAAGATATTGATCACCACTTCCCGTTTTAACTCTACTGTAAGTTCGTGATCTCTTTTTAATTTGTTTTGTCATTGAATAGCCATGGAAGATGAAATATTATTTTGATGCCAATTTAAATCTCTCCCTGCGCTTGTGATATGGTTGAATTGCCTTTACATGTCATTTGTGGTCTACAGAGGGGACCGGGTTTTATATCAGAACTACTTCAAGTGATCCCAAATGCACATTATTACAAGAGAGGAACTTATGACTTGAAAAAGGTGCTTTTTATTGGTTGTCCTTCCCTCTCACTATTTCTAATATAAGATGCCTAGCAGTAGTGTTTCATCTCTTATTAAGATGTGCATAACATTCTTGTAGATTGTAGAATATGCAAAGAAGCAGGATTTTACTTCTCTTATAGTTGTTCACACCAACCGCAGGGAACCAGGTGAGTGGTACTTCTTAGTTTTCAATACAGAAGACGTGCCAAATTGCTTAGGATATGCATGTTCTTACTGTGATTTCCTATTCCAATAACTGAAATAGATTTCATTTATCAATGGATAAAACCTTGGGTGACTGCGATTGTCTATCAGAATCTTAACAATTTTCAGTCTGTTTGTAGATGCTCTCTTGATCATTGGCTTGCCTGATGGCCCTACTGCCCATTTCAAACTCTCTCGGCTTGTTCTACGCAAGGATATCAAGGTTTATGGCTGACCTTGTGGATATTGATATATAACTTTTATTTAATGCAATGTTACCTTCTATTCTGAAATTAATTGATTCTATTCATTTACTAAAGAAAGCTACAGTCCTTAATGATTCTTAATCAACAAACTGTATCTAATTTCTCATCAATGTCTGGTCTTTAAGTGGACATGGCCTGTTTTATTGGAGCAATAATATCTAATCAAAGAGAAATTGATCAATGAAGGGAGAAATGTGGTTTTAGAAATGTTATCTAATTAGGTTTCAATGGATCAGAATAAGCTGATTTTATTTTACGGGGTATTGAGTGTGATTTCAGTTTTGTCTGATGTAGTTTCTAGGAGGGTAACTTCTTACCTTTGCTGCCTTGTGTTGCTTGCAGAATCATGGAAATCCCACCAGTCATGAGCCCGAGCTGGTCTTGACCAACTTTACAACTCGTCTGGGACATCGTGCTGGGAGGTATTAAATTTTCTTCATGTTGCATGTTAGAAACCATCTAAATTTTCCTCACTATAGTTGACCGGAAGAATGAGTTGGGATAAGCTGTGTGATCATATGTGCTATCTTCCCACAAAAATGATAATACTCTTGTTTTCTATAACTTATCCATGTTTTCAGTGTGGTTTGTATGATCTCACAGTTTTTCTATGTATCATTTTCTTTGTTGACTTCTTACACACTGGTTTTCTTCTTAATAAAAGATTCTTTTGTTCATGTGCCCTCCAGAATAATACAGTCACTTTTCCCGCAAGAACCGAATTTCCGGGGTCGAAGAGTTGTAACCTTTCACAATCAACGTGATTATATATTCTTCCGGCATCACCGGTATGCTTTGGATTCATTAAATTTTGCCAAGAATAAACCTGGGTAATCTTTTCTTTTCTTTTCTATAAACACCTTTCCGATAGAGTTTTCCAACTATTATGTGCACAGTTACATCTTTGAAACCAAAGAGAGTAAACAGAGTGATTCAAAAGGTAAAAAAGGAAAAGATGGCAAGGGTGAGAAGATCTCTCAACAGAAAGTGATTGCACGCCTTCAGGTTATGTTTCCCTATCAAATTTTTTGTTTACATTTGTTGTTGTGGAGTTGATATCCTTTCTACCAGGATCATAAGTTATACTTTTCTTTTTCTGTTGATTAACTCTATGAACTGAGTCAAACCTTGTAATCTTAATATTCTGCCTTAGGGCACTAGTGAAACATCAAACGCATCTGGAACTTTAGCTAGGCCCTTGATAATTTCAACTACATTTGGATACTCCATCTAAGTTATGGGTCTCAATTTTCCCCAAACATCTCTGTCTGAAACCCCCTATTATCTTGATAGTCTGTGTGCCAATAGTTTTCCTCTAAACATGCAGGAGTGTGGTCCTAGATTTACACTGAAGTTGAGAAGTCTCCAACATGGAACATTTGATACCAAAGGCGGTGAATATGAATGGGTTCACAAGGTAGCTTTTGAATGGCTTCTGTTTGGTATATATATTGATTTGATTTGTTGACGCTTTATTTCCCTCCAAATTTTGTGAGATTATGAAATTGTTCATATTTCTTCTCATTTGAATTTCAGCCGGAAATGGACACCAGCCGGAGGAGGTTTTTCTTGTGAGTTGCATCAGATCGTTCCAGTTTATTTGTCTTGGTGTATAAGCAAATTTTGTTGCATTCCGGGCTGGTACCTGAACAACTGATGTCAAAACCCTGATCAAATTTGTAATGTGTAATTTAAAAATAGAAAAATGAAAATTGTGGTAAGTTTTTCCCAATTGTTTATTCAATTATGGAATACTTGAAAGATTATATGAATATATTTATCATTTGATTATGTCGACCCATTATAATTTTTATACGTTTCTTATTTTCTATGCATTTTTATGTGTTTTCATGATGTGTAATATATTATAATTATAAAAAAATTGTTTTTAATTGTTTTTATGTATTTATATTAAAAATAATTAAAAAAACATTATTTTAATACATTTTTTTAAAAAATCATTTAAAAGAAAAAAACACTACTATATTTTAAATAACCTCTATCTACAGTAAAAAGTAACCATCACTTCAATCCAGTAGGTAGATTTGTTTGTTTTTCGTTTTCCTATAAATGAATTATAAACATGAATATTTTACATGTAAAAAAACATGAATTAATGTAACTAGTATATTCATCTGTACTCTTTAATGGGTTAATATTAATTTTTTAAAAATATTAAAAAAATATTAAGAGCATAGAAAAATGTTTTAAGCTCTTTGGGTCGTGGTTAGGTCTGTCTTGGATTTAGTAATCACGTGTATTTAATTATTTTTATAATTTTTTTTATTTTTATAAAAAATATTTAAATTATCTTTAAAGTATTCTAAATAAGAATTAATTTTTTTATAAATTTTTTATTTTTTATAAAAAAATATTTAAACTACCCATAAATATTCTAAACATGAATTCTAATTAATTTTTTATTTTTTATAAAAACAATATTTAAACTATCCTTAAATATTCTAAACAAAAATAAAACATTTAAACTACCTTTAAATATTCTAAACAGAAATTCTAATTGTTTTTTTATAATTTTTTATTTTTTATATAAAAAAATATTTAAACTATCATTGAAATATTCTAAACAGAAATTCTAATTAATTTTTCATATTTTTTTTATATAAAAATATTTAAACTGCTATTGAAGTATCCTAAACAAAAATTTAATTAATTTTTTTATTTTTTATATAAAAAACATTTAAACTACCTTTGAAGTATCCTAAATAAATAGTTTTATAAATTGTTTTTATTTTTTATATAAAAAAATACTTAAACTATCCTTGAAATATCCTAAATAAAAATGCTAGTTAAATTTTTTATTATTTTTTATTAAAAAACCATTTAAATTATCCTTTAAGTATTCTAAACATAAATTCTAAATAATTTTTTTATATTTTTTTTATAATTTGTTTTTAAAAATTAAACTATCATTTAAGTATTCTAAACAGAAATTCTAATTAATTTTTTTATAAATTATTTTTATTTTTTATTAAAAAACATTTAAATTATCCTTGGAGTATCTTAAACAAAATTTTTAATTAATTTTTTTTATAAATTAATTTTATTTTTATAAAAAAAACATTTAAACTATCCTTAAAGTATTTTAAACAAAAATTCTAATTAATTTTTTTAATTATAAATTCTTATATCTAACAGCTAAGATAAACCCAAAACATTTCGAACTAACAATCATACAAAATCTAAACTTTTTAGATATGATAATCATATAAGATTCAATAGCCTTTGGATAAAAGAAAACATATATCAACATTTATAGACTTTTTCCTAATTAAACTTTCGTCAGCTCTGCCAGCAATTTTTGACCTAAACCTGGAGAAAGGAAAACATAGATCAACATGCACAGACTTCTCCTCTTACTCACATCCACGTAGATCTTAAAGGTTGAACACATTGTGAGCACTTGATAAAAATCTAAATTAAGTAAACTCAAAAAATAATTGTTGAAACAATAAAGGAAAAAAAAAACAAATGAAGCACCTAATCTCCATCACTTTTTAGGATAGAAAGGTAGCTTAAACACACATTATTTGAACTTTACAGCAAGGGGGGAGGAGATCGAATTTTATTTCAATTATGTTTTCTTTTCATCATTAAAATTATTTTAAACATTAAAAAAATGTTAATATATCTTAAAACTCTTTAATAATGTTATTAAATCTGAATAATTGATAAGAATTTGGCTTGGCTTTTAAAAAATTCTAATATGATAATTTTTCTTTTAAATATTAAAAAGGTGACATACTAGATTGACCTGAGTTTCGTAATTTAATGTTAAACCTATGATCTGGGTCTTTGACTCTGTTGGGTTTAATAAAAAAAATTGTAAGCTATTTTTTATTTAATTATGTGATAAAAAATTAAACATTCAAAAAATTAAGTTATTTAATTGTCAATCAATCCAAATTAACCTACCAAACTCACGATCCGTGTCATGGACTTAACTAAGTTTGATAACTTTATTTTTTATAATTATTTTTTATTTAATTATCAATTAATCCAAGTTAACCTATCAAACTCATGATCGGAGTTATAAACTTAATTAGGTTTGATAATTTTATTTTAAAAAAACTATTTTTTATTTAATTGTTTTTCAATTTTAACCTTTAACATTGAGTTTTTATTAAAAAAAATTATTGACTTTTTTCCTTTCAATTTGCTTGTGCGTTGTTGTTTTTTTCTTTTAATATAGCCCAAATTCATTACTAAATTGTACAATAACATAATATTTCCAAACACTTTTAAAAACTAAAAAAACACTTAAAAAGTGAGCCAAGTGGAGAAAATAAAAGGGATCAACCTTGTTTCTAAATTTCACTAATTAGAAACAATTTCTCATAAATTCATAAAAATTATCAAAAAAATATTAAAATCGCTCTAAAATTGAAACAACAAACTTTGGGTCCATAAAATATTCGGGGTGAATTGCACTCTCCGCTTAACCGAGAATAGCTTTAAAAACATTTTTATTCTTATAAACCTAGAAATTATAAATTCAAGTGATTTACTTTCAAAAATCATAACTCTCAATCCACAATTTTGATTTCGGTAAATGATATACTAAATCAAAGAACCCACAGCACACTATAACTAGGTACCGAGTTCCAACCATAACACTCACTGGAATACTAGATTTCAGTAGCCTAAAATCACCAGCTTATTATTATTTTTTCAATTCCATTATTTCATTATTACTTCAAATTAATCTACCAAAAGACATATAAAATAATCTAAGATTTCATTAGTATAACATACACTTCTTACCATTACTTATAGTACCATTAAAAAGGGTTAGATTAGACCATTTTTAGTAGGATTCATAATCCCACGAGGCCACATTTTTCTTCAACTTTCAAAAGAATGAAGCTTAAATGTTCCTCTAAAGTTTAAGTTTTACATGGAAGATATTACTATTACTCTAAAAATATCAAAAAGAAAGAAAAACAAGTTTAAAAAATCCAATTGATTATCAATAAAAAGTGTTTTGGACCCGAAATATCTTTAATAGAAAAATAATTCTTATCGTAACTTTGTGTGAAATTGGTTTTTCAAAAATAAGTAAAAGATTTCTAAACTTCATTCTTTTTCGTAAATATCGTTTACTTGTATATCATATTGTATAATTATATTGCTAATTTAGGCTTTAACTTTCATTTAGTATTTTTTGTAAGATAATTTAATATAATTTTCTAAAATCAAGTACAAGATTGCAAGCTTCATTTTCCTTTGAAACCAATATTATTTATTTAAAGAGATTGTGTTAGCTAGTTAAACTCTTTATATAGCTTACAAATCATGTAAATAGTTTTTTATCTTATTAAAATATTAGATGAAATTTTAATTTTCTCAATTTTAGGGTAATATTTCATATAAAAAAGATAAATTTTGGTTTTTTATTCGCCTTTCAAGTATTTTTTTAAGAAGATATTTAAAAAATATATAAATTATTTATATCACTTGTATTTTATTAATATTAATAATAATAACTAATTTTAAAAGATCCAAACAAAAATTCTTTAAAAAAATTTAAAAGGATTGTTTTTTTTAAATGAATTCGAGCCAAGTTGCATAAGCTCAAGCTACGGCCAAGTAGACCTAATGCTTGTAGCCCATGTGCAAATTCAAAAATTATATTATATTATTAATATCAAAAATAAATTTTTTTAAAAAAAATTATGTATATACCTAGCAAGAAATGATTTTGTTATTTCATGATTTTCATTTCATCTCCCTTTTTTTCCGCAATGCAAGCCAGTCTAATTGAAAGATAAATTTTTCTTACTATTAACATTAACAAAAAACTAAAAAAAAAAGAGGTGTTTTTAGCATGCATTACCTCACAAGACACAATTTATTTTAATAGCATTTTTTTAAAAAAAATATATGTTTCTTTTTCAATTTTGATTTCATACTTCAATATTTTTTTATTGAAATTGAACTTTATGATTTATTTTAATTTATTTTCTATAAATTATTTGAGTCTCATAATCTGATTACGAGTTTAGCAGGCTAACTTTTTTTAATTTAGATATCATTCTTCAACATTTTCTTTGTCATAGATTGAGATTTATTATTTATTTTGGATTATTTTCTATGAGGTTATCTCAGTCTTATGACCTGAGTCACAAGTTTAACAAGTTAACCTAAGTTGACTTGGGTCATTTTTTGTTCTTTTTAAAATTGATTTATTTTTTAATTTCATCCTTTAATATTAAGTTAGTTGACAATTGTGTTTTACAACTTATTTCGATTTACTTTTTATAAGATCATCTCAGCCTCATAACCTAACTTATTTCGATTTGTTTAGTTAAATTATTTTTTTACTTAATATCTGAGTTGTTTTTATAGCCACTAAGTTGACTAGATTATATCGAGTCAACCCTTAAATGATTTAATTTTTTTCTATTAAAAAAATATTAATAGTAACTAGATATTTTTTACATTCATAAAGATTTGATCCGATATCAGCATATCGCGAGACAAGAATCTTGTGTATTGCTATTACTATTAAGAATTATCATATCTTTCTAGGCTTAAACAAGTAGCTTATTGGCCACATGTATATTAAAGGTCAAATGTCAAAGATTGTTTGACATTGTATTTCTATTTGGATGGATTTTAAAAGTCGTGTTTGATATGAAAAAAAATATTAAATTCATTTTTTTAATAATTTTGATATACTAATATCAAAAATAAAATATTTTAATATATTTTAAATAAAAAACATTTAAAAAATATCATTCTCCATTATATTATACACACTAATTGTAGGCTACAAAAATGTAATTTCTTGTTTTATATATATATATATATAAAATACAGACATGTAACATCTCATCAGTGAACTATTTGCCTAAGATTCAATCAATCAGATGAGAAATTTAATTCTAATATGTGAAAATTAGTACGAATATTTTCTTATTGTTAAAGTAAAAGAAATTATAAAATTTGTTATTCCAGAAACGCGAGCCTCCTAATGAAAAAAATATTAAGTAAATTATCCAACACTGTTTTAAAATTTTTAATTTGTTTATTTTTGTATTTCAAAAATATTTTTTTAAAAAAATTAATTTTATTGTTATTTTTTTCTTTGTTTTAAATTAATATTTTTTGATATTTTTCATATTATTTTAATGTGTTAATATAAAAAATAATTTTGAAAAATAAAAAAAATATTAGTTTAATATATTTTTAAATAAAAAATATTTAAGAAACAACTATTTCAACGTAAAAAAACCATTATTTGTACTTGTTGAGCACCACTTCTTCTCCCATCTGTGTTTGGTATTATGGTAGCTGTTGTGATTGTGGTTTGAAAAAAAAAATTGTTTTAAAAATATATGTGGTTTTAAAAGTACTTTTAGTTGAGGTTGGTTTGGAAAAATATATATTTAGTTAAAACTGTGGTTGAAATTAAGGTTGAACAAAAAGTTGTTTAATGTGTTTGGTTAAGAATGCTTTTCAAATTGAGGTTATAAAATAACTAAAAAAGACATATATTAATATTAATGGTTTTTTTTGAAATATTGTATATTTAACTACTGTTATTACATCATGAAATAAACAACATTTTATATAAAGTATTTTTTATTGTTCCATTAAACTATTTGCAATTTCATCACGTACGAAATCCATCTGACAATGACTACAATTTCCATGGCTTCCTGAGCGTGCAATAATATCAGGTAAAATATCATTAGGAAAAAAATTGGAATTGCGATCAAATTCTGCAAATGCTACGTCATCATGCGATCTCCTTCTAATATAATTATGTAGTGTCATTGAATAATGTTAAATACTAGTTTTTCAAATAAAACACAATATCTGAGAAATTTTTTTGGGTTGTTTTTATTTTACTAGGTCGGACCCAGACACCGGACATTTAGGTTTAGGCCGAACCCAGTCCGGCCATGAACAGTGGAGACGCTCTCCACTGTTCACATGCAACGTGAACAGTGGAGCATTCAGAAGATGAAGGAGAAGGGGAAAGGGAAGGGGAAGAGGAAGAGCAGTGACTGGCGGTGGAAATGACAGAGGGTGGTGGTGAGCTGAGGGAGCTTTTCTCCACTGTGCTCTGTTTTTGTTGTTCTTCTTCGAACAATGGAGAATACAGAAGACGAAGGAGAAGAATAGGGGCTAGCGAGGAAACAATAGAGGTTGGTGGTGAGCTGATCTCCACTGTTCATATGCAACATGAACAATAGAGAATAATGTAGAAGACGAAGGAGAAGAAGAAGGAGAGGAGGAAGAGCAGTGGTTGGCGGTGGAAATTGCGGAGGTTGGTGGTGAGCTGAGGGATTTGCTCTCCACTGTGCTCTATTGGTCTATGTTTCTGTTCTTCTTCTTCAGACAGTGGAGAATGCAGAAGACGAAGGAGAAGGAGAAGGAGAAGAAGGAGGAGGGGAAGAGGAAGAGCAGTGGCTAGCAATGAAAACAGCGAAGGGCAGTGGTGAGCTGCTCTCCACTGTTCACATGCAACGTGAATGGTGGAGAATGCAGAAGATGAAGAATAAGGAGAAGGGGAAGGGGAAGGGGAAGAGGAAGAGCGATGGCTAGCGGTGGAAACGACGGAGGCCGATGGTGAGCTGAGGGAGCTGCTCTCCACTTTGCTCTGTTGTGCTCTGTTTATGTTCTTCTTCTTTGACGCCTCTGTTTACTGTGTTTATAAACATAATTTGCAATTCAGCACAAAAAGGCAGCTTGAAATTGCTTTTGATTATCTTGCGGTTTAACCACAGATGTTCATGGGTCCTACAAATTGTAATGTGTGTTTATACCGTAAACAAACATATAACAACAATATTTTTTTATAAACGCAGTCGCAGCACCAAACACGTAACTAAACCGAAATGGACACCATAACGTCACAATCATAAAATTGGTTTTTTAGTGACGAACTAATTGTAAGCAGAATCAATGACAGGGGCTTTCCGTCGCTAATTATCAAAAGAATTAATGGTTTCTGTCACTAATTAGTGATGAAATTAAGAGCAAAAACAAAAAAATATTTTTTTTAGTAATTTCATAGAAAATATTTTCCTCTCATACCCTCTCTTATTTTCTTTCCATTATCTCTATCCTCCTATTTTCTTATTCTTCACGTCTCATAATCAAATCCATCAACATCCTTTCACTGTATTTTCTTTCTTTATTTTTTTTCATCAGTGCTTTATCTCTTTGATATATTTTGTTTTCTCATGTTGCTTTTCTTTTTCTCTTATTTATTACACTATCTTTTCATAGAATATTTGGATTTTCATTTAATTCAAATTATATTTTTTATTTTAAAATTACTGATAAAATATTTAAATCTGAAAACAAATCCATTGATGAGTTTTGATCAACGTGTGTTTTATTAATAATTGTTATGATGTGGTTACTTTTTGATATAATAATGGGTTTGTTTATTTTTTTTTGGAGTTTTTTTTCACAATATGAATTTTTTTAATTTCTTGCAGTGAACTCATGCAAAAAAAAATATAATGTAGTTTTGTGTCAATATTGAAAAATATAATATTTTTATTCTTTTTTTTCTTATAGTTTCTTACTTTAATTAGTGATAAAATATTCATTGAAATATTTTTTAAAAAATAAAATCCAAAAAAAACTCAATGAGTTTTGACCACCGAAAGAGGTTGGCACAATTAAAGTCACATCACCGTCACGGGTCCCAACTTGCCATTGGCAGCCAGAAAAGAGCACCGTCATGAGCTGACAGCAACGTGTACGCGGTTGCATGATGCATCCTGGCACACACGTGTCACTTGAGTTTGTTTGCTTGAAAAAGTAGATGATAAGATGCTCTTCGTTTCTCCTTTCATTCCATAAATCTGGTTCCTTCCCGCCCACATGCCCTTCACCTCCTTTCCTTTTCTTTTTTTTTTTTCTTAAAAAAATACCGAACTAAACGGATATTATAAAAAAAGACCGGACGAAACGTTGAGGCCCCCATTTCCGATTTTTATCCTGTCAAGTTTATCCGGTTTAGAAACCCACTAGTTATTGTCGCGCGCTTTCGCTGCAAGCAAGTTGAATTTATAATTTCTAGAATAAAAAACTTATGATATTATTGTTTAGATAATTCAAAAAAGTTCAAGAACATCCTTTATTTAGAAATTATGCGAGATTTGATTTGATGCGATCTTATCCATTAGATACATTCAAAAATAAATTTACATGAAAAACAGTTATATTTATTTTAATAAACTCGTTAAACTCATAATTTGATTTATGAAATTGGTTGAATTAATTTTTATTTTATTATTTAATAAAAAATATAAAAATTAATTAATAATCAATTAAATAATATAATTCAATACAAAATTAATATAAAAAAATAAAAATTACAAAACAAAAAACCAAATGAACAATAAAAAAAACCTATAGACCTATTAAAAAGCTGAGGTGGATGTGCATGAGAGAGACTCACGCAACTGGATTTTTCTTTTTTCCTTGCTATTAATAAGTTGCCCGTCGCTTCTTAAAAAAAAAAAACAGAAACAAATTTGACGAGCATCAACGTATCGAAATTAATATACTTTATTTTTTATTTTTGATACGTTAATTTTAAAAATAATTTTTAAAAATAAAAAAATATCATTTTAATTCATTTTAATATAAAAAATATTTTAAAAAATAATAACAATCACACTTTTAAACATACTCGTAACCTTACAATATTAAGATGCCCTAACAATATCCAGACTAGGTCTCCATTATCGAACCAATAAGAATTCTGGTGCTTGGACTATCTATACGAGCATCTTAATTAAACGTCAAAACATACTTTATTTCTAATCTCTCCATGACTACAACGGCATTCGAGAATGTTTCACCCATGAATTTCCACTTGCTTTTACTGTTTTAGACTTATTCCCTGTAATTTGTTTTCTTTGTACCATATTTTATACTAGCTATTGGTTCATGGGCCAAACCAGTTTTTTTTTTATATATATATATATATAATAAAATAATAAAAACACTAAGAGTATTAGGATTTTTTTTACAATGTTATTAAACTTAGACAAGAAAATAAATCTTAAAATTTCCTGACTTAGATCTTTACCTTACATGAGTTTTTAGTAAAATTATGAAGAAGTGACTCGATGTGAATTGATTTATTTAATAGGTTCAAGGAAAACCTGAACAACTGGTTTTTATTTTAAAAAAAACTAATGTTGAATGATAAAATCAGGAATAATAATGATAAGGTAAAAAATAAAAGCGAATATCGAGCCACATCAACCTTTTAAACCCGTAACCCGGGTTTACTAGACTGAAAATACCATATATAAAAAAAATAATGAAACTCAATCACGGACAAATCTAACATTGAATGATGTATTATCACTATTATTACTATTACTATCACTATACCATTGTCATTGTTATTATTATCATCATCATCTTCTTCATCATCATCATTACAACTATCACTATTACTAACAAGTAAGATCATCATCATTATTAATAGTAGTATTATTATTATGACCACTATTATCATTATTATTACTGTCAATATTATTATTGTTGTTGTTATTAATATTATTATTATTATTATTATCATTATTATCATTACTAATGTTATCATTATTTTTATTTTTATCACAATTATCATTATTGTTATAGCTACTACTATTATTTTAACAAACTATTATTACCATTATTATTGTTATTATTACCATTACTATTATTATTACCAACATTATTATTATTGTTAGTACTACTATTATTAGTCCTATTAGTATTATTACTATCTATTATTATCATCATTATCACTATTATAATTATTGTTGTTGTTGTTGTTGCTGCTATCAATATCATTATCGCTATCACTATTAATAACATTAATGTTGTTATTGCTGCTACTATTAATATTAATATTATTAATATTATTATCATAATTATTACTATCATCACCATAATTATTAATAACATAACCACCATTACCATCATAATATCCTACTAATATTATTATTTGTTTCTATTATTATTATCACTATTACTATCACCATTACTATTAGTAGTATTATTACTATTACTATTACTATTATTTTTATTATTAATAGTATAATCACAATTATTACTATCATTACCACTATTATTATCATTAAAAAAACTACTATAAGTACTACAGTTATCATCATTATTAGTAGTTTTATTAGTATTATTATTAGTTTCATTATTATCATCATCATCACCACTATTACTATCATAATAAATTATTATTATTATTATCACTATTATTAACATTATTATCATTATTAGTAATATTATTAATAATATTGTTAGTATCATTATCACTATCACTATTACAACTACTATAATTGCCATTATTAATATTATCCCTATCCCTATCACTATCTCTATTATTATTATTATTATTATTATTATTATTATATAATTGAAGGATTAAATTGAAAACAAATAAAACTTTAATAAAAGAGAAAATGACTAAAATTAAAAATCAAAATTAAAATGATAGATTTTGGAACACCAAGAACAATGAGGGTTGGATTTAGTTTTTTAGGACTAGGAGAGAGAAATGAAAGAAAAACAAATAAATGGTTACCAACGATAAACTGACCATTTTTAGATGACATGCGTTACCCATAAAAATAAGGACACGACGAAAAAAAAAAATGAGACAACAGAAGCAAATTTTCAACAATTGGAAGACGCCGCCGCATGCACCACTCAAAATGCACAAAGCCTCCAACATGCCAACAATTTTTTCAATTTAAAAAATAATAATTAAATAGTAAATTACTTTATTACCCCTAATCAAACCAACAATTACAAAAAAAAAAAAAATGATATGAAAAGGCACTAATACCTCAATGGCTTAATTTTTTTAACTCCAAGATCAAACTTGTAATTTTAATGTGTATTAAAAAAATAAAATGCCTGAAAAAACTCTTACTAGAGTTAAATGATTTTTTACTTTTAAAGGTATAAAAGTCATTTTATTATGCATGAAAACTTCATCAAGGAGAATGGGAAGGGTTTTTTTTTATTTACAAAATGACACTCCGTTATGTTTAACATGTTATTTCTGGCGAATCTCTGGTCGTTGATATTTTTAATCCAAGTGATTTTTTTATTTTAATTTCATCCAAGATTTTAATTATCAGACTGAGGATTTTCATCTATAGCTATAAAATTTTCTTTGTACTTTATTAATTTTTGGTTGGAAGTTATACTATTTAACACCATAGCCCGATATGATCCATTGCCATTTCTAACATTTTTAGCAACGAGGTTGAACATATTTGTCTATTTAATCTCAACAGTTGTTTATAGGGTTACTGATTCCGTTAGTTTCTATACGAATGAAACATGCTTGAACGGGTACCTCATCTAATATAAGCGTCGATTGGATCTCTTTACATTAGCCGTTTATTTATCACTAGCCCTCCGTTAGTGACGGCGTTAGCAATGAACAATAACATCACCTATGATTCGACACACACCTTTCGTAATTTTTTCACATTTCCTGAATATATTTTATTTTCTTAATATTATAAATCATTCTTGATATTATAGAATAAGCTGAAATAAGAAAAAATTGAAAGAAATTAAAATAATGGAACATAAGAAAAGGAACTCAATGTTTCAAATTAACAAAAAAAAAAAAACATAAGAAAGAAAGCAATTAAACTAAAACACTTTTCCTATTTTAAAAAATAAAAATAAAAATAAAAATAAAAATAGAACCTGATTATTTTAAACAAAACAGACCTATGGTTTTGTTTGTTTTTCAGCCATGTTGACTTTTCTTCGTAAAGGTTTTTTTAAAATTATTTTCAAAATATTTTTACATGTTAATATTAAAAATAAAAAATATTATTTTAATAAATTTCTAAATTAAAAAAATACTAACTCAATATTGAAATAATACACCTCTTTTTTTATGGAAAAATTTGGTAATATTATTTATTTAAAATTTGATTTTTTTTTATTTAAAATTAATTTTTAAATAGTTTTAGAATATAAAAAATAAATTTTAAAAAATAAAGATATTTGTTTTTTAAAAATCCTTTAAAATATAACTTTTTACCGCAGTCCAATAAAATTTGCGAGGCCTGGAATGTATGATAATAAAGCTGGAGCCCACAGACAGGAGAGTGTGCTCAGCTGTCCTATTAGGCAAGCAAGCAAGCAGAAAATACAAAAACAGCCACGGGCCCCGTTTGAGCTCTCCAACAGCAACATACACGGATTTCAATCTGTCAAGGTCTTTAATTTGAAGATTTCTCTGAAAATTCAAAAAAGAGGTTTTACCAGTAATAGACTCCAAAAACAGCACAGGGATTCTCTCTTCTGGTCTCTATAAAATGCGAAAAGCATCTTCACGAGGGTGACACTTGCCAAAGAAGAAAATAATCTCAATCTCCATCCACAAGTTTCCCCGAACCCTCATTTCCTTCAACAAAGTCAACAGGTTTTTCCTACGGTGGCTAGAACACTAAAAGATGGTAACTTTGTTGTTTGCTTCGATTTTCTCAGTGTTTTTGTTGGGGTTTTGTCTTTCTAACGTGGGGTTTGATTGAATGATTGATACAGGTTGCGGTCGTGGAGTCTAATGCGAATTCAAACATCGTGGGTCAGTTAAATTCAGGATTTAATGAGAGTAATATTTTAAATGGAAATGGAACTATTTCAAGAACCAACAGTGGTTGTGGCTATGTGTCTTCAACGAGTTCAGCAATGACTGATGAGCCTTGTGTTTCTTGCACTACTTTTAACATCCTGGCTCCTATCTACAAGCGACTTGATCAAAAGGTCTGTTCTTGCCCCTTTTGAATTCAGAAATTAGTGTTAATTCTTCTTGTTTTTCATCTTCTTTTAATTTTTTAAGAATTTATTTGTGTGCTTTTATTTTGTTGTGAAATAGAATCAAAGTGTTCGTGAAAGCAATTTCAGAGCAGTTTGGCTCTCTAGAAACCAGAAGATTTTGAATTGGTTGCTTCACGAGAGATCTTCAATTATATGTCTCCAGGTGGGTGCTTAATTCCCTTTTTATTTCACTGTCACTGTGGATCTAACCTTGTATGAAAAAATAAAAAGAGTTGGTTGTTGTATTTGAAAATTATGCTAACTGGCTTTTTTCTGTGTTGAAATCTTGTTTTTTATCTGTAGGAATTCTGGGTTGGAAATGAAGAACTTGTGCATATGTACCAGCAGAGACTTGGTGATGCTGGCTATGTGACTTTCCAGCTTGCACGAACCAATAACCGGGGAGATGGTAATTAATATGCCGTTTAAGCTCCACCTTTTCTTTTAGTTTCTTCTTGGGCTATGTGGATCCTTAAAGCAAGCAACTTTTTTTTTTTAATGTTCTCATGCTTTTCAAAAGACATCTTTGGTCATCAGCTTAGGTCAGGCTGATTTTTTGACTGTCATTCAATTTCGTACAAACATCATGAAATTAAAATTAGGCATGCCATATTTCTGGATAGCCGACTTCACATACTGGCAGGCCATGAGGTGGAAAAACCATCTTCTTGGGTCTGCAGTAATTTGAATTATTATTTTCTTTTTGCTTATTTTGGTAGTCATATGTAAAGTGTGTGCTATTCTACGCTTAAGTATGCTTATTTTTTGCTATATGATTTTACTGACCTCCAAGCGAGTGCTGATTGGACTGGAAATTTTATTCTCTCCACAGGCCTGCTAACTGCTGTGCGTAAGGACTGCTTTACGGTTCTAAATTGTCGAGAGTTGCTCTTCCATGACTGTGGAGACCGTGTTGCTCAGTTACTGCATGTCCAATCAGCGCTTCCCTTTTCACAAAACTGGAAAGGCACTGCTCAGCAAGAATTTCTTATTGTCAACACTCACTTATTATTTCCTCACGATTCCTGTCTGTCTGTAGTTAGACTGGATCAGGTATAGAAATATCTCTTTAGTTATAATCGTCTACTTCGTTTTGAATTTCCAGTCCTAGTTCTTCTTAGCTATGTTTGTTCCAATAGTTACCTTGAGGTTTGTAATTGGTTTTTTTCTAGGTTTACAAAATACTACAATTTGTGGAACAATATCAGAGAGAAAACAAACTCAACCTTATGCCAATCCTGCTCTGTGGGTGAGCTTCTCGTCTTGATTTGTGAAGTAGATAATTCTTGCATAGCCTCTGAATATAGACATCCTCATTTTCTTTTCTTTTGTTTGATGCTTTATCCAGTGATTGGAATGGAAGCAAGAGTGGACATGTTTACAAATTCCTGAGGTCTCAGGGGTTTGTATCTTCATATGACATTGCCCATCAATACACTGACAGCTATGCAGATGCTCACAGGGTAAGTTTCAAGTCCCAATCCAAGTGATTCCATATCACTAGATAACAACATCTAAATCCGCTGCTTACCTCAATTTTTTTTCCTCGTCTCTCTTTCTGCATCACACAGTGGGTTAGCCACCGAAATCATAGGGGTAACATCTGTGGTGTTGACTTCATATGGCTGTGTAATTCTATTAAATCAAGGAAACCATTGAAGAAAAGTTGGTCTGAAGCAGTATTTGGAATAATAAAGGTGAGTTCAATCATTTCTCACATGTTCTTCATATTTTACTCTTCAGTTCTTTTTTACTTTCAATCATTTTCCAGCACATCAGATCATTTTACTTCCTCGCTCTGCCAGTTTGATATTTTGTGCTAGAGAAGTGAAGATGAAACACGGAATAATATTGTTAGAAAAGGAAACAGAATTGTACTATACAGATGAGTCAAGACCATTTGTTTTACTTCAGTTCATATCTTCCTAAAATTTGTATGTGTCTCAGAAAACTAGTTCAATTTTTCATCTTGATATAGTACACAATTGTTATGTATCAGACAAGGATGTTCGGAAATCCTTGATTTTATTTTCCTTTTCTTAAGTAATTATTTGGAGGAAGCTTCTTTTTCAAAAAAAAAAAAAAAAAAGAGGAAAAAAAGAAAGACGTAGTTGTTTACTGTCTGCTAGCTAAGTAATCGCAATCCAACCATGGACAGTAGGAATTTATGCCTAAGAAATCTTAATATTTACAGCTGATGCTGCTTGTTGCATCATGTACCATCTATTCTGACATATAAGATTCGTTAAACTTCACTGAAATTGTAGTCAAGAACCAGTTATCATCATGCTAGTTTCCAAGTCCCTACAAGTACTTTACATACCGTGTTGTATATATGGCTATGCTGTTCAGTTCACTTCTTGCCATTAGCATTTCGTCAATGCAAAGTAGTGTGCGCACACTATACATTGGAAAGTTAAACTGAATTACATTTTAGCATCCTTATTTCACAAATCAAGGGGCATAAAACTTAGAGCTGGCTCTGGCAAAGTGCCCCAATAACATAAATGTCTTTTGATTTGGAACTGCACATAATCTACTGATTTCAACTCCTGATTGCTGTAATTTTTCTTGGTTCCAGTGTCAGCTCCAAAAAGCTTCGTTGGTTGAAAATGATGCATTTGCATTTCTAAAGGCTGACAACCATGGCAATTTTATAACATATTCAGCTTTCTGTGAAGCACTCCGCCAGGTACTTTTACAAGCAGCTTGATAATAAACGTGCAATTTTAAGTGGAAAGATGAACTTACCATATTTTAATCCTATTCAGGTAAATTTAATTGGTCTTCCTTATGGACTCAGTTCCCAGGAGACACAAGATTTGTGGATGCAAGCTGACATTAATGGAAATGGAGTTGTTGGATTTGAAGAATTTAAGGTACGGTACATCCCTGACCCATGGTACTAGCTGGTGCATTACTGTGTGTTAAATTTACAATTCCAGGCATGCTTATGAATATTAAGAATACATGGAATTCTGTTTCGCTTACCTTTATATCCGTGTTAGATTGGTTTCTGCCACTTCATGTGTTACATATCGCTCACGAAAATGCTTAATAATTGCAGAGGAGGATATGGAATTCAGAATGCTCAGAGCCAAGAGAGGAAAACTGCAGTGAGAGGACAGGGGACTCTGAACAGGGCTTAGAGGAAGAAGCCATTGGTTTCAATGTAAAGAAAGCAGTTCTATTCCCTCGAGAAGCTGAGAAAGGAAGGTGGCCAGAAAATTATTCCCTCTCAGATCATGCTCCACTCACCGTGGTGTTTTCTCCAGTAAGAATCCAGGGATCCCAGCGTGACACGTTTGTAGATAAAACCGGCTCAGAAAAATAAAGGGGTAGATAAGAGAGTGAAGCGTGTAAATCAGAAATAACTGTCTATAGTGATCCACATCCCTGGGAATAACTAGTTCCCTTGGCCAAAATTTTCAGGCAAAGAGAGAACTATGCATCCCAGATTATCTTTGTTTTGTAATGTGAAACGCCAAATCAGAACCATTCCAAATGTTGATAAATCTGTTCATCAATTTTCTAAAGAACTGTCTTTTCCGTCATGTCATGTCATGTCATGTCGTATCTGGATGCTACCTTTTTATGGGTTGCCTGAATGCTTCTGATCAGTAACTGTTTCTTTCCTAAACAATTACCATGGAAACCATTTCTTCCTCTCTTGTTTTTTTTTTTTGACAAAGTATAGTTTTTGGTCCTCGTGAGATAAGATAGACAGCTCGACAGAATTTTTTTGGTCTCATCCTTCCCATGAGACAATCTTATCTCTAGGCCATGCTCACCGATGGCATCCCAAGAGTCCAGATGCCACCCGTCTCCTCAGTCTGGTCCATTTATGGTCCTGACTTGGGCTCTGAGGGTCGATTTGATTTTAGAAAAGGCTTGGACCTGGAAGATAATACCAAGATTGCTTGGTATATAAATAATCTTGCTGCTGAAGAACACTTACCGCAGCTGCTGCTACTAGTTATTGCAATTTGCATGGTTCTATTAGGCTAGCAATACAACAAAAGAAAATCCAGCCATCCATCCTCTTCTATCCTGCTTCTACTACAGGTTATCACGACAACCAGCTAGGAGGCATTTTTATCAGGAGAACGTTCTAGAAGATGGTAGAATGAATGAAGACGGGAAGCAAGATTTTGATTTTCGATAGGGTTACAGAAGGTTGTGGAGTGGGGGCCCAGAAAACTTGGGAATCAAGCTGGAGTGGAGTTCAAACCCCGGTGGAAAAGAGTGATCCTTTTCTCTCACTTTTTTCCATTCGAGGCGGTCCGAATGGTGGGGTCCACCCCCTTCAACTTTCTTCTCAACGAAGTAGTTTCAAATGTCAATATGCCACATCAGCACACCCTCTTGTTTCTTTCTACTTTTAACAACTTCTCCTGGAAGGCTATTGACTCCTCGTTCACAATACAGAATCTCTCCATCTTCCCCAGTATATTATAAACACACACACTCGCTCTCTCATCGAACCCAAACACCAACCCCTCTTCAAGGAAAGAAAAAGTTTGTCACTCGTCGGTTGCTGAATCTGCTGGTCCTCCCTCCCTCCCTTTCAATCTCAAACCTCATCTCAACTCAGGCATGGCTTTCTTTCCTGTTTTAGGAAGAGGAATGAATAGCAAGATCCAATCAGGTGAGTCAGATCTTGCTCGTAATGCAACTTTTGAATGATCGTTTTTACCCCCTTAATCCCCCCCCCTCTCTCTAACTGTCATATTGTTCTCTTAGTTATGGAAAATCCAACAGACGGAATGCCATCCGCACCAGCAGTTGGATATAGGTTTCGTCCAACCGACGAAGAATTGATTAGCAATTACTTGAAGCCAAAATTGCTCGGTTATGACTTGGAAGACTTACTCATCATCGCAGAGGTCAAAGTCTGTAAACATGAACCCTGGGATCTACCTGGTAACTATACACCTCTTTCCGTTTCTTCTTTTTTAATTTTTTTATTATTGTTTCTATCGCAATAGTGGATTAACGCAGTGATTATTATGTAGTTAAATCGGAAATTAAGTCCGATGATGCAGTTTGGTATTTCTTTTGCCCTCGCGATTTAAAGTACTCAAACAGCAGACGCTCTAACCGGAAAACGAAAGCCGGATTCTGGAAACCAACCGGCAAAACTATTAAAGTGAAGGCTAAGCGTAACAAGGAGGTGATTGGTACTAAGAAGACTTTGGTTTTCTATAGATCAGCTAGTCCTAAAGCCGAGAGGACTGCATGGATCATTCATGAATACGAAGTGTTCGTATCTGATTCAAAGAATCTGGTAAGTGCAAATTATTTTTATTTTTATTTTTTTATGTAATTTAGTGACACTGTGTTTGAAGAGTAGTTTATTTTGTAATAGTAGAGGTCTTAGTCTTCTTGCAAAAACATTAGTTAATTGCTGATTTGAATTAATGTGTTACGATTTTCTTAAATGGGGAGGGAAAAATAACTTAACTTAATTTATGGCTATCGTTTCTACGAAATTGGAAACCAGGATGTTAATTGGTTATTATCTCGAGGTGTAAGAAATAGTCATTTGTGCATAGGCAGTAATTCTGGCTTCATGAGTTGTGTTTTTTCAAATTTCGTTTGAATGCTAGGTTGCTTTTAGAAATTTGGTTTTGCTAGTGTATGCTCTCATGTGCAGATAATTCACTCAATGACTCGAGGTTTTCATTTTCAACATGTGCAGGGGGAATATGTTCTCTGTAAATTGAAGAAAAAACTAGATGAGAAAACCAGTAAAGGTGTACCCAAAAACCATACCGCTTCTACCTCAGGTTTTGAAGCTGAACCAAGCTGCAGTATGGCTTCTGATTTTGAAAATCAAAATCGTAGTGAGTTGACAACGAATTCTGCTTGTGTCGGAAGTGAATCAAGCCACTGTCTGGCTTCTGATTTTGAAAATCCAAATTCAAATGAGCTGCCGACTAACTTAGCTCAGGAAGCGAGTGAGTCGAGCCACTTTTCGACCACTAATAATCAAAACCCAAATGAGCTGATGTCTAATTCGGCGTATTATGGAAGTGGGTTGCACCACTCCATGGCTACTAATTTTGGTATTCCAAACTCAAATGAGCTGATATCTAGTTCATCCCATAATGGAAGTGGTTTACTCCACTCCATGAATTCAAATTATGAAATTCAATACCCAAATGAGCTGAATTCTAATTCGGCTTATGATGGAAGTGGTGGTTTACTCCACTCCATGACTTCAAATTATGAAATTCAATACCCAAATAAGCTGATAGTTAATTCAGCTTATAATGGAAGTGAACAGAGCCACTATATGGCTTCTGATTCTGATTATGTGTCATCCTATGAGAATTGGTTTACAGCTTCTGATTTTGAAGATCCATTATCACCTCTTCAACCTGAAGGTGAAACCGGTCCTTCCATGGAGATGCCTTTTCAGTTTACAAATTGCCTACTGGCTTCTGATTTTGAAAATCAAAATATAGACAAGGAAACAGATATATCAGCCCCCGATGAAGGTGAAAGGAGTTCTCCTACAGTAATGCCTTTGGATTTTTTGGAAAATGAAAATCCTTGGGGGAAGACTGATATGTCAACCCTTGAAGAAGGTGGTTTGTGTTGCTTGATGGCTTCAACAGAAAACAGTCCAGCAGATGATTCGATTCTGCAGTTTCCACAGGTTAGAACTTAGAAGTGCCATTTTTTTTAAAATAATTACATAGAAGTAACATGCCTTGCAGTTTTAAACCCGGTCATATGGAGTATAAATAGAAAACACACTGTTGATTCTTACATCAAAATGATACTTCCTGCAGCCAAACCCTGAACAATTGGCTGAGCTGGAAGCATTCCTGGAGCTAGAGGACAGCCTTAACCCTCCGCCTCAGCCACCTGCATCTACAAGCACCGAGGAAGTCCCTAATTATACGGTCATTGGTTCTGTGTCTTATTGAACACATCTGTTATTTCCTATATATCTGCCCTATTTGGGTATTTATATAAACACAATATTGAAACTGGAGTTCCTATGTGGCTAATGTTGCCACCTTGCACCCCCAAATCTGCTACCGATACAACTTATGCTGCCTAGTTGTTCGATTTCTTGCATGTTATCTGATCTGCAAATTCACTTTCTGTATAGTGGATGCTACTGAGTTTGATCAGTCCATGCAGCTCCGGGCTGTTTAAAGCCCATGCCTTCTAAAGTTTGTGGCTATATCCAAACATTAAGAGGAAGATTTTATTACTAGTAGTAAAAGATGCTTGGTTTTGTCCAAGAATCCCGATGCATTTGCTGCTGTCCAGTTCTGGATTTGTTAAATAGAAAGTACTTCGTAATTCCTATATTTAGTTGCTTGGGTTGTTTTAGCTACATGTTACTTAGTGTGTGAAGGGGGATTTGTAACAAGTGAAAACTGCTCGTACGAGCCTTGTATCTAAATGTATCAGCTGTGTTTCAAAGATCAATGAGCAAAGAGTACGTTCAATTGATATAATTCCTGTTCAAATTTCTTATATTTTGTAAACTTTGGCTTGCTGAGTGTGAGCATTGAGTGGTGCTGAAAGCATAGAAATATACGAAGATCAATATTATGTGTTCATTCAGCATTGAACAGGTGTTACAGCATTCTGGCCTGGAGAATGGCGATGGTACTGTCGTGGTTGAAAAGCTCATTTTCGAATGTTATATGAATCCTGCATAGTCGCTGGTAACATCCTTTGAGATAGAAAGTAAAAAGAAAAAAGAAAAGGTGAAGCTCTGTTGAAGAGAAACCTAAAAATCAAACTTGTAAAATTAAGTAAACTGGATATGGAATCGAACAAGACTACTGTAGGAAGAGGACACTAATTGTACTGACGCCTGCCATTGAAGCTGATATCAAAGCTCCCGGAAAACAGAGACCCCAGCATAGCATGCAGAACGTTTAATATAATCATTGATTTCAAATAAATCTAATTTTTTTCACAGAATAACACAGTTACAAAAAGTCTCGACAAAATAACACAATTTGTGCTTATCTTAGTTCCACAATGTGGCTTATAAAAAGGTCGTGATTGGGAAACACCACATTAAGAAAACGTCAAGTTTTTCGATTCATGATTTCTTTTATAAAAACACCATATTAATAAGGGAGGTTGGAGTTTAAATCCAACATGTCGCGATTACGAATCATGACAGGGTAAGATGTTGTAATTAAGAATCGTGACATGCTGAAACTATACCATTTTGCCAATTCTCTTTTTTAAACTATGCTATTTCATCAATGTTTTTAATTTATTATGCTATTTTTTTCTTTAAAAAAATCCTTAAAATTTGGTCATGTTTAGTATATTAGAGGATAGACTAGATCATTTCCCGTGTTTCGCTGCGGGTCAGATCAATTTTTTTTGGATTTTAAAAAAGAAGTTCAAGTGTTGTTGATGTGTTTTTTAACAGGAAAAAAAATTAAACTATATGAGAATTAATATAATATAACCTGATCAACTTGACAAATTTAAAGATAACCTAGATAACTAATAAAAATATAGTTTCACTAAAGAAATCAGCATGACATCTTTTTTTTTTTCAAATATTAAAGCAATAATATATTCGATTGACTTAGATGAACTAGGGTTAACCTGTCAAATTTGCTACTCAGATCATATGATCATGATAACCCTATAAAAAGCAAATAAAATTATTTTTATTAAACTCAATTATCAATCAACCTGATATTGAAGGATGGAATAAAAAAAATCAACTAAAAAAATGAGTCAAGTCAACCCGAATTCACCTAGCAAACCTAGATCATAATATTGAGATAACCTCATATAAAGCAAATAAATTTTTTTTATGAAACTCAATTCCCAATCAACCCAATATTAAAGGATGAAATTATAAAAATATCAATTAAAAAGGATATTAAAAACTATACGAGTTAATTGACCAAACCCGTAACCCGGGTCATGAGATTGAAATAATCTCATAGAACGCAATCTGAAAAAAAAATATAAAGCCTAATTTTAGATCAACCTGATATTAAAAGATGTAATTGAAAAAATAAATCAACTAAAAAAATAAGAAAAAAACCAGATTCAATCGTTTAACCCACAATCCAGGTCATAAGATTGTGATAATCCATAGAAAGCAAATGAAAAATTCATAAAGCTCAATTCGCAATCAACCCAATGTTAAAGGATTAAATTGAATAATAATAAAAAAAAATAACCCGTGTTAACCTATAAAACCCAAGTTAGGAGACCAAAATAACTCTATAGAAAGAAAATAAAAGGAAATTATAAATTTCAATTCTCAAACACCCGATGTTAAAGTATGAAATTGAAAAAAAAAATATTTAATTAAAAAAAAGAGAAAAAAATCCGAGTTAACCTGTCTAACCCGTAAAACTCGCGACTCAAGTCATGATACCGTGATAAATTCATAAAAAGTAAATCAAAATAAATTATGAACTTCATAGAAATCCAATTTTGAAGGAAAAAATTGATAAGAATAGGTTTGAAATTAAAAGAAAAAAGGCCTAAAATATGTTGACTATAGTGAAAATGGCCTTGACATTTCACTATTCATTGCTATAATGAAATGCCAAGGTCTTTTAGCATATACTAAGTTTATTTTTCCCACACTATGCCGCAAGTCGGGTCAAGTTTTTTTAATGTAAAAAAAGATGCTCAGGTGATGATAACTTGAGTTAACTCGGGTTAACATGACAAATACGTGAGATATGAGATTAGGATATTATATAGAATAGAAAGTGAAAAAAAAAACACAAAAAAGAAACGTTAAAGAAAAAACCCGAGTCAGTATGGGTTAACTCTACTAACCCGTAACTTGCGACATGAGATCAAGATTAAAAATTTTATTATTTTTTTAAAATTAACCTAGAAAAAAGGATCAAAGTTAAAAAACAAAAACTTGAGTCACCTCAACTTCACTTGACTAACTTGCGATCTGAAATAACCCTATAAAAAGAAAACGTATAAAAAAAATAAAAAAGCTTTAGATCCAATAACCTAAAGTCATGGGATGAAATTAATTTTTTTTTGAAAAAAAGACATTGAAAAAAATAATCTAAAACAACCTAGATTAACTTGGCTAACCCGCAACCCGAGATAACCTTATAAAATTAGAAAATGATAAAAAAAATAAAAAAAACAAGGACCAAAATTGGATAAAAAATGTTGATGGAAAAAATTGAAAAACAAATTAAGAAAAGGATTAAAAAAAAGCAACTGAAAGAATGAGGACCAAAATTGGATAAAAAACTAAGTAAAATCAAATGTGGAGGGATAAAATTGAAAAAAAAACTAAGAAAAGAATAACAAAAGAGCAATTAAAAGAATAAGAACCAAAATTGAATAAAAAAATAAAATAAACTATTATAGGGAAAAAATTAAACAAAATAAACAAAATAAGAAAATGATTAAAAAATATATAAAAATAAGTGTCATAATATAAAAATCAAATAAATCCAAATGAAAATGGATGAAATAAAAAAATAAAAAAAAACAAAAAAAACAAAAACCAATCAAAAGAATGATGACCACAATTAAAAAAACAGAGGACAAGTCTGAAATTTGACTGACTCGATGTGGAAATCAAAAAAATAATGACCACAATTAAAAGAAAAAAAAGGGGGAGAAGAAAAAAACTGCAACCTCAAATTTGACTGGATGTTCTATCCCATTAACTTTGTTGCCATTAAAAACTTCCAACAATGCAATTTTGGCCGTCAGAATACGTCACATGAACTGCTTGAAGGGCACAAACAACATCCATTCACTAGCGCATGCATACCACCCTTTCTTTTTATTATTATTTTTATTAGTTAAACTATTGATTTACTCATAATTCAAATAGATTATAAAAAAAATAAGAAAAATACTAAAATATCTCTTGACCCTTCTTTAATTTTCTTGACTTGAAGAACAATGTAGTATTTGTTTTTTTTTTTTAAAAAAAAACAAAAATGATGCAAAAAGCCCTCTCATCTTTTATTTTTGTGTTAACATCTTAAAGCTATTTATGTAATTTTATTGTGTAAAAAAGTTAATATACTGTTACATCCTCAATTAATTATATAATACCAAATGAATCCTCTCAATAAGACAATCTTACTCCATAAAATGGTTATGTGGTTATTTGTTTGTTATAATAAAGGATATCATTGCATTCTCGCAATCCACGGTTAAATGTGTATTGTTTTTTTTTTTTTTAAAAAAAGACTGTTATGGTTTAATTTTTTTTTTTGGTAATTTTAATTAATTAAAGTTACAAAAGCAATCAAGAGTTGGTGTTTTTTTCTTTCATTTATTATACTACTTGGTGGAGTAAAAGCAAAACAAAAACAAATATGAATATTGGAGAATATATTACATCGGAAGCTATTGGTGATTGTTCTAGAATATTCTAAGCTGGTGATGGAGGCAGTGGAGCCAGCAGAACTTGGATTGCAAGTTGTGAGATTCAAGTCTTCGTGTGTGTTTGGCTTTTCATCTTATCGGAGGTTGTGGAAATGAATTTCTAATTTATTTTATTTGATTCTCGTTCGGTGAAAAAAAGTTTATACTATAAATGTTTTTATTTTTTTATTTTTATAATGAATATTGCTCATAGTTGTAAAATCAAACTTAGCAGTAGAATTGGGTCAAAACTTGAGTCATAAATAACTCAATAACATGTATAAAAAGTAAAGAGATTGAGGACCTGTTTTTAACTAGATTAGCAAGGCAATTAAATTTTTTAATCAAATCAGTTGCTTTTTTTTACTTTAAATAAATCAATTTAGATTTTAGATTAATCAAATTTACAGTTATTAAACTCAGTCATGACATGCGGGTCGACCTGGTGGCCGGATCGGTCCGAGTTTGTTAAAAGATCAGCCGGTGCAACAACTCGAAAAAACCTGGTCGATCCATAACCCTTTAGTATATATACTCTATATTCATAAGAAAAAAATTATGTTTTTTCAATGTGAGATAATTATTTTTTAATTTCATTATTTATAACATGTATACTCTATATTTACATGAATTTTTTCTTAATTTTTTTTATAAAATATTAAAACTTTAAATAATTTTTTAAAATTTTTCTGGATTGATTTAGATTAATCTGGGTTAATCCATAAAACTTAAAACCTAATTTCTTAACCAAGTTTACTCCCTCATCGAGTATGATAATTAAGATTAAATTTTGAGTGAACTCATCATATCAGTTCAAGTTGTACTATTATGATTGTGATAATTAACTATTAATGGATATAAAACATATTAGAATTTTAAGCTTATTTTAATAAACTAAAATGAAAAATAGAAAATATTAAAACTAACATCTAACACACTCCAAACAGCTATTAGAAGACACTGTACGGACATACAGGACACGGTTTAACATGGGACCCACTTATCTAAAACACCAATGACATTGGAATGAAAACTTCTCAGGGAAGTAGATTCTGGGGTTGAAGTCTTGAATATAAAAGCACCACTACTCTACTTCTGCCTATATAAAGAACACGCCCCTTCATCCTGCAGAACCACAGTTTCTTGTGCACACCACCAGCTTATTTGCCTCTCGTTAAGTCACTTTCTTCTACAAAATACGGTGTAGTTGCACTGCATCTTATATATACATGTTTATCTTGCAATCTCCATTGCTTTAGCAATTTAATCTGTTTTGATTTGCCTCTTTTTTCTTCAGTTGCAAACAACCTGATCAAGCAAGGATGACAAACAGATCTATATCTTTCCCATCATCTCCTGTTGGCTATGTATTTCGTCCGACCGATGAACAATTGGTGAATCATTACCTGAGGTTAAAAATGCATGGCGGCTATGAACAAGAAGTCAGCATAATCGCCGAAGTTAATGTGTGCGATTTTGAGCCTCGGGTACTCCCTGGTACGTGTTCATGTGTCATGTGCAATGTTTTCAATTACTTCCCTGTTTATCTTTGTTTGCAATTGTCGATTAACAAAAAGTCATGCTAATGTGCATGCAGGGCTTTCTACATATCAGTCAAACCCCAGAACCAGGTACTGTCAAGCTTCACTTAATTTGTTCTATAGTTTTTTCTTCCCTTTTCATCCCAAAAAGGAGAATTGGATTTGAAGGTATGGTAGAAGAGACAGCTGAACAGAAATGCATGAGATCAGGCCCATTCATCACGCTTTTGTGTTTATATATATATATATATATATATATATATATATATATATATATATATATATAAGTTACCTATAATGGTCACTGGCTAGACTTGAAATACTCTTTTCCCGTTATAAGGTGATTTTGTTTTAATGATGGCTTTTTCCCCCCGAGAAGTTTGTTTATAAGAACTCTTTGAAAATTTTAGTATTTGCTGTTCTTTTCTTTTCATTTTTGTATTGATAAAATAGAATTTTAATTATGCTATCAAAATATGGTTTGGTCACCATGTGTAGAGGGACTTCGTTCTCTGCAAACTGAAGAAACATCCAGATGAGAACATGCCAACATTTGAAGAAAGTGAATCAAGTTCCAATGTTCCTTATGGTCTTGGAAATCAAAATCCAACTGTGCGTAATTATCCCCTGACCTTTGAAGAAGGTGGACATACTGCCCAGATGGCTTCTAATTTAGCAAACAATAGGCTAGAGGTGGGAAATAGCACGAATTTAACAGGCAGTTTCTTATGGCAAATTATTTCATAATAAGAGAATATCAAGCAATTGTGTTTGTTTTACAGGAAGAGATCAATCAACTCCGAACACAACTGGAATCATTCCGTGGCTTTGATGATGGAGATTTCGGCCTGAATTCTGCCCTGCAGTTTTCACCTGGGAATTATATGTAAACCCTATCCTGCAATAGGTTTTCGATCGTCCATGTCTATCAAACTTTGCTATATATATGTATTAAACCTTGCCTGGAATAACAGAGTTCATATGTACTGGGTGAAGTGTGGTTGATCATATGCCATAAGAACAACTTGCCTCAAGTTGTTCTCTATGCTGTTTCTCCTTGTTTGTTTTTTCCCAAGAGGAATTGGAGTGTGCTCAGCTTTGTTTTTGTTTACCGACTGGTAATTGTTGATTATTTAGAAGTAGTCAGCGTTAGAAAAGAAGGTTGGTGGGAGCAGGAGGAGGAGGATGGGGGAAGCATGGTGGAAACTCCCGCTTCTATATCTTGTTACCCTCGTATATGTGACGAAACCTCCTGGAATCACGAAATTAGATTAGAATAATCTCGACACGGTAACGGGGTAATGATAATAACGGTTGTTTTTTTTTTATAAGATTTTTAAAATATTAATTAATCCCTTTTTTAATATAATTACTAATAGATTCCATTAAAAATACCTTCATATCTCTAAACACTAACATATCCATCAAGCATAAAATCAGGCATTCACAATTCGAATTGACAGTGAAAGTCAAATCTCTTATACTACAGAGTATAATATAACTACTGTACCTTGTAATGTCATAGGAAAAGAAGAAAGTAGCAAGAGGGGTTTGGGAAAGTTCTTGGTTCTTACCAGCAAACAAGTAAAATAGCAGTGGGCAACTTCTTCGTCCCAGCTGAACTAGGACCCATGCCATTGACTGGTGGGGTCCCTTTTTCTACAATATGTATGGCATTCCTTCCAACCCCATGGCTTCTCAACAGAACAACACAAGACACCCTCCTTCTATAACTAAATTCCTAGTTATTATTGGATATTGCTCGCGTTAAACTCCAACCAGTCCATCTTGCTCAACATTGGGTTTGTTTTACTACTCTTCATTGCTTTTGAGTCATATGAAAGTGTTTTCAATGTGATTAGAAGAATGTCTGCTACATCTATGCTTGTTTGATGCTTGAGTTCTTATTTATGTTGTTCTATCCTGGAACTGTTCTGATAGACTGCTGCTTGAGTTCTTATTGTTTTCTAGTTCTTTTTCCCCCCCTGTAGAGGGCTCTTGTTCTTTGCAAGTTAAAGTACAAGGCAGATGACTCGGCTGCTAATTTGCCTGATTGTGATGTTTATAAATAAATGAGAGTAGGGAAACGCTACAAAGCTCTTGTAGGTTTAGAAGGAGGTATAAATAAATAAGGGGTATTATGTTAATTTAACAAACTATGATAAATATAAATAGAAAAAAAGAAAGAAAGAGGGATCTGAAAAATTTAAAAGAGAGAACCGGCTGGGGAGAAGGGGGAAAGAAGAAGAAGAAGAAGAGAAAAGATGAAAAGATAAAGAAAGGAGAAGAGAGTTTGAGAAAATAAGTTAAAAAAGTAAGATTTATGCTTTGATGTGTATAAATGTGTTTTCTTTAGCTTTAAATTTCTGTTTTGTTGAATATTAGGGTTTTAAAGATTGTATTTTGGGTTTGATGGAGGAATTAATTTGAATGTTATGGATTGATTGTTATTTAGTTGATTTTGAAAGACTTAGCTAAAGATGATGATTTTGAGTTATGATTTGTGTAAATGGTGAATTTTGAGTTAGAAATCTTGAAATATCAGTAGGTTTTCTGTGAAAATTCTGGGTTTGAGGTTGAAGATGATGAAAATTCAGTTTAGTCCCTCAATTTGTGAAAATTACAATTTAGTCCCCAAAATTTGAAACAATTACAGAATGGTCCCTGGAGCATAATCCAAGATTCTGGACAGAAAAAAAGATGAATTATGAGCAGAATTTCAGTATAGTTATGAATTTATAACACTTTCAATTTTGTCCTCCAATTTAATAAAAATTCCAATTTGACCCTAAAAATATGATAAAAATCCAGAATGGTCCTTGGAGCATATTTAGAGATTCTTTACAGAATTAAGGATGAATTATGGGCAAAATTCCACTATAGTCATGAATTTATGACATTTTTAGTTTGGTCCTCCAATTTGACAAAAGTTATAATTGGACCCTAAAAATATGATAAAATTCTAGATTGGTCCCTAACTGTAATATTAGCCTTTTCAGATTGGTTTGATGAATAAATGAGAGTTATTTAGTGAATTATTATTAAGTTTTATTATTTGTTTTATTATGGATTAGATTTTGGGAAAACCGTTTAATTTTGGGTTTTTTAAAAAATAACTAGTTTAATTCAAAAACATATAGGGTTATAGAATAGACTTTTAGTTAAGTATATTAAATAAGTTGAACATTCTTTTCGAGTTGTTTTTGAATATTTCTCCTTTGTATTCAGATAATCCTGATAAGAACTAAATTGTAAGAACCTTCTTATAAGAACCTAAATTATATATATATATATATATATATATATATATAATTTAGGTTCTTATAAGAAGGTTTACACAAGATAATTTAGGTTCTTATAAGAAGGTTTACACAAGATAATACAACAATGAGGAATATATATATATATATATATATATATATTCCTCATTGTTGTATTATCTTGTGTATGTATATTGAACGTTATTTACTAACTGAGTTGTTGATCTTGCCTTCTCATTATTTATCTTTTCAGGCTTATAGCTTGTTAGGGGATCATTTTTATTGGACCTTCAAAACGTGCTCTTTTGTTGAAATTAGTATTTTTCTTTTATGTCTAGTTAGTGCTCCATAACTATGAATTTTAGTGCTCCATAACTATGAATTTGTATTAACTCTTATATTAAGACAATCAAATTATATATTAACTTTTATATTAACTTTGCTTATGTGCCAATCATGGATATGGGAATCGGGTCGTGATGATGATGAAGGTGAGCCTATTAAGGTTATGGGTTCTCATGTTGAAAATAATGCGGTGCTGAATAATAACCAAGAGGTGAGATAGAGCATTCCCTATTCAAATTTTTGTAATATAGTTTTTCATGTGAAGCATGAGAAGCATATGTGTTTACTTGCTTATGATTCTGACTCCAGGTAGAAGCAGCGCTACTGCAATTTCTCATTGACAGTCAAGAGGCCGGTTTCGATTCTCCTTCCGCACTGCAGTCACAGAACCTTGATGAAGAGGATGTGATAGATTTTGCAGATTCTCTCCCTATTGCTCCAGATGAATATGGCGTTGAAATTCCTCCCCACCTCCTAAATGATTTTTTTTTATGCTTTCGTGCACAGGTCAACCATTCTAAGTTCGTTGAGAACACTTCGAAATTTAATTCGTCTGTTTGTATCTTCATGACAGTCTCCAAGCTTGTATGGTGGGCACGGTAGTTCAAGAGAATACCGGCGGAAGCAAATGGCTCATAGTGATAATACCCTCTCGATGGGGCCTTCTTCCATGGATTCCACTACTGCAACTAGGCATGAACAGATTAGTTTAACTCAATCAGGCTTTCTAAGGATCCTGAAAGCTCAGCACGCACCAATACCCCACAGCTTCATGGAGCAGGAGGGAATTTCTGCTAAAGGAGATCAATTTCTGGGTGGGATTTCAAGCACAGCATCCAAACATAAGGTGAGGATCTTAAATTGGAGGACGAAAAACATGGGAGCGACTTGTGTCTATCTAGTGAATGAAATTAAATTCTTCCGGTATATCTTTGCAGGCCAGAGAAGGTGCAAGGCAAGTTGCTAATATTGATCTGCCTAAGAAGGTTCGCATAGAACCTGTAAAAGAAAGGAAAATAGTTCAGGTTATGAACGCAAAGCCGGCTGTGAAGTCGAGATCAAATGGTTCGGCTGGCAATGAAAGGTGGGGCCGTTTCATTCACCTTGAAACAACTACATCAAGCCATATATCGAGTCCTCCATCTGTTTATCTTTCGAATTTAGTCGTGGGTCTGTTTCTGTTCTTAATCATGCTCAGAGAAGCGCTGATTGTTCACTGAGAGAAGCTTCTCTTATAAGGCCATCGTCAAGAGTTTCTAGTATAACAAGAACGCTTTATTTTTTGCGAGAAAAGGTCAGCAGGAGGAGGACTTGAAATCCCAAAATCTTAAACCCTCAACCAGCTGACAGAATGGATTTCTGTTTTTGCTAGCTTGTATATTATATATTGCCCCTTACTCATGGCTGCTGGGGCTAGACTGTATTTACTGTTTGCTGTATAAATTATATTATGCTATAATTATTACAAGAAATCTCTAAAGTGCATGGGTTGAATGTTTTTCAACGTAGCAATCGACAGTGTCTTTTTTTCTCAATTTGGTTCTCAATCTTTGTTTCTCTTCAATTGTGTCCTTCAATGCCTGATTTCATAGCTACTTTATCAAAACAATTTAAGGAGGGAAAAATTGAAACAAAGGGGATCAAAGTATAAACCAAGGAGGAAATAAGTGGCGGTTTCAAAAATTTGACAAAAAGTACACTTAGATCCTCATACTTTTTTAACAAATATTTTTAGCATATATATTTTTAGAGTTTATCTTTCTAAAATATAATTATTTTTTTTTTATAAAAAAATATTTAAACATCAAACAGTTTCTAAATCTATTACAAAAAACTTTTTCAAATACCAAATTTTTTTAGGTTATTAAATATCAAGTATCGACTACCATCAAATATCTTAGCAAAGATAATAAAAAAAAATTAAAAAATTAATCAATTATTTAATATATAAATCTTACTCCCAAACCTATTTGGATTTTTCAAGAATTCATTGGATTCACAGCATTAACTCAAGGAAATCACGAGACATGAGGAGCAAAGATGGCATCTGGAAAAAAAAATAAAAAAAAAAACCTTTTGAGCGATCAAATTTGTAGTTACATGATCATTACAAGTTGGACAAAGAAGTTCAAATAATAATTTGATGGATATATTAGACATGTTAAGAGACGTAGGGCACGAGACCAGCTAAAAAAAGGGCCAAAAGCCTAATGCATGTCAACCTGTTACAGTCCGGCTGGTCGATCCCATGACCTGCCGACGCAAAATCTGGTTTGGATTTTTTTTTTCAAACCAGAATATTATCAGGTCAAACTTGGATACTCGATGGATATAATAAAATTTAAGTAGAGTTTTTTATTAAAATTTTATACAAATCGTTATTTTGATTCTTTTAAAAAAATTTATTAAGAGTTTGTTTGGTATTGTGGTGTAGAATATTTTTTAAAAGTGTTTTTTACTTGAAAATATTATTTTAGAATATTTGATATTAACATATCAAAATCATCGAAAGATACTAAAAATACATTAATTTAGTGTTTTTTTTATGATAAATATATTTTTAAAAAGTATCTAAAAATATAAGCTACCACACTTTCAAAATTATAAAAATAGACGCACTACACTGCTGGTCTGTATTATTTTTCCATTAAACTATTTATATTTCGCAAGTGTATTTTTAAAAAATAAAAGAAATCTAATAAATCAAATTATAGTCCCGATCAACTAAATAATCAAGCTTTATTTAAATCATATGTAAAAAAAAAGGAAGCAACGATAGCAAAAGAGGAATATATATATAAGCGATCACGATATCATGTGAAAGAACTTTTATCCAAGAGCAAAAGACAATGTTGTTTAATTTTTAGTCAATTAAAAATGGAATGATGAAATATGGTAAAAAAAAAATAAAAAAAATTGGTGCGAGTCAACCAACATGTTAGACATGTAACCTGGACATTAAGGGGCAAGCTAGTCCATATTAACCTGACAAACTTACATCTTAGATCATGAGGTCACAATAATTCGATAGAAAAGAAAATTGAAAAAAACCACAAATCTATTTTTTTAAAGAAAATAAATCAATGTCAAACGACGATATCAGAAAAGAAAAGAAGACAAAAAAAGATGTCAATCCCTGTTACTTTTCAAACATATGGATTGGGTCATCAAACTAAAAGCATTATACATGAAAAAATCATGAAGTGCAATTCCTAGGAAACGAAACGTTGAAGGATGGAATTGAAAGAAAATGAATTACAAAAACAATCCAAAATAAAAAATAGCAATTAAAATAATTAGGTTTAAAATCAAAATAAAAAATAAATTAAAAGGAAACAACAAATTTTCACTTTAAGAGTTAAATTGAAATGAACAAAAACATTAATAAAAAGAAAAAAAATCAAAAGAATAAGGACCAAAATGAAAAAAAATACACTATTAACTTGGATTGGAGGATGAAATTAAAAACAATATAATTTTTTTAAAAGAGATAAGAAAAATAAAATAAAAAAATCATAAGAATAAGGATTAACTTGAAAACACTAATACATGATAAAAATTTGAACATGTAAAATTTTTCAACGCGTTTCTTTACATAAAAAAAACCTAAATGTAAATCAAAAAATTTATACACGCATCCAATTAAATAAATCAAGAACCATTGAGTAAATAAATGAAAACAAAAGTCATCAACGATAAATAAAAATATAATTGGAAAAATTAAGAGACAAATATAGATCAAAATATTTAATATCGCAACACAAGTCATTTAACTAATTGTATTTAATGAATTTGTTTATTAAAATCAATTTGTAATAAAAATCAATATACAAATAAAATTTATTGAATAAAATAAAAAGAAAAATATATTATGCAAGGCTGCACATATTAAAAATATTATAAGAAAATAAATATTTAATCTATATAAAATAAAAAAAAGAAATGAATTATGCTTAACCTCTTAAAAAAATTAAATACACCCAATATAATTAAAAAAAACAATAATCAATATTAAAAAAGGGTAAATATATAAAACAAATAATAAAGAAAGGGTATTAATTAAAAAATAAATTTAAAATTATCTAAAAAGACATAAAAAAAGGTGTTAATAAAAAAAAGAGAATAAAATGAGGGTAGACCTTTTGGGCCCTCCTAAGCTAGGCTCAACACCTGGCCAACTAAGAGTAGGCCCGTGTGCGGACATGCAAGTTCAGGCCCCTGCACGGGGCCTTTATTTTATTTTTTTAAAAGTTAAAGGGTAGGCAACATGTTGTACTTTCTAATTGTCTGAAAAAAAGAAGGTGATGTGTCATTTATAAATGCCTAGAATTTGGTTATTGTAGTAATTGAAAAAACAAGGTTGATTGAAAAATCTATTTTAAATTAATTTTTTACCCAAAACACTTAGGAAACACATTAGGAATATTGGTAAACCAATCCAAGACATCATATTGAACACTTGAAACCAAAAAGCTTTTAAACCGATAATATAATAGTTAAAAAAAACATCTAATCTTAACTCTCATCATTGTATTAAATAATTTAACATAAAAACAATCGTTTTGGTGATCTAAATTGTTATCAATGATATCTTTTTTTTCTATGTCAGAATCTGTTTGTTGTAATAAAGAC
The DNA here is from genome assembly GCF_951802175.1 of Populus nigra. Taxonomy (NCBI): domain Eukaryota; kingdom Viridiplantae; phylum Streptophyta; class Magnoliopsida; order Malpighiales; family Salicaceae; genus Populus; species Populus nigra. The sequence goes on along the minus strand of NC_084855.1, from coordinate 14,270,407 downwards.
CATCTTACTTCATAAAATGATTATTGTTTGTTGTAATAAAGATATCATTGCATTGTTGCAATCTTGGGTTCAATGTGTATTGTTTTTAAAAAAAGACTTTCGTGGTTTAATTATTTTTGGTAATTTTAATTAATTAAAGTTACAAAAGCAATCAAGAGTTCGTGTTTTTTTCTTTCATTTATTATACTACTTGGTGGAGTAAAAGCAAAACAAAAACAAATATGAATATTGGAGAATATATTACATCGGAAGCTATTGGTGATTGTTCTAGAATATTCTAAGATGGTGATGGAGGCAGTGGAGCCAGCAGAACTTGGATTGCAAGTTGTGAGATTCAAGTCTTCGTGTGTGTTTGGCTTTTCATCTTATCGGAGGTTGTGGAAATGAATTTCTAATTTATTTTATTTGATTCTCGTTCGGTGAAAAAAAGTTTATACTATAAATGTTTTTATTTTTTTATTTTTATAATGAATATTGCTCATAGTTGTAAAATCAAACTTAGCAGTAGAATTGGGTCAAAACTTGAGTCATAAATAACTCAATAACATGTATAAAAAGTAAAGAGATTGAGGACCTGTTTTTAACTAGATTAGCAAGGCAATTAAATTTTTTAATCAAATCAGTTGCTTTTTTTTACTTTAAATAAATCAATTTAGATTTTAGATTAATCAAATTTACAGTTATTAAACCCAGACATGACATGCGGGTCGACCTGGTGGCCGGACCGGTCCGAGTTTGTTAAAAGATCAGCCGGTGCAACAACCCGAGAAAACCTGGTCGATCCATAACTCGGACGAGACCCTTTTTTTTATATATATTTTTAGTTAGTTATTAACACTTTCTAAAGTTCACTATATAAATATTAGAAAAATATTTTATTTTTTTAATGTGGGATTTGAAAGTTTTTAGTATATATACTCTATATTTTCAAGAAAAAAATTAGTTTTTTAATGTGGGATTTGAAGTCCTTTCGTAAATATACTTTATATTCACAAGAAAAAAAGTTAAATTTTTAATATGGAATTTGAAGCTCTTTCGTATACATGCTCTATGTTCACAAGAAAAAAAATTATGTTTTTTTAATGGGAGATAAAAAAAACTTTTTACTTTAAATACTTCAACTTAAAATGATAACATAATATCTTTTCAATATGAGATTTGAAACCTTTTAATATATATATTCTATGTTTCTAAGAAAAAAAGTTATTTTTTCAATGTGGGATTTGAAGCCCTTTAGTATATATATTTTATGTTTCCAAGAAAAAAGTTATTTTTCAATGTGGGATTTGAAGTCCTTTAGTATATATACTCTATTTTCACAAGAAAAAGTTGTATTTTTTTAATGTAGGTTTTTAAACATTTTATTATATATACTTTATGTTTCCAAGAAAGAAACTTATTTTTTCAATGTGAGATTTGAAGCCTTTTCGTATATATACTCTATGTTCATAAGAAAAAAGTTATATTTTTTCATTATAAGATAAAAAAACCTTTTGTTTTAAATACTTCAACTTAAAATGATAATATAATATCATTTCAATGTGAAATTTGAAATCTTTTAATATATATACTCCATATTTCAAAGAAAAAAGTTGTTCTTTCAATGTGAGATTTGAAACTCTTTCGTTATATACTCTATGTTCACAAAAAAAATTATATTTTTTCAATGTGGAATAAAAAACATTTTAGTTTAAATATTTCAATTTAAAATGATAACACAATATCTTTTCAATGTATGATTTGAAGCCCTTTAATATATATACTTTATGTTCACAAGAAAGAAATTATTTTTTTAATATGGGATTTGAAGCCCTTTAGTATATATACTCTATATTCATAAGAAAAAAGTTATGTTTTTTTAATGTGAGATAATTGTTTTTTAATTTCATTATTTATAACATGTATATCTTATATTTACATGAATTTTTTCTGAATTGTTTCTTATAAAATATTAAAACTTTAAATAATTTTTTAAAATTTTTCTGAATTGATTTAGATTAATCTAGATTAATCCATAAAACTTGAAACCTAATTTTTTAACCAAGTTTACTCCCTCATCGAGTATGATAATTAAGATTAAATTATGAGTGAACTCATCATATCAGTTCAAGTTGTACTATTATGATTGTGATAATTAACTATTAATGGATATAAAACATATTAGAATTTTAAGCTTATTTTAATAAACTAAAATAGAAAATAGAAAATATTAAAACTAACATCTAACACACTCCAAACAGCTATTAGAAGACACTGTACGGACATACAGGACACGGTTTAACATGGGACCCACTTATCTAAAAGACCAATGACATTGGAATGAAAACTTCTCGGGGAAGTAGATTCTGGGGTTGATGTCTTGAATATAAAAGCACCACTACTCTACTTGTGCCTATATAAAGAACACGCCCCTTCATCCTGCAGAACCACAGTTTCTTGTGCACACCACCAGCTTATTTGCCTCTCGTTAAGTCACTTTCTTCTACAAAATACGGTGTAGTTGCACTGCATCTTATATATACATGTTTATCTTGCAATCTCCTTTGCTTTAGCAATTTAATCTGTTTTGATTTGCCTTCTTTTTTCTTCAGTTGCAAACAACCTGATCAAGCAAGGATGACAAACAGATCTATATCTTTCCCATCATCTCCTGTTGGCTATGTATTTCGTCCGACCGATGAACAATTGGTGAATCATTACCTGAGGTTAAAAATGCATGGCGGCTATGAACAAGAAGTCAGCATAATCGCCGAAGTTAATGTGTGCGATTTTGAGCCTCGGGTACTCCCTGGTACGTGTTCATGTGTCATGTGCAATGTTTTCAATTACTTCCCTGTTTATCTTTGTTTGCAATTGTCGATTAACAAAAACTCATGCTAATGTGCGCGCAGGGCTTTCTACATATCAGTCAAACGATCCAGAGTGTTATTTCTTTTGTCCTCGCAGTTATAAGTACGTAAATAGTCACCGGGCTAATAGGACAACTGCAGCTGGATACTGGAAAGTGACCGGCAAGAATCGTATAATCAAAGCTAAATCTACCAAGAAGCATATTGCTACCAAGAAGACTCTGGTTTTCTACGAGAATCGTGTTCCTAATGGAGTCAAGACCGATTGGATCATGCACGAGTACCATCCAACTTTCAGCTTCCACAACCAGGTACTGTCAAGCTTCACTTAATTTGTTCTATAGTTTTTTCTTCCCTTTTCATTCCAAAAAGGAGAATTGGATTTGAAGGTATAGTAGAAGAGACAGATGAACAGAAATGCATGAGATCAGGCCCATTCATCACGCTTTTGTGTTTATATATATATATATCAGTTATCTATAATGGTCACTGGCTAGACTTGAAATACTCTTTTCCCGTTACAAGGTGATTTTGTTTTAATGATGGTTTTTTTTTCCCCGAGAAGTTTGTTTATAAGAACTCTTTGAAAATTTTAGTATTTGCTGTTCTTTTCTTTTCATTTTTATATTGATATAATAGAATTTTAATTATGGTATCAAAATATGGTTTGGTCACCATGTGTAGAGGGACTTCGTTCTCTGCAAACTGAAGAAACATCCAGATGAGAACATGCCAACATTTGAAGAAAGTGAATCAAGTTCCAATGTTCCTTATGGTCTTGGAAATCAAAATCCAACTGTGCGTAATTATCCCCTGACCTTTGAAGAAGGTGGGCATACTGCCCAGATGGCTTCCAATTTAGCAAACAATAGGCTAGAGGTGGGAAATAGCACGAATTTAACAGGCAGTTTCTTATGGCAAATTATTTCATAATAAGAGAATATCAAGCAATTGTGTTTGTTTTACAGGAAGAGATCAATCAACTCCGAACACAACTGGAATCATTCCGTGGCTTTGATGATGGAGATTTCGGCCTGAATTCTGCCCTGCAGTTTTCACCTGGGAATTATATGTAAACCCTATCCTGCAATAGGTTTTCGATCGTCCATGTCTATCAAACTTTGCTATATATATGTATTAAACCTAGCCTGGAATAACAGAGTTCATATGTACTGGGTGAAGTGTGGTTGATCATAAGCCATAAGAACAACTTGCCTCAAGTTGTTCTTTATGGTGTTTCTCCTTGTTTGTTTTTTCCCAAGAGGAATTGAATGCATTTCAAGTGTGCTCAGCTTTGTTTATGTTTATCGACTGGTAATTATTGATTATTTAGCTGTAGTCAGCGTTTGAAAAGAAGGTTGGTGGGAGCAGGAGGAGGAGGATGGGGGAAGCATGGTGGAAACTCCCGCTTCTATATCTTGTTACCCTCGTAAATGTGACGAAACCTCCTGGAATCACGAAATTAGATTAGAATAATCTCGACACGGTAACGGGGTAATGATAATAACGGTTGTTTTTTTTTTATAAGATTTTTAAAATATTAATTAATCCCTTTTTTAATATAATTACTAATAGATTCCATTAAAAATACCTTCATATCTCTAAACACTAACATATCCATCAAGCATAAAATCAGGCATTCACAATGCGAATTGACAGTGAAAGTCAAATCTCTTATACTACAGAGTATAATATAACTACTGCACCTTGTAATGTCATAGGAAAAGAAGAAAGTAGCAAGAGGGGTTTGGGAAAGTTCTTGGTTCTTACCAGCAAACAAGTAAAATAGCAGCGGGCAACTTCTTCGTCCCAGCTGAACTAGGACCCATGCCATTGACTGGTGGGGTCGCTTTTTCTACAATATGTACGGCATTTCTTCCAACCCCATGGCTTCTCAATAGAATCTCTTAGTCAGTCTCAAGTCAATGCTTTCTTGAAGATCACAACAGAACAACACAAGACACCCTCCTCCTTGTCTCTCAATCCACAACTTATTTTAGGACGAGGAATGAAACTGCCTTCTTGTTAGTAGCCCTGCTTCTTGTTTTATTTGCAACTTTGCTTTATTTCTACGTTCAACTAGCACTTTTAAAACCAGTGATTGTATGTGATGGCGCCGGTGGGATTCAGATTCCATCCAACTGAAGAAGAAATCATCTGTTATTATCTGAAACACAAAATGAACGGCCGTGATTCCCTCGTTGATGATCATATTGGTGAGGTTGATCTTTATCGGCGGGATCCATGGGAATTACCTGGTTAGTACCACAAACATTGCTGATTATTTTTGATGAAGCAGTCATGATTTTACAACTATGCTAAGTTATTCTTGGTAATTAAATCCACACTTTCTCGATAAATCCTAATGTCTCTTTCGTGTGCATCTGTGTGATCATGTGCTTGTAGATTCTGCGAGAAAAAAGTCAGATGATCGAGTGTGGTATTACTTTTGTCGGCTTGATTACAAGCACTCAAATAGTAAACGAGCTAGCAGGGAAACCAAGAATGGATTCTGGAAATCGACCGGCAAGGTTCGTGATATCAAGGCTAAACGCACAAATGAGGTGATTGGTACTAAGAGGACTCTGGTTTTCCATTACAGATGTCCTGATTCTAAAAAAGTGGTCGGGACCAGCTGGGTCATCCACGAATTCCATGCTGAAACTACCACTCCTGACCAGGTATTATATAATACCATATAGTGTACATGGGATCATCACATTTCTTTTCTTGGCATCCTGGGGTTAAGGTTTGACCGTGTTTTATTATTTGGTTGTGTGGAAGAAGTTAGAGTTTTGGTGTTCGATGTCGTGCTTAAATGGCATTGAATTATAACTACATTCCATGTTAATGTTGGACATTGCTCGCGTTAAACTCCAACCAGTTCATCTTGCTCAACATGGGGTGTGTTTTACTACTCTTCATTGCTTTTGAGTCATATGAAAGTGTTTTCAATGTGATTAGAAGAATGCCTGCTACATCTATGCTTGTTTGATGCTTGATTTCTTATTTGTGTTGTTCTATCCTGGAACTGTGTTGATAGACTGCTGCTTGAGTTCTTATTGTTTTCTAGTTCTTTTTTTCTTTTTCTTTTTTTCTGTAGAGGGCTCTTGTTCTTTGCAAGTTAAAGCATAAGGCAGATGACTCGGCTGCTAATTTGCCTGATGATGAAGGCGAGCCTATTCGGGTTATGGGTTCTAATGTTGAAAATAATGCGGTGCTGAATAATAATAACCAAGAGGTGAGATGGAACATTCCCTATTCAAATTTTTATAATATAGTTTTTCATGTGAAGCGTGAGAAGCATATGTGTTTACTTGCCTATGATTCTGAGTCCAGGTAGATGCAGAGCTACTGCAATCTCTCTTTGACAGTCATGAGGTGGGTTTCAATTTTCCTTTCGCACTGCAGGCACAGAACCATGTGCAGAATAATAACCAAGAGGTGAGATGGAGCATTTCCTATTCCAATTTTTACAATATAGTTTTTCATGTGAAGAATGAGTAGCATATGTGTTTACTTGCCTATGATTCTGAGTCCAGGTATATGCAGAGCAACTGCAATCTCTCTTTGACAGTCATGAGGTGGGTTTCAATTTTCCTTTCGCACTGCAGGCACAGAACCATGTGCAGAATAATAACCAAGAGGTGAGATGGAGCATTTCCTATTCCAATTTTTACAATATAGTTTTTCATGTGAAGCATGAGTAGCATATGTGTTTTACTTGCCTATGATTCTGAGTCCAGGTAGATCCAGAGCAACTGCAATCTCTCTTTGACAGTCATGAGGCGGGTTTTGATTTTCCCCTTGCACTGCAGCCACAGAACCTTGTGCAGAATTGCCTTTCTGATGAAGAGGATATAGATTTTGTAGATTCACTCCTAAATGACTACCCACCAGCACCAAGGTCATCAAGTAATGCTTATGTTTTGGAAGCAAGTGGCAGCGAAAGTTATCTTGCCTATGGAGAGGTAATAGAAAATCTCTAATGGCCACTGGAGAATGTTTCCTTCAGTAGCGCCTAGTTCTCTCAATAATTATACAAGAGAATGCTACTGGGAGCATTGAAGCAGTATGTGATTACTCATTATTTCAATGCCACCAAGTACATTCTCTACAGTCATGAAAGATCTTAAGATGAAGTGAGGATTTTTTTATGATTTCTTGCGCAGGTCAACCATTATAAATTTGCTGCATTTATGGGCTGGATGTCATTTGCATTTCATATGCAGTTTAGTTCTGTTGAGGACACTTCGAAATTTAATTCGTCTGTTTGTATCTTCATGGCAGTCTCCAAACTTGTATGGTGGGCACGGTAGTTCAAGAGCATACCAGCGGAAGCAAAGGGCTCATAGTGATGACACCCTCTTGATGGGGCCATCTTCCATGAATTCCACCACTGTAACTAGGCATGAACAGATTAATTTAATTCAATCAGACTTTCCAAGGATCCACAAAGCTCAGCATGCACCCATACCCCACAGCTTCATGGAGCACGAGGGAATTCCTGCTAAAGGAGATCAATTGCGGGGTGGGATTTCAAGCACAGCATCCAAACATAAGGTGAGGATCTTAAATTGGAGGACGAAAAACATGGAAGCGACTTGTGTCTATCTAGTGAATGAAATTAAATTCTTCCGGTATATCTTTGCAGGCCAGAGAAGGTGCAAGGCAAGTTGCTAATATTGATCTGCCTAAGAAGGTTGGCATAGAACCTGTAAAAGAAAGGAAAATAGTTCAGGTTATGAACGCAAAGCCGGCTGTGAAGTCGAGATCAAATGGTTCGGCTGGCAATGAAAGGTGGGGCCGTTTCATTCACCTTGAAACAACTACATCAAGCCATACGTCGACTCCTCCATCTGTTTATCTTGTCAATTTAGTCGTGGGTCTGTTTCTGCTCTCAATCATGCTCATAGAAGTGCTGATTGTTCACTGAGAGAAGCTTCTCTTATAAGGCTATCGTCAAGAGTTTCCAGTATAACAACAACACTTTATTTTTTGCGAGAAAAGGTCAGCAAGAGGAGGACTTGAAATCCCTAAATCTTAATAAACCCTCAACCTGCTGACAGAATGGATTTCTGTTTTTGCTAGCTTGTATATATATTGCCCCTTTCTCATGGCTGCCGGGGCTAGACTGTAGTTACTGTTTGCTGTATAAATTATATTATGTTATAATTATTACAAGAAAACTCTAAACAGCATGGGTTTTTCAACGTAGCAAACTGCGGTGTCTATTGTTTTTTTTTTTTTTTTTTAAATTTCGTCCTCTTCAATTGTGTTAGTAAATTCATGGCTAATTTATCAAAAATATTTAAAGAGAAATAAAATTAAAATAAAAAGGACCAAAATATAAACTGAGGTTTCGAAAATTAAATAAAAATACATTTCAGCTCTCAATACTTTTTAAATAAATATTTTTAACAGAGTTTAATTTTTTAAACTATCATTATTTGTTTTTTAAAAATTATTTAAATATATAAGAATTTCTAAATTTATTATAAAAAACTTTTTACAGCTCCCGGTTATTTTATCTTATCAGACATGAGAACACCGGCGACCACCAGTAAGCTGGGCTAAAAAGAATAAAACAGAATATCAGATTTGGTTTCACAGCATCAACTCAAGGAAATAATGAGACATGACGACCAAAGATGGTATCTGGAAAAAAAAAATAAAAACCTTTCGAGCCATCAAGTTTGCAGCCTCATTGTTAGAACATGTTTCAAACCTGATGCAAATCGTGTTCTTAAAAGATTTAATTTTTTTTGTTAAAATTTAATATGATTTATATATTTTGGATCATTTTGATATGCTGATATCAAAAATAATTTTTTAAAAATAAAAAAAATATTATTAACATGTATTTTGACACAAAAAATTATTTGAAAAGTAATTATTACCACACTGTCAAGCACCCTGATCATCACAAGGTGGACAAATAATAGGGGCTTTTTTTTTTTTTTAAGCATCTAGGGTGGAGTCTACTCAATTTTTTTTTGGAAAAAAATTCAGACCACATATCATGTGATTTTATTTAGATTTTAGTCGCATGGTGACCGAAAATTCAAGGCTTAAAATTTTTAATTTAAAAATTTATTTTTTAATCTATTTTGATTCAAAAGCCTAGAAAACATTCTAGATACCTAATAAACCTATCCATAGCCTAAAAAACCTAAAAAAAAAAAAATCATCCCAAAAACCAAAATCAAACCAAAATTAAGATTCAGGGATTTTAAGTCCAAACTCAAATCTATTTTTTCATAGACTTTAAAGGTAAAAAAACCTAATATGAACTCCCTCGTCAAATGAAACCATTTGACACAAAATATTGACCTTTCAATTGGTGTCAACGATATTTTTTCTCTTTTCAGCGCTAGAATTTGACGATCTCTTTGTCTCCTCTCTCAAACCAGGAACTAAAAACAACAAAAATGAATTTATATACCAAAATTAAATTGAGAAAATATTGAGGTACCAAATATGTATAATTTTTAAAGTACGAGGATTGAATTAAATTTTTTGTGTGAATTTTGAATGTGTTACCTATTTGTGGTGTTTTTTCTACTTTGATGCCATGTTCTTTAATTTTATTTTTAGTCAGTAAATTTGATTCAGTTACCTTTGAATTTAGCCCAAAAGGTTGCAATTGCATAAAAAATATTTAAGTATCAAATTAAAAAAAATATATTAAGAATAGCAGGTCTATAGTGAGAGGGTGCACAGTGTCACCTCAATAATACTCATTCCACACGTTTTAGTCTTTTACTTATAATAATTTCATTTAAAAAAAATCATTAAAATGACTTTATTTTGAAATTTATCAATATGAGACTTTAACATGTAAAATCCCAAATAGTTACAATCACTATAACCTTAAGGGGTTGTTTGACATTGTGTTCCAAATAATATTTTTCTAAATTTTAAAATTTATTTTGTTTAAAATTTTATTAAAATAACTTTATTTTAAAATTTATCAATACGAGACTTTAACATGTAAAATCCTAAATAGTTACAATCACTATAACCTTAAGGGGTTGTTTGACATTGTGTTACAAATAATATTTTTCTAAATTTTAAAATTTATTTTGTTTAAAATAATTTATTTATATTTTTAGATCGTTTTGATGTTTTAATATTAACAATGATTTTTTTAAAATAAAACAAATATTATTTTAATGTATTTTCAAGAAAAAATACATTGAAAAATAACCACAACCACACTCTCAAACACTTTCTAAGTGTCCATTTGACATTGAGGTTGAATATGCTTTTCATCAAAATTTAAATTTTTTTTGCTTCTAATTTTTTTAAAATATTTTTTTTATTTTGATATATTAATGTCAAAAATAAAATTTAAAAAATAAAAAAATATTATTTTAATATATTTCCAAATGAAAAAACTTTAAAAAATAATTTTTATTACATTTTCAAATACCCTATAAAGCAACAAAAAAACATTAAGGTAAAGGAATGAGATTAAGTGATCAATGAAAATTCAATTTTTTTAGCTTAAATTTAATTTTTTTTTTATGATTTTAGATCGTTTTAATGTGTTGATGTCAAAAATAATTTTTTTAAATTAAAAATAATATCATTTTAATGTATTTATAGATAAAAAACAATTTAAAAAATAACCACTATAGACAATTTTTAAGTTATGGTAATTTCAAATTTTCAAATGAAAAAGTATATAAAACGTTTTTGTTAATTACCTTCTGTACTAAATAAATTGAACATGGTTTTTTTTTTCTTGTCAGTTCAGCATTTTTTCCATTTTTTTTCTTGTGTAATCTAATTAAGAAAATTAAATAAATCTGACCACACAAAAAATAAAATATAATAGAAGTCCTTGTTTTGCTTCTTTTTTTTTTCATCAATCGATCTTGTAATTCTTAAAAAACACACTTGGCAGCTTCACAGTTAAAGACCATGGTAATTTGGACCAGGGGGTTTGCTAGGACACGTCACTGGAGTAGGGCTCCAGTTGATTCGATTGTACTCGAAAATGTGGCTTTCCCAAATCCGAATCCAATTTTTGTTAGCCATCTGACCGAGTCATTCTCCGATAGCTTCTCAAGCAAGCTGGGCCCTCTTAGCTACACTTGGGATTCGGATTCCGCCCAGCTGATGAAGAAATCATCAGTTACTTTCTCATGATCTCATCAAACACAAGATGGATGGTTCTGATTCTTCTGTTGGCACTGACATTCCTGAAGCTGATCTTTGCAAGTTTGAGCCTCGGGAATTACCAAGTAAAGTTTAAAGACCCTTGTTTTGTCTAAGAATCTCCAACGTTTTGGTTGTTTCTTAAGCTCTTCTAAATAAGTATAGAAAGAGGGAGATTTTATACTAACTCTTACGTATGATGGACAATATGGACTGGATAGGACTAGATATTACTGGATTTAACATATAATTATATTTTATTGTGTTTGGTGTGTTTTGGATCGGATAATTTGCTTTATTTTGTGATTGCTAGATTGTTTTATTTTGTGATTGCTAGATAAATACGAGTAAAAAATCTATTGATTTTTTTTTATATATATTTCTTTGGTCAAAACGAGGCTGCTATATTTGTTTTTGAATTTGAGTCAACTTGACAAGGTGAATCTTCAAGTCGAGTTTTAAAATTATAATAATTATTATTTTTTTTTTATGTTATTCTTAGTCAGCCCAGGTTGACAATTCCAACCCATGACTTATGCATTGTTCCAGGTTGACTTCTTAGTTGAGTTTTTATATTATAATAATAACTATTTTTATTTTTATGTTGACTCAAGCTAATGATCAACCTGACCCATGACCCGAGTCTAGCCTTGGGTCGTGACCCGAGCTTAGCTCTAGATCGACTTCCAAGTTAAGTTATAAAATATGATAACAACAATTTTTATCTTTATATTGACCTAGATCAATGGTCAACGCGACCTGTGACAAGAGGCTGGTCCCGAATTGATCCTCGAGTCGGGTTTTAAAACTGTAATAATAATCACTTTTATCCCTATGTTAACCCAGGTTAATGGTCCTGGTTCATGACTCGGGCTTTGCCTTAAGTCGACCCTAAAATTGAGTTTTAAAACTATAATAATAATAATTTTTATCCTTACACTGACTGGGGTCAATAGTCAACATGACATGTGACTCGAGCCTGACCACGGATCGACCACCGAGTCAGGTTTTAAACCATGATAATAATCATTTTTATTATCACGTTGACTTGGGTCAATGGTGAACTTGACTCGTGACCCGAGCCTAGCCCACGGTTGACCTTTAAGTCAGGTTTGAAACTATGATAATAACCACTTTTATCTTTACGTTAACCTGGATCAATAGTCAACCTGACCCGTGACCCGGGTCTGAACCTAAGTCTAACCTCGATTCAGGTTTTAAAACTATGATAATAATTATTTTTATCCTGATTTTAACCTGGGTCAATAGTCCCGACTCGCCACTGGCCCCGAGTTGCTCCCGAGTCAAGTTTTAAAATTATAATAATTATTATTTTTATCCTTATATTCACCCGAGTCAATGGTCAACTTGGCCCATGACTCGAGCCTCGTTCCGGTTCAACTCTCGATCAAGTCAGGTTTTAAAATTATGACAATAATCTTTTTTATCCTTGTGTTGACTCGGGCCAATGGTTAACTCAACCCGCGTCCCTGGTCTTGCCCTGGGTCAGCTCCTAATCAAATTTTAAAACTATGATAACAATTATTTTTATCCTTATTGTTAAGCCGAATTAATTAGATTAACTCTTGTGCAGAAAAATAAACAAGCTTATTCCATCCCTTTTAGTGAGATAAATTTATATCTATTTGGAAATGTGGTTGCAGTTGCTTGCTTTTCGTGCTGAAATATATCAAAATAATATTTTTTTACTTGTTAAAAAAACAAAAGGACCAATTGAATTTTCTACTTGTGTATAGGAAGGTCGTTGAGGTGATTAAACGAAATGCAGGTAGCAGGAGTGGTTTCAGTGTATGATTTTTGTTTGTTCTGTGCTCTTTTCTTTCCCTTCTTCGGCCATAGAAATTTAGTATTATGTATAGGTGGCTCACATTCATGCGACTCACTAGCGCATACATTGTTTTGTTCTTGAACTCATGCAGAGGGCTCTCACTGTCTGCAAATTGAAGGAAAAGGGGGGTGGGAATACTGATATTCAGGCCTGTGATGAAGGTGAAACGAGTAGCATAGGAACTGAAACCAACTCAATTACTTTTTTTTTCTTAAATCTTAATTTGAATAGCAAATTGAATTCATTTCAAAGAACCGAAAGAAAGACATGAAAAACTTACAAATGAAATTTCTCCCCAGCTGAAAAAATAGAGATAGAACAGACACTAGAATGAGTGGTCATATTGCTACCGATCTTGCAGTAGAGCGGTAAGATTAACTTTCATGGGAAGGGGTGCCCGGAGCAAGCATATATAGTGGCTTGCAATTTAAACCATTCAGCTCTTTAACAAAATTGGCTCCCTTGAATCACTTGCATTGATGTGGCTGCTATTTCACTGCAATGCTCTTAATCATTAAACGTTCACTGCTTTCTCCCAGGACACTTTGGTGCGTGCATGCTTTATCAGCAGATTCGTCACTCCAATAACTTGGAAGAGCGCCCGCTTTAAAAAGACTCAAGCAGCTTTGAAGGGGTTCCAAGACACAATCACATTTCCAGAATGTTGATTTTTGCAATTTTGGCTATCAAATTTGCACAACTCATGTTCAGCAGTGAACCAAAATTGGCATTTTAACCAATATGGCTAGCGTGTCATGATGTGCTTGAATACGAGGAAGATGAACAAAAATCTCAATGATCTCTGAGTGGATATCTGAGTGACAAGCAACTTAACAGCATGTGCACAGAAGCAGGCCACAATGCATCTATTCATAGCTGATTCACTGATCACTGCTTCATAAAAAGAGCAAAAGTGTGTAAAACTATAATGCTCATTTCAACTTGATCAATAATCCACCAAGAATCTACTAAAAAAAAAAAGGAAAAAAGAAAGAAAAGAAAAGAAAAGAAAAATCAACTAGCAATGTTCTAACATTTGACAGAACAAATCCACACGATAAATGTACTTCACAAAAGCAGGAAAGCGGGCAATATTCAACGAAATATTTGGGAACTTCAGTATTAAGAGCTGAAACAGCAGAAAACTAGAATGAGTAATAAATTTATTAAAGTATATTTCTAAATATCTTATATGTCAATTGGAATGTTTGAACTTTCTGCTAATTGTGCATACAAATACCTGCAGACCTGGATACTCAGCTTTCAGCTAAGGATATTTTCAATATAACAATGACATAAATAAATAAATACTTACAGTTGTTACAGCAACCATATGCTATGTTTGAAGTATTGGCAGTTCACATTTGGGATATATTGCTACATAATTGTCTACATTTTTTGTTTCATACTCAAACATAGGCAACAGATTCACGCCAGGCCATAGAATGTTTTTCTGTAATTAGAAAAAATCAGCATCTACACAATAGTATATGCTGAGACTTCTTTGAGCATCAACACAAGCATGATATAACAATAACAACTAGTATGGTGCTACCATAAAAACTGATGAATAAAGGTTAAGCATACTTGTATAGGACAATAAAGGATTTATCTAACCTTTTAATGCCACTGTGTTGGATGATAAAACAAATAAATCAATGATGAAAATTACAGAAAATGGAAATTCCCAAACCTGAAAAATGAATATTCAGAAAAGTTAGATTAAACCAAACTCAAGCTTATACATTAAACAAGAGCCAATGCTTAGAAGATTATATAAGCTGAAAGTGTAAAAGTTATGTTCAATTTGCTTTTCATTAAGTCACATTAAGAAGCCATACCATTGTGGCAATAAGAAAAACTCTTTAAGTGACTTGAAACTACGACTGCAAGCAAAATGTCTCTGCACCTGCCAACAGCAGCATGATAAATCTCAAAGTTGGTAACAAAAACAACTTTTCTCTATCTTGCCTTATTTTGGCCATTTCTCCTCAATGATCTTAGACATCTGTATCACCCAACTCTCTCATAAAAACTCCCAAACAAATACCTCTAACTTCTTGCAAGTGCAAAATATTGAATTTTATTTTCTGATCAATCCATATAAATAATACTAAGATTCTAGTTTCAAATAGAGGATAGGTGTGTGTATCGTACGTACAACAAGTACTGAATGTTCACACATACCTAAACCTCTGTCACCACGTCTTCATCCATCCCAGTTAATTATTATTCACACATGAAACCAGTTTTTTAGATAATTATACTAGTTTAGAATTAAATCCTCCCCCCCAGGCAATCTCCATTATGAGCTTGAACCAAAACAACAAGGAGCAGCACACATGGCAATTGCTATTAGGGCCTCACACCCGTAATATTGCAAGTCCAAGAAGTTTATTAAAGAAATAAACAGCTTGATACTGAAGCAAACGTTTACCTGGAGATTTGAATCGATGTGTTTAGCAACAGCCTCATTGAAAGAAGAAAAACACAGATAAACATAAAGTTTCCAACAAAGACATCCACGAGTATCTGCAGAAGAAAATACCTCAAAATTGACCCTACGCTGATTGATTACACTGAAGAGAAGATGTCTATACGCTTTTGTCTTGTGCAGAATCAAATCAATCAAAATAATCTTCACCCATCAACAACCCCCCCCCCCCCCCCCAAAAAAAAAAAAAAAAAGCAAGTCAAGAATCAAAAGGGTATAAGAATTTCACCATGAATTCACATTCGATGTACTCGTCTGCAACTGCTTCGCAATTCGCCTGCAACAGGAACATATTTTTTCTCAAAAAAAAAAGGTAAAGTTGGGAAATTTAAAATGGAAAATAAAATTTATAAACGAGTAAGAGAGAGAAAGAGAGAGATTTACACATCTCATGAGTCGAATGTTGCCTGGTGAGTATTGGACGAAAAGAGTTTCTATCGGGAATCCACACTCAACACATCCATGCTCCATCTTTTTTAACTACTCTCTCGCTCGCTGAGTTGCATGCTTTCTGCAACTTTCCCCCCTTTATATATATATATATATATATATATATATATATATATATATATATATATATTCCCCCCTATGTTATATATATTTTGTGTGTGTTCTCTTCCGACCTTTATGTATTTGGGGCATAAGCCCAAATAAAATGGGTCTAATATGGACCTTGAATTTTCTGAAAGCGAACATCTTTCTTATGGATGATTGCATTTTTTTGTGGTTAATGACAAAAAATTATTTCCAAAGTTTTAACCATTGATGATCGTAAGCATATTCCATTCTAAATTTATAATTAATTTTTTGAGCTCGAAAGGAGATACATATGCCTTATTCAAATTTCTAGAGACTCAGTAGCTGAAATTTGATTTTCAAATTCCATGGTTAAAAAAAAAAGAGAGTTATATTCTGTTCGTGTTTTATTACTAAAGCTAAAAAAAAAGTTTAAAAATGATCTTTTTCTCTATTTCTATGGAAAATCAACTTTTTAATATCTTTGCAGAAGAACATTTCTAAAATTAAAACAACAAAAAATAAATTAAGGTTGAAAAGGGAACAAGATTTTTATTATTTGATTTTTGTATCATTATTCTAACGTTCTCAATGCAGTTCTCACCTCACCATCCTTCTGTAATCAAGAGTTTGCATATACAGAGAGAGAGAGAGAGAGGGAGAGAGAGAGGCCCTCCATCTCCTAACTAGAAGAGCCGTACGTTGATGAGTTGTGTCAAGAATTTTGTTAGGCTCTTGGGTCAAGGCTAGAACCGAGCCTAAGATTTTCCCTCAAGACCTTTTTCAAAAGCGTTTCAAATCAATAGCAGACTAATTAATTTTATTATAAACGCCTAGGAATTACAACACTCATGCCATGCAAGCATAATTATACCCTCCATCGACATAGCTAAAAAAGGATTGGAAGTTCGGACAGATTCTTGGTGCCTCGGATCACTCTGTGTCTGTTTCGGGCGTTGTCGGAGTAATTGATGGCTTGAAATTCGAACTACTCTGACCCTGTCGTTTTCTACCTCCAACCTATACTTTTGCTCTTTTTTTTAATACCTTCATGCTAACACTTTTTAATGAACTACATGCTTTTAAGTTTATTACTTTTTTTATTTTTTAAAATTTATTTTTAACATCAACACATTCAAATTATAAAAAAATATTAAAGATTTATAACTTTTAAATAAAAAAAATTTAATTTTTTAAAAATAATATTTTTACCGTAAAAACAAAAGGTTTAACGAAATTAATTTGACAAGAGCAAAACAATAATCATCCCTCTGAAATTAGTGTGGAGAAAAATTAGATAGGATGATAGACTACTGTGAATATTAGGAATTAAATTGGATTTGAAAATTCCAAGATTAAAAAAATTCCTTTTTTATTAAAAATAAAATAAAATTAAAATCTAAGACAGCTTAGCGATCGATACATCAACAAAAATAAGACGAAGGGGGTTAAGTTATTGACATATTTAAAATCCCAAGAATGGTTTAATTACTTATCGGATCCCATACACTATACATTTTGTTCTAATTTATTCGATTTTGATAAGCTACAGAAACGTACTGCTTCTAATTACTCGCCATAATGAGCTAGCTAAAGCCATATATGCTACAGACAGCCAGGTCCAATCCATCCTCCATCGGCGCTAGCTGCTCTTGGACTGGACTCCTTGTTCAGATGGCTTGTCTTATGATGTGCTCTAATCTCAATAATAAAAGATTACCAGCCATTAATGGGATTACATGTACTCCATCAATGGGTGGGTTGTCGATCGATGGTCTCAAGAGAGTAAGATGAAGAAGAAATGGTCGCATGATCTTACTGTGATTTTAGCGCTAATATATTGTATATATGCACAGCGACCAGCAACAACAACGTGCAGAGTCTTAAAAAATGATTACAGTGAATCGATGATGACGAAAACCCATCAATTCAGCTAGCGCAACCCAATGGCTTCTGATCATTCTCTCAAGTTATTTTCGTATTAAAGAAGTTAAAGCACAGGAAGAGAGGTGAACCAGAGAAAGGAGAAAGCAATAGGAGGGAAGGGCATGCGGTACTTGATGCATTAAATGCACAGAAACAAGAACGTGGTCCATGCAGGTTTAGCTACACGTATACCAGTGCTGTACATCACCCCGGTTCCTCATTTTGAGACTGGGAAAAAAACAAAGGACTAAACAGTGAGGCAACTTTAATCTTCTTTGCTTTCCTTTGTACCAGCTATGGCTCACACATGTAGCTTCTTTACCATCATCAATTATGCCTATTAAACCTAACCTACATATACTGTCTTTATAGGCCGGGAGGGGACTTCAATTTCAAGACTTTGAGCATAGGAATCTTGTGAGAGAAATCAATGAATCTCTCACGACAATAATTGGACCAAGTTGCTGATGAATCTTTATGTCAGTATATAATTATGCCCATGGTGCTTTCTTACGACTATATATATATATATATACATGTTTATTGCCCCAATACATCTCCCAGCATCCTCCATTCATTAGCTTTATCAGATGTAGTGTGATTATTTAGCTTTTAATATATCATGCACCCCGCCATTACTGAATTGTATGCGGTAGCTCTCTTTTTTCATTTTCATTTTATTATTTATTTTGAGAATACTTGTATGGAGCAATATTGATTAAGTGCAAGCTGTGAGTGTACATGTCCCACACCACCAAGACGTATTGAATTTGGTCCGTGTTGTGTGCACCATCCCATAGCCCCGTTCTCTCAAGATCGAGCTAAGTATACAGTTGCAGGAATTGTGCATCAATGGTAATTAAGATGGGTAAGCATGCAGGCTGTTCTGGGTTCTCTCTCAATTATAAATGCATGGTACTGTAGACTCTAGCTCGGCATCTTTGAAGCATATCTACAAGATCAGGCCGGGGACATAGACAAAGGGAAATCAGCAGTGCACCTCTATGTGCCTGTTTTCACCATTTATAGTTGTTCTTTAGCTGCTATTACTGTTCATCTACAGTATGGAATTTTAACTATATCTCAAAGCTTGCGCTTGAAAACTAGCTAGGTAGTGGCATGATTCCTATATATATATATATATATATATATATATATATATATATATATATATATATATATATATATAGTGGCACAATTCCCAACATGAGATAATAAAATATTCTGCATTGATTCGAGATTATTTTCAATGTAACATTGCTTCGATCAGGAAAGCCGAGTAAAAGCATATATAAAGAAACGAGTGTACAGGTTTGAGGCCAAATTAGGTAAATAGTACCCAAGAAATACAAGTGGGTGGCACGTATATGCCGTCCGTTTCTTTTGAAAGTACTCTGATACATGTGCTATTACAAGCAGCAGTGGTCAGCTGTTTACATCAGAAAGCTTGGCTTGCTAGCTCTTGGCTCATATGGCAAAGATTGATCAGTTGCAACCCCCTAACGGGTACACATCCTAGCTAGCTAGAGCTTGCCGTCGAACTCGGCGATTGCATTCTCATAATCAAACTGTAGAAGAAACATAAATTAAGAATTTATCTCGAAATTAAACCACTGATCCGGATATAAAAGGAACTTCTCAGCAATTTCTTACAGTAGGTTAGCTAGCTGGGAGGGAAATTGTACATGCCAATTCTATTCCTCAAAAAATATATATATCATCGTTTTGCTATGGAGGCAAAATGTATAATAGAGCATTTCTGATACGTGCAGCACGAGGACGATCGGTGTAAGATCATGGAACTCAGTTTAGGGCTGCACAAATCAAACTTAATTAAGAAGGAATCAATTAATGATGTATCATCTTAAATTAAGAAAACACTTACCGACAAGATGATCATATATAGAAGGAATGATAGATTGAAAGGCTCATTTAATAACATAATCCCATTGTGCAAGCAACTGATTAATATGAATTTAACAAACTGTGAAAACATAAAAATGATGACATATATGGTTACCATGAATGCCTTCCTCTACCTGCACTAAAATTAACACATCAACAACATATACATTAATTTTGTTACAAATCATAAGACACTTTGGAATCTGGTGGTTAGTGGATTTCCTCCCCCCTAATCATCTGAGGTTTGAATTTGAGGGCAGGTCACAAGAAAGAATATATATATCTGTGATTACATTAGTCTGGATGTGGATAGCTTACTTAAAATATGACTAAGATAATATATCAGCTAGATTTGTTCACATGATTCTGATGAAAGAAGCATGGAGTATATATCTGCTCAGGATTTGGTTGATATCATATCCCATCATTAAATCTTCACTTTCTGTGATATATTCGAATTTGAATCTTTAATCCCCTATTGCATTTCATAATGAAAAACTTAATTCGTTATTTATCTCTAATCGTGGACAGCATTTTCTAATTGGGAAAACATTCAACTAATTTTATCATCAATTCCCAAAGGTATTTTTACCATGCAAAGCAAATGGACTCTCATACATACAAAAAAATCGTTGGTCTGAAGAAGAAGAAGAAATGTGTAATTATATAGCTTTATGGAGCAATTTTACATTGAACATACAGTAATTATCGAATATTATTGCTAATCAACTGCTTAAATTTGATTCGATGAATGTCTTCTGTTTTCTTTTAGTGAAAAACAGTTGGTTCCATATAATGGATCCATAGTCAATGGCCGTGATCACGTGTTTTTTTTTGTTGCAGCAGCCGTGCTTTAATGGCTTTTCTTCTTCTTCTTCTTCTTCTTTTTTCTACTTTTTTGGCTATCTTCTTATTAGCCAAAAGTTGATAAAATCTCCACAATTGTCTAAAAGAGGCCGTTTTACTGTCTAAATTATCAAAGCTCCAACTACTTTAATTGAAGTCGTGACTCAGGTGTCCAAATCAATGGATGAGTTTTGCGGCTTCAAACAATATCTTAGGCACAACAATCTCTTTGACCATAACGTCATGCTTCCCAAATTAAGTATACCAATGTACATAATTAATTACATGTACTCATCGAATTACTAACAGTAATCAGATGTGAAAGAACATGTAGTGTGTGTAGGTACACGTATACTTATTCCGACCAAAACATAGTTTTGGCTTCCAATCATGCATGTGCATGAATTGATCTAATTAACTTCTTCTTAATGTACTTAATTATTACTTTCATTGTTTTTGTTATATTAATTACAGTCATTTTCTTCCCTAATTGAGAGTTGATTTGTTTGCAAAGATTTTTTGGATTCTACTTTTATGACCGGTAGGTGTTTTGTAGTGACGTCCACATGAGGTGAAAAACTGCAGAGTTTCTGACAGAGACGCTATCCATCAAGCTTCCATAAATTGAAGAACCAATTCCAAAGATTTATAATATTTTTGAAGATTTAGGGGTCTTAACGTGGTCTCTCTTGAGCTCAATGCCCAAATTAATGATCTTTTGTGCAATTAGAAACAGAATATTTTAGCAGCTTCCCGAAGATATGATCTCTCTAACATGATGAAATTAATTTATTAGGTTTTGAAGTATGAACAAAAACATCAAAGCACCAGGAGAAGATTTGTTGGCAGTGCACATACCATAAAAGGAATTTTCAGGAACCATCCGTGAAGGCAGTAATTGTACCTTCGAAATGACAGCAGTCTTGACCACAGACAGAGCCAAAGCTCAGTACAAAATGTTATGGGTTGTGAAGATGCTATCATGTAAAGAAGGATGCATATTGAATCCCATATTCATCATCTGCACAGACACACACGCACAAAATGAAAAAAAATAAAAATAAAAAGGGATCAATGTGTGTGTGTGTGTGTGTATCATTTCCGAATCAAATCGAACAAGGCTACGATTGTAATCAGTAGAAATTAGATATAGTGCTTGGAAAAACTAAAAAGAAAAATCCAGAATTTCAACGAGAAGCAAGGATTCATAACTCTTTCATGATTGAGAATTCGTATATAGAATGATTATAGAATCACTACAGTAGTTAATTTTAGAGTTTCAAGAACAAACCAAGGAATTAAGAAAGAATTAATGCTCGTCGGATTTTGCAATAACAAAAACATAAAGTTGCTGAAGACCACCCCATTAATTTTTCTACCGCTAAAGTTAGAAAGGGTAGCCTATGCAAGCAATGTTAGAGCGAGCTAGATTCTAAACTAAGAACCATAAAATATACAATGTAACCATCATATAAAAACTGAAACACACAGAATACAGTGCTCTCTTTAACCTCAGATTTCCATACGCAAAATGGGCTTCAAAAGACATTAAACAAAGCACTTGACCGCTTAAAAAGATTCGGTGGTATCACGATACCTTATTGATAAATCTCTTTCAACACAAAAGCAGTTTTTGTTTGTGTTTGTTGCAATCCAGACAAGAAGGTGGCTGTAAAAGAAACATCGTGTTGCGGAGAAAGAAATGTAACAATGCTAGTAGTAGTTTTTAAGATGTAGAGAGATTGATTAAAAAATAAATAAAGTAAAAAAAGAGTAAGAATACAGAAGCTAACTTTTACAGCTGCTGAAAACTTTCTGCGCAGAACCTGCAATCCAACTCAACTAAGCATCATCAAGAATATTAACCCAATGAGGTAATACAAACAAAACAAAAAGAAGAAGAAGAGAAAATAGGAAAGAAGTTTCCACTTTATATCCTTTCTCTAGCAATGTACCATAAAATGCTGTCATCAAGAGAGAGAGTAAGCTTGAAGTTGATGGCTAAAGAGGGAACAGAAATTTACCCAAACAAACTGGGGAGAGTCCATTGCATGTATAGAGTCAAGATATAACAATAAGTTAAGCCACCAGTCACTAAAAGAAAAACATTGATGGAAATATTCTGATATTTATCTGTATATATGTATTATACACAATTGAAAGCGTTTTTCAAACTCCACATTTCTTGCACCACTCTTCCATCTTTTGATCTTCACAATATACCCAAAACCTCATCTTTTAATTTGCTGACAATATTTAAACAATCAACAAAAAGAAACTCAAAAAAGGCTAGACTTGAAAATTTCTTGAAAGCCTCTTACCTAAATCTAGTACCCATATTGAGGAATCAGATGTGAAGGAACAGAAGAAATGGTATCTTCATATGTGATTAAAGATCCAGATCAAAAGATAAGGAATTCTTTCCTTTCTTTGAAAACTCAGCTTGCATTGGGGCACTAGTGGGCGCCCTTAATTGGAGAGGAGGAGGGAGAGAAGAGGAAGCCAAATGAGAAGAGAATGAACCCATTGTGCCATGTGTCATTGTGATCGAAGACGACTGACCATCATCCTGTGTAGGACAATCCATGTTTACACCAAACAACCTGAGCCGCTTCCCCGCAGTTTTACCATGAACAACTGGCACTGAATCTATCACCAGTGGGACATGACTTCCTCCAGCTTGTTGATGCATTGCCCCAATCTGAAGTGTCTCTGGTGGCCTTAAGTAATACTGCGCTGAATTGCCATAACTAATCGTAGACGGTTGATGATAATGATTCTGATGATTACGATTCTGATGTTGCTGTTGTTGATAAGGATGAATGCTGTAATTCAAATGTCGCAATTGAGGTTGCTGCATGGATAAATTAGATTGGGGCATGGAGTACAGCCTGCCCCACCGCACTGACTGTGGATAGTGTTGCTGATTTTGGAGCTCTAAATGTGAGAATGTTGTTGGATCTGGTGCATTAGGCCTGCGTCTCCAGTCTATGAACAGACGATGCTTGCCTGACTCACCAACACCGCGTTGGAACGACACAATATCGCCTGCATCAAGCCTTTTTTCTTTTACAAACCGGCTCCAACCTTTGGTCATTACATAGCTTTGACTACTGTTCCAATAAGAGTACCGGAACCGCCATGGCTTGCCGTTCCGGTCTTCAAAGTTCAAGAGGAGGCCTTTTTCATTCGATGAAGAATCAAGAGGGAAGTACCTCTCTGCGTGTTGCTTTGGTATAACAAGACGGTTTAGCTTGCCTACATCACTTGGGGTCACTACTTTGTCAAACATGTGCTCTCTCTCCATAGACTCTCTAGCACCAACAACAGCACCGGCACTAGTTCTCTCAGTTTCATTGTTATTTCCCAGTGATAATTCCATGAGCTCTAGCTTCTTATCAAAATTGAGAGATGGTTCTTGGGTTTTGCTATCTTGTTGTGACTGATCAAATGAACCAGGCCACATGTTGTGGTGCCCAGGAAGAAAATTTGTGTACTTGGTAGAAGAAGATGATGTACAAGGAGAAGAAAAGAGGAGCTTACTTGTCTTCACAGCTTCCTCTCCTTCCTGTTTCTCTTCTCCTTGTTCTTCTTTATCAAAATCCCCTCTTTCTCCTTCAACGAAGTTCATGATGACCCACTAAGAGCTTCTTATGATCACAGTAGATCTTGAAGAATTGAAATCCAACAACCAAAATAGAAATGATGATTGAGGAGAAAGAAAGAAAAGAAGAAGAAAAAAGTGGGGTTACGACTTTTTAGCGAAATATGGAGCACAAACAAGGCCTTACCTCACCTGCTCTAGAGGATTTGGTTTCTTGTTTAGAAGATTTTCTCTTTCAAAATCTGTGAGGCCACAAAGAAGAGAAGCAAAGGGGGAGCAATCATCTAGCTCAATACAAACCAAAGAGTCGGTGCCTTCTTCTTTGACTAAAAATAAAATATAAAAACAAAACACTCAAAACCCTAAACAAGACAAGCCATACGGTAATTCAATATTAGAAAGAAAGAAGGCAAGCTGTTCATCATGTGGTTGACCTAGCTACATCAGAGAGAGAGAGGGAGAGAGAGCTGTTGTATGAGGGTTTTTGCTTCCCAATTATAGTTTCCTAAAATCTTCTCTCTCTACAAGCAACGAACCACAAATATTTTCTCGCTTCTTTCTGCTATTAAAGAAAGACCCATGAGGATTCGAGGATTGAGGATTGAGAGAGGATTTGTGCGTATGGGCCCATGGGTGATCTGGTTCGGCTCATGTGAGCTCTGTCCTTTTCATCATTCTTGGGTTTTCTCTATACATCAGGGAGTTAGCAATCAGCTTAAGATGATTTTTTTCCTCCCTTTTTTTACTTTCAAGTCACATGCATCATTATGGTTATTTTTGGGGTTTCTTCTATTTTTTCTACAGGCCAGTTGCTACTAGAGAAAGGGTATGTTCAAGTTAGGTTTTGAGTTTTGACTTCGGTGCCATTGATTAAATTGTGTGCTGGTCCTGGCAGTGAGAGAGAGAGAGAGAGAGAGAGAGAGAGAGAGAGAGAAGGTAGTGAGGGTAGACAGACCGACCCGGCGCCCTCCTATTCTCATCCTCATCCTAGCTAGTGGGCACAGATTCCTCCATTTTATCTCGTGCTTGACTGCACAACAAACCAAACCCATTTAGGTTTCTCCACTCCTGCTCTTTATAAGACCTTATTGCTTCGATCTACGCATTCATGTCCCAATATATGGTTGATTATTAATTAATAGGTGCCTTTTTCCATCCTTCTCGTTCAATAAAAATACAAAATACAAAATTTTAGCTCCCCGTGAAGTTTTTTTCCTCTATTTCGGCTCTCCCAGATTAAAATTCCTAGTTCCATGGATACAATTTTGATTTTACAACTAACTAGAATCAATCCCACGTTTATTAGAACTATCGTAAGTTAAATAACTCCTGAAATCCTTATTCTCGACACAAGGGGGGTTGAAATCAACAATTGTCAACTTTCAGCTCTCGTGCTGTAGAATATTGTCTTTTGTCTTGGTTAAGTGCTCCCTGTGAACGAATTTGTCAATGAGCGCATGGTAAGCAAGGTTCAAACCCGAGTCAAAAATGAAATTAATATGCTAAAAATAATAAATCAACACATGATACAAGTGTAATAAAGAGGGATAAAAACAAAAAGAAAAAAAAGAATATATTCGCAATATTTCAGATGCAGAAATCACTCCAAATAAAGCTATGGAAGGCGAACGGGGCATCAAAAGAAAACGTCAGCTAGCTGTATAGAGAGTTTCTTGGAGTTTGGGTCATTCATGCACTCTTTCTTAGAAACACTCCATATTTAACATTCCATGCTATTGTTTATTTATATTCAATGCTAGCTCTCGAATTTTCGATACATTAATCGGACATTGCAGCACATAAATCTTTTTTTTATATCAAGAATTACTACTTAGACTAGAATTCCTACTATTATCTACCAAATTTATTTTTTTAATTTGATGTTCTTAAATTCTTTGTTAACAATACTATAAACAGGTTCTTTTACATACACTAAGAAATCATCTTTTTAAAGAATAAATAAGTCCTAAGAGACTTGAAAATTTCAGCAACTTGATAGAGACGAACAAAACTCAATCATGATTTCTTGATTTTTCATCCAATCAGGAATATAATTAATGGTACTTGATATCATTATATTTTTCACGATCATGAAACATTAGATTTTTTTGCTGCTAAAAAATAAGATGATCGAGGAGCAACTGTCTAATTCATTACAATAAAACTAAAATTCAATACATATTTAATTAGCAACGAAAAATCCATTAATTAAGGACATTTCATTGCTGATATAGCTTTATAGTGTTTTTTTCCCTGAGTTCTGCGCCTTCGGTATAATGAGCTTTCATATGAAACAATAACTCTTTGTCAGAGAATCATGGGAAGCTTGTGCTCTGTTTCCATGTCTTGGTCATAGGCTTATTAATTGCCTGGTGATTTAACAATACGTATCAATTGTGGGGCATACGATATCTTGCAGTGTATCTCTTTATTCAACTGCTGGGCTTATTCAAACTACACCCAAATCATGTGCATCAAACATTTTTTTTAATGCAAAATACCCAAACTATCTTTACCTCTTATTCAAATTGATCACCCAAAATACTATCATTCTTTTTCTCCCCTCTACTCGTACATGATAACAACAACTTGATAATTGATATTAAAGAGAAAACAAGAAATAATAACAAATAGAAACATGAACCAATCTCAGCCTTTTATTTTCAACAATAACAACATCAAGCAACTTAAAAAGAGAGAGTGAACGATGTCGTGCATTTTTCCTTTTGGTTTTTGAAGAAAATGAAAATAGACAGCAGTTAAGAAAAGAAGATTTTGAATTCAGAGTGACATATATTACCAAACTTTAGGTATTGACTTAGTATTTTTGCTTTCTGTAATTGATATATAATCCTTGAAGATCAGGGCGCTAGCCTTTTCTTTGCCTATGGCTCATGTTTACGTGGAATAACATTGTATTCGTTATTTTGTTACCTTATGTATGGCTATATATAAAGCCACCTTGCACATTAAATAATAAAAGCTTTTCTCATAAAAAAAAACTACCTCCAATATTTGGTATCAGAGCTTTTTTTCGGACCTGTGCCAAAGTTTGTCAAATCTTGTAGCCGCAGCTAAAGATGACAACTAAGGGCAGTTTTGTTCAACCAACAATTTCATGATTTGTTGGGCACTATTATCATTTGAGCATGCTGATGGAGAATTTTCTTCACTCTAAAGAATACTGGCATGTAGTTGAGAGTGGAATTTCTATCACAACAAAGGATGTTGATCTCTCAGATGAACCAAAAAAAGGGATGGCGGATTAAAGATTGAAAGGCTTATGAGAAAATAATTATCTCTTTGAGGCCATTGATCATTCAATTCTTAAAACTATCTTGGACAAAGAGACTTTGAAGGGAGTTTCGGATTCTATGAAGAAATATTTTCAAGGGAATGCAAGGGTCAAACATGCACAACTGTAGGCCCTTCGCAATGATTTTAAAATCCTTCATATAAAGGAAGGTGAGACTGTCTCTAACTACTTTTCTTGTACTCTCATCATTGCTAATGGAATGTGCTTTCATGGTGAAACAATGACTAATGTTATTGCTATTAAAAAGATCTTATGCTATATTAAAAAGACTTGGAAATTATTTCCATTGATGAATTGCAAAGTAGCCTATTGGTTCATGAACAACACATGCAGGGACATATTGTGGAAGAGCAAGCATTAAAGATACTCATGATAACAGTGTTGGCAAATCAGGCCTTGGTAAAGGTGCCTTTCGAGGTAGGGGATAAAGGCATGAGAGACAAGGTTTTGATAAATCATTTGTTGAATGTTTTTATTGTCATGAACTTGGCCATTTTCAGTATGAATGTCCAAAGAAAGACAAGGAAAATGAGTCACAAGCCTATAACACTAAAACCACTAAATCGTTGTTGCTCATGACATATATTGATGTTACGAATATGGTAGGACATAAGAAAGAGTTAAAAGGCTATTTTTCAAAACATGATACTTTTAAAGTTGATAAAGGCACGAAGGAGTTGCTTCTCATGACTCATGTCGATAAAACACCTGATGAAATGACATGGTTCTTAGACTCAAGATGTTGTAACCATATACACATACATAATGAATTCTTTTCATAACCAGATGAGAGCTTTCGCAAGTCCGTAAAGTTGGGCGACAACTCCAACATTGGTGAAATGGGAAAATGTCATATTCATCTCTAAGTTAATCATGTTTCATAAGTTATTATAGAGTTATTTTATATTTCTAAATTGAAAAACAATATCTTATGCATTAGCCAACTGCAAGAGAAATGTTTGGTAATTTTATTTCGATATAACAAGTGTAAGGTGTACCACTCAGAGAGAGGTTTTATTATCGAAACAATCATTTCTCTTAATAGGATGTTTATCCTTCTTACTAAGATTCAACTTCAAGACCAACATTATTTTCTCACTCCAACACAACATCTGGATTATCTCTAGCATTATCGATATGACCATTTAAGTTTTGAAGGCCTCAAAACCCTACAGAAAAAATAGATGGTTTATAGGTTACCACAACTACAATGTTCCAGCTTGTTATGCAAAGATTATGTGCTGGGAAAACAATATAAAAGTTTCTTTCTCTGAGAAAATATGTGAAGAACATCACAACCATTTCAGCTCTTTCATTCGGACATATATAGGCTAATTTCTCCTATCTCTAACAGTCACAAGAGGTATCTTTTAATTTTTATTGATGACTTTAGTCAGAATTATAGGTCTTTTTCTTAACAAATATTTTTAGAATGTTCTAACTTTTCAAAATGAAGGTTAAGAAAGAACCTGACAAGCTGACATTAGTATCCAGGGTTTGCGAGCTGATCGAGGTGAGGATTTCATACTTACCGAGTTTATTAAGTTCTATGCAACCAATGGGATATATTGTCAACTCACCATAACCTACACTCCTCAGCAAAATAGAGTGGCGGAAAGGAAAAATCGAACAATCATGAACATGGTTCGAAGTCTGCTCACCAGTAAAAGAGTTCCAAAAACCTTTTGGCCCAAGGCTGTTAACTAGGTGGTACATATTCTCAATTTGTGTTTATGTAGGTGGATTTTATTAAACAAATGACATTTATTTGCTAGTTTCAACTTTCAATAATATAGGTCATAGTAATTAAATTTGATTTGGCTCATGACTTGATTTAAGATTTAGATTACGAGTTTAGCGGGTTAATTCAATTTGATTTGGGTCAAAAAACAATGTCATTTAACTTTTTAAATTAAAATGATGTTGTTTTGAGAAAAAAAAATCAACTTAAGTTTTGATCAGGTTGTAGGTTGTCTCATCAAGTCGATCAAGTAAAATCCAATCAACTTAAGGTTGAATTTTTTTTTAACACCTAATGTGGGTCGGGTGCAAGTTAACTAGATATTGTATCGACCAGTCATACCAAATTTAATAATTGTACTATATGTATGAGGTAGCAAAGACATTTCTGGTTTGATAATGGAAGAACCTTGGAATGGACGAATATTGTGGTTGAACATGTCGTATGCATTTTTAGGCTCTATTTGTTTTTTAGGTTGGAAAGCGCTTTTGCAAAAAAATAAAATTTCTCTTTTTACTTCAAATTAATATTTTTTAGTGTTTTTAAATTATTTTGATGTTCTAATGTAAAAAATAAATTTTAAAAATAAAAAAATATTATTTTGATACATTTCTAAATGAAAAACAACCACTACCACAATGCTAAACGGACTCTTAGTCTATCATGCACACAATTATCCCAAATTTTTTTCTAATACAAAACTACTTACAAACCTTCACATTGCTTTATATAATAATATTTCTTTTCAATAAAGTCACTTAATATTTTCTAATTGACCAATATAATTGAAATATTCTTAGGTATGAGAGCAAAACTTAAAAAATGCTTTAATTGATAATATAAAGAGACTTTATTACATATATGATGAATGCAATAAAACCAATTAAAATATTATTTTCATGTGTTTTGATAACTTTAACTACTTCATAATCTTATAAATGTTTTCATATAGTATATAAATAAATTATATAAATCAATTCTAATACACACGTTACATATTGCAGATTTTACAATGATATTTATAATTTTCTATGGAATTATTTTATCTAGACACAAACTAAACTCTAACACTATGAACATGCGTAAATAATTTCCTTTTGTAATTTTCTTAATTACAAAAGGATTTTAAAAAATAACAATTCAAAAAATAAAAATCATAATTACTATTACAATTATTATTAATAAGTAATACTATCGTTATCACTATTATCACTATTATTATTATTATTATTATTATTATTATTGCTAACATTGTCATTATTGGTAATAATAATAGCATTCCCATTATTATTATTATTATTATTATTATTATTATTATTTTGTTGTTGTTGTCGTCGTCATCGTCACTACTATTATTAATAATATTATCATCATCATCATCATTATCATTACTAATTTAATTTTTGTTGTTGTTGTCATCAGTAATATTATTATTTTCATTTCTTTTTTTTATAATCATCATCATCATCATTATTTTAACCAACATCACAATTATTATTAATATTGTCATGACCATTATTACAATTGTTGTTGTTGTTGCAAAAAAAATAAAAAAAAATAAACTTGATTTGAAGGATAGAATTCAAAACTATAAAAAATTGACAAAAAGACCAAAAAAAAATAAGAAATCAAAAGAAAATGGACCAAATTAAAATTATTATTATCATTGAAAAAACTAAAATCATAAACTTGATCTAGAGGATAAAATTGAAAGAGATAAGAACTTTGACAAAAAAACAAAGGAAAAAAATTAAAAATTAAAAGTAGAAGGACCAAATCAGAATATAAAATTAAAAACTAAGGGTTAAAATAAAAAGAAATAAAACTTCAACAAAATGCAAAATGACTAAAAAACAACAATCAAAACTAAAAGGTCTAAATATGAAAATAAAAATAAAAATAAGGACCATAATGTATTTACCGGGGCAGAAGAGACAAATGAAGAACCAAAAAAATGGTCATCTATGATACATTGGCCACATTTGGAGTACATGCATTGTCTATAATGGAAGAGGAGACGAAGAGGAATTGACTAAGTTGGCAAAAGAAAGTTTTTAATCGTCAAAAACTGTTGCATGTGTCACACAAAGTGTGGCAATTTCAAACGCGCCAACAACTTTTCAATTAAAAAAATCATTATTTTCAAAGGAAATTACATTACTATCATTAACCATACTTACAATTAACAACAAAACCTAGGTTAAAAGATCCAAATACCCTTAATTATAATGAACTAAATGTTTTGCATCCAAGAGTACATGGGTAATTCTACTATGTTTGAAAAATATCCCTACCCGAGACCACTAATTTTTTTTTACTCTTGGGGGTGTTTTGGTTATTTTATTATTCATAAAACAATGAATAGATGAAAATACTCCCAAACAAATCATTAAAGACTAATGTACCTTGTGAAAATACTGAAATAACCTTAGTCCAAAGGCATGTAATTTTTTTATGAAAATGACAAAATGATCATTACCACTATAGAAAAAAATAAGGAGTCTACAGTGAATCCTTCTTCTACTTTAGTTGTTTACATAACTTTATTAAGATTTTTCCCACCTCCTAATATTTTTGTCTCTCGTCATACACCATCTATATCACAATCGAGAGATAACAAAATATTCGGATATTCTTAAAAATTAAATTAATAAATAGCTCAATTATAGGAAGTATCACACAAAACCTAGAAAATTATATGGTATTCTAAGAGTAATTAGTGATTTTCTATTAGTTATATCTTTTTATTTTTTAAAAATAAAAGAGTAACCAATAAAATATCATTAATTACTTTTTAAAAATTATAAAATTACTCAATATTATACATGTCACTTTATATATATAAATCTTTGGAGGAAAATGTATTCATTGAATTAAAATTGTTTTCTCTCGTTCATGTAATTTTTTCTTGTTTTTGTTTTGACAATAACATGTCTTTCATATGAACATCATGATTAATCAAATAAAAACTAATGGTGATTAAAATAAAAATTCTAACAACTTGAACTAAAAAAAAAAATTAATCAAAACCCTATTTTCTTATTCACATATTTATTTTGTTCTTGACAAAAATATTTTTTGTTACAAGCATTACTTTATTTAAAAAAAATATTATTATTATTGTTAAAGGTAATTTCAATAATAAAAAAATATGAAACTTTTATGAATAAAAGTATGATTAACAAATGAGAAAAATTATATAAAAAATTAATGATGCGAAAATAAATGTTTCTTTTTTACTAAATATCAATAAGTAAAATTTTAAAAATTATTCATATTAGATTAATATATAATTAATAGTATAGATACTGTTGATATTACCATATTAAATTCTAATGCTCTTGAAAACTATTGCATAATTGAATAGTTATTTAAATATTATTTTGATAAATTTAATTAAAGATTGTTTTATTACAAAATAAATAAAAAAGGAAAAAGGCTAATCAATTGAAATTTTAAAAAAAAAAAAACATGCTAGGGATCACATTAAACCCATTTTAATCCAAAACTCCCTATAATCAATTGGAAAACCCAAATTGAATTGAATAAAAAACTTTTCTTGAGCTATGATCTAATTTTTCTGACAAGATAAATAATCCAAGCCGCATCAATAGAACTCCTCTCACTAAAATAAATCTAATGACACAAAAATTAGTCTTTTTTGTTAATAGAATAGCTTTAAAGAACTAAAGAATCCAAGCATGACCGACCTCTCTCTTTCTCTCTCTCTTTTCTAACAACTTTCTATATTATCTCTAAATATTTAGGGATTGAAAAGAATGACCAATCTTGACTCAATTAAAAATCTGGATCAATTTGTTATCAGTCAATTTGATATAAAACTTAATCAAAATTTGATCCTCAATTAATTGATTTTAAAAAAAACAATTAAAACAATGTTATTTTAATTATTTTAAAAAAATTAGAGATTAAATCTGGTTAATTTTCTCTACCTATGATCCAAATCTTACCTTGAATTAATTTCTAGTTCCGGTTTTATATCCATGCTATATATAGGGTGTGTTTAGAAACACAGTTGAAACCGTATTAATTTCTCAAAAATTTAAATTTTTTTTGGTTAATTTTTTTATATTTTCAAATTATTCTAATATATTAATATTAAAAATAATTTTTAAATAAAAATATCATATTTTCAAAAACATCATTTAAAAGAAATACATGCATCTATGCAACGCGAAATGACATGAAATGGTCTTCCGGCCAATATAACGATGGAAGAGATATTGACTCAAGTCCCTTCAATTATCAGAGTACCAACATCCATCATGGATTGAATTAAATAACACCTCTGTGCACGCCTGTCATCCCCGCGGTGTCTTACATGCCTACTGGGTTTGCAGGGTGTTCAGTGGGTCCGGGGATTAGTTGTGGTGCGCGTAAGCTGACACTGACACCCCTGGTTACCAAAAAAAAACAAACAAACAAAAAAAAGAAATAACACCTCTGTGTGGACAAGTGCTAAGAATATCTACTGCAAAATAAGTTTATATATATAGTCCTCTAGCAACTTGCATGACCAATTGATAAAAGCATATATTGATTTGAGAAATAAATGATAAACGGGTTGCATCATGTTTTTCTAGGACTAATATTAAATTCAATTTTCAAGTTTTGTGACTTTCATAACCAAATTAATAAAGCTGGAGATGAAACGGAATGATTTCGATATTTTTTTAGAGTATTTTGTATATTAGCCTAAACCAATATTAATAATTTATGTCCATTATAAAAGTTAATCGATAATTGAAAAGCATATAATGGTATAATATAGTGGCAAATCTACATATAATATTGTTAAATACTTGTTTTTAATGAAATTACTTTCATTGACTATATAAAATCAAGTACAAATATTGTGGATTCGTTCACTAAAGATTTAACGAGAAAGTTTATGTATCCTCACTCGAGGAGAATAAACTTAAAGTCTTTAAAGATAAAAGAGTGCATGATAGTAACTCTACATAGTAGATTGAAGATTAAAAGAATTATGACTAAATTTAATATAAAAACCAATTGAAAATAAATGTTTAGAGATGAAATTGGAAAAAACAAATCAATTAAAAGAATAATTAAAAATAACAATTAAAAGAATTGGCACCAAACTTGACATAAAATTTCAATGAAAAGAAATGCTCAAGGATAAAATTGAAGAAAAATAAATAAATCAAGAAAATGATTGAAAACAAAAAAAAACAATTAAAAAAATAAGGACCAAATTTGATAAAAAAAAAAAACTAACAAAATCAAGCAAACAAGGATGAAATCAAAAATAAAATCCAATTAGAAACAATCAATGTAAATAAAATAATTGCAATTAAGAGAAGGACTTGATCAAAAGAAAAAAGAAATTGAAGGGTTGGTATAATTTTTTGCATGGCCAGCAAGCAATCGAGGAAGAAATAAAAGGAGAAAAAGGAAACAAAAAGACAATTGACGTCAAACCAAACCTCGCTATTATACATGTGTCCTCCATGGAGGAAAAAGACACTAAGACATATCAAATTATATGACGAAGCTTAAGTTGCATAAGCCGCTTGAAAGCTATGGGGTCGCTGATGCCTGTTGGACATGCGTTAATAGCCTTTGTTTTTATTTTTTTTTATGTGCACATAATAAAAAATACATTTATGACTAAACAACAATAACAAAAAAAACTCTTATGAAATTACAACCAAGCCCTTGAAGTCAAAGCTAAAAAATTTGAATGGAAAAGGTAATGGAATAATTCAACTATTCATAAAATTATAAAAAACCAAAAATACCCCTAGAACTAAATAACAATAACAAAAAAACCATTAAAAATAACAATTAAACCCTTTAAGCTAAGGGTAACAAATTTGCATGATAAAGGTACTTGTATAATTTAATTATTCATGGTAAAATTAAAATTAACACAAAGTCTCTGGATCGAAAATTCTAATTATTTACTCTCTTAGAGCAATATAGTACTGTTATATATAAAATAAAATAAAAACAATATCACCTTTAAATAAATCAAAAATAACAAATTAACCGCGTGCAAAAATTATCACTCCTTTCAAATAAAGCTTTAAAGATAAAAAGATAATTTGGTTTCCGCTCCAGATACATTTAACTTTGGATAGAGTACAGTGAAAAATACACGCGGGGGTTTAGTATTTTACTTAATTACAGAGCACTAGAATTTTGGTGGGTGGTAATTAAACAGCAAAAGCAGAATAAACAAAAGTACTGTTAATTTACGGTAACCAGCTAGCTATATATATATATATATCACCTAGTTACTTTCTTTTAACATGTGGCGCGTGTATATTAAGCAGCATATTGTAACTATGGTCATACGCAAACAGGTCGGTAAGTAACAGCAACCAAGACTTTCCGACGAAATATCACGAGTTAACATCAAAGGCCAGAGGGCGAAAGAAGGGTGTGAGGATAGGGTGGGTGGGTGGGGCGGTCGGTGGGGGAGGTGCCCTTTTTAGAGCTAACGATAAAAGCCTATAAAATAAATAAAATAAAATAAAAACCCTATCTGGGACCCCTTTGCCCTCTCTTTCATCATTTATTCAGACGAAAGGTCCTCATACTTTGCCCATTTAGGCATGTATAGTTGATTATTAAGCTGAAATGCTAATAATGTTTGGGGGCTGCAGTTGTAATTAGCAACAGTATATATACATATGTTCAGCTCAGAATTGGGTATAAATCCAGCTAGGGTTGGACCACTCCTAACTAGCTAGCTCTACAGATCCAACCACAGAAGAATCACAGACTCGCCCTATGATCCAGTCAAAACGAAGTGTTTGATTTTCTTACGTACCCTCTGACAAGTATTTATTATTTATATTTAAAAGAAAAACTATATTACATTACATGAGTAATTTATATAATTCAATATATATAACATCTTTAATTAAGCAACTCCCCGTCTTTCAATAGCTTCAAAAACTCAGCCACTTCGGAAGGGTCTCCGAGAACTTATGTGCCAACCAGGGATAGCAGGAGGAGGATGGTCATTTAGTTAGTTATTTATTTTCTGAAATAAATCGTGTTCATTTATTATTAACCAATGCATGGAAGCATCAAGGATGGGTCTCCATCAAGTAGTGGCAATATCCCTTTCATGAGGATGATAATGGTAACAACTGTCATGCCCCATAGTCTAGGGCTAAGTAGCATAGAGTGGGAGACAAATTTCATGAGGGCTAAGCTAGTTGTGGATTAAATAATGGTGTAGCGACTGGGAGAGACTATTGCAGTGGACCCATATGTAGGGGAGGGGGACACAAGCAAATCAAACCAGGTAGCTTGAAAAGGAACTTCAATGGAGGCGAGGATACCCAAATAATTCCCTTTTCAAATATTATGGGCAGTAAACAAGGGGCTACAAGCACTATTTGGATTAGCAGCTGTAGCTGAAGCAGCAGCAGCATATATACGTGTGTATGCACACACACAAAGTCCAGAGACCAGAGCTACCACCACCAGCCTCCTCTTCTATAACCCCACGCTAGGAGTCTATTGCCTCTGCCTCTCTGAGAAACCGTTGAGCCTCTCTGGCTGTTAGATCGCTTTCGCTCTTCATTAGATGACACAGAGCCCATGGCTAACTTGGCTAGCCCCTTCATTTATTCATGTTTGTGGTGCCATATATTAATCAATACGAATCTCTTTAATTTTAGTTTTCTACCTCTCTTTTTTTCTTTTTCTTTTTTTGCCTAACCATGCTCACAAAATATCATTATATCCGAGCGCCAAGAGGTGACCACAGAATTACATCCCTCCCTTAAGCTGGTTGAGTGCGATCGCTATCTTGTTCCATACTTGCATGTCATTGGGAAAATATAAGTAAGAAATAAAAGACGGGAAATTCTCGGTAGATCAATGGCAATGGCAGTTTTATCCAAATTAAATTTTAATCCAATTAGATTGAATCTAATTGTATAGTACAATTCCATTAATGTCTTGTGATAAAGAAGAAGAAGAAGAAGAAGAAGCTCAGCTAAAAAGCTCAAGTTTCTAAATGAATTATCAGCACTATTTTTAAAAAGCTTGAGTTTCTAAATGAATTATTGATAATGAACTCAAAAGCATTAATTTCTCTATTAATATCTACCTGTAATGATCCCCGAAAGGTTTTTACATGAATCAAAGTCGGTCGGAGGGCATAATTCCTGTTTAATTTCCTTCACGATGGAGGCACACAACACCCGAACAGATGTTAGATTTTCGCCCAAAAAAACAACACTTGGACCGACAAGCTCTATTTCCACACGTCAATATACTCTAACACCAGCCGATCCTTAATAAATGGCTTCTGAACGTGTTCATCTCTGTTTGCATTTGTCGTTAGAGTTGTCGGGTTCTTAATTAATAAACCTGAACGATTCCTGCTTCTTTGTGGTTCCCTTCTCCTTTTTCTCTTTATCATAGGGAGCTATCATTTAATTAGTTTTCTTTCTTTTACTGACTGAGTGCTAATTTTTCTTTTCTTTTTTATCACCACCTTTCAGTAAGCAAATTAATTAGTTAGTAAATGTTGGAACAAAGTAGCAACAGAGAAGGAAAGAAAAAAGTAGCAGCTGTTGCCTGTTAGCACAATATATAGGATTTCCTTTGTTTTGCCCTTTCGTTTTACACCTCGAAAGCAGCCTGGCTAAGCCTGTCTAGCTAGCTCTAGCTTGCCCGTACGCCATTGATTCCCAATTTTTAGGTAACTCAATCCAATAATTTGGTTGAATTCTATGTGCACGCGAATGAGTTTCATTAGGGAAAAACTAAGAATTTACACGAAGAGGATGGACATAGCACATGCACATATATGTTCGAATAATCTGTGCTGTGCATGCCCGACTTAAATTATATAATCCAAAATCAATTCATGAATCGATATGTGTTTATATGCTTAATTGACTTGATTTGATCAGAAATATTCAATAACTCATTGATTTGATGGTAAAAGTAATTAAGTGTCTATATTAAATGGGTGTATATGATATGCTTGTCAGATTGAGAATATCATGTAGTTGATACTCACCTGTATACATGTAAGAATTTACAGGTATATATGCTTTATTGTTCAGATATTCCTGGATTTATTTTTTAAAGATTACTAGTTCGAGTCTCACAAACCTCAGAACCACTAGAGACTTACAATGTCGTTTAACTTCAGGGCCTATAGGATAAGTCAAGGTGCACACAAGCTAACCCGAACATCTACATTAATAATAATAAAAAAAATCCCCACTATATATATATATATATTCCTTATGGATTTCTTATAAAATTCATCAAATATAAATATGTTATCGTAACCAAAATCAAACCTGATATTAGGGCAGATGAATATTATTCTTTTAAACCAATTATCCACCGATCGAGTGCTCATGATGAAGAAAACGTTCTCATTTCTAAAGTATTTCCAATACATTAATTTGACACGTTTAAATGTGTATGGGG